>NC_047660.1:97699220-98367345 GCF_011762505.2 Arvicanthis niloticus | reverse complement strand
CCCAATGGAGGAGTTAGAGAAAGGACTGAAGGAGCTGAGGAGGTTTGCAACCCCACAGGGAGAACAAAAATATCAACCAACCAGATCCCCTCAGAGTTTCCTGGGTTTAAACCCCCAACTAAAGTGTACACATGAAGGATTTATGGCTCCAGCCACATATGTAGCACAGGATGGCTTTGTTGGGCATCAGTGGGAGGAGAGGCCCTTGATCCTGTGAAGGCTTGATACACCAGTGTGGGGGAATGCTAGGGCCGGGAGGCACCCTCATAGAAGCAGGGGGAAGGAGGATGGGGTAGGGGGTTTCTAGAGGGGAAACCAGGAAAAGAGATAATACTTGAAATATACATAAATAAAATATCCAAAAGGAAAAAAAAAGATGCCAGGAGCTTATTGCTGGGCTTATGAAAAAAGGCAGTACTTCCAGGTCACTGGAGACAGGCTAAGAGATTCAGGGAGGGAAGAGAGAATTTTGCTATGTTTCAGAAAGAGAAAAGGTTACATGCCATGTGAGATTTTGGGCAGTGTCCATAGGCCACTTCTCCAGGTGGGAGGTTATAAACATAACGAATCCGAGGGCAGATTTAAGATATTGAGCTGGGACTAAAGGTAACTGAGCAAATGACATTGAGGACAGATCAAGAGATGCTGAACTAAAAGTATTGGGAAGGGCACACCAGCCATATGAGATAAGAAATGCCCAATAATTGAGCCAATAAGGTAGACTGAAAATAAGTGTGTGTGTATGTGTGTGTGTCTGTCTGTCTTTCATCCATGGATCCAAGGGAACCTAGGTGGGGCTGGTAGTTTGGTCCACCCAGATCTTAAAGCCGGGTAGCAAAAATTATATGCTACATGAGTGCTTTGAAATTCTCCTGGATTGCAAAGAAACTCAGAGGGACATGAGAAAAAATGGTGGTCCAGATCTCTTCAGCCTGGGGATAAATTTGGATTTGTAAACACACAGAGCTTAATGGGAACAAATAAATGATAATTCTTTATGCATCTGCTCACTGATGATTCTGTGGTTGCAGGAAGCGCGCGCGCGCACACACACACACACACACACACACACACACACACACACACACACTGCAGGAAGTGCTGTACCAGCCCTAAGAACTGCTAGCCAGGTGGGTCACTTGATGCCAAGGGAGGAACACTTACAGCCTGTAGGCTGGTCTCTCCTTTACCCTCAGAAAACTAAGGCAAACTTGGAACCTAACTAAATGCTTAATGTGGATAACAAGCAAAGCTTGCCTTCACTCTTTTAACTCTTTAGAACCTGTGATAGTCTGACTGATTTGGATAATGTATAGGCTTGTCTAGATGTTTGTTACTAAGCCTTAACGTTAGCAGCCAAATGGAAGCATGCTCTTCAATTAAAGGGATTCAGATATCGTGTTAGTCTGTGTCCAAATTTTAATGAAGCTTCTAAAATCAGGACCTCATTAAAATGCTAAGAGCAACTGTGTGTATTCTCAGGCAAATGCTGTGAAGGACACTACTGGGTGGGTGGGTAAAGTGAAGTTCCAAGATGTCAAGAAATGGACTCAAGTGATGTAACTAGTGTTTTATCATCCTCAGCCTTCTGTGTCCCCAGAAGGATGCAAGTGCCTGGAAAGTTTTTTTCAGTATGATGAGTCAGAATTGTGGACAATGAAAGAATTGACCAAAGTAGGATCAGAGTAGAGAAAGGCTGAATATACTGGAAAGGAATAGTAAGCAAGGTTGGTATCAGAAGCATGAACTTCCTCAAGACTGTGGACTATGGTAGGTTCAGCAGCTGCACTCTTTTCAGTGTCAGTGTCTGTCATGCAACAAGGCAGCTCTGATTGGTCAGACAGTAGGCTAGGATTGGGCTTATAGGTCATCAGCACTGTGGTATAAACTTGTGGATAATTTTGATTGTTCAAACTCAATCATACGTGCTACTAAAGTGCACCTCATACTTCAGGTGGCCTTGAAACCCCAGAGAGTTAGATGCTTCTAAATGCTTCTTCAAATTGAAGTCTTCAATTTTATGCTATTGTTAAGGATATTCTCAGACTGTCTTTCACTATGGAAGGTCCTTGATAGAAACCTGTATTTTTTGAGTCTCTTGATCCTGGTCTTCTCTCCACATCCACATTGACAGAGCACCTAGCTCAATTTGAGAAAGTCGATTGGAGGTGTCTTCTATCATAGCTTTTTTAAGTGATGAAGGGGTACAGCATCATCCCTGCTTTCTTGTATTATTCTGGAGGTAGGTACTGGAGGTTTCACAGTCTTTTTAAAATTATCCTGGCTGGCCACAGCTGTAGCAGCTCAATTGGAGTAATCAGTAACATGGGAGGAGACATCACTTGACAATTCAAGATGGAAGGTGGAGATATATGGAGCATCTGGCAGTATCATCACAGCCAAGAGCACCCCAGCCATGTGTTAGAATTCTTGCATATCACCCTTCTGTTTCTCCTTTTGCTTCTCGGTCCTCTGGTCCTTCTTGGTTATTGAATATTGAAGGCCATATTTAATTCACTTTACTACATTCACTTTCTTTTACACGAGGGGCTTAGGGTTCTTTATCTAACTTTGAAGTCTTTTTTCTGAGGAGGTCTAGCTAGTAACAGTGAGCCTCCAGGATGGCAAAAGCCTTTTGAATTCTCTGGGTCCAGTTTTTATATTTATTTATGCATGTCTTTGGCTAACCTGGAGTATAACAGGGCAGGAAATTCAGTGGGGCTCAAGGTACTCACTCTCAGTCTGGTGTTATTAACAAATTTTGTGTCTTTTTATACCTTCTATTAATATTGATTATTACTTTTAATATCAATACATATTTGAGTATGTAATTATGGCATGACCTACACAAATCTCTATTTTATTGTGTCCCCTGTGGATTGTTTAGGAGTAGCATATTACTCAAGAGAGGCCTTATTAGTCATCATTTAATGAGTGAGCAAATGCAGCTTTCTCCTCATGAGTACAGAAAGTAATTAAAATATTATGGTTAATGGTGATGATGGTGAGGACTTGGAGTGCTTTATGAAGGGGAATGGTTTTGTTAAAAGAGCTATTTGTCATCTGTCTAGGTACAATCAGAGATGGAGGAGGAATCTTGCATTTTGAGAGGGTCCAGTTCTCTACTGGCTACCTCACAGAGGGAATATAGGCCTTCTTAGGCAGCCAGATGTTTTTGTTCTTTGTAGGTGTTCACTGAGTGGTGTATGATGGGGGTTAGTGGTAGTTAGGCTACAGGGGAAGTAGATCTTCATCTGAAAGATTTTTCAAAAGTCTAGGTTCTCTCTAGGGAGGCATTCAGATTCCACCAGAGAATAATCATTCCTGAACCCTGTCAAGTATCTCTGATTCCCAATGGACTCCTCTGAGAGTCCCAAGGAACAGAGAAAAAGTTGCTATAAGGGGCTATGTCTCTCAGCTTTAAGCATGGAGATGAATATGCTATGCCCCAGAAGCCAAAGAGCAAGCTGTCACCCTAACTAGATGTCACCCTAAACAGGTATCATTGGTTCTGAGCCTCTACACGACTCACATTTGTAGAACTGGAAGAGGAGAGTTGAAACTCCCTGGTTCCTCTAAATGTCATGTGGTGACTTGGAGTCATGGGAAATAGAAGAATTAACCCAGGCAGATCAGAGCAGATATGAGATACTTCAAGGAAGCCTAAGCAGGGCAGCAATAAGAACTGCCAGGCCTGAGATGGTAGGTAGACGGCCATGAATTTTATTTGGACTGAACATTCTTTTGTGTTTGGTTCTCGTCATTCAAAAGAGGGTAACTCTGATGGTGTAGTGTTTGACTCTGGGCTGGGGCTGAGTATATGGGGCAGCAATTCTGAGGTACAAGGCTGTGGTTAAATTTGATTGGCTGTGTTCAATGTTGCAATTTATTCCTCAGAATAAAGCTAACACTTCTGGACAGCCTGGAAACAGATAATAATTTGTCCTTTGAAGTCTCTGTTTTCCCTGTGTTATTAGGGACAGTTCCTAACCCAGGTTTGCATTGTAGAAAGTCTCAATAGGGACCTGTTTTGGTTTTGGTCCCTCAGTCTCTGTCTCCTTATAGCTACAGCCCTTGTTTTTCCTTCCTTGTGTTACATCTCGAACACTAACAGTTACATGAGTGTGGCAGACTCTTGTTTATAGGGAATGTAGTGGGCATTTCTCCTAGTTCCTCTCCTAGGTAGACACAGCTGGAGTTTTCATCTATCATCTCTGAAGGAGCACAGATAAATCCTGCATCATTAATTTGATTGGAGCCTCAGGAAGTTTAGCAAGAGAAATGCATCATTTTGAATAATAAACTTTCTAACTCGACATTTCCTCATGTATAAGAAAGTACTTGGCTCTCAGGTCCCTGGCTGGCCCTCTAATTTATACACATGAAAGTCTGTGTCATGAAGACTCCATTTGGCAACATTCCCAGCAATGCACGGAGGTGTGAGTTGAGAATTAATTTCTAGCCCTGTTCCTAGGCCTATTACTGAACAGACTTCAAAATCCAATTAGAAATTATAATGCAATCTAGCATATCTCCAGTTCTCACAAGACCCCAGGGACTTGATGAGATGATTTACCTGGAAGGTATTTACATTATTGCTTTCTGTATTATAAGGCTAAACATATCTAATTTGTTATTTAGGGATTTTTACACCAAGTTCTTACTCTGCTGCTCCCTGGATTCCCATTGAATGGGAATGAGAAGATTGTTTTGTATGGAGAAATGAGAAGACTTCTCCAAGCCCCTGAAGCAATGTGCAAGCTGCTTACTGTGTGGTGTTGACATTAGTGGAGCAGTTAAGACTCAGACTTTTGAAAATTTAAGTATTCTCCCCTCTGCCTATGAAAAGCAAGCAACAAAAATAAATGTGAGTAATTTGAAACACTTTAATTTGAACATTTAAATATAAAATAAAATTTTTATAAATCCACCAAGCAGTTACCACGACCTGTAATATGTTTGGCATATTTATTAAATGCAATGCATGTGTGTGTTTGTGCACATGCATGTGCATACACACTGAAGTGTTACCCCTAGTTGTAGACTGTTTTATTTAAAACTTTCAGCCACCTTAGGAGATGAGGATTACTATTGGCCACATTTTCTAGATGATTTAGAGTTCTAGACTCATCTAAGCAGTCTGATTCAAGATTTCTTATCTCAGACTCTTTCACATCCTTGGGGTTATGTTTCCACGTAGGAAACATAACAGGTTTAAGTATTAATATGTTGTCATGTTGATGACTGTACATTTTATACTTAACTTAGTTATGCTGTACTCTTTGTTTTGTACTTAAAAAGTCACACATGCTTATATCTGTTTCTAAATTATATTATTTTAAACACAACATTAAAATTGTAGCTGACCAATTAGTTGTAATTTTAGAAAATAGAGTATTTATGACTCAAAAACTTAAAATGTCAAGATGGAGTAAAAGTTTAAAAAAAATTATAATGAAGAATTAAAAAAAAAATGAGGCATCAACAATTTACTGAGGATGAGAGGGACACTTAAGACCTTTGCTGAGGGACGTACCAGTTAGTTAATAAATAGTTGCTGGGAGAAGGATATGTTCTTCAATAGTGTAACAACAGTAAAGTAACTCGTAAGTCAGTAAATAAGTTCCCACCCATGCTTATACAGGCAAACCCAATCAAACTCAGTGAATCACACAAAAGAAGGTAAGAAAGTAGGAGGTGGGCTCCTTGAGGACAAGCAAGAGTTTCAATAAAAGGAAGAAGAGAGGATGCAGGATAATAAGATAAAAATGGCTAACATTGACTATGAGATTATGGATAATTTTTAAAAAGAAAATACACAGGAGCTACTCCACTGGAGTACAGTATTGTCTTCTTGGTCCAGTATAGTCAGACATGACGATCAGTCACCATGAAACAAAAATTACTTTGGCCCTGTAGTCCTAGCAATGAAATAAGCAGCATAATCCAGAGGTTCTTAAGTCTATGATAATGAGAAGAGGTTCAGGTGTTAGAAGGTGCTAGAAGACATAGGAGATGGAAGGCTGGCTCACTGGAGGTAGGTCTCCATGATGCAAGTTCTCTGAATGTAGTGGGAGTTTTCCAGTGAAACCACTTTTCTTGAGCCCCCTCTCCAACTCCTGTAAATATCAATTCATATGTATGCTCCTCACTGGTTTGCCAAGTTGAGTTTGGAAGGAATCTTTTCTTCCATGTGTCATTAGGACCTTGTCTGGAGTGAGTAAATATTAACAAATCACATCCACAACCCCGAGTTTGAACCATGTTCTAGCTATTTACAATTCTGTCACTTGAGACAGTTATTTAACCTCTTGGAGACTATAAAGCAGATACGATGCTGGAGTTCTCACCCAGGATCTTAACTTGACTGGCATGCCTCTCCCTAACCCCCATGCTTACCCCCTCACATCACTGAGCTGCATTTCCAGTTCACAGAGATTGGTTTCGAGTTGAGGATAGTTAAAGAATTAAATGGAAGGATTGCCATAGGCAATCCCAAGAAAACGTTAGCTATTGTTAGTTAGAAGGGAATTAAAAAATAATTTCAATACATGCTACAACAAACTCTGACTCTAAGCAACCCCATGTATTTGCGCATTCAAACTTCCACCCTCAGTCTTGTCTTAGAAAAGTTTATTCTAATTGGCATCTAATGAGGAATTGCTTTCATTCTTACACATGGCTCAGGGTGAATTAAACTACTTTTAAATTAAGTTCAGAAATGAAAATGTCTGCTTTCCTGTCAGCTTTTTTTCCCTCTCTGTTATTCAATCAGTAACAAGAGGTTTGGAGTATGAGTCTGCTTATTTGAAGAGGCAGAAATCTGATTTCCATAACTAGTTTTAGTCTCAAAGGAAAAGCGACGGGGACTAACTGCTAAACAGAAATAGTGGACAAATCCTACCCAAGAGTCCTGGCAGCTTAAGCCACCCACCCAGATGGAGCCAGAGTTGTTGGAGAGTCAGCAGGGAATGTGCCAAATGGACTCAATTGCATGCAGACTTTTCAGGTTGTTGAGGTCTGAGGGAGAGCACCAGACCATACAGCCTTTAGTCAGAAGGACTGAGAAGGGAAAGGAGACCCTCACCCAGAACTCTAACTGGAGACTTCACTGACAGATAATTCCAGCACAACTACCAGATGCTTAAAGCCTTTCTTCCATCCCAGCTATAAACCTATAATCTCACAAGAATCTACATTTACAGGAAGAAGACACATACCTATTGTACACCCCTAGTGGTTCCTGGAAAGAGTCATCAATACTATGATTCTATCCAAGGCATCTCCAGAGAGATGCCTCACTTTCCTATAAAAAATAGAAGATGAAGAAAGAGGAAATTGATTAGCAACCTTTAAAACCTTTTTGGATTTGTTCTTTTTGATTAAAGAATTGTACCTGGGTGTTTTACCTGCATGTTACCATATGTGTACATGCAGTGTCCATGGAGTTCCAAGGACATTGGATCTCCTGGTATTAGAGTTACAGATAGTCATTAGTGACTTCATGGGTGCTAGGAATCTAATACAGACCCTCTGGCAGAGCAATCAGAGACCTCTTAACTGCTGAGCCATTTGTCTGGCCCCAACAATCTTTTTTATAAGTAATACTTTTATCTGTTCTCTGAAATTTTCATATATGTATACAATGATCTTGGTCATGTCTATGTCACATTTCCACAGCCTAAGTTCCCAGAACCTTCTCCAACAAACTTCCCTCACAACCTCCTGTCTTGATTGATTGATTGATTGACTGATTGAGTGATAACCTAACAAGTCCAATTAGTGCCCCTCATATAGGCATGGGTGTGGGGTCATTTACTGGTGTTACATTACAGCCTACCAGTGGCCACCCATTCAAAGAAAACAGACTCTCTTTCTCCATAAACTGCCAATAGTTAAGGTGGGGCCTCAGTAGCCTCTTCTAACTCCATGGTGGATATTTAATTTGTGCAGGTAATCATAGCTGCTGTGAATTTATATGTTCAACAACCATGTCATGTCCAGAAGAGATTATCTCAGCTTTCCTTCTCATCTTCTGGTTTATGATTTCTTTTGTCTCTTCTTCCAAGCTGCTACTTGAGACTTGTGGTTGAAAAAGGGACAGGTTGATATGGATGTTCCTTCTGTGACTAAACTCTCACAGCTGCTTATTCTCAGCACTTTGCCTTAACTACTACCTACTACA
Source organism: Arvicanthis niloticus (assembly GCF_011762505.2). NCBI lineage: Eukaryota > Metazoa > Chordata > Mammalia > Rodentia > Muridae > Arvicanthis > Arvicanthis niloticus. Next base: position 98,359,160 of record NC_047660.1, on the reverse strand, counting down.
AGAAGAAGCTTTCTGAACAAAGTTGAGAGCACCACACATCTGTAGATATAAACATCAATACATAGAACACAGTTTAATGACATGACCATGTAGAACAACCTAGACCTTCTCCTAGGGACTAGGGATCTCCATAGCTATTGGCTTTGACTATTTTTATGGTACCAGAAGAATTCTCACCTACAGCGAAGCCTTGCATGTTGTCTTGCAGTTCAGTATTGTGACATGAAGAGCCCAGTGCTGTATAAAACTGTTATGTCTTTTCTCACTCAGAAACATGAATAGAATCTTCCAGAACTATAAAAACTAGTCTCTGGTAAGACAGTTTCCTGGATTTTTGTTGGTGGTCATTTATTTAGGAACCCTCTGACATGTAGCTTGATAGCCTCCACAGTGGTGTTAATGGCTGTGATGGTTTGTATATGCTTGGCCCAGTAAGTGGCACTGTTTGGAGGTGTGGCCTTGTTTGGAGTATGTGTGGCCTTGTTGAAGTAGGTGTGTCACTGTGGGTGTGGGCTTTAAGACCCTACTCCTAGCTGCCTGGAAGTCAATCTTCCACTAGCAGCCTTCAGATAAAGATGTTGAACCCTCAGCTCCGCCTGCACCATGCCTGCCTGAATCCTGCCATGCTCCTGTCTTGATGATAATGGAATAACCCTCTGAATCTGTAAGCCAGCCCCAATTAATTGTTGTCTTTTATAAGACTCACATTCATTATGGTATCTATTCATAGCAGTAAAACCTTAACTAAGACAATGGTTAATGCTTTGGCAGTGTTCTCACTCTTCTTTGAGGAGAGTATGCCCACATTTGACTGCATCTTGCTTTTTTCTAACCACCCTCCTTTTTTTTTTGAGTATTCTTGTGTAAGCCTTTACTAAGACATTTTTAATAAAAATGCTGAATTCTTGTGCATCAAAGCCATGATCTTTATTTTTGATGCAGTTGAGGTCCCATAAAGTCTGAGGAATCCCCTCAATCTGCCAAGGATGACAATAGGAAGCTATGTCTTTGTCCCCTTAACACTGACAGATGAGTAAGGCAGTTGTCACTTCCAAGAAATTCTAGAGCAACCATCCCAGAAAATTGAGTCATAGTATCCCAGGGCTGAAGATGGGATACATTTCCCCATACTTGAGATGGCTAAGGACAGCAGGCATCTCTTCGTGTGCTTATGCTCTATTTGTGTGTCTTGTGTGCCCAAATGTACCATTTTCTAGTTAGATAGTTGTGGTCTTACTACCTACTCTCTGGGGCTTCTTCAGATATTCTAATTACAAGTTCTAGGTCAGGCTGTATTGTGAGTACTCTCTGTAGTTTGCAGTGCTGCCTTCCTACTGTGGTTTTCAAAGAGCAAAACTGTTAAATTACAAGGGAGTTCAATTTATTAATTTTGAAAAATACGCCTCTGAGAAACACAATTTGAAGAACAGACTCTTCAACGATCTGTGGATAATCTAATAAAGTGCTGTAATTTGAACATGTCCCATAAGAGTTCAGATGTTCGGAAGTTAATAGTATTTTGAGGTAGGGATATGAGAAAGCAATTAGAATGAAATGAAGTCATGAGCGGGGGAAGGATGGAGAAATTTGAGCTAGCATTATGCCTTTACCTCTCCTGTGATGGCCTCTGCCATGTTGCCATGTGATGAGGTCAGTGGCAAGCAGATGTTGACACTGTGCTTGGATTTGCCAGGCTTCAGAACTGGGAGCAAAGTAAACATTCATTCTTTATAAATTATCCAGTTTTGGGTATTTATTTACAGCAACAGAAAGTGGACAGAGGCACTGAGTATTTGAAGAAGCCAAAAGTCAAGAATGAAGCAACATATGGGCAATACAAGATATGCTAAATATTAGAATAACATTTACCCATTTTTTTTCTCCTCCATTTTAACCAGATATGGTTTCCACTTTAACCTAATAAGGAAGCTTAGGTACAAAGAGGGTAAGTGATTTGCAAGTCATCTGGGTGGTTTCAGGAACTAGCTAACCACAAAGAAAGGTGCATCTAGATTGGTGTCTTGTGAGTTATTGACATCCGGAGACTTGAGTGAGGGTCTTTCCTCTCAGGGGTCTTTCACCCGCCCAAATAAATGTTTTCCTTTATAATAGTTCCTGTGGTCATGGTATCTTTTTACAGCAATAGAACACAGACTAAGACACTCAGTAAGATGTTTAATGATTGATTCAGAATCAAATGTGGATTGTCTAAGTCACAGATATTCCTCAATGAGATAGCTATTCTCTGTCTCCCTGTCTCCCCCACCTCCACCTCCCCACTACCTGCTGTCCCCACCCCATCTTGTTGTGTGTGTTTTCTTTTTTTTTTTCCTTTTCCCATGAGACTTTGGCAGAGTCACATGGGGAAAGCGGGATTCGAACCGGGGGGAGAGAGAGCAAAGGGCGCAGGCTTGCCCTCTGCAGGCCAGTGCCTAAGCTGCTGTGCCACCTCTGGCTTGCTTGTGTGTGTTTTCAAAACCAGTTTCCCTCAGCAGATGTTGAAATGTTGTGATGGAAAGTTTCACACATGTGAAATAACCAAAGACTGCAGAGATGTTTCTTTCATGCCTGTATCACCTGGTGTCAGTAACTTTTATTGAATTTTGTCCTCATTTACGTCACTGCTCCTTTTATTATTCTGAAGCAAACCCTAGACATCACATTATTTCTTTCCTAATTATTTCAGTCCATATCCTGAAAGATAAAAACTCTTAAAAACTTATCTCAAGGCCATTATTTTCCCATACAAAATTCACCTAAGTTTTGTAGTATCAGAGGGCTTCAGAGGGAGCTGTTGACTCACATGTGACTATGTTCCACCTCTGGAAAATGCTGCTTAGAACAGGTATGATACACTACTGACAGAATACACCAAGGTCGACAGATGAAACAGTGCTTGATTAATGACATTTGAATTTTAAATAAACAGTTAATTTTTGGTATGGTGGTATTCAAGATATTTTGTGGGCCACATTTGTACTAAAATAAGTATTTGCTAGGCATTAATAATTCAAGTTTACTGAGCAGCCCAAATTTCTATTTGACAATAAGGACTAGTCTAAACACTACCAGGGAACTGAGGATCAGAAGCCCTCTTAGAGAAGATATAGCTATAAAAAGATGTAGACACACAAGTCTGTGTGTGGTTAAAATAGGCAGTTGGAAGTTGTGGGTACTTTGCCCTTTTGTTCCACCTCCGAAAAGGCCTATGGAAGCCCTTTGTCTCCTAGCCACATTAGAAAGCTGAAATTCATGTAGCAATAACAGCTACTACTGCTGGAATATTTGCTATTTGCCAGATGTCTTCAGTTTGTCTGAGTCACCTAATTCTTCTAATCCTCCCAACATTCTCCTGAGGCTGGAATTCTCATTGTACAAGTAATCTAAAGCTGAGCCAGTTGAGAACTCCAATATGCTGGCAATGCCAGAGTCATGAGATATCTGCCAAGGAAAAATGCAAAGCGGGTGTGGAACCAGCCCAAGAGAGAGAAATATGTTGCAGTCAACAAAGCTGGAGGGAGTTGTAGTTAGTTCCAAAGAGCATTTTGACATCAGACATGGAGATGCAGAATTTGGAGTTTGTCCTGCTGGTTTTCTAACTTGCTTTGGTCCAATATTTCCTCATGAAGAGCCCCATACTCGGGAGACCCTTCCTCAAGCCTCCGGAATCGCGACCACCCAAAGATCACAAGAAACCATACCTGGATGCAATCAGCAGAGGTTTATTAGGGAAAGAGCTGGCAGCCAGCGGTCTGACCAGGTACTCGCGCTGGAGTCAAGGTCCGACCTCCTCGGCCAGTCCTTGGAGGGTTTTAAAGGGAAAAACCACAAACCAGGGGAGTGGGATGGGGTTGTTAAAGATACAAAACATGAAAACAGTGGAACAATTCAGAGGTATTCACTCTAAATGATTAGTGTCATGTGCAAATCGCCCTGCATTCTTCTCAAAAATGTGGTTTTTACCATGCCATTGTGCCCTATCCGGCCATTTCAGATTGCTATCTTTACTTTTTCCGGCTATAGGGCTAGGGCCCCACCTAGGTGGTAGCATCTTTATCTGTAATCAGGAATGCCTTCCTGCCTTGGGCGAGGCTTGAGGAATGTAATCCAGCAAGTGTCCTTCACCTGGAATGTGAAGGCCTGAAATCTTATTTTCAGTTCTGTAAGGCAAAAAATCTACACATATTTCATAAAATGGCCTTTATAATTTTTCACTCTACATTCCTCACTTTTTCCGATTTGGTTATGTTTTTAATCATAAAAACTCAATTATTAATAAGTCTATTCTCACCCCACTTTTTCCGATTAGGATCTTTAGAAAAGTTTAAACTCCAGTGTCATCATAATTACCATTTTCTTGACCCAAAGTCTTATATTGGTGGCGCAACACAAAAAGCTGAACAGCATTTATCCTTTCTCTAACAAAAGTTACTAATCTATTTTAAATGTAGGGGCCTATGGTTAAGAGCAAAAGTAAAATCACAAGGGGTCCAGCAAGGGAGGATTGAACCAACTCTCGAATCAAAGTTGCGGTGCATCTCTATCTTGTCTCTGGTCTAACTTTTTTCTGAATTTACTCTCTGGTCACTCTTGAATGGTCTACATAATAGTAACATTTTTTCTTAGAGCAGCACACAGACTTTCTCCTTTAAGAAACAGCAAGTCTAGTAACAACTTAACTTTGTTACTGACTGTTCTAGGGCTCTCAAATCCACATCAGTGGCAGCTCTCAGCTGATGAAAATAATGAGGTGTCTGTATCAATGTAGTTACACCTGTCTCTATACCTATGGCCACTCCTAGTCACAATGTAACAGCTAGAGTCAAGGAAAATAGGCTCTTTGCAGAATCATCTAGGGTGTATCTCAAACTCAGTTCAAGAGTACCTGCGGGATCTAGATGGACAAGTACACAATAATCTTTGTTTTCATCAAAGATAGCAGTGGAAACACATGGTGTTAACCCGGAGCTGTAAGTCTACCATTTATCAATTTTAGGCAATAGGTATCTGTTAGCAGGGGTTCTTGGGCTCTATTCTATTGACTAGGGGTTTCAAAACATTTCCTTTTCTTTGTAGCACACTTTCAAAGTTGTCTTCTGACTTTTCCACATTTTGTGGCACATAGCTGTCTACATATACATAAAATCACATATATAATAAAGAGAAATTGCAAAAGGAACAAATCTATATAACTCTAGATTCACATTTCAACTTCAATCTTGTAATCACAAGCTGTCATTTAACCTTGGGTGTACACACACTAAGTCCCACCCTCCAAGGCAGCATTTTCCCTGTGCCTCTGGGGTGGTCTCAGGAGTCAAGGCCTGCTGCTTCTTTAGCCTTGTAGAATAGCAGAAGACCTGGAGCCAAAGAGTAGGGGGTTGTTCAGGCATCTGGATCTTCTCCAGTTGGCATCAGTCACAGGTGGTGATGGTGAACTTCAAGGAGGTCAGATGGTCCACAGCACCAGGAACAGTCTTTTAGTAGCCTGAAAAATCATTTCTCACACAAAATGGGCATTCTGGGTATGGAGCAAGAACAAGGGACACTCTAGCCAGCGCCAGTTCCCAAGGGTAGTTTAATTTTAGGGTCCTGTATATTCTCTCTACCTGTCCTGAGCTTCGGAGACAATATAAACAGTGGAGCTTCTAATATCTCTGACAATTCCTGACTTACCTTAAAACTGCTATCTGATCTAATTACCTAGGACACTTGAAACCTCGAGAAGGTCCCTTATACGCTTTAAGTCTCTTAGCTGCTTGGTTGCACTCATATCTTAAGAGTCCATCTGTGTATTTAGCCTGGTAAATCCTTTGCTTTCTGGGGAGTATAGTTCTCCCTTCTTGTGTCCGCCATTGTCTATTTTTCTCTAGGTAGTATCTGGCAGGATGGCTAGCAATCTGAGTTCTTTTTCTTACTCTGTGCTTTAAGTGAGGCCATCTCTTAGGCCCACAACTGGAACAGGCTGCCGTATCAAGACACTTGATCTGTCCGGTTATTGCCTCAGGCCACTGAGTCTCCTCCCTTTTGGTGTCCTGGGCAACGAGTACTCACAGTTGCTGGCTTCATCAGTGTTTCCTCTCTTGGCATATAGCCTTGCAGGCATGGACTGTGGCAAAAGCATACCTGTTGTCCATGCAGATGTTGGTCTTCTTGTCAGCCCCAAGTTCCAAGGTTGTTCTCTGCACCGATGATCTCAGGGGTAGGGAGTCAGTCCAGATGACATTTGTGTCCACCACAGTAGCGCTGGCTTGTCTCTGACCAGCATGGAGAAAACTGCTCCCGTCTGTAAAGCACGTTACCTCGGCTCCCGGCTGGAGTCAGTAGGAGGAGCCTTTCCTCTACCCGTGAGTTCTTGTCAGTTAGTTGCAGCCTGTCTGGATCCCAATCCTGGGGAGTAAGTCTCAACCCGACAGAGGGTAGGAACAGTCTAGGATGACCATAAATGAATGGGATACCCAGCCCATCTCTTAGTCCACCATTTTCGGGTAGTCCATAAATATATTTTGGCCCATTGGCCTGGAGGAGGACCCTGTCTATCTTAATCACTGTCTTCACACAGAGCTAATATCTTCACCATCTGGGATGTTTTTCAAGGCCTGGGATTTCTTGGCCCTGGCTTCTATTTGTTAGGCCCCTCTTGGACCCTGAAGCTGGCTCCTTTACTTGCGATGCACACACTGGTCTTTTTCAAAGAGTTTTATCTCTCTTTGATTGGAGTCCCTTTTTTCTGCTTTCTGTAAATTCTTTCCTGTCACCTTTCTCTTTCTTCACCTCTCTCTAGTCTCCTCTATTCCTCTCTATTCCTGTGGACTCACAGCAACTTATCTCTATTCTTCTTCTCTACTCTTTTCTTCTAGACTTACACTAAACCTTCTCTATTCCTCTTCTCTATTCCTTTCTTTTAAATCTTCTCTCACTTGCTATTACCATCAATCATTTTAATATGTAGTATACTTCCTAAATCTTTCAATGACTTATCTTGTAGTCTCTGTAGCCTCTGGAGCCTTGTCTACACTGACAGAATGTCTCTATGAGCTAGTCTAGAAAGGCTGTGGGTAACTTATCTGATCTCTGCTTAACCTCATGTGTCCTGATCAAACTTAGTGGGGTCTCATATAATCTTCTCTCTCAAGACCTATCAGCGGAATCTGGCGTGGGCCTCTGGGTGTCCCTTACCTTCTGTCACATGGAGGTCTCAGTCAAATCTGCTCCAAATTGACCTGCTGCTGACCACGGCCTGATCAATTGACGGGGTCCCCAATCTGAAGACCAGAACCTGCAAAGGTCTTGTGAAAGCAAGGCTTTTACCTTATCTGTAGCATTTCACAGCAAGGATTATTAAGATGTTGAAGGTTCATACAGTTATTAACAATTTTTAAAAGGCAACTTGAGTTACATTTGACACTTATTTGAATTTAACTTTTAACAAAATAGAAACTTTGGTAGAAGTGATATACAACAAGAACAACAAAGTAGCACAAGTCTCTACCACTTCTTTAATTTTATCTTGTCAGAACTCTCATCTTTGAACCAAATCTTAATGAAAATCTCATACAAATAATGAAATTGACTCAAACAGTAATGGCTAGAAAATTTATCAAAACTGAAGGATATATATATATATATATTTCTGACTCATATATATATTTCTGACTCAGGGCAGCCTATAACTTTTAAGCTGTAATTTTAGAAAAAAGCACTCCTTTACGTATTAAACTGGAAAAATCATTATCAACTTCCTTATTACAGAAGCTAAAAAACTGCTGCCCCCCCCCTTTTTTTTTTTCTGCTTTCTGCTGGTGCCTTTCTCCTAGCCACAGAGCAGGGCAAATTATCAGTTTTTCTTGTGTAAATCAAGACTGCCTCACAAGTAAGTTTTAAACTAAATTAAGTAACTCTCAGGTGAACAATCTTGCTGCGGCTGTTTTCTTTTTTATCACCTGGGTTCTCATCTATCTTCATAGGCGGCAGGTGGAAAACCGCCATTTGTTGCACTAGTGACCTCAAGGTACCCAGTACAGCCAGGAATACCAAACTAGGTAGCCGTTACACGCTGTTGCTGTGCGGGGTAACCACGAGTTGTCGCCCGCCAAGTGCGGGGCTGGGTGAGCGGGCTGGGTGAGGGCACCCTCCATGTGCTGTTACCTGAAGCATACCCTACATGAGGTAGGCGGGCTGTAGGAACAGGAACCGCGAGCACGAACCGAGGTAGCTGCCCCTTATTAAAGGACCTGCCCGCCTTTCTGCAGTTGTATTCTTGTACCGGCGGCTTCATTTCTCTCTCTGCCGGCAATCATGTTACCTATTTTTAACTCAAGATGTTTAAGACAGTAGATTAACAGCTAACACACAGATGATTTGCCAAGAAAAGACACACACATATAAAAAAAAACAACACAAATAGCTCACCCCTCTCACGGGTGGTACATAAAACACAGATAGCTCACCCCTGCCACGGGTGGCACAAATAACACTTAACCACATTTGGTTACGACCCCAGGTGGAGAAGGATTCCGCGTCTTCTCCCCAAGTAGGAGCGCTCAGGCTCTTGAAACCTGACGGTCAGATTCCCTGACCCTCTGGAAGGCCTCTCGCCTTCCAAGTAAGACTCCAATAACCAGACAACGCGGTCAGTCTTCACAGATTCAGATTTAACAGATTCAGACAGCTTGGTCAGCCTATGCTGGACCAAGTCTAACAGATTTCTAACATACCAGCAATGAACAACCCAAAAATAGACACACTGCCATGAGAGCATAACAACCACGGTGGCCATTTCTGACCTTTTCTCTCTAGTTTTCATTGTTAACACACAAAAAGACTAACAAAAAAAAAACCCGTCTCAATCGCCAGTGCCAGCCAAGAGGGATTCCACGTCCTCTCCTGCACCTAGATGCAAACCTGTGCCAGCCTAGAGGGATTCCACGTCCTCCCCGGCACCTAGATGCAAACCTGTGCCAGCCTAGAGGGATTCCACGTCCTCCCCGGCACCTAGATGAACCCCCAAACGTCTCTGGGGGTGCAGCAGCTAGTGACTCTCCAGCACGTCTGCTAATCACTCATTTGTCCCCTCTCGAAACAAAAATGGTTTACTGCCCCTCACGAGACAGAAACAGCTGCCAGTCCAAACCGAAGTGCACTTTTCAGAAACCAAATAATCCAGATAGACGGGCACAAACAACTTAGAAACCAAATAACTTAAACAAACCTAGACAAAACAGCACACGATTTAGGCAACCCTAGCACACGAGAAATCAGACGATTTAGGCAAACCCGCACATGAAAAACCAGAAATCAGTACATGAAAAACCAGGCAATTTATACAAAAGGTCACACAACAATCAGACAGAAAAAAACCGCGGTGTCCCTTTACCTCCCAGCGTGGTTCTTGGATTAAGGTGGTCGCATATCCAGGACGAGCCCCCAAATGAAGAGCCCCATACTCGGGAGACCCTTCCTCAAGCCTCCGGAATCGCGACCACCCAAAGATCACAAGAAACCATACCTGGATGCAATCAGCAGAGGTTTATTAGGGAAAGAGCTGGCAGCCAGCGGTCTGACCAGGTACTCGCGCTGGAGTCAAGGTCCGACCTCCTCGGCCAGTCCTTGGAGGGTTTTAAAGGGAAAAACCACAAACCAGGGGAGTGGGATGGGGTTGTTAAAGATACAAAACATGAAAACAGTGGAACAATTCAGAGGTATTCACTCTAAATGATTAGTGTCATGTGCAAATCGCCCTGCATTCTTCTCAAAAATGTGGTTTTTACCATGCCATTGTGCCCTATCCGGCCATTTCAGATTGCTATCTTTACTTTTTCCGGCTATAGGGCTAGGGCCCCACCTAGGTGGTAGCATCTTTATCTGTAATCAGGAATGCCTTCCTGCCTTGGGCGAGGCTTGAGGAATGTAATCCAGCAAGTGTCCTTCACCTGGAATGTGAAGGCCTGAAATCTTATTTTCAGTTCTGTAAGGCAAAAAATCTACACATATTTCATAAAATGGCCTTTATAATTTTTCACTCTACACTCACAGTGGTAACTTTCAAACATTTTGGAATGGAAATGACCATAAGTGTCAGAGAAGACTGAACGTTGGACTATTAAATATTGTTAAGACTGTGATAGACTATGGGGACTTTTGAAATTGGAGTACATGCATTTTTGCATTATGCTATGGCTACCAGCCTATGGGGGACAGGGAGTATAATGTAGTTCTTTGAATAAGAATGGCCCCCATAGGCTCTTATATTTGCATGCTTAGTCATCAGGGAGAGGCAGTATTTGAAAAGGAGTTTAAGACATGGCCTTGTTGAAGGAAGTGTATCACTGGGAGTAGGCTTTGTGATTTCAAAAGCACAGATAAGGCCCGGTGTCTTTCTCTTCCTGCTGCCTGCTGATCTGGATGTAAAGCTTCATGATTCTCACTATAATGACATTAGACTAAACATCTGAAACTGTAAGCCAGCCCCAATTAAATGCTTTATTACTTAAGAGTTGTAGTCCAGTGTCTTTTCTCAACAATAGATCACAGACCATGAGAAACACCCTAATGCAAATGGACCACCTAGAGTCTATTTCAAAGAGAAACAGGCATGAGTATGGGAAGGGAAACTAGACACTAGGCAAGACAAACAGAGGTGCATTCTTGAAACAATAGAAAAGAGACAATAAGAAGCCTCCAAAATGAAGAATTGCACTTAAAACTACCTATGAGTTAAGCTATGAATTAACATTAAGCTGCGAATGTACTTATTATTAATATTTATAATAATATTATTATTTTACAGCAAGCAAATGAAAGAGGCAATGTGTACTGGAAGAGGCATAGAGATAAGGAGATGGAAAGATACAGTAATATTTTCAGACTATTGGTTTTAAGTGCTTATGTGGCTTCCTTCCATCTTCCTTAGTCCACTTAGGTAGGAGAATGGACTCCAGTTTTCTCACTGAAGGTACTAATGTGCATGGCAACTGTAGAAGTGGAACCAAAATCTTCCTACGATAAGGGTCCACGTTTCACCGAAGAATGATACCCTAGACTCAAAGAGTATGCAAAGGCAAAGAGTATTTTATTCTGCAGAAGCCCAGCTTGCTGGGGTCTCCCATTACCAAGATGGAGATACCCCAGTAAGGTTGCAGGCCTGATTTAAAGCACAGTAGGAATTCTGGGGAGGGGGTAGATGACCTCTATCTTAATTGTTGGCTCTAGCTCTAGGGACATTCCAGAACCATTGCTGGGGTATGGGGGGAGGGGCTGGAAACTGTTGCTGGGGAAGTCTGAAAACTGTTACTAAGGAAGTTTGGAAACTGGTGCTTATCTATTGTCCTTGCATCAGGCCAGGTGGCGGGGGGGGGGGGGGGGGGGGGGCCCTTCTGAGGCCTAGGCTTGCCTGGACTTGCCCAATTCTTGGAAACAGAGATTTAGGCTGTAGAGTGAAAAATTATAAAGACCATTTTGTGAAAAATATGCAGGCTTTTTCTTTGCCCTTAGACCATAGCAGAAAGTGTGCAGGTTCCAGAACTCGGATCTGAAAATAAGATTTCAGGCCTTCACTGCCCTGGGACACATTCTGGGTGGAGGACATTATCCCTGAATCAGAGAACACTTGCTGGATTACATTCCTCAAGCCTCAGGGAGTAGACCCACCTGTGGGTGGGAAAAGCCCAAAAGCAGGAAGATACATTCCTGACCACAAAAAAGATACAAGTCATCTAGGTGGGGCTATGACTGGAGAAAGTGAGAAATATTTAACCTGAAATAGTTGGTAATGACAGGGTAGGGCACAGTGACATGGTAAAACTACATTTTTGAGAAGAATGAGTGTGCAGAGTGATTTTTCACATGAATCTAAATCATTTAGGGTGAGTTCCTCTGAAATTTTCCACTATTTTTATGTTACATATCCTTGACAACCCCTCACCTCCCATTACTACTCCCCTGGTTTGTGGTTTACTCCTTTAAAAACCCTCCTCAGACTGACTGGCTTTGTCAAAATTCTGATCCTGCATGGACGAGCAGTTTTGACCGTTGGCTAGCCAACTCTCCTCAATAAACCTCTGCTGATTGCATCCAGGTATGGTTTCTTGTGATTTTTGGGTGGTCATGATTTCTTGGGACTTGAGGAAGGGTCTCCTGAGTTTGGAGGTCTTCAAGGCCTAGTTTCCTGAACTGCTAATTTGAAGTCTGTCATGGAGTCAATCTAGCCTGTCTCACCACTACTACAAGGCACAGAGTTCATCACCAACTCAAAAGTTTCTTTTTTCACTGTGTGCACTTTGAAAATGATCTTGTTGTGGGTTCACAGCTGGCCTATTTGCATGTGAGGACTGTGCCTTTGGAGCCTTGACTGATACAATAATGTGTGCAATTGTGGTTGTAAAACCCTGACCCTCATTTAGTGGTACTTACCTTGAGATGCCCTCCTCCCCAGCCCTTCCCATTCCCAGTGAGACATCTATGCAGATCAATGCAAAAGCAAGGGGTTTAGTTTCCAGTGCATCTGGGCACATCTGGGTGCATCTGGTCGCTCTTCACTCAGCCCCTTGAGGCGAGTGACTAGAAGGTGACCCTGAATGGTTATTACAAGCAGTTTTTTTAAAAATACTTTTTAGGGGCATAGGTTACATCAGCAAGTTACAGTTCAAACTTATTGGCTAAGCATACTGACCTTTAAATCTATTGGCTAGCAAGCATGACACACATTTGAACTCTACCTGGGATATTCCAGAGGGTACAGTTGACTATCAGTCAGTACATTCTGAGAATTTTTTACTCAAGAATGTTCCTGTGGGTGGGGAATGGAACTTGGTCTAGCCTAGTCTTCAGGGAGGAGGGGGAAGCTGTAAGGAGGGTGTGGAGCTGGAAAAGCCCTTAGGGCCCCTCATGGTAAAGTGCAATAGATTTGGTCTTTCTAAAACCAGATTCACAGAATCCCATATCATTTCCCCCAGTCATGCTGCAAGTACAGGCTGAGAATTGCCACCAGTCTTCCAGGACACTTACAAGGGCAGGAAAGATTGAGGAGAACTAGAGATCAAAAGGGAAAGTGTGATGCCTTCTCCCATTTTTAGTGAAACTCAAGGCTGTGGGGGAGTTCAGAGGTCAATGTGAATCTGCCATCAGAGTTGACCCCCTGGGGTAGGGTCCACATGAAAATGGACTCCTAAACAAGTCAGTGATGAAGAACATCAGTTCTCTGAGCTCCCAGCTAGATTGGCTTTGACAGCATGTAGTCAGAGGCCGATGAAGCCATGGAGGTGCTAGCTCTGGAGTGCAGATGCTAATTGCAGTCTGGGATGAACAAAGTACTAAAGGGCTGAAAGGACAACATCAAAGCCTCTATAGACCTTTAATTATACACTGCTTTCCTTCATCACTGCTAGCTCTTGGGGATTCCTTATTTTAAATATGCATATATCTTTATAACATTAACTTCTGACACTAGAGTGACTTTGTGGGAGTGTGGAGAGTGTCACTGTTCATCAACTGGAGGACTCTGATGGCTTAGGACTCTGCCATCACCATTCTGAGTTTATTGTACAAGGAACACTGCATTTTTGATTTGCACTGAACCCTATAAATTATGTAGTTAGTAGTCTTTAGCACAGGGTCTGGCACAGAGCATGCATTTGGTTTATTTTTATTGAATGGAGAAATTAATATCTGAGATTTACTAGGGAGTTCATGAACAGGGTAAATGGCTTTGTCCCAGATGAAACCCTGTTCTCAGGTTTCTACACTTAAGAACTAAGAAGTTAGAACTAGAGCCTGCTCTCTGATTTACTATCCATCTCCCACCTCCCCTCATCCCAGTCATTTTTCTGAGGTCTTCACAGGGAGAGTATAGAATCTGCTTATTTTGATGCTTTATTTTTTCTTTTCCTAATGACATGAAATTTTCTTGGCATCTGATAGTACTATTTTTATTTTCTCTACCAAACAATTAAATTTACTTTCAGATGACTTTCTTTGAGAAGTAGGCAATGGTGAAAAGGTGATGAACAGGTTGTTGCTCAGAGCTGGCTATGATGAAATGATGATAAGGCTAGGCATGTAGATATAGTGAAGAATGAAAAATTATAAAAATCATGTTTATAGAATATGAATATATAGGTTCTTTTTAAGTTCTTTTAGGGACATGGAAAATTTTCTCTGAAACAAGCCAGGCCAGTTTCAGGAACTGGCTGTAAAGAATGAAAGTCATTCAGGTGGTGAAACACAATGACCGGGCTGTGGCTCTGTGGCTGGAGCAAGTGAGAAATAGTTAATAAATAGTTGGTAAATGACAGGGTAGGGCACAGTGACATGGTAAAACTACATTTTTGAGAAGAATGAGTGTATGGAGTGATTTTCATGACTATAAATTATTCAGGGTGGGTTCCTCTGGAATGTTTCGCTATTCTTATGTTATATACCTTGGCAACCCCTCACCCCCTCCTCACTCCCCTGGTTTGTGGTTTTCCTCTTTAAAAGACCCCTTAGCCTGCCATTCTTGGTCAAACTCTGCTCTTGAGAGAGCTTATGGTTTGACTTTGGCCAGCCAACTTTCCTAATAAAGCCTCTGCTGATTGCATCCAGGTACGGTGTCTTGGAGTTTGTGGGTGGCTGAGACTTCCTGAGACTTGAGTAAGGGTTTCCTGAGTTTGGGGGTCTTCAATAGAAGACATTTTTCTGGGATCTACTCATGGGAGAGGCAGTGACAGCTTCACTAAGGCCAAGGTTGGCTTCTCTATTAGAGCAACTATAAACGTACCTCAGAATTTTAGATTCATAAAGTTGTAGCTATGTTTTAGGCCAAAGGTCAGAAAACTATAGCTCATATGAAAAAATATAGTGTCACCTTATTTTACAAATAAAACCTTATAGGAACAGAGTGGGTCTTTGAGAACTATCTACAAATGGTTTTGGAATATACCAAAGGAGGTGAACAGTTGTGGCAAGGACTACACGGGCTTATTATGTAAGCCAAAAATATTTAGTATCTGGTGCTTTACACAATCTGTTGACCAATGACTGTAAATGAGAAAGTCTACCAATTCATCATAAAACACCCTTTGTACTTTAGGCTGCCCTGTGTAGAGGGGAATTTCTGGTTAGTGCAGTTTAAAGGTATACTGCCTTACCTGCTCTCAGGAGCTTCCCATTCTCATTACACTACTGTGGGAGTCATCCACAGTTGGTTCATAACCTCTGCAGGGTCTGCATGTAATAAGTTCTTATGGCTCTTGTCCAAGGTGTTCAGTCTATTCATTGTTTTCTTTTCTTCTTTTCCCAGCAAATTCCTTCAATGGCACATAAGGAAAATCAGAATACCCAAGAGGCAATGCCTTTTAAAACAGATTCCAGCCAGTGATTTTCAGTGATTGTGGGAAAAGTCCAAGGCTTTTTCTGTGTTGGTTGGGAAACTTGAAGGTGTACTCTATACTGTCTTCTGGGAATAAAGGTGCTCAAAGTTATAAACCTATTCATTTATGGCCCCTGTGTTACCTAATTCCACTTCACATAGGGGAATAGCTGTGGGCTGCTTCTGAAATAAACTGTTCTAGGAGTAATGTGAATTCAATACTTGCTGGGAGCCAAACCTAGGAAATTACCTGCTGTTCTAAGAGAACCTCAGGAAATTACCTGCTGTTCTAGAAAACCTAGTCAGTACAAGGTTAAGAAAGGATGATCCCAGGTCCCAGGAACTTAACGAACATCTGGCATTTCCTGGGAGCTGGTTATGACAGTGGGATGGTCTAGGGCAATAAGAATATGACAGTGGAATGGTCTAGGGCAATAAGGTTATGACAGTGGGGTGGTCTTAGACAATGATGATTCAATAGTGGGGAAGCTCTAAGCAATGACCCTCGCTCAAACTTCCCATTTTGCTGTGTCTTGATAACCTGCCCCCGAAATTAAAGTTTCAGAGCTTGATCAGAACTCCAGACTAGCTCTCATTCTTTGTGTCTCTTGTTCCTTCATTCTTTCGCTCCCTTCCCTAGGGTCTTGTCGAATCCCCACGGGCTGGGGCAGATACTGGCTAATTTAATGGTCTGTGAAGTCCTGTAATAAGCATATATGTTTTCTTCCTTTGCCCTTAATGTTCTTTCTCTTCTGACCCATGTTCTATTTCTTAGATTAAGTTTTCAATATCTTTCCTCAGTATCTCCTCAGTATCTTTGCTTACATTCAGTTGGTGCCATATCAAACCTATCAATGTATGGAACCTGGCAGCCTCTCTATGCCATTCTTTAGTTTTGTTGCCCTGTTTATTCCTACTCATCTTTTGGATCATAGACAAAATGCTATCTGGATAAAATCATCTGGATAAAAGGCGAAAGAAGAAAAACCATCTGAAAGTCGGGTTAAGCAAAGCATGTGATGTTACTGCCACAAAAAATTCTTTTTATCTTATGCTTCTTATGTAGTAATAGGATTCATCATGATATAATAGAACATATGTCAATGTTCTTCATTCTTCTGTATTGCCTTTACCACAGCCCTACTCTATCCTCAGCTATTCCTCTGGCTAGTTTCCTTTATTCCTTCCCCAAGAACCCCCCTTTTCTGTTAGATTACAGGTATACTATTTCTCTCTCACCCCCTCTACTTTTTAAAAAAAATGTACTATATTAATTGAGAATTCCATATATGCATTCAATGTAGTTAATTATATTTATCTTCTTTCCTCTCCCCAGCGACTGTATCTATCCCCAAACCTCCATGCCATGTGTCTTATGCTCTTTTAAAATAACTCTCCAAGTTCAGTTCTGCCCATATAGTTATATGTATAGGTTTATCAATGGGAGCATGGTTGACCTATCAGAGGCCACACCCTTAAAAAATTCATTAAAGAAAATCAGCTCTTAGCATTTGAGAGAGTGGCGATTGTACCTTACCTGGGCAAGATAGTAGAGCTGGTTCTGGATGTGGGGGTTGTGGGTGAG
Source organism: Arvicanthis niloticus (assembly GCF_011762505.2). Classification (NCBI taxonomy): domain Eukaryota; kingdom Metazoa; phylum Chordata; class Mammalia; order Rodentia; family Muridae; genus Arvicanthis; species Arvicanthis niloticus. The sequence goes on along the minus strand of NC_047660.1, from coordinate 98,342,229 downwards.
CAAGCCTCAAGGGCTTGAGTGTGGGAGAACCAGACCCGCCACTTGTCTGCTGCTGAGCTGTGGTATTAGTGAGGGAAAGATTCTCCTCCCTTCCCTTTTGCTCCCTTCACTGGCAGCAGGCAGGAGAGTTGGCCCTGAAAGGGTCATGAGAGCAGGAGAGCTGGTCCTGCCCCTCATCTTCTGAAACACTCTAAAGGAGCAGAACAGGTGCTGCCCCTCACCTGAGCACCATAATAGAGCTGACCCTGTGGTAGAGGGTGGGAGTGGGTGTGGGGTAGGATGGACAGATGAGCTGGCCCTGAGGGTGTGAAAATGAGAGAGATGGTTCTGAAACTTGTCTGCCTTGCTGCAGTGTGAGTAAGGGAGAGATGGCCTCTCCCACCCTTGCACGTTGTCATCTATGGCAGATGGGAGAGAAAGCTGGCCCTGAGGTCATGAGAGCAGGAGAGCTAACCACATCTCTCATCTACTGTAGCACTAGGGAGAGTGGGTCCTGAACCTTGTCTGGGCAGCATGGTAGAGCTGGCCCTGGATGTGGGTGTTGCAGGTGAGTGGTCCCCAAGTGTGTGAGTATAGGAGATCTGACTCTGTCTTTTTTTCTGCTTGGTGATGACACAGACAAGGGTACATGGGCTTTTCCCTTCCCTCATCACTTACAATCTATGGCAGGGGAGAGAGCTGACCAAGTACTCTAACAGTTGCAACAGTAGGGAGACTGGGCCCTGTATCTCACCTCAGCAGCAGGGTAGAGCTGGCCCTGTTTACCAGGATTGATGGACATGAGGGCATAAGATCAAGAGAACCTCTGGGCTGACGAGATCAGATACCTCTCAGGCACAGAGAGTTGGTTGACTCCGATATCTGCCCTTTCAATGAACTGCTGGAGAGCATGAAGAAGCCAGTCCTACAGATCCAAAATTACAGAATCTCATGACACAGAGTAACAGCAGAATATCTTAGAGGAGTCCCAGTGAGGTTCTGGTATGGATCATGTAGCAGAAGCCACAGGCCTTGTACCACATTAATGACTCATTGCAATAAACATAAAGAAGTGTGGGCGAAGGTACTATGGGACACAGTGTGACACACTTCAGCTTCCACAATGAGATTTTTTTTTTTTTTCTGTTTGGGGGAGAGGATGCAAGGTGGAGGGTGGGTACAAGGGGAGGAGGAGATGAGTTTTATTAGGGTATATGATGTGAAATTCACAAAGAACCAATAAAAAGTTTTTTTTTTTTTTTTGGTTTATTGAGACAGGGTTTCTCTGTGTAGCCCTGGCTGTCCTGGAACTCACTCGGTAGACCAGGCTAGCCTCGAACTCAGAAATCCACCTGCCTCTGCCTCCCAAGTGCTGGGATTAAAGGCGTGCGCCACCACCGCCCGGCAATAAAAAGTTTTAAAAATGAATATATTTCTCCCTCCCACAGAAGCTACAAACTGTCAATAACTCCTTGTCTAGGAGTGGTACACATCCTTCCCTCTCTGTGTTGTGGTGTTAATTGGCTTGATCTTGTTCAGGTATTATGCAGACAACCACAGATACTGTGAGTTACTGAGAGCAACAGTCATATCATGTCACTTGTTTGATCCAGTCATCCCTAAACTTTTGTCTTTTATATTCTTTCTGCCTCCTTTTCCATGATGGTCCTTAAGCCATTCAGGGATGAGATCTGTTACAAATGTCATAGTTTTGGCTAAAGCACTCCACAGAAACATATTCTTTACACTTTGGCTAATTGTGAGTTTTTATATCCAGTGATGTTCACAATGATATCTTTTCTGATGAGGTCTGAGAGCTGCAATAATCTATGGATATAGAGATATAAATTTAGAGGACAAGTTGACACTGTGTCCATTTGGTGGAATAGTAATAGGTTCACCACTGGAGATTATGAGCTTCCTAGCTAGAGGTTCATAGCCAGATTTTAGGCATGCATTTAATCCTGAATAGCAGGCTTTAAATCCAATAATGAAGTGGCTGGTTCCCTTCATAACTTTCCTGCCACTAATGCACTCATGTGCACATCTTGGCATGCATGTTATTATTATAGCTCACACTGTTCACTGCTGCAAAAAATTGTTGATAATGGTTCTCTCCCAACACCCTACATAGCACTTTCATGTTCTGTAAAAGCTCTTTAGCAAGGAAAATGTTTCCAGTCAACACAAATTTGATTTCTCCATGCTCAAAATGTGTGATATCTTCTGCCATGGGGTCTCACCTTCTATTTCAAGTGAGCAACTGGAGGAATTTTCATATAATAGTCTCCATTGCTTTGTGTTTTCAGGACATGCATAATCAACAATTTGAGGGAAATTATCTTACTTTTGGCAGTGTACTTCTGATTTGGCTTTTAGGAGTATTATTATACCTTGCATAGTATAACTGTTGAGATTTGGTCTTACTGCTATTGTAATACTAGTGAGGTCCCACAAGACTTGTAGTCTGCATGAAGACCTAAGTGACCCTGCCCCTAAGTTATTTCTAATGGGTAAATAAGATGCCAACAGTCAATGGCTGGGCAAAAGAGACATACGTGGGGTTTAGGTTTCCTGAGGAAAAACAACAAGAAGAAGAAGGTGCAATAGGAGGAGAGAGAAACCATTATGGATTAAGTGAGTCATAAAACTGTGGTCTTGGGGGCAGCCAATTGGAGTTAAGATCAGCCCAGATGAAATATCACTGGTAGTAGGTTGGGGTTACCAATAGGAAAGTAGGTTCTAATAGTATTTAAGGTAGGTATCTGCCCAGGTCTTGGGCTGTATAAGGCTTATTGTAAATATTAAGGTTGTGTGTGTCTTTTATCTGGGAACTAAATGATCAAAAGTGGAGTAGACACCCTAGGTTAAGAGTAAATAATTTCTACAACATATAACTATAATTTATATATTGTTATAAGGAAAGAAAGGCTTTATTCTGGCTTTCTCTGGCAGGATAGGGTCTATCACACTGGGGAGGATATATCAATAGTTGGGGAAAATGTCCCGGCCTGTGTGGGATTCAACGAGACCCTAGGGAAGTGGGAGAAAGAATGAAGGGACAAAAGACACAAAGAATGAGGGCAAGTCTGGGGTTCTAAAGAAGCTCTGCAAATTAATTTCAGGGGCAGGTTATAAAGACACAGCAAAATGGGAAGTTTAGGCAAGGGTCATTGCTTAGGGCTATCCCACTATTGAATCATCATTGTCTAAGACCACCCCACTGTCATAACCTTATTGCCCTAGACCATTCCACTGTCATATTCTTATTGCCCAAGACCATCCCACTGTCGTAACTGGCCCCCAGGAAATACCAGATGTTCTTTAAGTTCCTGAGACCTGAGACCTGAGACTGGCAAACATCCTTTCTTAACCTTGTACTGACTAGGCTTTCTAGAACAGCAGGCAATTTCACGAGGTTCTTTTAGAATAGCAGGTAATTTCCTGGGCTTGGCTCCCAGCAGGAAAACAGTGGCAGGAGCTAGAATCTGAGTAATCACATTTTATCCATACACAGGGAGCAGAGATAACAGGCAGTAGAATGAGGCTATAAACACTTGAAACTTGAGCCAAGTGACATCCTTCCTCCAGCAAGACTACCGTTTAAAGAATTTGGAACCAATTGGAATGGTGGCACCACCACAAGATCAAGTGTTCAAATCCATGAGACTATGAGGGACACTTATCATTCAGAACACGAGTCCCCTTTCTTCTTTCATGACTGCATGCATCTACACACATACACACACAGACACACACAAACACGCACACACATATAGTGAGAGAGAGACACAGACAGACAGACTTATCTTTTTATGTCTTAATACATTTAACATGACCTCCAAGTTTATTCATTCCCTGCAAATGTCATTGTTTTATTTTTCTTTAAGGCCAAATAAAATTCCATTTTGTCTATGTACCATTTATTAATATATGTATCTGCTGGTAGATTTTTAGATTGATCACACATTTTAGATATTATGACTAGAGCAGCAATGAACATGGATTGTACCTCTCTTCATGTCACATCTTCAATGACATAATTTCCAGAGTGTATCTACTCATTTCTTTCTTAATCATCAAAGATATTTGTTGGTCATGAAAATGGAAGATTCTACTCTTTAGTGGGCCTTTGTTTAGAGGTAAAGGCATCATACAGCTTCTGTAAAATTTTCTTGACCAAACTAAAGTCAATTTTCTATAGTAATTTTTTTTTCTGTCAAGTTTTTACTCTGGAATGTGAAGCCCAATTTATCACTGCTACTGATTTTTATGTCTAAAAAATTATTCCTTCTCCAGTCCCTAATACCAGTTCCTTTTAGCAATTTTCTTTTGCCTATTATCTGTAAACCTTCACTTGTTTCCACTCTGTTTAGAATTGAGCTCAATATTTCCTGAGTGTTATGATGGGTGTGAGCAAATCCTTGTTGAATTTGGGGTTGAGCTTAGCCTCATAATGCAAATGGTCCATTCCCACATCAAGGGAAAGAGAAAACTGTCTTGCTTATTTTATCAGGTGTTTAGTACAAATCCCGTGTCATTACGGGCCTGTTACTACAATGTAATCTTCAACAATGCAGTGTGAAATGAAGATTCTGAATGGCCAGAAGCTACACCTCTAATCCCCAGACTAAGTAGTTGCTTTCAATGCAATGAGTCAGAAGGACAGAGATCTAACACATGAGCATTTTATAACCAATTCCTTAGCACTCACTTTCAAACCCATTAGATGCTCTGTCACACAGAAACACAGCCTTCCTGCTCTCTTCACTCCTGTTCATGTGTTCACACACTCCCCCTTCTTTGAAGGGATGGTTGTTCTGTCCTCTCAGTCTCATGGTCTTTGGCTGTGTATCTTTCCAGAGATTCCAAGGAGCATCTGGAATTTCCACTAAGCATGTTTTCCTAGATGTCAGGAGTACTTTATGAGTTTGTACGATGTCTAAAATACTGTTTGCAGGCCTAAGTGTCAGTGGAAGGGTTTTCTCAGCTAGCTCTTCTATCTAACACAAAATATGGACAAGGATTTCAATGTAGGAAGAGTATTAGAAGACAATATTAGAAACCAAAAACAAACAAACAAGGAAACAAACAAACCCCAAAAAACCCTGAAGAAGTTGGGAAACTGAATCACAAAAAGGAGAAATAGCAATCCTGATGTCTTGGTGAGCAGGTTGTCACCACAGACAACTGGAACTCAGTCTCATCAAAGATAGTCTGAGGAGTTATGAGGGCATCACCACATAATTATAAGGTAAGGAGGCAAAAAGAATTACCAGTTGACTCCTTCATTTATGGAAAAAAGTCCTGGAGAATTTGAATTCCTTGTACCCCTACTATTGAGCAAACTTCATGGGCTTCAGAGAAGAGCACACACCTGCATTTGAAGTAAGTTGTTAATGTGCTAAAAATAACCTAGTGTGGTTAAAGTGTGCCTGGAAGACGTGGGCTGGGCATTTCCATCATTATATAGCCCAGTGATATTCAAAATATCTAACAGCTTTTATGGCATGAATACAGATCAATCTGAATGGGTATCAACTGCAAGCATACGGTATAGAGATGCCATCAGAGTAAAGACACAGAGTATTATCAGAGTAAAGACACAGAGCAGAATAGAAATCTGTTTTCAGACTGGGATCTTCCTAGAACCATATCATTTGTAAGTTTACTCGTTATGTCATAGCTTTTGAATTATGTCCAAATTCATTTCAAACAGTTAGAGGTCTGAGAAAACATCACTATCAAGTTGGCTTTGTGCGTGACCTCAGGGCAAAGGCAAAATCAGCTGATTCTCCAAGCTTAACTTCAAAAGGTTCTGAGGGCCAAGAAATTCCAGTTCATTTCTGGGTGATAACTCCGGAGATTAGAAATGACTTCCAGTTTTTAAGTTCTCTTTCCTTCAAGAGTTCAGTGAAATGCTAAGTGGAGAAAAATGTAGAAAGGACCACTCTTGAGTGATGGGCCCTGTTACTGTGCAGTTTAATGTCTTCACCACCACTCCTGCTTTGGAGGGAGGGATCAAACTCTTCCTTTGAAGAATAAAGTATGGGGAGAAATCGAAGATCCTTAAGAAATCCTCTGGTTCTTCTTTTCACACTTTTAATTTTATTATTGATTCCCATTAAGCCTGCCAGAGGCCCCCTGTGTATCCACAGCTTTCCCCTTCAAAGAGAGACTTGGAGAGAGAAGCTAGTTTCAGGCATTTTCAGGCCATTAAAGACATAGTAGTCTCACAAACAAGCTAGTACCATCTTGCTCCTGATGGTGGAAGGTCTGCAGATGTCCTAGAAACAACCTATCCTTGTAATGCAATGCAGATATGTCTAAAGTTATATTGTATGTCCTTGGTAAAAGGCCAAGCAATTGGATTGAGGAACATGTAAGGCTGCTCAGTATAAACATAGATTGTCAGGTCGTGAAATGGCATTGTCTTTTAAATAAAAATATTATTGAGAACATGGTTGGGCTGGCTGAGCACCTCAAGTCATTAGCAACAGACCCACCCCACCCTCCACTCCCGTTCAAAATAATCATATGATTTCTCTCAGAGAGAAATCTCTGTTGGCACTTGGCTCTGAATCTGGGGGATTTCCCACTCTGTGAGGACTTTATTGACTCTCTTAACTACCCAGAGGATTTATTCTGTGGGTCTATTTAAATAAAGATATTTTATCACATTTGTGTGTATGTGTGTGTGTTTGTGTTTTTGTGTGTGTGTGTGTGTGTGTGTGTGTGTGTGTGTGTGTGTGTGTGTAAAATTACATGCATCCAGGATCCAGGGGAAACACATGGAGGTCAGAGGACCACTTGTGGGAGTCAGGTCTCTCCTTTTACTACATAGGTTCTAGGACTAGAACTCAGGACATCAGGCCTGGCAGCAAGTGCCTTTAACTTCTGAGCCATCTCATTAGGTCAAGTTTGTTTTTGTTTTTAATTGTCTCTTACTCTGTACCCTGGCTGATCTGGAACTCTCAATCCTCCTGCTTCAGCTTCCTCAATTTTGGATTGTAGTATGCACCACTATCCCTAGCTTCTCTGTGTATGATCTTGTGAATATTTGATCCAGTCACTGATTCTGAGCTGGGAGTGACTTTCTAGCCTGCTCTACATATCAGCCTCCCTATGGCACCACCTGGCACACACCATCCATCATTGTGCAAATGCTTTCCTTTTCCAAGAATTCTGTGACTCTTTCTTCCCATAGCAGTGACCTTCTTCATAACATTTGCATTTTCTTAAAAAAACATGCTAACAGATAACATGGATTTCAAAATTTCATCACTTCTTCATAGGAACAAATATCTAGGAAGCTAAATCAAACTACACAGAAGGAGACTAGACAACAAATGTTACCTTGTTATTGACTGAACAATAAAAATTTTTTCTCAAGTTTCATTTGGTTTCTGGACATGTAAAACACTGTTCTCCTCTTTTTAGTTTTAGAGAGCAATTACTTGTAGTTCAGATTGGATTATAAATAATGAGTAGAATTTCCCATTTTTACTTATGGTGCCATAGAAAGAAGTGACATGTGATAAGTAACATATGATAAGTGACATGCAGAAACTGACATGCAATAAGAGACATGCAGTAAGTGACATGCACTAAGTAACAAGACATGCAATAAGTAGCTTGCAATAAATGATATGACATGCAATAAATGATGTGCAGTAAGTGACATTCAGTGACATGCAGTAAATGACATACAGTAAGTAATGTGTAATAAATGGCATGCAATAAGTGATATGAACATGCAATAAATTATATGCACTAAGTAACATGTAGTGACATATAGTAAGTGACATGCAGTAAATGACATGCAATAAGTTATATGCAGTAACTGACACACAGTGAGTGACATGCAATAGTGATATGCAGTAACTGACACACAGTAAGTGCCATGCAATAAGTGGCATGCTGTAACTTACATGTAATAAGAGACATGCAGTAAGTGACATGCAATAAACCTGGATTGCAGTCCTGGCTTTGATCCACTACCTTCTGTGCTGTGGCCCAAAGGAAGTCATTTATACTTCCCTGGTGAAGAAGACATGGCAATATCAGTCTTCTGAAGATGTGTTGGGAATCAAGCAAAAGACCACACAGCACTATTTCAGTGCAGTAGGTGTTCATAAGGAGTATCTGTTAATTAAAATAATAATAGTTTAGGCAATTAAACAAATTTGTCCCTTGCAGTCTCTTAACAACTTTAAAAGGAAATACATTTTGTTTTCAATCAAATTTGTATTTGAAAAAATGTGAGGTTCACCTAGAGAATGGATAATTTTGAGCCACATAACTCTTGGGTGGTAGATCTGGGAGCAGATACCACCTCTCTTCCTCTGCCCGCTTCTCTAGAGGAATAGTTATATACATCTTAATCCAAATATACATTCTAAGGACTCATTCCAAATAGGAGAAATAAAGACCATAAATAGCTTCTAGCTAATTATATTTTATATTTTTGTCATTGCATAAGCATGAAAATATTTCAATGGCAACTACTCTTTAGGTTAAGAGTTGTGGTTAAAGCTTTGTGCTTTTGTAATAGCAATCTATGGTGTTTCTCAAGAAAAGGACTTTTATAAAAAGTGACAGTGATAGAAAACACTCAGAATCGCAGCAAATTTCAGAAAGCATGTTCACAACTCTGCTTGAACTGCCCAAATCTGATTATTTTAAAAAAGACTTTATCTCTTTATAATTCATATTCATCAGATTGAAATCTAGAAAAGAGGATCCATGCAGCAAATGTCTCAGACACAAATTCCATAGGTCTTCATGTCCTTCATTGTATTCAGCAAATTGGTCTTCGTAAGACTTCTCCTTAGCTCTTCTAGTGCCAAAGTTCAGTTGGTTCTCAGGGCTCCTGTTGATCCTTTTCCAGCCTTCTCCCCTCATAAATGACTATTTAAAGCACAGTCTTGATCTTATACTTGGCCCCACTTTTAGATGCTAAAATAAAGAAAATTAGGGGTTCCAGGATTGCGTATGTTCTTGTCATGCTTAGAAAATTGCAAGGGTGTCACAGCCCTTGTATAGGAATGTCTTGGCTATAATTAATCATGGGAAAACTTCCCAGGGAGACTCTGGTTGGTTTCTTTTTTACAATGGCAAAGAACAAAAGGTTTCATTTGTAGGAATGAATGAAATTGTTCCATCAAGAAACTTTGTTGAGGTCATAGCTGGGAAATGAACAGTGTAGTCTTTCTAGTGCAAGCTATGGATTTTCTTTGAGAAATTCTTATAAGTCCTCAGTCAATCTTTTTCTTCTCACATTCTCTCTTCCTTCTTTGAGATCCTGATCAAAGATCTGCTCTGAGAAATTGACTCCTAAGGTACTTGCTCAATAGGCATGTGTCTTGTCTCCTTGACCCCGCACAAAATCAGGACCCAAACCACTTCCTACTTATCATTAGCTAGTTGAGTTCTATCTCTGAGAGCTAGTGTTGGGGCTTCAGATATGCTACCGAGAAGTGATCATTTCAAGAAAAAAATTAAAGTCAGTAATAATTTATTACTTGGCTGTTGTATGACAAAAAAAAATGGTCAAGAGATTGAGCTAGCTAGCTAGGTAAATGGACGGATGGAGGTGGTGAAAATGTGAATAATTAGCATGCAGAGAAGAGAGGGAAAAGGGAAACTTCAACTCTTCTTTCAATTTCTAATCCCAGTATTTTGTGGGCTTTCATTGTAGTCTCTTTCCTTTCATTTCTTTATAAATTCTTGTTCTTCTATAAATTCACTCATTCTACTTTTTGCTTTGCTTATATGGGTGATCACGGTGGACATTGTTCTTTGCAATTAAAAGATTCCAAGACTGATCTGTGTCACAGACCCATCCATGATGGTCAGATACATTTTCAATATGGCACCTTTTAAACAGAGCAGAGCTCATGCTGCTGGGACAAGATTCAAGACACGGAACTACCTCTATTATTTAGGCATCATTTCCCTTGATTTATCTGTCACCAGCATACACATGCTTTTGCTCTGTTTTAAATCTTTCCATCAGACAAAAATAGATTGTATAATTGATAGCCCTCTTAGAGAAGTGTAATTTTCCATCTGGGATAGAGATTTGAAAAGTCTTACTGGGAACCAGGACTGCTCAAATGACCCCAAGATTCCTCATCACTTATCAGGCTCTCATCCTTCCTTCCCTGAAAGGTGTGAATTTGACCTTTTGATTGGTCATCAAGATTGCTATATTCAGCTACTGGTGACTGAGACACAAATGGCTTTTGTGGGGGGGGACAGCCCACAGAATTCTATTTGAGGAATGCCAAATGGTTTTCCAGGGCCCAGCTGGTTGCTTGGTCTCTTGCACAGTGCCTGAAGTGTGCACAGCTATTTTTGTTGAGTTATAATATTATTGCTCACAATGAAATCTAATATTAAAGCTGAAGACTCTCATGCCTGCTAGTTGTGTGGTTTTGGGAAAGATAAAAAGTCCCATGCTTCTGTTTCCTCATCTGCAAGGTGGTAGTAATAGTATCCACACCACCAGCTTCTTACATGGTTATTATGCATATGCATGAAACCCCATTTTTATATAAAGTTGACTAAGATAATATAGGCAATCAACAGCTCTAGAGCCTAAAAACCACAAAAGTGACAAGATACAAAGGTGTAAAAGTGGCACTTATGTTTTGGGGTTAACTATTCAGCTCTCTAATTTGAGTTGTTCAATAAGAAGGAATTTATGCCCAGTACTCTAATCCAACTACCTGACTGGTGAGGCTATGGACCCTATAGAGGAGAACATACTACTAGCATTTTCCAAATCAATATAATTTTAATTGCATTATAAATATATATTTTATATCCACAAATAAGTGTAGCTCTCACCTGTCATCAAAAAAAGCATTAAAAAAAAAAAAACGGATGGAGACTGTTTAAAAGATCCATCACTGGTTAAAATATAGAGAGCCCAACTGACACATGTGGAGCATAATCCCTACATTGTTAGGGAGCATTGCAGAGAAGGGGGAGGAAATTGTAAGGGACAAAGGACCATGATGTATATTGTGAGCTAATCTTCTACATGTGACAGGGAATCTGCACCCATGAAATCTCAAGAGTATGGTTGCAAAACAACAGTTTGACAATGACACCAGTTGACATGCCAGTGTGGAGGCAGGAAATCTTACAAGACCCCATCTCTAGATAAAATGCTATAGGCAATTAATGGCTGCTGAGATATAGAGAATTATTTTTGTTTCCAGGAATGAGTCCCCAACAGTTTAACCAATCACAAGTGGTCAGCCCTAAACACATACGTGAGCAACTTTAAAAGAACGTAGCACATAAATGTTTATGTATGTGTGTGTAACAAAAAGAGTTAAAAGAGAAGTAATCAATAATTTGAGAGGGAGTGAGGGTACAGAAGAAATTGTGAGGGAGGAGGAGGAATAGAAATAATATAAACAGTATTTATGCATGACATTCTCAAAAATAAATAAAAAAATAAAATTTTTAATCCAAACTGTATCCCAGTCAAGACACCAAAATGTAGACACCAAACTAGAGGAAAACAAAACAAAACAAAACAAAACAAAACAAAACAAAACCTTTCATCCACGAAAACAAACTAGTTAAAGAAAAAGCCTGCTTTCTATTTTTCTCTTCTACTTGATTCAAAACAAAGAGCTTAAAAACAGGAAGAATTTGAAAGCTGTACACAAAGAACTGAATTTTCTTTTCTTCTTTTGCTAGCTAATTGAATTTGAATGTTCTGGTTGAATGCACCTATCTCCTGTTAAAGTCTTGGGAGAGTGGACAAGTTTGGGATTTTTGTTTATGTAGGCTAAAGTCTTAGACTGAAATGGGAGGTTTGGGAAGGAGAGAGCCAAGGACTGGGGTTTCGTGGATTTGGTCTACCTCTGGAAGAAACTGCAGGTCACTGGCCTCAAAGATGTTAAAGGTGTTATCTCTTTTGAAAGGATTTTCATGTTCTATGTGTGTGATCCTGGCAGTGTTCCTCAAGGGAGAATATGAAACATGAGAAAGGGACTTGGAATGTTAGAATAACTTTAACATGAATAAGAGTATTCTTTATTCATCTAAAAAAGGATTTATTTTGTAATTAAATGACACATCTGTTTGTTTGAGATTCTTTTCTCATTTAGCCCTTCTCAAGACCCAGGCTGGTAGTTAGAGCAGCCTCCATGGGACTTTTTCCTAGTTGTTATAGCCCAGGGACCCAGAGAAATGGGAAGAGCTTGAGCTGACAAAGCTTCTACCTGGAACTGGAGTATTTCTCTCCATCTTAGGTGATGCCGGCCAAAGCCTAGACATAAGCATCTGTAAGGGAGCAGAGACACATGGTCCTACCAGGTGTTTTGCAATATATATATATATATATATATATATATATATATATATATATATATATATATAGTTTCTAGCATAAAACTGGAACATTTCCCTAAGGGACTTGCTAGCTCCTACCTTCTGGAAGGTAAATACTGTGACTCTTATCCTGTGCCTTCCTCTAAGAGTCAGTTGGCAGCAGAAGTGAGGTAAATGTCAGGTGTTGGGCACTATGCAGTGTAGCTGTGATTAGAACACAAGGATTCCTCTCTCCTTCCCTGCACTAAGACAAGATCCTGACCCTGGATGGATCACCTGGATGATCCTAAGCCATCGTGAGGCTGGGAAATAAATAAGCAGTCCTCTCTAAAACCTGAAGGAAAGGGTACATGATCAAGGAAGGCTTGTGTTCTACCGGGTGTCAAATATCCTTTCTGAGAGAACTTAGGTATTTGTCACCATCTACTGAGGTGACCCTCTGGAGGCCTGCACTCCTCAGGCATGAATAAAAGCTTTTTATGAGACTCTATCTTAGAGATTACCATATAACATGTGTGTGTGTGTGCACATGTGTTTTTGTGTGCATATGAGTATGTATATGTGTGTGTATGTGTGAATGTATGTGTTTAATATGTGTATGTATATGTACATATATATGTGCATATGTGTTTGTGTGTATGTGTGCATGTGTATATGTGTGTGTACATGTGTATATGTGTGCATATGTGTTTGTATGTATGTGTGAATGTGTGTGTGTGTACATATCTATAGTCTCATGTATCACAGTCAAGACTTGTCTTGAACTCTTGATCCTTCCATGCTTACGTGCTGGGATCAAAGTTACACAATACCAAGCCTGGAAGGTTCTTAAAACTCATGTTTATTTAGGTATAATTCATAATTTACATACATATAATTTATTTAATTTAATGTAAAGTTTTAAGAGTTTGATAAATGCATTTATTTGTATAACAAGAACATTGTCATCCCTTTAAGATCTCCCATGTGTCCCTTTGTAGACAATCTCACTTTCAACTCTGGCAACTGCTGACCACAGGTTTTTTTTTTCTTTTATAGGTTAGAAAGGGTCTGATTGAACCAAAGCTCTTGTAATAAACTCTGTTAGCATTCTGTAACTCTCATTTTATTTATAATTATAGTATGTTTTAAACTTATTTAATAGTTATTTAGAGCTGGGGAGATGGGTTATTTGTTAAAGCACTTGCCAATGCAAGCATGAGGATCTGAGATTGATCCCTAGAACCTACTTACAAAAGCTGGGTGTGGGGGAAATGCCAGCACTGGAGAAGCAGGGACAGGTGAATCCCAGGGGATCACTGATCTGACAGCCTAGCCTCTCAGTGAGCCCCAGAACAATGACAGCACTTGAGGGAGAACACTGGAGGTTGACCTCTGGCTTCCATATATACATAGTACCATCACACACACACACACACACACACACACACACACACACACACTACTGCATAAACATAGACATAGAAATTATTGTTGTCTGCCTTATTTCTTCTTCTAGAATTGCATAAATATGAAAAAGGGAAGGAATTATTTGGCCATTTGTTACTGTATTTTTTAAACAATGTTACCAAATAGAGGCTTACAAATATAATTGCATGATCAATGAATAAATGTGATTCCACACTCAATGGGAAATGTCTTTAAGTCACTAGTCACTCATCAAAAGTGGTATCCAGCTTATCATGTCGCAAGTCATATCATTCAAACATTTCTGAAGAGAGTTGGAATTCCCACTTATCACAAATCAGATAGAAACACCTTTAATGCTTTGACATGGCTTTTGCCATCATTTTGCCCATGCACATGTTTAAATTTGCTTATTTCATAGTATTTTCACTCCATATCTTTTGTAGCAGATCTGACATAATGGTGAGGCTCAGGAGCAAGATTGCGAAGTCCTCAAAGTCCAGTTTGTTTTCTGTGTGCTCATCAAGCTCAGAAAGGATGTCTCGGTATTTTGGCTTGGTCTCTTCTCTCTGAAAACAAAGAATAAATGAACCTCTCTTGTGTATAATCTTCATATTTAGAGATGGCAATGACCACTACATATGTTGTTAACAATCTAGCATGGCCAGTGCCATCACATAAGCACTGAGAAAATCCTTCCATGGCTTGTCTCTGAAAACTCTTACACTGATCTTCCTGCATACGTTCTTCCACTATGCCAAAGCTGTGGTGGACCACTGGAGAATTAAGTAACCTGTTTTAAAGTAAGCAGCTTTTTCTGTGGAGCTAAGATTTGTGGTCATATCTGCCTGATTCCAGAGCTACACTCTTAGCTAGTAAGTTATTCTGCCTTTCTATGTTTTCAGATTTTAAATATATAATCTGTTGACTATAAGAGGTATCACTTTTGTGTTCCCTGGACTGTGAGATTATTCAGAACCACAGAATGAACTGTGCTAGAAGAAAGCACATTGCTTTGTGTGATTGTTCAGCATTTAATCTGATTGTCAATCATAGCCAGGCACATAGCTGTCATACATAGACTGCAGGAAAACGTCTGAACAGCAAATAAATGGAGAGCCCTTTCAGTTTCAAACATTTCAAACAACAGCTGGGAACTTTGACATTAAGCAAAGAAATGTCATTTGAGTCACTCTGGTGCATAGCTGCATGCGCATTCAGTTTAACCACAGATGCTCATCTGTGCACTGGCTGCAGAAGTTCCAGGAATGCTTGAGACATTTTTGGAATGATGGCACATTCCATTACAGTCTAAACCCATTTTTGTTTTTCTAGGCTGGCTGTCCATAGGTCACATCTTTAGCCAGAGTCAAAGGAGCTCTTAACCATTTGCTACAAGAAAGCTGAACACTACTTGGAAAGGGTCAGAGTTCAAGAAAAGGACTCTCCTGGTGTGACTGCCCAGTTTTCCCAAAGATCGTGTTAGTGTAAATCTCTGTTCCCTCTGTTCTGCATATGGAAGGATCAGGGGGCTGCTAAGTTCTAGTCACTGAAGGGTTAACGGGTCACTTTGTTTTAATATTTTCTAGGCAATGCTCACAGGTACTAGTTTTATTGTATTTTATTGGAAATTATGTATTAAGACTGGAAATCGTGCTTAGGCTTATGAGAAAGGTAACATTCTCTTTAGGACCTAGGCTGAGCAAAACGTTGCCACACATTTTACCAAAGGACCTCTCACCCTGTTTGCAGAGGGTTTAAAACAGTGGTTCTCAACCTGTAGGTCAGGACCAATTTGGAGTCCTAAGAACATTTCACAGGGATGGGAAAGAGGTAATTACATTATGATTCATAACAGTAGCAAAATTACAGTTATAAAGTAGCAGAGAGTCATTTTACGGTTGGTGGTCACCAAAACATGAGGAACTATTTGATAGGCACTAGTGCTCACACGCCTGCCTTAGAGACGGAGAGCATCACTGTTGGGCTAAGGCAGGGTTTTCATTTTACATGTTTGGCAAAGTTTTACCAGCACCAGTGATCCAGAGGTTGCCCTTGGATGAACCATCCCCTCCACTGCCCTGAAATGAGCCTTGGCTTTCTGGATCTGCTTTACCCACACTGCAGGACATAAAGCTGAGGGCATCTTCCCTAATAAATGACATTTTTAGAAGGATGATAGTTTATATCAGGATAATGTTGCCATTCACTCCTTTCTATGCTTGTTAAATGCCCTCCAGAGATCTGACCCTGAGATGAGAGGCTTTTGTTCTCTCTGGGATACATAGTTTATTTTGGCAACAAATGCAGGCAAATATGACAACAGGATTAATTCTCACCCCTTTATTTACCACCCCCCAATAGTTTATCTCAAGTTCTACCAAGTATTTCTGTTTAAAAATAGTTTTTCCTTAAAAATATTTTCAAAACATGCAGATATAATACAGAATATTTAGAAAAATATTTTTAACAAAAAAACTGTAAGCATAACTCTCAAAGAATGCTAAGCCTCATTACCATTACTTTCTGTGTGTGTATGTGTGTGTCTGTCTGTCTCTCTCTGTGTGTGTCTGTGTAGGAAGAGGGGTGTGAGTGTTATTATGTATATATGATATGTGTACATGTATGTGTAATGCAGGTAGGAGTCCATTTGGAAGTCAGAGGACAACCTTAGGTGTTCATCCTCATCTTTTGCCTTGTTTGTATCAGGGTCTCCTGTTGCTTACCATTCAATACACTCACATAGGGGGCCAGGTTGCTTCCAGGGATTCTCCTGACTCCAAGGTCCTTCTTATTGCAAGACTGCTGGGATTACATATGCTTGCTACAATGGGCACTGAGGATTCAAACTCAGGTCCTTGTACTTGTATAGCAAGTGTTTTACTTATTGACCCACCTCTCCAGATCTCTGTAGTCATTTTCGTATGTTATGCCATGCATACACACACTCACACATACATACACACACACACACACACACACACACACACACACACACACACACACACTGATGCACATACACACATGCTGATAGAACTATAGGTTCACTGAAAGCTATAATTTTGATCTGGCTTTTCACAGCAAGTAATATATTATATAATTTAGTACACTAAAACCATATACATATATACACAGTTATAGAAAGATAACTGTTATCTTTTTAATATCTCAGAGCTTGTAAGAACTTATAGACAACTGAGAACTAAGAACTTATAGACAACTTATATATATTTTGTTAGATCAGCCTCTTGATCATTGCAGGGTTCAGAGTAAATTTTGGTGGCTTAGGCTTGGATATATCATTCTTTCTTTCTTGTAAGATTTCCATAGATCAATATTGCCCAAAGAATGAGCTTATGCATATGATATTATGTAAGTCAATGGTAGAAGATGTCAGAAAAAAATAAATAAAACAGTAAGTAATTCTTGCTCACATTTCAAACACTGTATTTATTTTTAATGTTCAGAATCTCTTTTTTGATTTCTTACAGCAAGATGGTCTCAGTATTTTGCCATTTGACTACATGTTCTACTCCACTGGAATTGCAGCTCTGAGCCACCATGCCCACATGTTAGCTCATTCATCAAATTCAGTGGACAACTTAGATACAGGGGATACTCAATAAACATTTGTTGATTGAAATAATACGATGGTATCCTGGAGCTGGAGTTCCTTGCTGTTCGGTGAGAGGCTTCTTTATTCATGCAGTTAATTCTCTTACCTCTGTGAAATTCCTAAATTGGGTTTGTAGCAGATTCTTGGCAGTGGCTTTCCCAAGTTTACCATCAGGGTCAGAAGCGTTGCTGAAAACCAGAGCAATAGTAGCAATGGCTTTTTCCAGATCTGACCCCTTCTTCAAAGCTAGGAGAGAAGAAACGTGCAGTGAAGAATCAGAATAAGAATGATGCTTTGTGCAGACACAGGGTTGTGTCTTTCACAGTAACTGTGTGGAGTAAGTTTGAAATTGTGTGTCAGTGTGACCCAGTGCTTGGGCACATTACTCCTCTTCTTAAGAGTGAGATTTGGGATTATCTGATTCTGAATTTTTAAGCAATATAGCACAAAGGTTCCTTTCATAGCATTTGACCTAGTAGGGTTGAGATTTGACACCTGCCTACCATGTGGCCTGGGGGAAGCCCAGAATTTCACTAAGCCTTGGTTTTCTAAGATGTACTTTCATTCAGTTACTCAGCAATTATTTACCAAGTACCTATTGCATGCTAATCTTATCTTTTGGAATTAAAGAGACATCATGTAAAGACTTCAAGTCCCATTCTTGTGCAATTTATATTCTGTTAGAGATGGTGCCACTTCATGTGAGTTTGATAAGGGTAATGGCATCAGGGAAAGTTGTGACATAGTAATGAAGACCCCCCCCCCCATACTTGGGAGACCCTTCTTCAAGTCTCAGGAAATCACAACCACCCAAGAATCACAAGAAACTATACCTGGATGCAATCAGCAGAGGTTTATTAGGGAAGAGAGCTGGCAGCCAGCGGTCTGACTACATACTCGCACAGGAGTAGAGTTCGACCCCACCCACCAATCTGAGGAGGGTTTTAAAGGAAAAAACCACAAACCAGGGGAGTGGGAACGGGGTGAGGGGTTGCCAAGAATACATAACATAAGAATAGCGAAACATTCCAGAGAAACCCACCCTGAAAGGTTAATAGCCATGGAAATTACTCAGTACAATCATTTTTCTCAAAAATGTGGTTTTACCATGTCATTGTGTCCCACCCTGTCATTTACCAACTATTTCAGATTAACTATCTTCACTTCTTCCAGCTATAGCCCCACCTAGGTGGCTTGCATCTTTATTTGTGGTCAGGAATGTGTCTTCCTGCCTTGGGCCTCTCCCACCCATAGGTGGGCCTACTGCCTGAGGCTTGAGGAATGTAATCCATCCAGCAAGTGTCCTGGGGTAGTGAAGGTCTAAAATCTTAGGTCAGGGACCTGCATTTTTCTGCCCAGATCTAAGGGCAAAGAAAAAGTCTACATATATCTTATAAAATGGTCTTTATAATTTTTCACTCTACAGTAACATTTGCATCAGGTCTTTTCCTCAAACACTGTGATGTTCCAGTTACTTTCTCTAATTTAGAGTCCTTGATTGGGAGGACAATGCTGATTCCTTTTTTCCCAGTGGGCAGCATCCAATGTACACAGAGATACAAAGATCGATTTGAACAACTCTGTACACAAATATATCTTTAAGGACAATACTATCATAATTTATAGGTGCCATGTTGACCTTTCCTCTCTAACTAGATAACACTGTCCATGAAGTCAGAAGCCATCCCTTTGTTTTTCTCCCTATATTCCCAATAGCACTAATGTCTGCTGCAAAGTAGGGCTACTCAAAGCCATGAGTGAATGAGTAAGAGAAAGAGCAATAGATCTCACAGCTGTCAGCTCAGGCAATATACAGCCATCTTGGAGTCAATGAATGCTCACTTAGAGGCGCTCAGTACAATGAAGTGACAAGATTAGATATGATTTCTGCTCATATGTATCTTATGATTTAGTAGAAAAATAAGCATTAATCAAGAGGGTACATATAAGTATAAATGCATATTTAGGTTTTATATATTTAATAATGCATGAAAGAAATCTGTATTTTTCTTGCTTTCAAGCATTTGTCTTCGTCACTATTTTTATTGTAGCCACCTTGGCAGGTGTTAAGAATATCTCAGTATGCTGTTTGTTTGTACTTCTAATGAGTAACTGTGCTAAAAAGTCTTTCTGTGTGTTTATTTACCATCTGTCTACATTTCTTGATGAAATATCTATTGACGTCTATTAGTGAGCTTTGTCCATATTTAGATGTAAAGTTTAGAATTTTTGATTTTTGAAAGCTCTGAATCTACTTAAGATTTGTCATTATAGCATAAGAGATTTTTAAACATTTTCTCCTAGTTTGTAGATTATCTTTTAAATTATTTCTTTTAATGTGTGTGTGTGTGTGTGTGTGTGTGTTTTAAGAAAGGATGCATGTGTTCCATGGTATGTGTGTTTGTGGAATCAGTGTACAACTTGTAGAGATCAGTTTTCTCTTACCATGGGGACTGAACCCAGGTCAATAAGCTTAAAGGACAAGGGCGTTTAGCCTACTGAACCATCTGACCCCATGTCCCACTTGCCTTCTTTTAACTTTTTCATAAGGGTCTTTTTCAGGGGAAAGGTATTTTATTTTGATGGGTCCAATTGCTCAAGGATCTTCTTTTGGAATCATTTGTTTTATTTTTCTCCTAAAAGATTTTTCACCTCCACTCCCACAAAAAACTCTTATGTTCCAATTAAGTTAATAATCTATTCCAACTCAATTTTGAATAAAGTAGGTGACTGGAAGTGAGGTCATGTTTTTACTTCATCTGTAGATGACCCATTGCTTTAGTACCAATACTTGAAAGCATTTCTTTCACTGAACTGTTTTTTGTCAAAAGTTGGTTGAGGGTCTAGAAAGACAAATCAAGAGTTTAAGAGCACTGGCTCTTCAGGAGACTTGGATGCGATTTTTAGCATGGCATTTCACAACTGCCTCTAGTTCCAGGGCATCTAACAGCCTCTTCTGGCCTCCACAGCATCAGATACACGCACATGGTATACAGACACATGCAGGAAAAACACATAAAACTAAAAACGACAGCAGCAACAACAACATAGGGCAAAGAAGAAATCAGACTTTAATGTAAGATTCAAATGTAGAGAAGGACAGGCAGCTTCTTTTACTTTTCCTTTTTTTTCTCTTTCTTTTGAGACATACTTTCTGTAGCCCTGGCTGTCTTGGAACTCATTCTGTAGACCCCTTGCACTCAGATGCCTTTGCCTCTGGAGTGCTGGGATTAAAAGTGTGTGTTACTATTTCCAGCTGAGAACTTTAAGGAAATTGGCCACAATAGCACATCAAATAATTCTAGAAACTGATAAAATGAAATTGTGTACCATGAAAAAAAACCCCTGTACAGCAGCAGAAGCACTTTCCAGAGCAAAGCATAGCCTACGGAATGGAGGAAAGTCTGCATCTGACAGCTATTAATGTCTAGAACCTATAAGACCTCTAAAATTCAATTTAAAAAGTCAGCCAGTGAATAAGTGGGCTAATGAACTGAACAGGTGGTGCTCAAAGGAAGAAATGCAAATGACTGAGAAGTACTGGTGAAAGTTCAAAAGGGTGTGTGTGGGGGCAGATAGAGGGGGGAGGGAGGAGGGAAAGAGAAAGAGAAAGAGGGAAGGAGGGAGAGAATGTGTAAATGTGTGAGTGTAATATATATATATATATACACACACATATATATACATGTATATATATTTATATATATGTATACACACACACACACACACACACACACACACACACACACATATATATATATATATATATATATATATATATATATATATATATATAGAGAGAGAGAGAGAGAGAGAGAGAGAGAATGCATGTGTGCATTTTCAGACCCCTGGTCAGTTTCTTGAGTCTATGTTCTATACCTTTGCTGACCTGTCTTGGTAACCATAACTGTAAACAAAGTCTTACCAATCCAGAGAGTGGCTCTTGTTGCTTCATGCATTGTCCATATTGTTGTTGTTATTCTAGGGCACCCCCTTTTTTCCCCAAATAAAGTTTAGATTAAGTTTGCCAGTCTTCATAAACCTGCTGGGATGTTTAATACAAATTGTGCCAAAGACCAGTTTGGAAGCAAAACAATGTCTTCAGTTTTTGGCAAGCATTTGGTTTCTCCTTCAAACTATAATTTCTTCAGTGAATAGCAGATAGGACATGGCTGGTGACAGGTTACCAGTCAGTGGGAGAGCTGGGATTGGAAATGTCAAAAATATGAGCTGATGCACTCAGGCAATTGTCTGCTTGCTTTGCTTCCTGTTGAATCTGCAATGCTGTGGACTGTGCCCTGCAAAAATTTAAGTGAATGGCCATAAACTTACTTTACTTTCCTCCTCCTCAGCCTCCATTTTGCTTTCAGGTCTCAATTTTATACCCTTGTAATTTGTGCTTCTGGCTTGTAACATCTGCTTCTCCTGATCCGAAATGCCACCTTCCAGGGATACCAGCCCCAGAGAAATGTTCCTTGATTCTTAGCTCGTTCTTACCCCATTCCTAGATATCTCATCCCCCAATCTCTGCCATTTTCAGGAAGTGTCTAGCGTGTTACTACTCACTAAATACTGGGGGATGGGCATATTTCTCACTGCTCCTCGTCTGTCACACACATGTACACACATACACATTGTGTTACTTTACCCATTTTAAATAATCTTGACATCAAATTTAAGATGTTGAAGAATGAATCCTATACACAATGTTTTGTTTTGAAGAAGTGGTTGCCTGGATGGAACACATTAATTCTTTTAGGAAATAAATCCATGGTTAATTTGGACTGGTCATTTTATTGATCAAATAATCAAAAATTGTTAGATCTGGTGTAGGATGAGCCTCTCTCCTGAGTCTGAGACTGTCCTTGGAGGACAGCAGTTGGCGATACTCTGCTAGATGTGCCTGCCTGGTGAGGAAGGAGTCATTCTCAGACTCTGAGTGAGTTCCTTAATAGTGATGGATACCTTTCTTTGTTATATGTTTCAGGGGCCTTTCAGCATAATCTTATTTAATGCTTCCTCATACCCACAGGGGTGGGTACTATTTGTGTCTTAGTTTTACATATTAGAAAGCTAATCTTGGAGTGATTATGCATAGTAAAACCACATTGTTCAGAGATGGAAGGGTCTGTCCAACTGCAAAGCTGACAGAAAGGCCAGCTATTTTGGAGTAAGTCTGTGCAAGGTCACCACCCATGCTGATTGTAGAAGCTAGGCATTTCCTTGCCCTGGTGGAGTTCAAGTCTTGTTCTCTGAATGGGACTCCATCTGGACTATACAACTTCACATTCTTATCCTACCTCTTTTAAAAGACAACACGCATTTTCTCCCAACTGTAAAAAAGCATATGCTCATGGTAAAAATAGAACTAGAAATATTTAAATTAAGAGATAGCAAAGAGTTGTTTGTCCTACCAATGTGGAAGATATTTTTCTAAGGGCTTTTTATGTCCCATCTTTACAGTTTGCTTCTTCCCTTAATAAGCCCAGCAGGTTGCCACCTAACTTTTCCTCTGCCTTGGACAGACTCATGAATTAGTATTAGAAGCATATTTTAAGAGACCATGTAGGGTTAGAAAAGCAAAGGCTGTTGTTTTGGCAGCTCTTACTGACTGTCTTCTCTGGGAATTGGGCATGGGTATGGCTGAAAAACAGCTCTTCAGGACTGCTTTGTGTTACCCTCTTCTTCTCCATAGCCCATTGGAGTGAATTTTGAACCACGTACAGTTCATTCCTATTCTATGCTTCTCACAAGAATGTAACATGAAGCATTTGATCTGGGCTTCAGAATAACACTGATCTCTTAGAGTAGACCACAGCAGTGAATACTCTTCCCTGGCTAGAGGATGTGACTCAACTCATTTAATGCTTGGGTCAATCTTTTGAAGTAGGTCTAGTTTATAGATGAGGAAACTGAGGCATAGAGAGATTAAATAACTTATCCAAAGTCACAAAACCAAATTGGCTCCTTTCTCAATTGCTCACAGCTTCTAGGAGTTGTTTTTCAGGAAACTATTCTTCTGGAGTCTTTCCTAAACCCTCTGAAGATACAACTAGCCCCTCCGTTGTACTTCTCTTATCCCCTGAACATAGCGTCTCTATTACTCTCACTCTTGAAACTTTGTATTATCTCATCTCTCTCCTAGACCAGTGTTACCCAAGGAAATGCACTGCAAATCACAATAGTAATTTAAAGCATTCTTGTAGACAAATTAAAAAGACTAAGAAGAAATGAGTAAAATTGATTTTAATAATATATTACTCAACTCAATATATTAAAATTTTCAACAGGTAGTTAATACTAAGTTCATGAGATTTTATGCCCTCTATTTATTAAATTTTTCAGCTTTATAATTTCTATTCAAGTTCAGCATTGCCCCAGTAGCTCTCTATGGGGGTGTGTACCATGTGTACCAATAGGGCAGGTCCAAGTTAAGAGTGACACCACTTTAAGTTCTTTAGAAACTTTCTCAGACCCTGATATGTCGTGGATCTCGGTATACATGCAATATGTGTGTAAAACTGAACTGACAACTTCAAAACCATTTTCTATGTTTGCCCCTTTCTTTCCCCTAGAGCACAGGACAGTACACATTAAGCACTGGATTTGGTGATATCCTACAAAGTTAATATCGTAGAGTCACCACACTTAATTCCATGAGGGGTCAGAATCACCTCAAGTTAGACATTTTTTGTTATATAACTTACTTTTTCAAGTGAAAAAGAGGCCACTTGTTGAATACACATCTTCTGCCCAAGCACATACAGATAGTATAGACAGATTTGACAGTTCCTAAGGCCCTGCTCAATATTCCCCAGGCTAACAATTCCCCTAATACTCAATTACCTTGGTATTAAATACATATGTGTACTTACCATACCTCTCTAACCCCTAAACACACAAGGAGCATAAGACCAAATAGCATGGAGAGAAAAAGAGTTTCATGAATGTTTGATATTTTATCTAGAAATTTCTCACATGTTGGGCATTCTTGATCTCATTAATTTTAACTCTTGGCCTGCTGTTATGGAGGAGAGACATACATGTCAACCTTTCCATGGCTTACCTTTTATTGAAGCCAGTTGTTTAGATATTGAAACACTGTCAACAAAATAAAAGAAACATAGTGATTTTCAAGTTTGGACACTGATGTCTGCATAAAGAAATACATAATTTAAATTATTGTTTTCAGCAGATGTCCTTGCAAGTTCTTGTCATGCACTAAAAAATTACATGACCATGGCTGGCCATGGCCCACATATCCACATATTCCCAGTTCTTATATGACCCTGTGACTTCAGTTCCTTCAACTGGAAAAGGAACAAAGGAGAACAATTTACTGTGAGCTTCTCTGTGCCTAGAAAGATGGAACGCAACAGTACTTCCTAGAACTGGGAAGACACTTGTTGTAGATGCTAAGGGTTTCCTCATTGTGTGTTACTACATGGCTGCATGGAGTGAATCTGCCACAGACCTGGAACTCGACTCAGATGAAAAATGAAAATAATAAATTCTTATTTATACAACAGTACAGAGTGCTAAGCTTTAAGTGTATTTTCTCTAGCTATTTAGTCTACCTATCTAATCTGGGAGTGAGATGCATTAGTGGGTGGTAGAGATATGTTCTCTTGCAGCTTAGGGTCTGGTGAGAAAGACAGATATCAAACAGGTAATGCCTCACTGAGCAACATAAATACATACAAAGAGAAGAGGTAACCTTGTCTACCTACAATCAGGGTAATGGAACGAGAGCCTAATGAATCAGTGAAAGAGGAGAAGGCATGCTTCCAGCAGAGGGAGTACTTGGGAGTATTGAGGGAGTCCCTGAAATAAGAGAAATCATGGCTTGATGGAAGAACTCAAGCAAATACATAGTTGGAAACTAGAGAAAGGAGATGGTGGGGGGAAGGTAAGGCTGATGACCAAGGAAAGGTCCCAAGATGATTGAGACTTAGAGCCTCATAAGGCTAGGTGAGTGGGGACTGTATCAGAGATGGATGTGGAAAATATTTCACCTGCTTCTTAAGTAGGTGGAAAGTAGCCCTGTGGGAGACAAGAAGAAGACAGCTGCTTTGTAAGCAGCACATCGCAATTCACACAATTTTCACATCTCCAACCCCCAAACAGTTAGGAAAGACAAAGAACAACAGGGCGTGGTCAGCCTGGAATACTGATGGCATGTCTTTAGAGAGAGGGATTTTGGGTTGGAATTCTGGGTTTGGCATCAAGTAGTAGAGTCGTTACTGCTTTTGGTGGGGAGGCTTTATTTTTCTCCATTGTAGTAACTGCCTGCCTGCCTCTACCATGTGTTAGGACCCTCAGGCTCTTCTCTGTGAGTTCCTCCTGGTTTTCTGAAACCTCTGCACCGTGAGAATGCATGGCAGGATGGGGGAGGTGCCATCTTTATTCCTTTTCACATTGTGAACTTAAGATGGAGGAGGTGTCATCCTTTTCCTTTTCACAATGTGCACTTGCCACATGGCAGGAGTTGGTTTTTATCACCCCGATTGATTTCCTGTCTCCTCCACTAGAAAGCAAAAACCCTGACAAGCCAGAGCTCAACAGTTTATCCCCACACATCCCACCTCTTGCCTGGCAGAATGAATACCTGACTCTTGTTAGGTGTTCCAATACTGCTTTTGGAAGTAAAGCTGCTATCCTTAATGGGATTCCATGAAAAGAAACATTTTTCACTTGTTAGGCCCAGTTTGCACATTTGAATGATGTGAAAGTTTCTCGTATCAAAGATACTTTTGAAGACAATGCTGTACAGTAGAAATCAGCACCAGGTTTAATTTGCAAACACATATCAAGAGGCAAGCAAAGGTCCTTGTGTAATTCCATCTTTTCAGTTCACAGGCAAAGCTTCAAGTTGGTTTCTTTTGTTTCTCCGTTTTAACTTTAATCTAGATTTGGGTGGCCATAGAGACCAAGTTTTTAATGTTGTGGCTACCAACTTATGGCTATAAATAGTTTGGAACTATACGTACAAGTTGACTGAAACCCTGTAAAGTAGAGTCAAATGTCACCGACCTTTTAGGCATTTTGCTAGGTGCTAAGATGGATGCTGGGGCTTCAGAAGGATTGGACTCTCCTCTGGAGTGGATTGCGTGCTCCCGGGTGCTGTGCATACAGCCTCCCATGCTCTTGCTTCTCCTGTTGTGTATCAGCCTTTCCTAAGCAACAATCACCTGCTCACTGTTACTATTGTCATTCATTGCATGGCAACTGAACAACGACACTTGAAAAACTTTCTCCCATTGTTATTGTATGTAGTGTTGAATCACATGTTTAATCAACATTTGAGTGTCACTTGTGGGCCACGTGCTATGCAGGGTTCTGGGGACATAATGTAACAGTGATCAGGATTTGACACAAATCTTAGTCTCAGTGTGTTTACTGGAATGACTAACATTAGTTAGGTAAGTGTTGAAAATGTGGTAGCCGTAAGGTGTTGTCCTATGTAAGCCGAGAGTTCAGTCAGCCATCAGGTGAAGCATCCTTCAGGAAGTGACACTTGATGGGTAGATGTTAACTAGATGCAAGTGGTGTATGTTGGAGGCAAGGCTGTGACATCTCCTGTGTGGTGGCCAGAACAGAGAAGCACAAAGGTCATTGTGACTGATGGACAGCATAGCTTTCATGGAAGCTGAAGAGAAGAATACTGGCTAGGCTATGCAGAGACCTGTAGATCCCAGTGGAGGGTTCTGTGTCTAAGCCAAAACAATGGGAACCCATTTGTGAGGCTACTGAAGCTAGATTCACATTTTGAATTCCTTATTTCAGTTGAATGAGTCTAATTTAGAGACAACGTGTGTAGTAATTGCTGAAGTCACTGGTGAGGTGATGAGAGGAAACGGGAAGAGAAGCTGCCAAGAGTCATCATTCAGGATGCACAGTAGCCTGTCACTGCTGTCTCTGGTCACTACAGACAGTCAGTGTGACCATGTCATCCAGCTGCCTGCTTATTTATTTATTTATTTATTTACTTATTTATTTATAGACAGGGTTTCTCTATGTAGCCCTGGCTATCCTGGCTATCCTGGAGGTTTTTGTTTTTTTTCAGTCGAGGCTGACCTTGTGCTAGAGATCTATTTGCCTTTGCCTCCCTAGTGCTGGAATCAAAGGCATGCACCACCACTGACTAGCTGATTTTTTCTTTTTAAAAGTTGATTTGTGGCTCCTGTGTAAACACTGGATCCCTCCCGAGACATTCTAGAGGGTCCACTGAACCCAGAGCGGTAGGTAAGAACACTACACACTGCCCTATGCCCGTAGCTGGGTGCAGGGATCACTCAGATTCCAGCAGACACCCAAACCCTGCCCCTGCGGAATACCACTCCCTTTCCGCCCCTCTCCCAGATCTGAGGCCTGGCGCAGACTCCCTCCTGGACTGCTCCTGTGTGGACAGCGGATCCTGAGACATCCTAGAGGGTCCACTGAACCCAGAGCAGCAGAGGAACCACTGAACCCAGAGCAGCAGAAGTACCACTGAACCCAGAGTGGCAGAGGAACAAATGAACTCAGAGAGACAGACAACATATCCCAAGACATCCTAGAGGAGCCACTGTACTCAGAGCAGTGGACATCTTATCCTGAGGCATCCTAGAGGAGACACTACACTCAGAACAGCGGATACCTAGCTGGTCTGCTACCTTAGAGACACCATATCCTGAGACATCCTAGAGGTACCATTGTACTCAGTGCAGCTGGAGCTCAGGATTAAAAGATCACAGAGACATCTGGACCCTGAAGATATCAGACACAAGCAAGATAACTGGAGAGGTAGGCTCCACCCAGAGAGAGTGAGTACAGGTAGCACTAGAGTTAACCAGATGGCTAAAGGCAAGCGCAAGAATGTAAGCAACAGAATCCAAAGTTACATGGCATCATCAGAACCCAGTTACCCCATTATAGCAAGCCGTGAATACCCCATCACACTGGAAAAGCAGGATTCAGAATTAAAATCACTTCTCATAATGATGATAGAGGACTTTAAGAAGGACATAAATAACACTCTCAAAGAATTTAAGGAGAAAACAGGTAGACAGGTAGAAGCCCTTAAAGAAGAAACACAAAAATCCTTTAAAGAATTGCAAGAAAACACAAACAAACAGGTGAAGGGATTACACAAAACTATCCAAGATCTAAAAATAAAAGTAGAAACAATAAAGAAATCACAAAGGGAGACTACCCTGGAGATAGAAAACCTAGAAAAAAGATCAGGAGTCATAGACACAAGTATCACCATCAGAATACAAGAGATGGAAGAGAGAATCTTATGTGCAGAAGACACCATGGAAAACATTGACACAACAGTCAAAGAAAATACAAAATACAAAAAGCTACTAACCCAAAACATTCAGGAAATACAAGACACAATGAGAAGGCCAAACCTAAGGATAACAGGTATAGATGAGGGTGAAGACTCATAACTTAAAGGACCAGTAAATATCTTCAACAAAATTATAGAGGAAAACTTTCCTAACCTACAGAAAAAGATGTCCATAAATGTACAAGTAGCCTCCAGAACTCCAAATAGTTTAGACCAGAAAAGAAATACCTCCTGCCACATAATAGTCAAAACTTCAAATGTACAAAACAAAGAAAAAATACTAAAAGCAGTAAGGGAAAAAGGCAAAGTAACATATAAAGGCAGACCTATAAGCATTACACCAGACTTCTCACAAGAGACTATAAAAGCCAGAAGATCCTGGACTGATATTATACAGACCCTAAGAGAACACAAATGCCAGCCCAGACTACTATACCCAGCAAAACTCTCAATCAATATTGATGGAGAAACCAAGATATTCCATGACAAAACCAAATTTACACAATATCTTACCATAAATCCAGCACTTCAAAGGATAATTGGTGGAAAACTCCAACACAAGGAAGGAAACTAAAACCTAGAAAAAGCAAGAAAGTAATGTTCCAACAAACCCAAAAGAAGATAGCTACACAAACATAACTCTACCACCAATAACAAAAATAACAGGAAGCAACATTCATTTTTTGTTAATATCTCTTAATATCAATGGTCTCAATTCTTCAATAAAAAGACATAGACTATCAGACTGGATACATAAAAATGACCCAGCATTTTGCTGCATACAGGAAACGCACCTCTGTGAAAAAGACACACTACCTCAGAGGAAAAGGATGGAAAAAAATCTTCCAAGCAAATGGTCCCAAGAAACAAGCTGAAGTAGTGATTCTAATATCAAATAAAATCGATTTTCAACCAAAAGTAATCAAAAAAGATAAGGAAGGACAGTTCATATTTATCAAAGGAAAACTGTACCAATAGGAACTCTCAATTCTGAACATCTATGCCCCAAATGCAAGGGCACCCACATGCATAAAAGAAACTTTAATAAAGCTTGAAGCATACATTGCATCTCACACAATAATAGTGGGAGATTTCAACACCCCACTCTCAGCAATGGACAGATCATGGAAACAAAAACTAAATCGAGACACAATGAAACTAACAGAAGTTATGAACCAATTGGACTTAACTGATATCTATAGAACATTTCATCCTAAAACAAAAGAATACACCTTTTCCTCAGCGCCTCATGATACTTTCTCCAAAATAGACCATATAATTTGTCACAAAACAGGCCTTAACAGATACAAAAATATTGAAAAAATCCCCAGTAACCTATCAGACCACCATGGACTAAGACTCATCTATAATATGGACAAAAACAACGGAAAGCCCACATACACTTGGAAACTGAACAATGCTCTACTCAATGATGACTTAGTCATGAAAGAAATAAAGAAAGAAATTAAAGACTTTTTAGAATTTAATGAAAATGAGGACACATCATATAAGAACTTGTGGGACTCCATGATAGCAGCACTAAGAGGAAAACTCATAGCTCTGAGTGCCCACAAAAAGAAACTGG
This sequence comes from Arvicanthis niloticus, assembly GCF_011762505.2. Classification (NCBI taxonomy): domain Eukaryota; kingdom Metazoa; phylum Chordata; class Mammalia; order Rodentia; family Muridae; genus Arvicanthis; species Arvicanthis niloticus. The sequence continues at coordinate 98,311,950 of NC_047660.1, read as the reverse complement.
AAAGAGCATACACTAACAACTTGACAGCACACCTGAAAGCGTTAGAACAAAAAGAAGCTAATATGCCCAAAAGGAGTAGAAGGCAGGAAATAATCAAACTCAGGGCTGAAATCAACCAAGTTGAAACAAAAAGAACTATACAAAATATCAACAAAACCAGGAGCTGGTTCTTTGAGAAAATCAACAAGATAGACAAACCCTTAGCCAGACTAACCAAAGGGCACAGAGACAGTACTCAAATTAATAAAATCAGAACTGAAAAGAGAGACATAACAACAGAAACAGAGGAAATTAAAAAAATCGTCAGATCCTACTACAAAGGCCTATACTCAACAAAATTGGAAAATCTGGATGAAATGGACAATTTTCTAGACAGATACCAAGTATCAAAATTAAAACAGGAGCAGATAAACCATCTAAACAGTCGCATAACCCCTAAAGAAATAGAAACAGTCATTAAAAGTCTCCCCACCAAAAAAAGTCCGGGACCAGATGGTTTTAGTGCAGAATTCTATCAGACCTACAAGGAAGACCTAATACCATTTCTCTTCAAACTATTCCACAAAATAGAAACAGAAGGAACAATACCCAATTTGTTCTATGAAGCTACAATTACACTCATACCCAACCCTCACAAAGACCCAACCAAAAAAAAAAAAAAAAAAAAACCCAACTACAGACCAATCTCTCTTATCAACATTGATGCAAAAATACTCAATAAAATTCTCACAAACCGAATCCAAGAACACATCAAAACAATCATTCATCATGATCAAGTAGGCTTTATCCCAGGAATGCAGGGATGGTTCAATATTTGGAAATACATCAATATAATCCACTACATAAATAAACTCAAAGAAATAAACCACATGGTCATCTCACTAGATGCTGAGAAAGCATTTGACAAAATTCAACATCCCTTCATGTTAAAAGGCTTGGAAAGATCAGGAATTCAAGGCCCATACCTAAACATAGTAAAAGCAATATACAGCAAGCCAGCAGCCAACGTCAAACTAAATGGAGAGAAACTTGAAGCAATCCCACTAAGATCAGGGACAAGACAAGGCTGCCCACTCTCACCCTACCTATTCAATATAGTACTGGAAGTCCTAGCCAGAGCAATTAGACAAGAAAAGGAAGTCAAAGGGATATAAATAGGAAAGGAAGAAGTCAAAGTTTCACTATTTGCAGATGATATGATAGTATACTTAAGTGACCCTAAAACTTCCACCAGAGAACTCCTAAACCTGATAAACAACTTTAGCAAAGTGGCTGGATATAAAATCAACTCAAACAAATCAGTAGCCTTCCTCTACTCAAAGGATAAACAGGCTGAGAACGAAATTAGGGAAATGATACCCTTCACAATAGTTACAAACAATATAAAATACCTTGGAGTGAATGTAACCAAGCAAGTAAAAGATCTGTATGACAAGAACTTCAAGTCTCTGAAGAAAGAAATCAAAGAAGATTTCAGAAGATGGAAAGATCTGCCATGCTCCTGGATTGGCAGGATTAATTTAGTAAAAATGGCCATCTTGCCAAAAGCAATCTACAGATTCAACACAATCCCCATCAAAATTCCAAATCAATTCTTCATAGAGATAGAAAGAGCAATTTGCAAATTCATTTGGAAGAACAAAAAACCCAGGATAGTGAGAACTATTCTCAACAATAAAAGAACTTCTGGGGGAAATCACCGTCCCTGACCTCAAACTGTACTATAGGGCAATAGTAATAAAAACTGCATGATATTGATACAGAGACAGGCAGGAAGATCAATTGAACAGAATTGAATTTCCAGAAATGAACCCACACACTTACAATCACTTGATCTTTGACAAAGGAGCTAAAACCATCCGGTAGAAAAAGGACAGCATTTTCAGCAAATGATGCTGGTTCAACTGGAGGTCAACATGTAAAAGGATGCGAATCAATCAATTCTTATCTCCTTGTACAAAGCTCAAGTCCTAGTGGATAAAGGACCTTCACATAAAACCAGATACACCAAAACCAATAGAAGAGAAGGTGGGGAAGACCCTTGAATACCGAGGCACAGGGGATAAGTTCCTGACCAGAACACCAATGGCTTATGCTCTAAGATCAAGAATTGACAAATGGGACCTCATCCAATTGCAAAGCTTCTGTAAGGCAAAGGACATTGTCAATAGGACAAAATGGCAACCAATAGATTGGGAAAAGATCTTAACCAATCCTACATCTGATAGAGGGCTAATATACAAGATATACAAAAAACTCAAGAAATTAGACTCCAGAGAACCAAATAACCCTATTAAAAATGGGGTACAGAGCTAAACAAAGAATTCTCAACTGAGGAAACTCGAATGGCTGAGAAGCACCTTAAGAAATGCTCAACATCCTTAGTCATCAGGGAAATGCAAATCAAAACAACCCTGAGATACCACCTCACACCAGTCAGAATGACTAAGATAAAAAACTCAGGTGATAGTAGATGCTGGCCAGGATGCAGAGAAAGAGGAACACTCCTCCATTGTTGGTGGGATTGCAAGATGGTACAATCACTCTGGAAATCAGTCTGGTGGTTCCTCAGAAAACTGGATATAGCACTACCTGAGGATCCAGCTATACTACTCCTGTGCATATACCCAGAAGATGCTCCAACATATAACAAAGACATATGCTCCACTATGTTCATAGGAGCCTTATTTATAATAGCCAGAAGCTGGAAAGAACCCAGATGTCCCTCAACAGAGGAATGGACACAAAAATTCTGTTACATTTACACAATGGAGTATTACTCAGCTATTAAAAATAATGAATTCGAGAAATTCTTAGGTAAATGGATGAAACTAGAAATTATCATCCTGAGTGAGTTAACCCAATCACAAAAGAACACACATTGTATTTACTCACTGATAAGTGGATGTTAGCCCAAAAGGTTGGAATAGAGAAGAATCAACTCACAGACCACCTGAAGCTCATGAAGGAGGAAGACCAAGTGAGGATGCCTCAGTCTTAGAAGGAGTAACAAAAATACTCAAGGCAGCAAATATGGAAACAAAACTTGGGACAGAAACTGAAGGAGGGGCCATTTGAAGACAATTCCACCTATTTATCCATCCCATGTAGAGTCACCTAAGCTAGACACTGATGTGGATGGCTGGAAGTACATGCTGACAAGAACTTGATATAGCTGTCTCCTTAGAGGTCTGCCAGAGTCTGACACATTCAGAGGACAATGCTCACAGCTAACCACTGACCTGATCAAACGTTTCCCAATGGAGAAGTCAGAGAGAAGACTGAAGGAGCAGAAAGGGTTTGCAACCCCATGAGGAGAGCAACAATATCAACCAACCATAGCTCCCCGGGGTCTAAACCACCAGCCTGAAAGCACATAGGGAGGAACCCATGACTCCAGCTGTATATGTAGGGGAGGATGGCCTTGTTGGGCATAAGTGGGAGAGGAGATGCTTGGTCCCATGAAGGACGAACACTGGGGGGGGGGGATGGGAGGATGGGGAGGTGGGAGTCGGGGGTATGTGGGGGCACAGCCTCATAGAAGCATGAGGAAGGGGGATGGGATAGGAGGTTTCTGGGTGGTGGTGGGAAGTGGGGTAAGTGGATAAAATCTGAAATGTAAATATAATACCCAATTAAAAAAATGTTGACTTGTGGGCTCTCTTTCCCTTCCCTGTTCCAGAGATCACCACATCTTCTTGTGCAGTGCCAGCCTCATTCTGTGGACAAAATGGTGAAGGTCAACGTGAAGGAATTTGGCCGTATTTCGCGCCTGGTTACCAGGGCTACCTTCAGCTTTCCATCTGGCAAAGTGGAGATTATTGCCATCAATGACACTTTCATTTACCTCAGCTACCTGGTCTACATGTTCCAGTAGACTCCACTCATGGCAAATTCAACGGCACAGTCAAGGCTGAGAATGGGAAGCTTGTCGTCAATGGGAAGCTCAGCACCATCCTCCAGGAAGGAGATCCTGCTAACATCAAATGGGGTGATGCTGGTGCTGAGTATGTCGTGGAGTCTACTGGCGTCTTCATCACCATGGAGAAGGCCAGGGCCCACTAGAAGGGTGGGGCCAAAAGGGTCATCATCTCTGCCTCTTCTGCTGATGCCCCATGTTTGTGATGGATATGAACCATGAGAAATATGACAACTTGCTCAAGATTGTCAGCAATGCATCCTGAACCACCAACTTCTTAGCCCCCCTGGCCAAGGTCATTTATGACAATTTTGGCATTGTGGAAGGGCTCATGACCATGGTTCATGCCATCACTGCCACTCAGAAGACTATGGATAGCCCCTTTAGAAAGCTGTGGCATAATGGCTGTGGGGCTGCCTGGAACATATCTCTGCATCCATTGGTGCTACCGAGGTTGTGAGCAAGGTCATCCCAGAGCTGAACGGGAAGCTCACTGGCATGGCCTTCTGTGTTCCTACCCCCAATGTATCTGTTGTGGATCTGACATGCTGCCAGAAGAAACCTGCCAAGTATGATGACATCAAGAAAGTGGTGAAGCAGGCATCTGAGGGCCCACTGAAGGGCATCCTGGGCTACACTGAGGACCAGATTGTCTCCTGCGACTTCAACAACTTCCACTCTTCCACCTTTGATGCTGGGGCTGGCATTGCTCTCAATGGCACCTTTATAAGCCTCATTTCCTGGTATGACAATGAATACTGCTACAGCAACAGGGTTGTGGGCCTCATGGCCTCCAAGGAGTAAGAAACCCTGGACTACCCACCTCAGCAAGGACACTGAGAGCAAGAGAGAGGCCCTCGGTTGCTGAGGAGTCCCTGTCCCCAACACTGAGCATCTCCCTCCCAATTTCCACCCCAGACCCCCATAATAACTGGCGGGGCCTAGGGAGCCCTCCAAAGTCTCTTAAATACCATCAATAAATGTTCACTGCACCCCTCAAAAGTTGATTTTGTGTGTGTGTGTGTGTGTGTTTGTGTGTGAGTACGCACCAGTGCATGTGTGAGCCCACATGCTGATGCCTGAAGTCAGCTTTGAGTGTCCATTTTGATTGTTATCTAGTTCACACTTTACTTTTTGAGGCAGGGTCTCTCACGGACCCTGGGACTCAAAAGATACCCGACGAAAGCTCTGGAATTATAGGCTCATACTTCTGTGCCAGGCTATTTAACGTTGGTAGTGGTGGACCAAACTTGGGTCTCCCTGTCTATATGGGACGTACTTCATTGATTAAAGCCCCGTGCCTGCTTCTTTTTATGGACTCCCTTTTTTCTCTTGTCCCTCTATCTTTTCACTAATATCTGTATTGGTTTTCACACAACTCTGGAAAGGAGAAGGAGAATTTGTTTAGCTCTACTAATTATAATTGCCCACACTGGCCTGTTTCACTGCCAGCCCATCTTCTATGTAGCCAGGAGAGACACTGGGCCAATTTAGCTGCTCAGATTGCAGCCCTAGAGTTATGGCAGGTGTGGTGGTACCAATAGACCAAGCACTGCAATTGCATAGGCATGAGGACATAGTTTTTGGTTCTTTGGTTTGTTTGTTTGTTTCGTTTTGGCCAGCTTGGTTTGCATAGTGGGACCCTGCTTCGAAAACCTAAAAAGGAAACACACATAGAGTTGGTTTCTTTTACAAGTCATTTTGGATAAGATTTTAGGATCTGGAATTTTAGCAAACAATTCAGGCCACTCTGACATGTAGCATCAAGAACTGCTAGTAATGGTCGTAATAGGCATGGAGGCGGAAGCAGCTGGGTTCTCATGCCAATGTGGCTGCACGCTCTTTGTATTTTCTGAGGTAAGACAGTCTGATTTCTCATCTGTAAAACAACACTTTTTTTTTCCTTATGGAGTTACTGCTGAAACTGAATGGGTTCATGTCAGGGAAGCACTTAACACAATCTGATATGGGAAGGCAAATCAATGAATATTAATTCCTGAGAGGGTGATGTCAGAGATGACTTTATCATTAGAGTCCTGGCAAGATGCAGGCTCTGACTGAGATGGTGCCAGAGACGCTCATCAAAGGATGCTCAGTGGGAAGAGATGGGGCATGGAATAGGAAGAAGTTACTGACACTGTCTGTTCTGATGGGTTCCAATATTGTGGGGCCTGGGGAGAGCTGAGTTTTTGGAGCAGAGACCACTTAACAGTCTTCTGTTGGAAGGAGGCAGCTACTGCTGTAATGGCATCCTTCAGGAAGTGGCACTTGATGGGACTGGAATGAAATTTCCCATACTCTGATCTGAACCTGTGCCTCCCATTACCTAAGCCCATCAATAAACTAGTAGCAAAGAAGTCTTGCAGAAGTAACCTCAGGGTGGTTGCCAAGGCATAGACAAGGGTGGGGAATGGATAAGAGAGAAAGATAAACTAGGGCATCAAATAGTAAGATACAGGAGGAGATGTGATGGAAGTAAAGTGACAGGAATCTGCATCAATACATGTGGTGGACTTATTGGGTCTGAAATGCAGCTGGCATTCTCCGAAAAACATGTTTCCAAAGACAGGTACTCCTGGACCATTTTTCCCACTCCAGAGTTTCATAATATTCTGGAACATTTAGATTGTTTATACTAGACAGTCTTAAGCCATCTGGGTAAAATATTTTTTTTTTAAAAAAAACTTCCCCAGTCAATTGGGCCTCAAGGCAATCTGAAGACAGTATGTTTAGTGTATTGGGTGGATGTCAAATTAGGGACAGGACTGTGTAGGCAGCCTTTTTGTTTTGTCTATGTGTGTGTGTGTGTGTGTGTGTGTGTGTGTGTGTGTGTGTGTGTGTGTGTGTGTGTAGGGGGTGACAGATGGCTCTGTGGGTTTACCTGACAAGAACACAGAACCACCTGAATGAGGGTGGCAGCTGTGGCAGTCTTATATACCATCTGCAGGCTGGATAGGCATGGAGATTACGGGGGGTTGGGATTTTATAAGCTAAGGGAGGATGCCATTATAGAGAAGAGTGAGTTTCTTTGTAAAATTAGGTTGCTCTCATAATCAAGTTCTTTTCCTTCATGCTATTGAGCAAAAAATGAAAAAGCAGGTTTTTGGAGAGTCCGAGGACTGCTTGTTGGGGGTTGGTGAACCCTCCTTGTTCACGTGGGGTTAAGGTCATTCAGGGATCCAGAGGCAGCAGCTTCCTGTGTAGTTTGAGGCTGCGTAGAACTAGAATTTTGCATTTTTCACATGTGCTCATTTTCTGGCTACAAGGACTCCTAGGTTCTTGAAGTGACCACTAGCTATTTAAGAGTCACTGTTGAGGGTCACTGTGCTCTCTGTAAAGATACACACCAGCTTCAGCCCAAGAGACACAAGTAGACAACACTTCCTCCTCAGTTAGGTTGCTCGTCACAGCTCCAGGCTTTCGATAACACCCTTGTGCTAACAGTTTGCGGTGCTCTTCTTTGTTCTCCACTAAGACCATCTGAAAGATCTGTCATCATTTACGAACAAGGACTTTCTAACGTAGAAGGATCACATTTCTAACCTAAAATTTTATTTCCTCCTCACTGGATGAGACTAAAATCAAACCCGAGGCTCTGGAGTTTCAGACTTGATGGGTTTTTTATTGCATTACATTGCCTCTTCCTGATGATTTGCTCAAGATAATAGCTCTATAAATCTAATGAAAAAATCCGACCAAAATTTTCTAACTTATGCTAGCCTCCTCCTACATATCCTGAAACACATCTTATTTCTATTTAGTACCTTGGGTGACCTGCTTTATAATTACTTGTGACTTTCTTCCTGCTCTTACTAGGCATGGGGCATTAATAATGATAATGATAGATGACATTAATGCAAAGCATCTTAAATGCTGCATGTTACCCTGTACACATATCACCGATCCCCTCCGGGTTTCATGGTGCTTGCCACACAGATCTCTTATATAGTTAGAGACCCAGGTTTGTCTAAGAACATACAGATAATAAAACCTGAGTTTCAAGTATGGAGCTTTTGGACTGTCTGACTCAAGCTAGTAACCTCTGTCTTCTCATATGGGACCATAAATTAACTACTTTGTCTCCTACACAGGGCTTAGCATCCTGCTTATGAAACTAGACACTTTGGAATACAGTGTGACGCCCACGGGTTAGATGCTTGCAGTTCCCAGCGTTCTTTTCTTTTATATATCCACGCTCCTGTCTACAGAAAATTGGGTTGTTTCTGGTTTGAGATCCCTATACCCAGCCACTATGAGCATTTTTCTACAGTGACATTTGAATGGAACACGGTCGTGGAGCTATAATGTCTAGTGATCTCAGAAACTACCAGATTGTTTTGCAGAGAGGTGTTTCTGTATCATACTCTCACCCTGAGATCTGCTTCTCAATCAGCACCCGCCATTGCCTTCCCTTAGAGCTTAAGTCATTCGACATCAGCATGGGTTTTATTTGTATTTCTTTGATGACCACTGATATCAAGGGCTTCGTATATGCTTATTAGCTGTTTTGTTATCTTGGGACTGGTATTCAGCAGTATAAAAGAACAAATTGCTAATATCCACATCAGCATGAGCAAACTGCAAAACCATTAGGTTGAATAAAAAATTCAAATACATTAAAAAATAGTCACGCAGTATGACTCCATGTATTTTCCAACAGCTCACAAAACAAGCAAAACTAATCTGTGGTAATACTAGTTAAAATAGTGAAAGTCTCTGGAGTGGACTGTGGCTTAATAGTGTAAGGAGACTCTTTAGGATAAAGACAGTGTTTTAAATCTTGAGGGAAGAGGTCTTATGAGTATAATCCACATGTAAATTAATTTTATTAAAAACTGTACTAGTGAATTTTTAAAAAAGTATTATTATTAGTAGTAAGTACACTGTAGCTGTCTTCAGACACCCCATAAGAGAACATTAGATCTCATGCTAATGGTTGTGAGCCAGCATGTGGTTGCTGGGATTTGAACTCATGACCTCCGGAAGAGCAGTCAGTGCTCTTAACCACTGAGCCATCTCACCAGCACCCTACCAGTGAATTTTTTAATTAAAGGTTTCTGATTCTTCTCTCCCAGCAAACAGCACTTTTGTTCTCAACTCCCGAGCTCTCTCGCACTTTCTTCCTGTGAATGCCCTGGTTCTGTCTTTGAACATTGTTCCTCCCTCCATGAGGTGAGAATACCCCTTAGAATCAAGAACTTACTTCTCTAGTAAATAAGTTCTCAGTTCTATTAGTGAAGATTTCTTTTCTTTCCAGTGGGAATTTGAGGGGATAATTTAATTTATTGAATTCTTCAATTTTGTTCTCATAAATCCTGTTAAATAAACTACAAAGTTGGGCTTGGGGCATTTAAATAATGTATATTGATTCTTTCCCAGAACTTAATCTAATGCTGTGATTCTGCAATTAGCTCATTTCTTTTTGTCCCACAGAAGGAAGCCAGAAGTGCATAGTATTTCCTGCAGGGACAGCATCTTCTGCAGTCAGGCAAGTTTCATTCCAATGGTGCAGGGTGTTATGTAACAACTGACACGGACACTTCCTGCTGCTCCCTCTCCGCTTGTTACAGTTTACCAAGGGATGAAGTTGGTAATCATAACTTGCTATAACAAAAACTTGTTCTGAGAAGAATTTTATACCCATCCTGCAGCCTATTATTTATCAATGTTTTATATATATTATATATACGATACTTATACATATCATATATATCATCATATACATAGATATGTATGATGTTAATACAGTGCAAGTAGGGTGAGATTTTTGTTTGTTTAGTTTGTTTTGAGTATAGTAATGAACATTAATTGGGAGTTTCTGTCTCACCTTAGATCATTTAATTCCCAAATAAAATACGCAAAACCTTTATATTTATAATTAGCCTTTAAGCAGTAGAGCTGGGCAGATATCAACCCTCTATGCCATTTTGTTTATTTTTCTGTCAATAACCCTGAGATATCACTTGTCATGTTCTGCCTGGGCCACTCCTATTTCAAGTGGCTGGTCCTCATGGCCATGATCCCGTGATCTACCTAGCCCATGGCATCTTCTCCCCTCTCCTCTATCTCCCCATTCTCCTCGCAGACCCCAAGCCCAGGAAAGGAAGCCCTGCTTACCTCTCTTCTGCCTAGATACAGGCTGTAGGAATCCTTATTGATCAATCAGGGATAACTTGGGGGCAAGTTTACACAGCATCTCTTGGTGTACATTAGGATCTCCTCACTGTGGGGTAACCAGATCTTGGGGGCCAGTGCTTAGCCATATAATATATAACAACAGACCAAACCTCAACATTTGGGTTTTGGTTTTATATTTTGTTTAAACTTGAAAAACTGAAGAGGTGGTTCAGTAGTGCACTTGCTCCACAAATATGAGGGCCCGGATCCCCAGAATACCACAAAATCTCATGTGGGAGCATGTGTCTGTCATCACAGTACTCCTATGGTTAGATGGGAGAAGACTCCCAGATTCTTGTAAGCTAGCTATCCTGGTGTACATCGAAGCGAGTACTAAGTGATCCTATCTCAAAGAAGGCAGAAGCTGAGGATCAATATCTAAAGTTATCCTCTGTTCTCCACTTGTGTGCCCACATTCACATACTCACACACATATGTACACACAATAAACACATACTCACACAAAACTATGCTATAATACACACTATTTATTTAAAATATACCCATGTTAAAATATATGCATGGCTTAGTGCACTAAAGACCTTCATATTGTTGTGTTATCTTCACCAGCCATCTCCAGAGGCCTTTTTATTTTGGAAGCAGCAATTCCATATTTGCTTAACCCTGTTCATCTTCCACAGCTCCTGAAACCATCATATTCCACCTTCTGTTTCCATGGATGTGTCTGCTATAGACATCTCTCACAAGTGAGATCATACAGTATTGACGTTCTAGAACTGGCATTGTTCAGTTAGTAAAATGTTCTCAGGGCTCATTTATGCTGCTCTGTGTATGCATCTTTCCTTCTTAGGGCTGAATTCCAACCTGAACTATGTATAAATCTGTGCTGACATTTTCTTTAGCCACTTATCCATCCATGGACAGCTGGGATGCTTTTCCCATTCGCCGGTTATATGACTCTTCTGTGAATACGAGAGTGCAAGTACTGTTCAAGTACCTGCTTCCAATTTGGGGTGTGTGCAAGTGGCTATAAGTAAAAATTGCTGGAATGTGAAATAATGCTATTCTAAATTATATTTTTAGGAAATGTCAGTTTTTATTTGTTTATTTTTTCATAGTGGTTGTATCATTTTTATAACTTTTTATTGGTTCTTTGTGAATTTCACATCATGCATCCCAATCCCACTCGTCTCTCCCTTCCCTCAAACCAACTCTCAACACTTGCAACCTTCTGCCTCAACAGAGGTGAGAAGAAATCTCACTATGGATGCTATAATGTGTCTCACTGTGTCCCAGAGTGTACCCTTTTATCCACACTTCTTTGCTTGCAAATGTTCATTGCAACAAGTCATATGAGGTCTCTGGCTTCTGCTACTCTATCAGTACTAAAAGACATGTCCTTTGTCATGGAGATCCTGTAGTTTTCAATCCATAGGACCAGTCCCTTCAGGTACTCCAGCAGTTCATTAGTGGGGTAGATGCTGGGGTGGGCCTGAGAGGTATCTGAGCTCAACATCTTATAGGGTCTCCCACTCTCATGCCCTCTGGGCTGGCTCACCAGCATTCCCCATAACCAGGGCCAGCTCTACTCTGGTGCCCAGGAGAGATGCAGAGGCCACTCTCCCAAGTGTTGAAGCTGGTGAGGACATAGTTCTCTTTCTTTTGTGACTCCTGGGGCAATCTCTTACCTGCCATAAATGGTGAGAAATGAGGAAGGGGAGGAAGGCATCTCTCCCTCACCACACCACTGCCCAGCACACAAAAGGCAGGGATGGCACTCTCAACACTCATACCCTTGATGTCTGATAACTTGCAAGCCTCACATTCAGAGTTAGCTTTACTGTGCTGGCCAGTGATGTGCAGGGCCTGCTTTCCTTAGTGCTACAGCAAGTGAGGGTCAGTGTCAGGGACAGCTTTCTTGCTCTAATGACCTTGGGACCAACTCTCCTGCCTGCTGTTGGTGAGATGGGGTAAGCAGGGAGGGGGTATCTCTCTCTCATTCATGCCATTGTGTGGGAGATGAGTAGCACGGCCAGCTCTCCCATGCTGTATCCCTTGGACCCACTGTCTGAAGCACTGCAGCTGGCTATTTCAGACTCACTTTTTTCAGGGAATGTTGGGTTACTTAATCATTCAGATGTTCACAGGTGAGAACACTGGGCATAGATGTAGCCTTTTGCCTCTCTGCCACCTATTAACAAACATGTGACACAGCAGCCATACCTACAGTGCCTCTAGGGGGAGGGGTTATACCACTTAACTCCTAACAAAAATGTGTGAGGATTCTGAGTTCTCCAAATCCTGGCTATTTTAAAATGTTTTCTTCTGTTTTTTGATAGTAGCCATCCTAATGAGGCAGTAATTCATTGGTTATGTTTTATGCTTCTTTCACAACTGAAAAATTGATCCACCTCTTTTTTTCCCCTGTATTGGCTACCTTGTATCTTTGTAGAAATATTTATGTAAATCATTTGCCCATTTAGAAGGTGGTTGGTTGCTTTCTTTATTTTATTTTATATTTTATTTACATTTCAGATGCCATCCCCTTTCCCCATTTCCCCTCCCTAGAAAACCCCTATCCCATGCCCCCTTTTCCTTTTTGCTTTATACATTTTTTTAAAAATGTTAATCAAAGGCTTTATAAGTTTGGTAATGCTCAATCAGAAGTGTAACCCAGTACCCAACCTAGATATATCAACTATCTTTGACTGGTGGAGACACGTGAACATCTGCCTCCATGCCCCCCCTCTTTCTCTCTCTTTCTCTCTCTCATCACCTAGCTTCTCCTCTCCTTCATCTTCTCCTCTCCTTACTCTGTCTTTTCCTCTCGGTACTCCTTCCCCCTTAGCTCCTCCTACATATCACCCTTTCTGTTAAAATAAAACTTTTCTCTCAAAATACAGTTAGAGCATAATTATTCCTAATTGTACCAGTGCGGTACAAGATAGTCCTAATACCCAGTCCATCATTTTGTTGACTAACCAGAGGTTGGTTGCTTTCTGTGCTGAGTTACAGGAGTTGTTCAAACACTTTGAGAATGTTGCCTGCCTGAAGTTGACCTTACTTTTCACTAATGTGCATCCTTAAAGGACACACCCTTGCAGCTTTACCCTACAGTGCAAGTTTTGCAATTCAACTACAAACCATATTTTCTGAGCACCCATTTCAAGTCTGACATCAGCAAAAGCAATAGAATACTACAATGATGTAACATTGGTCAGGACCTCTGCCCTCCTCTGGCAGACATTCTGTTTACAACACATGGGAAACACCAGCAAATAAAGGCACGACTATGAAACATAACCAATGCCAAGAAGAGAACATGTGACCAGGAAGAGGGAACATAAAGTGTTGATGGGAGGTAGAGACAGGAAAGGTATCTTCAGGCCACATATAACTGAGGACCAAGGAGAAATGGGAGGGAAGGATGGCAGTGTCTGAGGGAAAAATCTCACAAGTACAAGGCAGGTCTCTCTGGGTCCAGGCAATGATTGCTCTGATAGTTACCGTTGCCAGTAATGGTTATTTTCTTTCCAATGTCCTATGCAGTTTTAAATTTTTAATGTTTAATTTTGAGATAATTATAGATTGATATGCCGTTGTGAGGAATACCAGAGTCAGCTTAGTTTCTTCCATGGCAACACCTTCAAAAGCCTAGCTAATGTCATCACCGTGATGGGTCTGATGCTGTCTCCCCAAGCCTCATTCTTCTCCACCTCCACCCTCTTGGGTCATCAATCAATCTGCTCTACATTTCTATATCCCCAGCCTTCCAGAAAGGTTTTATAAACAGAGTCCTGGAGTTAAAACTCTGGTGTTGGAATGTTTCATCTCTGTCTACTTTATCCAGGTTGCAGAATGTTGTTCTATTTCTTTGACTGAGTAGCAGTCCACACTACATAGCTACCACTGCTTGGCTCACTCTTCACTCAGGAAAGGACGATGAAGCTGTTACTACTTTCAGGATATTATGTAAAAAGCTGCTGCACATACTCATGTGCAGGTTGTTGTGTGAACTTTTAGTTTCTTGGGGACAGATGGCCTGCCTGCAGTGCAGTTACTGAGTCTTATCAAAGTGGCTTGTATGGTTTTGCAGTAGTTTGGATACACCTGACTTTTCTGGACCACTTATACTGCCAGCAGCAACGTGAGTCATGTGTTCTTATACATCCCTGCCTGGTTGTGGCATTATTATTTTTTCAGCCACCTTGATAGGCAAGCAGTGGTGCTTCATTCTGTCAGTATCTATTTCCCTAATGACTGATGATACTGAAGATGATTCTCCATTACCAGTCTCTGTGATAGGAACTTTTTGAGTCTTTCTTCCATTTTCTAATTAGATTAAAAAATCCTGTTGACTTGTGAAAATACTTAATCTAGTCTAGTTACATCTTTGCTGGATGTTTTATGAATATCTCTCCCATGGTGCATCTTGCCCTCTGATCTTCTTAGAGGATCTTTCATAAAGCAAAAATTCAGAATTTTGATAAGGTTCCACTTTTTAAATCCCCCTTTTATAAACTGTCTATTGTGCTTGGCTTTAATGTTAACTTGCCACAAATTAGAATTGCCTGAGTACGGGCCTCACCTGAAGAAGAGTCTTGGTAGTGTTGATTGATGTTGGAAGACCCAAAATTATTATGCTGTGTGTGGCACCTTCTAGCACAGTACAGTTAAAAGGGCAGGAGGAGGGTCATCTCACCTTGTGCTCCCTGGACTTCCCTCATGCTGCTGAGTTAACTTGTGCTGTTGCTACAGCTGCTGATTCATTTGCTGATATGATACCAGAGTTTCTAAGCTCTTGCTGAGAACTAGGAATCAGCAGATCTCCAGTAACCCTTTGGGATACCAGCAACAGATGGGAGTGATGAGGTAACCAGCTTTGGGGACTGTGCAATGCCAGTTGTAAGCCTCCCTCAGTGAGAGCTGGCCACTTGGGGACGATTTCACCTAATGTGAATCCCATCCTCAAAAACAGAGTAACTACAATGTTCTCAGCTGACTTACTAAATTCTTCTCTCTCTCTCTCTCTCTCTCTCTCTCTCTCTCTCTCTCTCTCTCTCTCTCATATCTATCTACTAATCTATCTACTATCTATCATCTATATCTATCTATCATCTATCTATCTATCCTATCTATCATATTAATTCCATCTCTTTATAGATCTCTGTATAATACACTGTCCTTTGGTATCAACTAAAAGACAATTTTGTATATTTATAAACACAATAGATCTTGAGATTGTTTTCTAGAGGTTTTACAGTTGTGTATTTCTTATTAATATTTGCTATTCACTTCAAGGCTTTCTGTTTATAAAGTGTGAGGTCTAGGAATACCTTCTTTCTGCTCCCCACCCCCTGCCAGGAATAGATGGATGTACAATTATTCTAGGACCATTTGTAGCAAAGGCTATCTTTCCATTCATTCAAGTTGGTCAAACATCATCTTTGCTGAAATAATAGATAACTCTAGGCTCTAAAGATGGGACTGCAATTAGAAGGATTCGGTGTTATTCTGGCATTGGGATAGTTCTTGAGTTGAGTAATGTTGTGTGAATGTTAACTTATACTCCATTTAAAAGTACATCTTACTTTTACATAACTTTTCTTCGAGTTGCACTTTAGGACCGAAGGCTAAGAAGACAGTGCTTAGTTAATTCTTTGTGGTTTTAAAATTGAAACACTAGTTATGATACATTTTTCATATACATCAATAAGTCGTGCCCAACTCCTATAAATGTGTCATTTAACTTTTGCTCCTATTGTGTCATTTAATGTTGGAAAATTTTAAAACATTACTTAATGTTAAAAATTTTAAAAGTGAATATATTGCTACAACATATATACTGGATATATCATGCATAACATTATATATTATAGACATACTAAAATGAATAAACTGTCCTGCCATCATGAGGACCTATTTAAATCCCTGGAAGTCACAGTGGAAAAAGAAACCCAAATGTTGTCCTCTGATCTCCATGTATGACCCTAACATGCCCACAAGTACACACTGATAATGAATAAGATATACCTTAAAAACAATTATTACATGCTCTGTTTTGTTTGAATACATTTGGAGCTTTTCTATTCTGTTCCAATTTTTCCTGTTCTATCTTTCTATGAACACCACAAAACCTTGATAGTTAAAGCTGTGTAATACCTCACAGATGAGACAAAGTGATTCTGTTCACACCCCTCTTCTCTTATTCATTCATGTGTTTGGGACAAGGTTTTTCTATTTGGCTAAGGTTTGTTTCCAACTTGCTGAGTACCCAAGGCTGACCTCTGACTTATCTCAGTCTCTCAGGTGCTGAGGTTGCAGTATGCTTCATCACAAATAGCAAACTTAAGTTTCTAAAACTATATTATATTAATGTTCCTTCATTTAAGAAGGTCTACATTTCCTTGTCTCTCCCCCATCCCCAGGAGATGTTTCATTTCCAAAAATCATACAATAAATGTTCTATATCATTGTACAGGCCATAAAATTTGGCAATTAAAGTTAGTACTCTTTCAGAACCCTATGCAGCTGGTATGAGTGAGTTCAGAGTTACCAGAGCAACTGTGGCTTATATACACTGAGACAATGCTCCTTCATCCCAGAGATGGCAGCATGAGAAAATATCTTGGCTCTCAACAGACTGCTTCTCCTGTTCTGTGCTCTCTGTGGTCCACAGGATCTTCCACACCTCCACCTTCCCCAGCTCCATGGTGTCTGTTTTACTTTTCTGCCACATTCCTGGATCTGTGGGTGGTCTTGCTACAGCAAGAGATTTCCCAACAACCTCCTTCTTTCACATTCTATTTTTCATGGCTGTTTGCTTTGCTTTTGGTTTTGCTTTGTAACATGATGATTTTAACCAGTCAAAGTAGTGTCAGCATGGATGTGATACTACGCCTTGGAGTATGAGTAACATACCCGTGCCTATACCCCTGAAGACAATGACTTCCTCTCCTTCAGCAGCCCTACACATTGCCTACCTTCCCTGGGTGGAGCAGACTCCATGAGTCCCTCCCCAATCTATGACTGAATGTTTCCTGATTCAGTATTGTGTGCACCCTGTGTGGGCAATCACAGTTGCTGTGAGTTCATGAATGTCATGGCCATCCCTTGCTAATACACAGTGCTTTATGATATTTCCTGTGGCTTAACATTTTCATTTTTTCTATCTCCTCTTCCACAATGTTCTTTGATCTTTGGCATAGGGATACATATGTCTTATTAAGTACTAAGTACCCAACAGTCACTTGTTCTTGACATCTTGATTAGCCAGGAATCTCTGCCTTTACTTCTTTTATGACTGAGGACAGAACTAGTCTATGAGTTTAAACACAAATATTAGAGTCAGTCGTTCTGTCTTAGTTAGGGTTCCATTGCTGTGAAGAGATACCACAACCAAGGCAATTCTTAAGATACAAACTTTTAATTTGGGCTGGCTTTCAGTTTCAAAATTTCAGTCTATTATTATGATAGCAGGAAGCATGACAGCATGCAGGCAGACATGGTTCTGGAAGAGCTGAGACTTCTATGTCTTGATTTAAAGGCAGCCAGGAGGAGACCATCTTATGCAACCAGTCGGGAGAAAGGTTTCTTCTACACTGAGTGGAGCTTGAGCACTAAGAGAACTGAAAGGCTGCCTACACAGTGACACACTTTCTCCAACAAGGCCACACCTATTTCAACAAGGTCACACATCCTAATAGCGCCCTTCCCATGGGCCAAGTATATTCAAACCACCACAGATCCCATGCCAAATTATGTAACATAAAAGTAGTAGGTTCACCCATAGTTTTTATGGCCTCCCAAGCCATGGGACTTTGACAAGACATGAGCTCCCACATATGCAGCAAGATTTAGAAACAATAAAAAAAAAATCAGTTGGTTACCTCCTTAATAGTCATGACTTCATTGCACTAGAAACCTTGTCTTTATTCCTTAAGGATCTTTATATATATCAAGAGTATTTAGTGTTGATATATTCTTTTCATTATTTAAAAAAGTCTCATTTTTCTTCTGAGCTCCATGGTTTCTGATGAATATACCGACATTCTCTGTTTCTTTCTGTTCAAGCCATATATTGTTTCTTTTTCTCCACTTTCAAAATTTCATTACTGTCTTAGGGCTTTTATTGCTATGATGAAGCATCATGATCAAAAGCAACTTGGGGATTAATGGGTTTATTTCAGATTATATAGTTCCACATCATAGTTTTGTCATTGAGGGAAGTCAGGGCAGGAACTCAAACATGGAAGGAACAGGGATGCAGGAGCTGATACAGCAGACATGAAAGAGTGCAGCTTCCTTGGCTTGCTTAGGTTTTGTTGTTGTTGTTGTTGTTGTTTGTTTGTTTTGTTTTTTTGTTTTTGTTTTTGTTTTTTGTTTGTTTGTTTTTTTTGGCATTCCTGATTACTGACTGCCCCTGGAGCAGTATCACCCACAGTGAGATTGTTCTTCCCACATCAATCATGAAAGTGAAAGTATACCAAAAGCCGTCCCATGGACCAATCTGTTGGGAACATTTTTAGAAAGTTTTGGTTATTGTTTTATGAGACCCTGAGTCACACTTAAATTCTATTTTAGACAGTTTTCTCTAGCCTTCTACCATAGAGTAGAGAGGGCTTGTGATTACCAGCTCTGGGTATAAATCTAAGCTAGCAGTTGGATTTTATTGACACTGGAGGCATATTTCATCATACTGAGGGTGAGAATTCTGGCTCCCTAATATGTCTTAAAATATTTCCCTGGCTGAGATGCAGGGATGGTTTCACATATAAAAATCTGTCAATGTAACTTCCTATGTAAACAAACTGAAAGAAAAAAAAAAGGCACACGATCATCTCATTAGATATTGAAAAAGCCTTTGACAAAATCCAACGCCCCTTTATGATGAAAGTCCTAGAGATATCAGGGATACAAGGGGTGCACCTAAATATAATAAAAGCAATATACTGCAAGCCTATAGATAACACCAAATTAAATTCAGATAAACTCAAAGCAGTTTCACTAAAGTCAGGAACAGAACAAGGTTGTCCACTGTCAATAGCTCTCTATCTATTCACTATAGTACTTGGACTTCTAGCTAGAGCAGTAAGACAACTAAAGCACATCAAGGGGGATCACTTTGGAAAGAAAGAAGTCAAAGTATCATTATTTGCAGATGATATGATAGTATATATAAGTGACCCTAAAAATTCTACCAGGGAACTCCTACAGCTAAGTGTTCACTGAGCTGAACTCCTTCAGCAAAGTGGCTGTATACAAGATTAACTAAAAACAAAAAACAAAACAAAATAAAAAAACAAAACAAAACAAAAAACCCCAGTAGCCCTATATAAAAATTATAAATGACCTGAGAAAGAAGTCAGGCAAACAACAACCTTAACGACAGCCACAAGTAATATAAGATATCTTGGGGTAGCCGGGCAGTGGTGGCACACGCCTTTAATCCCAGCACTTGGGAGGCAGAGGCAGGCGGATTTCTGAGTTTGAGGCCAGCCTGGTCTACAGAGTGAGTTCCAGGACAGCCAGGGCTACACAGAGAAACCCTGTCTCGAAAAACAAAACAAAACAAAAAAAATCTTGAGGTAACTCAAATCAAGCAATTAGATGACCTGTATGACAAGAACTTTAAGTCTTTGAAGAATCAAATTGGACAAGATATCAGAAGATGGAAATATCTCTTGTGCTTATGAATTTATAGGATTAACATAGTAAAAATGGCCCTTTTAAACAAAAGCAGTCTAAAGTCAATGCAATCTTCATCAAAATTCCAACACGATTCTTTACAGACCTTTAAAGACTCAACTTCATATGGAGAAACAAAAACTCAGGATAGCTAAAACAGTTCTGTACAATTAAAGCACTTCTGGAGATATCACCATCTCTAATTTCAAGCTCTACTACAAAGAAACATTAATAAAAGCCACATGGTATTGGCACAAAAACAGACAGTTTGATCAATGTACTAGAAGACCCACATGTAAATCTATACACCAATGGAGACCTGATATTTTTGACAAAGAAGCCAAAATTATATCACACAGATAGAAAAGTATCTTCAACAAGTTGTTTTGGTCTAACTGAATGTCAGCATGTAGAAGAATGCAAATAGATCCATATCTATCACCTTGCACAAAACTCAAGTTCAAGTAGATCAAAGACCTCAACATAAAACCAGATATACAGAACCTGACAGAAGAGAGAGTGGGGAATTGCCTTAAATTCATGGGCACAGGAGACAAACCCTAAACAGAAAGCCAATGGCTCAGGCCATAAGATCAACAATTGATAAATGGCACCTCATGAAACTGAAAGATTTCTGTAAGGCAAAGGACATCATCAATAGGACAAAATGGCTGTCTACAGAATGGGAAAAGAATTTTTTTCACCAACTTCACATATGACAGAGGGATAATTTTTAATATGTATATAATATATGATGTATGATGTATGATGTATGATATATGATATATAATATATATAATATATAATATATAATATATAATATATAATATATAATATATATATTAAACTAGACACCATGAAACCAAATAATCTGTTTTTTCAAATGGGATACAGATTTAAACAGAGAATTCTCAACAGAGGTATCTCAAATGACCAAGAAGTACTTAAAGAAATGTTCAACATCCTTAACTATTAGAAAAATGAAAATCAAAACAAGTTTGAGATTCCATTTTACATCTGTCACAATGGCTAAAATAAAAACCACAAGTGCCAGCTCATGCTGCTGAGGATGTGGAACAAGGGGAACATCCCACCATTGCTGGTGGGAGTGCAAACTTGTACAACCACTTTGGAAACCAATCTGTTGGTTTCTCAGAAAATTAGGAATGAATCTACCTCAAGACCCAGCTATTTCACTCCTGGGCATATATCCAAAAGATACTATCCTACCCTAAGAACATTTTTTTCAGCTATGTTTATAGAAGCTTCATTCATAATAGCCAGAAACAACCTAGATGACCCTGAACCAAAAAATGGGTAAAGAAAATGTGGTTCATTTAAAAACTGGATTATCATTACTCAACTGTTAAAAAAAATCGTAAATTTTTCAAACAAATAGATGAAAGTAGAAAGAATTATCCTGAGTGAGGTAACCCAGATCCAGAAAGACAAATATAGCATATACTCACTTATAAGTGGATATTAGCTGTAAAGTAAAAGATAACCACGATACAATACACAGACCAAGAGAAGCTAAAGAATGAGAAAGGCTCAGACAGGGGCACATAAATCTCCTGGGAAAAGAAAATAGAATATACATCATGGGTGGGTAGGGGTGAGGTGAGGTTTGGGGATGCAGACCAGAACAGGAAAGATTAGGTTGGGGGTGTGGAAGGAGAGAATTTGAGATAACTGGAATAAGGAGGCATGTAGGGGATGAGCTAGAAACCTAGAGCAATGGAAATCCCCAGAAATTCATGATAGTGACCCTACCTAAGTCTCTTAGCAACCAGGGATAAGGAGCCTGAAGTGGCTGTCTCCTATAACCAACCAAGACTTTCAGTAGAGGGCTTTGGACACCAACCCAGCAACAAAATCTTTACATTTTAATTTGTTTTCCCTAAAAGATATGCCAAGGTAAAGGTGGTGCAGAAATTGTGGGAGTGGCCAAATAAGGACTGGTCTAGCTTGAGACTCATGTCATGAGAGGGAGGCCACACCTGACACTTCCTGAAGTGTCTAGAGCCAGGATAGTCCAGAGACCTAGGATTGAAACAACCAACTGGAAAAAAGTCAATGAAATAATTCCTAATGATATTCTGCTATACTTACAAATTGGTGTCTTGCCCAATTGTCATCAGAGAGGCTTCATTAAGCAACTGATGGAAATAATGCCAAGACCCATAGCCAAACATTAGGGGGAGCTAGGGTAATCTTGTGGAAGAGGGGGAGGGAGGATTGTAGGAGCCACAGGCGTCACAGACACCACAAGAGAAAGCCACAGAAACATAATATGAGCTCATAGAGGCACACAAAGCCTGAATTACATGGAAGTCTGCATAGGACTGACCTATGCCCTCTTTATATAAGCTATGGTTGTATAGCTTGGTCTTTTTGCTGGACTCTAACCAGCAGGAGCAAGAGCTGTCTCTCGTTGTTTTGATGGGCTTTTAGGACACCTTTCCTCATACTAGGTTGCCTTGCCCAGCATTGATATGAAGGCAGGTGCCTAGTCTTACTGCAATTTGATACGGCATGGCTGGTTGACATCCAGGGGAGGCCTGCTCTTATCCGAAGAGAAATCCAGGAGGAGTGGATTGTGGGAGTGTCAAGAAGGGAGGGGAGACTGGAACTGGGAGGAGATGATGGAGAGGACATTGTGGTCTGGATGTAAAACAACCAATCAAACAAACAAACAAAATTTCTTTGGCTGGGAGAGAGAGGGGACCCATTACGGGAGAAGCTAAGCCGAGTTCTGACTCTAGGTGGGCTACTTTTACACAGATCCATCAGGGCAGGGCACACTGCCTCTAGGTTCCTCCTCTGGGATCTGCTAATATTATGGTGGGGTTAGGGCTAAGGACTTGCTTTTGCAATCTCAAGCGCTCTCTCTCTCTCTTTCCCTTTTCCTCCCTCCCTCCCTCCCTCTCTCCCATCTTTCCTCCCCCTTTCTCTCTTCCCATGCTATCTTCATGCTCTGAGTCTTTCTGTCTCACCCTCTGGAGTGCTGGACTACAGGATGCATCTTCATGCCCGGCTCCATCTACATCCAAAGAACCAAAGTTCTGGCCTTCTTACCACCTATACTGAGTTCTTACTTTCAATATTGAATGTTTGCTCTGGTGAGGTGACCATGGGCTCCTGCCAAAGCTTGGAGAGGATGAAAGCTTAGGTAGATCACAGAGCAGAGCACTGTTGTCTATAATGATTTTTTTTTAATTTTTTATTTTTTTAAATTGGATATTTTATTTACATTTCAGATGTTATCCCCTTACCCCATTTCCTTCCCTCCCAGGAACCCCCTATCCCATCCTCTCTCTTCCTGCTTCTATGAGGATGTGCCCCCCCACTCCCACCTCCCCACCCTCAAATTCCCCCACACTCCAGCCTTCATGGGACCAAGGATCTCCTCTCCCACCTATGCCCCACAAGGCCATCCTCCCCTACATAAACAGCTGGAGTCATGGGTCCCTCCCTATATGTTCCCAGCTGGTGGCTTAGACCCTCGGAGCTCGGGTTGGTTGGTATTGTTGCTTTCCTCATGGGGCCACAAACCCTTTCAGCTCCTTTAGCTCTTTCTCTCTAACCCCTCCATTGGGAACTTCTTGATCAGTTCAATGGTTAGCTGTGAGCATCCACCTCTGAATATGTCAGGCTCTGGCAGAGCCTCTAAGGAGACAGCTATATCAGGCTCCTGTCAGCATGCACTTCTGACATCCACATCAGCCTCTATCTTTGGTGACTGCACATGAGATGGATTCCCAAGTGGAATGGTCTCCAGATGGAACCTCTTTCAGTTTCTGTCCCACACTTTGTCTCCATATTTGCTTCCTTGAATATTTTGTTACTCCTTCTAAGAAGGACTGAAACACCCACACTTGGTCTTCCTTCTTCATGAGCTTCATGTGGTCTGTGAGTTGAATCGTGTCTATTGTGAACTTCTGAGCTAATATCCAATTATCAGTGAGTGAATATGTGTGTTCTTCTGTGATTGGGTTACCTCACTTAGGATGATGTTTTCTAGTTCCATCCATTTACCTAAGAATTTCTCAAATTCATTGTTTTTAATAGCTGAGTAATATTCCATTGTGTAAATGTACCACATTTCTTGTATCCATTCCTCTGTTAGAGGACATCTGGGTTCTTTCCACCTTCTGGCTATTATAAATAAGGCTGCTATGAACATAATGGAGCATGTCCTTGTTATATGTTGGAGCATCTTCTGGGTATATGCCCAGGAGTGGTATACCTGGATCCTCAGGTAATGCTATGTTCAATTTTCTGAGGAACTGTCAGACTGATTTCCAGAGTGGTTGTACCAGCTTGCAATCCCACCAACAATGGAGGAGTGTTCCTCTTTCTCCACATCCTGGCCAGCATCTATTATCACCTGAGTTTTTTATCTTAGCCATTCTGACTGCCATGAGGTGGTATCTCAGGGTTGTTTTGATTTGCATTTCCCTGATGACTAAAGATGTTGAGCATTTCTTAAGGTGTTTCTTGGTCATTCGAGTTTCCTCAGTTGAGAATTCTTTGTTTAGCTCTGTACCCTATTTTTAATAGATTTATTTGGTTGTCTGGAGTCTAATTTCTTGAGTTCTTTGTTGGATATTATTGGATATTAGCCCTCTATCAGATGTAGGATTGGTAAAGATCTTTTCCCAATCTGTTGGTTGCTGTTTTGTCTTATTGACAGTGTCCTTTGCCTTACAGATGCTTTGCAATTTTATGAGATCCCATTTGACAATTCTTGATCTTAGAGCATAAGCCATTGGTGTTCTGTTCAGAAACTTTTACCCTGTGCCCAAGAATTCAAGATTCTTCCCCACCTTTTCTTCTATTAATTTCAGTGTATCTGGTTTCATGTGAAGATCCTTTATCCACTAGGACTTGCGCTTTGTACAAGGAGATAAGAATGGATCAATTTGCATTCTTCTCCATGTTGTCCTCCTGTTGAACCAGCACTATTTGGTGAAAATACTGTCCTTTTTCCACCAAACAGTTTTAGCTCCTTTTTCAAAGATCAAGTGACCATAGGTGTGAGAATTCATTTCTGGGTCTTCGGTTCTATTCCAATGATCTTCCTGCCTATCTCTGTACCAATATCATGCAGTTTTTTTTTTTTTTTTAAATCACTATTGTTGTTATACAGCTTGAGGTCAGGGATGGTGATTCCTCTAGAAGTTCTTTTATTGTTGTGAATAGTTTTTGCTATCCTGGATTTTTGGTTATTCCAAATGAATTTGAGAATTTCTCTTTCTAACTTTGTGAAGAATTGAGTTGGGATTTTAATGGGGATTGCATTGAATTTGGAGATTGCTTTTGGCAAGATGGCCATTTTTCCTATATCAATCGTGCCAATTCATGAGCACAGGAGATTTTTCCATCTTCTGAGATCTTTTTCAATTTCTTTCTTCAGAAACTTAAAGTTCTTGTCCTACAGATCTTTCATTTGCTTGGTTATATTCACACTAAGGTATTTTATATTATTTGTGACTATTGTGAAGGGTGTCATTTCCATAATTTCTTTCTCAGCCTGTTTGTCTTTTGAGTAGAGGAAGGGTACTAATTTATTTGAGCTGATTTTATAACCAGCCACTTTGCTGAAGTTATCAGGTTTAGGAGTTCTCTGGTGTAAGTTTTAGGGTCACTTAAGTATACTATCCTATCATCTGCAAATAGTGATTTTTTGACTTCTTCCTTTCCTAATTGTATTCCTTTGACTCCTTTTTGTTGTCTAATTTCTCTGGCTAGGACTTCCAGTACTATATTGAATAAGTAGGGAGAGAGCAGGCAGCCTTGTCTAGTCCCTGATTTTAGTGAGGATTCTTCAAGTTTCTCTCCATTTAGTTTGATGTTGGCTACTGGTTTGCTGTATATTGCTTTTAATATGTTCAGGTATGGGCCTTGAATTCCTGATCTTTCCAGGATCTTTATCATGAAGGGATGTTGAATTTTTTCAAATGTTTTCTCAGCATCTAGTGAGACGATCATGTAATTTTTTTCTTCGTGTTTGTTTATATAGTGGATTACATTGATGGATATCATAATATTGAACCATCCCTGCATTCCTGGGCTAAAGCCTACTTGATCATGATGGATGATTTTTTGATGTGTTCTTGGATTCGATATTTGAGAATTTTATTGAGAATTTTTGCATTGATATTCATAAGGGAGATTGGTCTGAAGTTCTCTTTCTTTGTTGGGTCTTTGTGAGGTTTAGGTATGAGTGTGATTATGGCTTTATAGAATGAACATAGGGTAGTGTATCTTCTGTTTCTATTTTGTGGAATAGTTTGAAGAGAATTGGTATTAGGTCTTCCTTGAAGGTCTGATAGAATTCTGCACTAAAATCATCTGGTCTAAGACTTTTTTTTGTTGTTGTTGTTGTTGGGAGACTTTTAATGACTACTGCTATTTTTTTAGGGGTTATGGGACTGTTTAGATGGTTTGTCTGCTCCTGATTTAACTTTGGTACCTAGTGTCTGTCTAGAAAATTATCCATTTCATCCAGATTTTTTAGTTTTGTTGAGTATAAGCTTTTGTAGTAGGATCTGATGATTTTTTGAATTTTCTCAGCTTCTGTAGTTATGCCTCCCTTTTCAGGTCTAATTTTATTAATTTGGATACTGACTCTGTGCCCTCTGGTTAGTCTGAATAAGGGTTTATTTATCTTGTTGATTTTCTCAAAGAACCAGCTCCTGGTTTTGTTGAAACTTTGTATAGTTTTTGTTTGTTTGTTTGTTTCTAGTTGGTTGATTTCAGCCCTGAGTTTGATTATTTCCTGCCTTCTACTCCTCTTGCGTGTATTTGCTTCTCTTTGTTCTAGATCTTTCAGGCCTGTTGTCAAGTTGCTAGTGTATGCTCTCTTCAGTTTCTTTTTGTAGACACTTAGAGCTATGAGTTTTCCCCTTAGCACTACTTTCAATGTGTCTCATAAGTTTTGGTATGATGAGCCTTCATTTTCATTAAACTCTAAAAAGTCTTTAATTTCTTTATTTCTTCCTTGACCAAGTCATCATTGAGTAGAGCGTTGTTCGATTTCCACATGTATGTGGGCTTTCCATTGTTTTTGTCATTATTAAAGACCAGCCTTAGTCCATGGTGATTTGATAGGATGTAAGGGATTATTTCAATCTTTTTGTATCTGTTGAGGCCTGCTTTGTAACCAATTATATGATCAGTTTTGGAGAAGGTACTATGAGGTGCTGAGAAGAAGGTATATTCTTTTGTTTTAGGATGAAATGTTCTATAGATATCTGTTAAATCCATTTGGTTCATAACTTCCATTAATTCCACTGTGTTTCTGTTTAGTTTCTGTTTTCATGATCTGCCCCCCATTGCTGAGAGTGGGGTGTTGAAATCCCCCACTATTATTGTGTGTGGTGCTATGTGTGCTTTGAGTTTTAGTAAAGTTTTTTTTTTTTTAATGAATGTGGGTGCCCTTGCATTTGGAGCATAGATGTTTAGAATTGAGAGTTCATCTTGGTAGGTTTTTCCTTTTATGAGTATGAAGTGTTCTTTCTTATCGTTTTTGATAACTTTTGGTTGAAAGTAGATTGTATTTGAAATTAGAATGGCTACTCCAGCTTGTTTCTTGGGACTATTTGTTTGGAAAGTTGTTTTCCAGCCTTTTACTCTGAGGTAGTGTCTGTCTTTGCCATTGAGGTGCATTTCCTGTATGCAGCAAAATTCTGGGTCCTGTTTATGTATCCACTGTGTTAGTCTATGCCTTTTTGCTGGGGAATTGAGTCCATTGATTTTAAGAGATATTAAGGAGCAGTGATTGTTTCTTCCTGTTATTTTAGTTATTAGAGGTGTAATTATGTTTGTGTATCTATCTTCTTTTGGGTTTGTTGGAACATTACTTTCTTGCTTTTTCTATGTTGCAGTTTCTCTCCTTGTGTTGGAGTTTTCCATCTATTATCTTTTGTAGGGCTGGATTTGTGGGAAGATATTGTGTAAATTAGGTTTTGTCACGCAATATCTTGGTTTCTTCATCTATGGTGATTGAGAGATGTGCTGGATATAGTAGTCTGGGCTGGCATTTGTGTTCTCTTAGGGTCTGTATGATATCAGTCCAGTGTCTTCTGGCTTTCATAGTCTATGGTGAGAAGTCTGGTGTACAGGTATGCTTTATATGTTACTTGACCTTTCCCCCTTACTGCTTTTAGTATTTTTTCTTTGTTTGGTGCATTTGATGTTTTTATCATTATGTGATGGGAGGAATTTCTTTTCTGGTCTAATCTATTTGGCATTCTGTAGGCTTCTTGTATGTTCATCGGCATCTCTTTCTTTAGGTTAGAAAAGTTTTTTTTTTTTATAATTTTGTTGAAGATATTTACTGGCTATTTAAGTTGGGAATCTTCACTCTCATCTATACCTGTTATCCTTACATTTGGCCTTCTCATTGTATCCTGGATTTCCTGGATGTTTAGGGTTAGGAACTTTTTGCATTTTGCATTTTCTTTGACAGTTGTGTCAATGTTTTCCATGGTATCTTCTGCACATGAGATTCTCTCTTCTATCTCTTGTATTCTGTTGGTGATGCTTGCGTCTATGACTCCTGATTTCTTTCCTAGATTTTCTATCTCCAGGGTAGTCTCCCTTTGGGATTTCTTTATTGTTTCTACTTGCATTTTTAAATCCTGGATGGTTTTGTTTAATTCCTTCACCTGTTTGGTTGTGTTTTCTTACAATTCTTTAAGGGATTTTTGTGTTTCTTCTTTAAGGGCTTCTACCTGTTTACCTTTGTTTTCCTGTATTTCTTTAAGGGAGTTGTTTATGTCCTTTTTAAAGTCCTCTATTATCCTCATGAGAAGTAATTTTAAATCTGATTCCTGCTTTTCCGATATGATGGGGTGTCCAGGACTTGCTATGGTAGGAGAACTGGGTTCTGATGATGCCAGGTCGCTTTGGTTTCTGTTATTTATATTCTTGCACTTGCCTTTCACCATCTGCTTAACTCTAGTGCTACCTGCACTCACTGTCTCTGACTGGAGCCTGTCTTTCCAGTTATCTTGCTTGTTTCAGAACTCCTCAGAGTCCAGATGTCTCTGTGACCTTGTGATCTTTAGCTCCTGGGTGGAAGAGCTCCTGGGACTCGGGCTTCCTCTGGAATCCTGAAGTCTTGCTGCTCTGAGTGAAGTGGTTCCTCCACTTCTCTGGGTGCAGTGGTTCCTCAGCTGCTCTGTTGCTCTAGGAAGGTTCAGGATATGGTGTCTTCACAGGAGCAGACCTGCTAGGTGTCTGCCTCAGCCACAAGGACCAAGCAAGGGGCAGAAGGGCATCTATAATGATTCTTAACTACAGTAGAGTTTATGTTTTTTAGACTTTTTTTGGTCTTGTAGCAGTTACCTTCTTGTCCTTTTTCCTAACGTTCCTCTTGTCTGGCTCATTGGTGTTTCTGGAGACTGTCTTCCCTAGCACCAGGCTGAGCTACAAGAAAAAGAAAAAGAAACCCTAGGCATTCCCTACCATGAAGCTGTTTGTGTCCTGAAAGCCTGTCTGTAATCTTTTAGAATCATATTTGTTTTATCTACAATGCCTGTGGTTTTATTTATATTTAGCAAGAAAATGAAAAAAAAATACTTATTCCATCTTTCTGTGTATAAAAGTCTCAATATGAATTTAGGAACACATTCTTATTTAAATATTCACTATATATTTCACGCACAGACTCAGAACAGTTAAATAACTTTCTTAAGAGCATCTACACTGCTGACATACTTCTGTTTGCTTTATGTCAATAATAGAATCTACATTTATGGAACTCCATGACATTCTTGTTTATCCTCCCCCTTCAAACTCTATGTAGTCATATCCTTATAAATGTCTGTCTAATTATCTGAGTATGTAGTTATGTAGTCCTCAGTCCATCTCCATCCACAGTCTGCTTACATCTCTTGGTTGTGATCACATAATCTGCTCTTATTCAAATTGTCTTTTTAGTGAAACCTGGAGGCACACCCCACAAGAAGAGTTCAGGTTTTATGGAAACCATTCATATCAGAATTGGGCCTTCTTGTTTATATTCTTTATCTCATGCCTCCTTTAGGAGGTTTATTTACTTTTAATGGAAGTTCTTTGGTGGTTTGTTGCCAGAGCTAGTGGACACTGGGGCTCAGCATAGTCAGTGCTGGCATGTTTCTTCTTGGCTGGTCATGAGCAAAGACAATTGGTAACACTGTTCTTGTCTTTGTCCTGCACAGTGGAGATGCAAGTAGATGGCCTAAAGCATTTCTGTACCTGTCTGAGGTAGTGAAATTAAGTTTCTGAATAAGGATGTCGAACATTTTATTGGTGTAGGCTTTAATTACCTTCAAATGCAGTGTGGGGACAGGAGAGCCTTTAACTTGTAGCCGTCGTTATGTGGGATTTTCTGACACTTATGAGGCATAGAAACTGGCTCGGATAATCACTGGAGCCGTCTCTGGCCTCTCTCATGAATAAAGCATGCAATGCAATCACAGTGACACAGCCAATTCACTCATATACAGAGTTCTTGTTAGCCTGTCAATTAACATAGAAGGGAAAACAAAATTTTAGTCTTATTCCTATTACTGATTCACCACTCATTTAAAAGACTGTCTAGAATGTGTTTGGTTAATCCATGGATTCCTAATGTAGGAATTTAATGCCCACTGGGTGAAGAGATTGTAAAGAATCTTCATTTCAGCTTAAAGACAGATGTTTGACAAGAAGACTGAAGGAGGTGTTTGCCCAGTATAAAACACCCAGTTCTGTTTTCCTGAGATGGCCACTTAGGAGATTAAGGGCTTATGTTCACCATCATCTAAAAGGTTGAGTATACAACCTTGAAACGTATACATTCAAACTCAATTATTTTTGAATAAATGATATTTTTGCATGCTTTGTAAACTAAATTCATAAGGACAAGGGTGGATGAAAATTACCTTCTTATTTCTATGTCCATCTGTCCAGTTCTGTTCTTTTATATTTTTCTAGTTTTAAGCACCTGAGCTTGAATTTGGTACATTTTTTTCAAGAAAAATTTGCATACAGAATCAACGTGGTCTCCTATCCTGTAGGTCATGAGGCACAGAACAAATGCACAGCTCTTTTCAAATAAGTATCCAATGGAGACCAAATAGAGTGATTGGCATTTTTTCTCTCTCCACTGGGGACCTCTTAAAGACTGTGTGCCTGCTACCTTTCTCCTAATGAGCCATTTTCTGGACATCTGGGGGTGGGGAGTGCTGTAACATAGCTTCCCTCTGTAATTGGCAGTGTTTTGAGCATTTGCTAGTGCAATGATGGAGTTATTGCCTGTCTCTTCCTCTGACCCAGCGGTTAGTTTCTCTGTGACATGTCTTTTTGTATATCATTCTGTCTTTCTCCAGAGATTTAGAGTGCCTGCTCTTTCCTTAGACCTCCATTTTTCTCTGGTTATATCTCCAGCACATGGCTTTTTCAAACTAAGTAAGAAATTTTTCTCTGTTGATGTTGGAGTTTGAGCCTAACCTGCAAGGAGCATCCCCATTGTGCCTTAAATTCCTACCAGCTTCCATGTGAAGAGAATGTGGTTTAACCTGGAGAGACTTGGGTTTCTAGAATATCAAAAAGATTTATTGTTTTTAGAGATCTTACTTTACTCTATTTTGGATCACAATCTAATCACAGTATACAGGGCTTAAAAAATACGAGGTGATGAAATTGTTCTTTTAAAACTCAAAAATAGCCGGCAATATGTCTTTCTCTTGGCATGTTTGAAATTGGACAGACACAAATAAAGATAACCAAGTTGTAAACAGAAATATCCAATCTTGAGCTCAATGGAGGTATTAATATACTGAAGAATCTATTTGGGGGATTCTAATTTCCCTAACAAACTATATACCCTTCTGGGATATGACTTATGGAGGTAGAGTGTCAGCTAATTTCCTGACTAACTCCTCCATGCCTGTCATAGTGACAAATTGTTACACGGATGGTCTGCCAGAGCAAACCCCACTGCCTGTTTTAAGGTGCCATCTCCTTGTAAACTCTACTGTCTGCTTAAGACACCATCTCCTTGTGGGTTTTCTGAAACACAAAGCACCTAAAAAACAACACCCAGACAAAGATTAGCTGACATGCTGGTACCTCTTTCCCTGACAGTCATTGACTTGGTAACCAAGAATTCCATCCTCGTCATATAATACCATATTCTTCAAGACTCTGATTTGGAATGAGCATTACTTTTGGGACACATCTCTTTACAGTTTGGCAGTTTAGGAAGAAGTCTCACTTTCTATGCTTTTTATTTATCCATCTGCTCATTCATTATCAGAGCCAGTCATCATTTGGCATCAATAAACCAATGCATACTGAGTGCCAACTACATACCAGGCACTCTGCCAAGAGCTACACATACATAGGGTGCTCTCTTTCTTATGCTTGCACTTTAGTGAGACTAAGTCATTAAACCTTACAAAGAAATTGATGTTTGACCAACATATAATAAACAAGCATGAAAATTACTGAATTTGAAAAAGGAAGTCTGATACATTATTATGGGGTAGCATGAGATGGTAGGTTAAGCTTGGGGATGACATTAAGTAGAAGGACCAGGAAAATTTCTCTGATGGCATTCGAGGTGAACTGTTCCCAGAAGAGGGAGTGACAAGTACTGAGCCCCAAATCACTGGAAAGAATGCTGTGGGAGCTGCAGAAGGGCAACTAGAAAGCCACAGAATGGTAGTTTCTACCATGTTTAAAGTCAAGTGCTTTCTGGAGGGTGATGGGGAGTCAGGGACATGTTCATAGGCAACAAGCAGTGGACAACAGATGGAAGGATGAATCTGTGGGCTTATGAAAAATGAGCAGTTAGGTCATAGGCTGATAAGATATAGACTGATAAAATTATTCATGTGTCATAATTGACTGTGGAATTGTTAGTGATTTTTTGATTCCTAGAGATAGACACTGCAGGAGTGTAACAGTCTTGCTTAGAGAGGAGAAGAAAGGGAGGTGAAAAGAAATCATGTCTATGTGCACTTATGTATGTGCGTACACACATACACACATACACACACACACACACACACACACACACACACATACATACACACACTTGCAGGCAACAAATCCTCTGCCCCAATGTAGGAACAAGACCAAAGATGGAGATTGAATAACAATGAAGTCACATGCTAATCCTTGCAATCAGACTCCATAGACCAGCATTAGGGTACAGATCTGAGTTTATTGCACAGGACATAATCTTATATACAGTGTTTGAGGCAATCCCAAGTCCCTAAATCCTTGGCCAATTATATCTCACCACACTGTCGCCATGCTCTAATGAAAGCTGTGCCTGGTGTGGTAACTCAGTAGGAGTAGGGGTGGGATAGGGAAAGAAGGAGGAATGGGAAGGGAAAGCATTATCACCCGTTAGGACTTTTGTGAGGATGGGGGAAGCAGCCACCTCCCTGGCCTTGGTTCCTTTTGCTGTCTCACCAGTCTTCTGAGAGTCATCGTAGATCTAATAAGGTAGATCAGGACTCTTTTAGGAGTCACAGGAGCCTTTGGAGGCTCACTCTCCATCCTATTTTTTTCCTCCAGGAGGGGACCTTAAGTCAACAATTCAACTGCAGGTAACAGCTTCAGAATGGGATGCAAAGAAGGCAGATTGATAAAATGTTCATTCAGGACATAATCACTGTGGCCACATTTCATTCCATCAAAGAACATGGGGGCCAATGGTATAGCCCCACCGAGAGGGAAAAGAGCTATGGCTGCTTGGGAGGTGTGACAATTTCCCTAGCTCACGTGTGCCATCCCATGCCTAGGCTATAGTCAATAGAGAAAAATTCAAATAGTATCTCAGGTGTTAATAGATGGAAGCCAGGAAGCCAGAGAACTAGCAAGCCACATGCAGGGATGGCTGCCTCCATTCCAGGAAGAACTGACTGCAAACCCAGAGGCCTATTAGTGTTCCTGTGCAGTGACCTCCACAAATAATCAGGGGTGGGTGTGGGTGTCAGCTGGAGTATTCTTTGTTTCCTAAATCCCCTCTGAGGTTGTGAGAGTGAAATCTGTGTCCTATTTACCCTGTATCTCGCTAGATGAAGACTCAAGGAGATGTAGCAGTGTATTTTGGAAAAGGGGTGTGACTGAAAATGTACTCATAAGGAGCAGTGTGAGAGCTCCTTCTAAGCTCTAAGCCTTGCCCTTTTCCACTTATACAGGCTCAAGTCCCCAGTGAACCCTTCATGCATCTGAATAAAAATGGAAGTGCAAACTAGCAACAAACAATAAATGAACGGGTGCTGCCCTGTTAGATGTGCATTGTGCTCTGTCCTTGTGGAGTTTGAGCATGTAGATTGTGCAAATTAACTGTCCAGGCACCTTCTATTACATCCAGCATTTTCTTAGATTCAGAACTGTTTAAACTTTCCTCCTGACAGTAGTTGAATCTGCACAAATCAAATTGACTATAAATTAACAGGGAGAAAGACTTCACAAATTATATATATGAATATATAGTGTATATCACATATATACATATATAGTATATATACACAAATTATATATATATATATATATATATATATATATATATAGTGTGTGTGATAGAAAATATGAAATTTAATGAAATTTAAAGAGGGACCAGATGCTTGAGGCTTAAATACCTACTCCCAGGTGAAAGGAGGCAGGGAACCTGTACCAACTGTCTTGTGGCCTAAATGGTTTCTAAGAAGAGAGAATGAGATTAAAAGACAGTGGCCTGGGACAAAGCTGCTCTGCTCTTCCGTCTGAGGTAAGACTTGGAACTTTTTGGTTAAGTCAGGAGCAAGCCAGGAGGATGGAAGACTGCTTCTCTTTGACGGTCATTTGCTCTGTGGGTTGACCTTCTGGAAAACAGTTTTCCCAAGTTTGCTCTTCTTTATTTGTTCTCAGCCCGAAGTCCAAAGTAGTTGCATGGTGTAAAATTGAGCCCAAACATGTTGAAGAAAGCCCTTTGTATATGGCCATGAAGAAAGCAGTAGACACATGGGTAACTTTCCTCAGACTTAAGATATTTTTCCTTCTTAGGTAGTCAATATATCACTTATATCAGTTTACATATTTTATGAAGTAATAGAATAGCTTGTATAATTCAATACCATATTGTATTTACTTCATAAGTGTTTGAGTACATGATATACTCCAGGCACTGTTCCAGCTGCAGGGAGGGTATAGACACACAACAATCCAGTAAGGACTCAGCCTTGCAGAGAATTTGTGATTGAGTTGGCGAGAGGTAAATGACAAAGAAATAAAGACCTAATGTCACTTCAGATCTAGATGCAATCTGTCCTCGTGGTTTATAAGCACATCAAAGCAAGTACTGTGTGGCTGCAGGAATGCATGTGTGACCCATCCTTAAGTGACCTTCACTTGAGGATATTTCATCTTAGAACAGAACAAACCTTCATGGATTTCTCACAAAATGGTCCAAACTAGTGACTGGAACAATTGTTGGTCTTAATTGTCACTATCCAAGACTAAGTCTTTTACAAAAAAAATTCCTTCTATAATTTTTAAAATAATTTTATTTTATATTTGTGTGTATGTTTGTGTTTGTCCACATGCACCACATATGTACAGATACATCTGCTGTCCAGAAGAGGGTGTTGGTTTCCCCTGGAGCTGCCATCATAAGCAGATGTGAAATCCTGGCTGTGAGTACAGGGAATGAACTTGAGTCATGTGAAAGGCTCATTCACTGAGCTATCTCTCAAGCCTTCACCCTGTCATTTTATTTTTGATTTTCAGGACAACATAGTAGGTGATTTGAGGGCTAAGATGACCGTATGTCTCATGCTCACTGGAATACAGGATTGTGTTTAGTGAAACATCAAAGGGATTGCAATCAGTGATGTAAATGGAATTGTTGATCAGTTGACCTTGAAATTGAGAGGGTATCCTGGTTATATAGTCAGGCCTAATGTAAACACAAAGATCCTTAAAACATTTATGTGAGATGAACTTGACCTGTTATTCACAGATGGAAAAGAAGGGCCAGGAACCAAGAAATATAGGCAGCTGTTAAGAGCTGGAAGTGGCAAAGAAATTGATTCTTCCTCAGGACTGTAAGAAAAGAGTAGAATCTTCCTCATTCTGAGATTCCGTGGGACTTCCAGCTTGTGCGCATAGAGATACTGTGTTTGGGTTAGGCCTCTAAGTTTGTAGTAATTTGGCAGCAAGTGGATACCACAGGTTAAGATCATTATTTTAATTTATGTAGATGCGGAGTTGGAGGCTCAAAGATATTTGGGGAATATTCTAGGATCACAGAATTTGCTCCGGGGAAAGGGGTGGTGAAACCAAGGTCTGCCATGAAGCTAATACACCTTTCTGCTCAGAATGTATACGATCCATTTACAGGTAATATCAATGACTGTGTTTATTAATGCCTATGGATGCCATGTATACCTGAGCTCCCAAGATGAAGATCTGACCACAAGTATCATCTGAGGCAATTGTCAGTGTGAAAAATGCGTTCCCCATGAACCAGTAGGGTGCCATGCTGCCAAGCTTGGTGGAAAGATCTTCTTCCAATGGTAAAATTTTAATACAAGTCATAGGATCATTGAGACAGTAAGGTTAATGAAGGACATGTAAAATGAGTAGAGATCTTTAGTCATCTTGTCAGACACTGAGATTGTGAAATTCTAAAGTAAAACAACTGTAGAGACCAATCAGGTTAAGCCTGATTGTATGAAAAAACTAAAGAAAAGAAGTACCGTAAGACAGGCCAGTTTACAGAAAGGAAGGGAGGGGAGATATTTAAAATATGGAAACTGTTTAGTGTTTGCTTTTTGTTTTTCTTATGTTCACCAAATTCATGTAAAAGGAGATGAAAGGTCAAATGAAAGTGGTTCCAGGAAGTGGGGAGAGGCTTCAGTTCACAGAAGCCTGTGAGCATACAGGCTTTTATCAATTAGACCCTCACAAGTTATAGAGGTCAAGCAATTGCTGCATGAATGTCTAAATGCTGGAAGGCAACCTCTCCACCACCACCAAGACACCTCTTAGGCAAATAAATCTCTTCAATTGTTTTCCTCAGTAAACCAGAGCACAGACAGGGGAGACTTACTCATTTAAAGAACATGCTCAGAGAGGCTTGATTTTAGAGGAACACAAGACTTCTAGGCAGGCAGTTCATCTTTGGTCTATTATCTTCCCCTTTGTCTTATGTATTGCAGAGGTCAGTCACCAGTTGGGATAGGAGAATCCATCGCTACCCTGGAAATAACGTGCTGCTAGCAGATCCGAAGGGGTACTTAGCTGAGTACTAAAGCCAGGAAAGCCTCAGTCTCCATTCACACGGTGAACTATAATTAGCTCAGCGGGGCCTTCAGCAGTCCTAAGGGTAGAGCTGATTTATTCAGCAAATGGAGTATAGAGTTGTCCATGCAGGTGTATGGTTGAAGCTTTCTTTCCAGCTACTAACTAGGACATGGGTGTCTTTACGGTAGGCCCAAAGACACTTGAGAGGCTGTGTCTTTGTTGATTGTGACTTTGTCCTACAGGCAAACATGGAAGATGTATGCAATAGCAGGGACTTTCTAGAAAGTCAAGAAAGGTGACTTAGATCAAGGAGTTTTCTGAAACTTTCATCTTCATGATCATTAACAGGCTACCTAAACTTCAGTAATAGCAGTTTCTTCACTTACTCAGGCAGTACAAAATGGTATTGTATTTGACATCATTTGTGAGCGTTAACCAGGATAGCACATACACAGTGTTAAATAAGGTTCCTGTACAGAGCAACACTCAGCAGATAGTAGTAATGAAGGACTATTTTTGTTAGGGAAGGTGCTCACAAGGATGCTGCTACTCCCTGGCTGCTTTGAAGGTTGTTTTTCTGAACTATTATATAGGAAGAGCATCAGCATCTTTAGTCGTGTGCTGTGATTAAATACTTGTTTTAGCCCAGTGGCTAGCTCATTCTGCATACTCAATAGTGCTAGCCACTACTTTACAGGTATATTAAAATCATATTGCACATAAAGTCAAACATAATAAAGTTAGCTACATTAAGTAGACTAGATAGTTAAAGAAACCACCTTTTAGAGATGAGAGAAAAATGGATTTGCATTAAAGCTGTTTTTCCTGATCTCAAGTGGATGGAGATATTGCTATTTAGCTTGGTAGAATCTCAGTGGCAACACATACTCATGGTCCATTTATTTCTTCTCAGAATTGACCATTTCATGCTCCATGGTTTCCTGGCTCCCTGACTTCCTGGCTCTATGGCTTCCTGGCTTCCTGGCTTCCAGCTATTAACACCTGAGATACCATTTGGATTTTTCTCTATTGACTATAGCCTAGGCATGGGGTGGCACAAATGTGCTAGGCAAGTTGTCACACCTCCCAAGCAGCCATAGCTCCTTTCCCTCTCAGTGGGGCTACTGCATTGGCTTCCATGTTCTTTGATGGAGTGAAGCCCAGCCACAGTGATTATGTCCTGAATGAACATTTTATTGATCTGCCTTCTTTGCATCCCATTCTGAAGCCCTTACCTGCACTTGAATTGTTGACTTAGAGTATCTTTCTGGAGGAATTCAACTTCAGATAGTTTCATACGAGGAAAGCACAGTTTGCAGGCCTTTTAAATGCACAAACGAAGTAAAAAATGCTACGGCTTTGGTACATCACAAACTACACTGTAAAAATGGCTTGCTCTACTGCCAGCACGTAAGATCCCCTAGACAGATGTCTACCTAAGTCACTGCTGAAAGCTAATGGGGTCCCCACCTTACACATTATTATTTAGGATCTAGAGGGAATCTATACATTGCTATATCTCTCTAACACTTTTGTAATTATTTGAATTCTCATTTCTTTATCTATATATGCCCTGTGTGATCAGGACTAGGCTATCAACTCACAAGTAGAAGGATATGGCCTATCTTCTTCAAATCAAATCTATCATAAACCTAAAGGTGTAATACCCTCAGTCATGCTTTGTATGTGGCAGCAGCTCAGCAGATAGTTGGTGAATGGATTAGCCTGTACTCAGCATTCCCATTTATAAGAAGTTGACAAAAATAACAGAATCTCACAAATTCTTGTCCTGGCTTCTGCTAGTGTTGACGCTGTTCATTGTACAATGTTAAAGCCAGAAAGCAGCTAGAGAAATTGAACTGGATCCTTGTCTCACTGCAAGAACCCCCATGCTTCCTGCCCTTCCTAGAACAACCTCTCTTCTTGTGTCCAAGGTCATAATCTTGATCTTGTCAACTCTTGTTTTTCCATCTCTGCCTCTTCCCTTGCATATCCCTGCACCGCTAGACTTGTTGCTAGTTTTCCTGAACTTGAAGACATTAACTGCTTCCCCATCCCCACCTTAGGTTCCCTGGCACACTCTCCTCTGCCCTGATATTTTTCCCTCAAGCCTAAGTCTCCCTTCAAGTCTCAGCTTAAAACCATCTCCTCAGGTACCCTAGTTGGCTTCCCATTTCCCTTTCCCCAACCCTCATTTATTTTATCACTAGCATCAATCAAATTTACCACCCTGCCTCTTATATGTTTATATGTCTGTTGTCTGAGTCTTTGATCTTCAGAAAAACTCCAAGGGTTTCAGCAACAGTAATTTTTCTCAGCTCAGCACAATGAAAAATTTGGGCTGTAAAAATGTCAACCTTTTATCAGTTTGAAGTCAATTATCATTTCATTGTTTAATTCAATTTTGCACAGCCAATCACCTCAAAGAACTGAGTATTACACAGTTCAATAGCTTTTTTTCTACATGCAACCAGATCATCCCATGTCTGCAACCTATGTGGGGAACATTTGCATTCTTATTTCACAGACTGAGCAATAGCAGTAATGGCAATGACCAACGTAGTAGGCGCTGTGGCACTTTGTATTGGTTTTTCATGGCGAGCCTTCTGATAGCAGCCATAGCTTGGGGGATAGTTTCTGCTTATGTTGACAATGACCTCCATCATGCAGGCACCTCCAAGGATTTTGTTTTTTCCTTCTTTACACTCACTCTCCCAGGAATTGAAAGGCT
Source organism: Arvicanthis niloticus (assembly GCF_011762505.2). Taxonomy (NCBI): domain Eukaryota; kingdom Metazoa; phylum Chordata; class Mammalia; order Rodentia; family Muridae; genus Arvicanthis; species Arvicanthis niloticus. Next base: position 98,272,198 of record NC_047660.1, on the reverse strand, counting down.
CATGGGAGGATTTATGTTCAATCTCTGGCACATGGTCTGAAGGCTTTAGTGTCTACTGGCAGGAGCACCTGTCATGTAAAGTCACCCTTAGTGGGCAGAGTCCACTAATGGGGGTTGACATAGATAGATTAAAACTCCACTTCTTCTCAGAGTATCTTTGGCAATTAAAATAATCATTTTGGGTGGAGAGGGTTGCACATGTGCATAAGCATAAACATGTATGTGGAGGCTGGAGAGCAGCTACTGGTATCATTGCTCACCTACCTATTGTTATGGGTTTTGCTTTTTCACCTTGCTTTTTGAGACAGCCATTTTGTTAACCTAGGCTGGCTAGCCCCAGGGCCTTGGGGATCGCTCACTTCTACCTTCACAGTGCTATGGTTACGTGTGTGTACCACCATGTTCCACTTGTTATGTGCAATCTTGGGACTTGAACTCTGGTCCTTCTACGAGCAGTTACTGACTGAGCTATACCCAAGCCCTATTTCCTATTTCTTGATGGAAAATTCCAGAGCAATATTGCTCTGAGATCGTGATGAGGCTGAAATTGCCTTTGTCAGCAGCATCATGGATCCACCTGTCTATTGTTGTTGCTTATTTGTTTTTCTTCTCTTCCCTTGTTTCACTCTTCCATCCATCACCCTGACCAGCTTCCTAGCATCCCACTCAAGCAAGCTGCTTTTGTCTCAGGCACCAGAGTCTGACTTCAGGCACCAGAGTCTGACTTCATTAGGACTGTGTACCAAGAGTTGCTCTAGTTCCTTTGAATGGCTTACCTTTCATCCCAGTGTCAATCTGAGTTTTTACTCTTATCCCCAGTAGAGACATAGGGCAACTGAAGGAATGAGAAGCTAAGTGTCTTCCCAGGTGCATTTGCTGACCTCCCACTGCCCCAAGATGGTCCCCACAGTGTTATCTTTCTTATACTTACAGACTGCAGGTGCCTGTGGCTATTGAAGAGTCGCAGGGCTTTGGAGAAATCACTAGAGAAGAAAGAGGAGGCAGGAAAATGGCAGGGTGTGAAGTCTAATGTAGGTGGTCTGTCCCCTTCCTACCTGTGTTCTTCAACTCTCCAAGGAAGCAAGTCAGTTAACATCTTGAAATCACCAGTGAGCAGTGAACCTGAGAATACACATTCAATCTTGGTAATCCCAAACCTACCAACAATTCTGATGATTCCTCGTTTTTCTTACTCCAACAAGGCCAAAGGACTAAGCCAGTTTAGTGAAATCCCTGTTTGATTAAGGCAGCATTTTATTGTGACCCTACAGTGGGCTCTGAAAGCATGTTTGTATCTAGGTCATGGAATTCTATTTGTCAGAGCCCCAAAGAGCTTTGGACCTGTGACAGTCTGTTATCATGGGGTATGAGCTTCAGAGAGCTCACAACTATGTATGAAGGTGAGGCCATTTTCTCCTCCTACACTGGGCTTTAAGAAGTTGTCTAATCCAGCTAGTAACCTAAAATTCAGAGCAGAGGAAGCATGGACTTATGAAAGTCAGCTCCACCTCCCACCTCCCACACCTCCCACCCACTGTGAAGCAGTGTTTAGGGCTAAACTTTACTTCCTTAGTACCAGGAATTCTTTCTCTCTTGTGTTCACTCACACCTCCTTTTCCATACTATATTTATTTGAGATTTGTTTAAAGCATTTTTCAAAACACCAATCTCATGGTGTCCCCTCGCCCTACCCCAACCCCAAATCCTATAGTGTCTTCCTTAAGATTCTTTCAGATAGAGGTCTTAATGATGTCCTCCAAGTAGTTTTTACCCCTGCACTCATAGGCAGGCTCACCTGCTGTGAAGCCTCCTTCAGTCTTTATGCTATGACAGCTCTGTCTACCCCTCCTGCCTCCTAAATCAGATCAGAGCTAAAGTTTACCTGACTCTACTCAGCTGCTGGGCCATGCTTCCTTCAGCCTTGTTCTCCTTTAGTTGGGTAGCGGCCAGGTCTGAAGCTCCTTCACTTTTCTCCCTCAATAGATCAGACAGATGCTTTTGTGCCTCTGTCACACACAGTGTAGCAAGGGTGTGAATATGTTTATACAGGTCTCTTATCAGAGAGCCTGTCTCTACTTTGTCATGCCAGTATTTTGTCCTTCACTTGAGCTGAGCTATGGTAAAGACTTGGGAGGTCAGAAGAAGTGAAATGTTAATTAAGCAAAAAACACTAGGATCAGGAAGCAAGAGTGTGTGGTGGGAGGGGCAGGAGACAGGGGCATGGATGTTAAAAACATTGCATTTAACCTTTATTCTCTCATGGTTAAAACCAACAAGACCCTATAGTTGCAATTCTTCATTGTTCAGCCAGTTTGTATGCAATAACTTTATTGAGGTCAAATAGATATCACAATACAGATTTATCCAACAGAATTTAAGAAACTAGTTACAGATAGTATTTAAGACACAGGCTATTTTGTGTTAAACTGCTTCCAACATCACAGATCACACAAACAATTTGTACATCAGTTACAAATTTATCTAGAAGCACAGATGCTTAGCTTGCCCTTCCTGTTAGGCCTTTTTATTTCCATTGAGCTAAAATGAAGAAATGAAGATTGGTATTTTCTTGATATTGAATATGTTCTGGAGAGTCTTTCATGAGAACCCTCTTTGGAATAGAGTGACATAGGGAAGCCATTCTTAATTTATGTATATGCAAATCTAAATTAGTAATTCTGTTAAGCTATAACTTGAGATTTCTAACAATTAGATTGAGCAGCATATTAGCTTCAAAAATAAACAAAATTAAATGTTTGACTGGTCACATAGAATGGCATAGCATGTTTCTTAATACTATTTAAACTATGGTATCTAAATTTACCTCTCTGAATGCAAAGAAAGTGCCACTCTACAAGCACAGGGTCATTCGGCATTACTCATGGGTAATGGCTCACAAGATAAGGGCCACAAAACACCATAGAAAGTTACAAGAATGTAAGTATTTACTTAAGTAAATCAGATACGTACTAGGCAGTCACCATACAGAACACTGACTATATACAAATAGGGAAACCTCCCAGACCTTATCTCTAATGCATTCAGAACTTGGGTAAAGTCAGAGAGACAGACTTGCAAAGTCTACAAAGATATGCATACATGTCTTTAAGTACTCACTTAACAAACTGGTGATGCAAACTGAAAAGTCCCCAGAAATACAGTCAAACGTTTATTATGTGAGAAAATGCTTATTCATGCATTAATCATACAAACATTGTTTTGTCAAGTGAAAACAGTAGAGAATAATTACCTAAAACAGAGAGTTACAATCCTAACAGGCCTAAACTAAAAACTAGTAACACATGCATGATGTGATTCATCAAATAAGTCTTCTAGAAATCAGTAAAATATCTGTTGCATCAAAACGCATACGAAAACTCAGTATTATTTAAGGTACTTTACACACATTACACACTAGAGACTTTAAGCTACAAAATGCTTCTACTATTTTACCACACATACAAAACAACCATAAAAGTGTCTGTGTATATAACAAGGTAGTTTCTAATTACCCATCTGTGATGAATAATGTATCTCCTTATGACATCTCATCTCTAAGTACCATTTATCACAACCCAGGCCTCTCTGTCTTAATGAGGACTACAGATCTCTGATTTATATTCAACATTCTCTGCATTAATAATTGATTGAAACTCTTAAAAATTCTTCTGCTACTGAAATGGAAGGTGGTGAGGCTATCTCCAGAAGAATTTGGGTGATTCTCGGTTATATCTGATTGTTAAAGGAAGTGGGACCACTAGGCTGTTGGCCAAACTCATCAGAAGTTGGCCCCAGACTCGCCTGCTGGCTGTATCCACCACTTGACCCATAACTGTCTTGGTTGTAGCCACCACCTTGATTGTAGCTGCTGGAGTGTTTCTCCATGGGGTCTGAAAGGTATCTCTGTCCAGAGGAATGCCAGCCGGTCTCCTTGAAAACAAACCAAATGTTTCCAGCCCAGAGGATAAAGTTCAAAAACCCGAAGACCTGAAGGAGAATTGAAGCAAGTGGTTAAAGGACTGGACAAGGGACTCTAGACGAGCCTATTCACAGCGATTCTTCACCGTGCCATGGGTGAGCCTTCACTTCAATTCTGAAGAATATTTAAATTTTTCCCTTGGAACTACTGTTTGATTTAGGATTCCCAGTCATTTTTTATATGCCAGACACCACACGAAGGGTTTTTATACATTGATTCACTTAGTCTAAGAGACCAGTGTTATTATATGCTATATGTCTGTATTAAACTGTAGAAACAAAATTCAGCAAGAAAAATAATCTGCTTCAAGATCACATGTGTTAGTAAGCACTAGATCTGTGATTCCACTCTGCTCTGTCTGCTTCAGAGACCAAGTCCTCACCAAGGCCATCCCTATCTTTACAAATTAGCCATTCTTAATTTGTATAAGTTAACAGTCAAGTCATGTATAATTGAGTATTTTCAATTTAATAATGGTGCATTAACTGATAAGGTCCTCATCTATTTGGGGCTAGAGGTGCTACTTGTCCAAAAGAGTTGGTTCACAACAAAAGCACTGACTACGCAATGATCCAGGTGATAGATGAACGTATGCATGCCTGCACATATAGTAACAGAGTCCCTAAGTGGCTGTGCTTCTGCTTCTTACCTTCAGAAGTAAATGCTAAGAGCATGTTATGAATGGAGTGCAGGATATAAGTGAAGAGTGAAAAGCTTTTTAAAAAATAGGTGTGAGTCTTTCCTATGCAAATTTGTCTTTTTTTCATGAACCTTGTGGGTAAATCACAGAACCATTATTGCTTCCTCAGGGTCAACTGTTTGGTGGAGGCCGAACTGTTTATGATTGCAATGGGCTTAGGTAGGAATTGCATAATATATCAGTTATTCATTAGTCATTGATTGACTAGATAAATGATACTCTATTCTAACAATCCTATGGGGAAAAGGTAACAACAGCATGATACAAACTGGTGACATTGGAGTACATTTAGTTATCACTCCAGCATGACATTGTCTAGTTAAAATGGCTTCTTGGTTAGTTTGGTGTGGTGGTGTGTGTGTGTGTGTGTGTGTGTGTGTGTGTGTGTGTGTAATGTTGGCATCCTGAACACAAAAGGACTTAAGGCCCTAGATTAAGGATATTACTAAAGTATTCCAATGTTTTAACAGCAGGTATATCACAGCACCACCTTACTGCAAGCTAATGACAGGGTAATGAAGGTAGTATTTCTGTCTTGGGGAATAGTTGAGAGTATTCAAGTGTATGTGTATAATGTTGGACACATTATTAAACACTAAATAGCAAGTCAGACTTTGAATCATTTTCTATAGTCATCCATGAATTGTGTTTAGTTGACTACTATCACCATGGCATAAATGGAAGGAGTCTTTGGCTGTGAGGACATATTCTTGAGAAATGAACACAGAACAGACTCACAGTTGATCTCATTAAAGACTGATTCTCAAGACCCCGTTTCCTCTTTACCTTCCTCCCCTTTCCCCACACCACACTGCAAATTCTTGTTTTCTTTAACATTAATGTAGAGCCTTAGGTCGCTTGCCAGGGATGATATGAAACATAAACAAATCATTTGTAATAGTTGTGTAATCAGCAAATTAGGTAATCCCCAACAAATCTTTTACACAGGACATTTATATCATGTGTACAGTCACTAGGATGTTTTCCATTTAAAAAGATATCTTGGTTTAATTTTATGTTTGCAAGTCTATGCCAATACATTGTTCAAAAACTATAACATGATCTCTTCTGATATGAAGGGATGGCTCTGTCTAGAAATATGCTTCTATCTATTTGCCTGTCTTGGATGTTTTCCATGCCTTTGATACTATTCAGTTTTTTTAAAAGGGCCCAACTTAAAATTAAGAACACAGAACATCCCTCTGAGGATGTGCAAGGAACGCTGTTTTCCTGTCACAATCATTATGGAAGTACTGAAAATTTTCATTGGCTGGTACATTTAAGGACACATGAGTCTTTGAATCCAGTTATTTGTTCCACTTGAAATTGGGAGAGATTTTATTTAAGCTTGGATATGAGGACATCAGATAGATCATATGAGCCTGTATATAGCACGAGAAAGAACTGAGAAGTAAAATGTGGTTATCCATAAAGATGATGATCAAGTTACCTGGAGTAAAGCTGGAAAAGCAAAAGTAGAAATTATGGACAGAGTTTAGTTATATTTAGTGATAATTGGATTAAAAACTGAGATATCGCAGTCTCTTCTCTCTACTGTATTTTTAACACTATAGAAGAAATAAATTCCAAGTTCTAGAAGCTTTCAGGTAATCCTTATTCTGCCCCTCCACGGAGTGGGCTGCATACTAAGTGTTTTTCCCATGGATTTTTATTCTGTCAACAGGTTTGGAATCTGCTATATAATTGTCTACAGTTTTCAGATGGCAACACAGAGGTTTTAGAGAGCTGATTTGCTGTTCATAAAGGCAGGCAACTGTTTCATTGTGGAGCCAGGACCTATCTTTAAATATCATGCTAGCAAATACCCTTAGCTTTTTTGAGTAGTAACTGCATTAGGAGACTTCAGATCCCATTCTACAATTACAGTATTTAAACTCAGAAACTGTTTCCAGGATCCGTAACAATATCCCCCCTGCACCTGTAATGTCTAAATACCTCAGTTACATTTAAGGGCTACCACAAAGTGACAAATGTCAAAAAATAATAATTCTGTTACCAAGTAGAAAATATTTATTATTTCTTGACCTTTTTTCCTTGTAGAGAGCACAGATCATTGTGGGTGCATGAATCCTTCTTCAGAACTTGCACTTGATCAGTAGGATGAGTTCTGTGAGCTACACTTTGACTAAACAATGCCCAATGCCCTTATCTACAATTGATGAGACTAAGGTGGACACTTGAACCCAGAGGGGCTGATGGGAAGTTCTCAACTAGACTTTTGTAGCTAGACCCAAGTGAGTTAAGGTCAATCTAAGCAGTTTTCTTTCTAAAAATATTTATTATTTCTATCTCTTTATGTCTATTTATGTCTCTCTCTGTCTCTATGCCATCTGTTTCTCTCTGTCTCTGTCTGTCTGTCTGTCTCTCTCTCTGTCTGTCTGTCTGTCTGTCTCTCTCTCTCTCTGTTTGTATGTGTGTGTGTGTGTGTGTATGTGTGTGTTATGCATGTAGAAGTCAGAGGAATTTTGTGGAGTCTGTTCTCCCCTTTCTCTTTGTGAGTCCTGGGGATCAGCTTGGTCAAGCTTGGGCTGTGAGCACCTGTACCCAGTGAGCCATCTCATTGGCCAAAGCTATTTCTCTTAAAAGAAATATACACTCAGAAACTGCGGATACTTACCTTCTCCCATATGCACAAGAAAAACCTTAAAACCCTATTTGGGAAAGGAGAATAACAACAGACATTGCCTGTCAACAGATGCACACAAAGGGAAACAGACAGGGCTAAGAGGTAGAGAGTGAAAAGCCCAGTTTCTTGACTATCTTCCAGCTCACAACCCTGGATTCTACTCTAGGGTGACACTTCTAGTTATTCTCATTAGTTTTTGGGTTTACTTGAGCTAGCTCAGTGTGACTTGAGGGCAAACACATTTGTAATTGAAAAACCTCTGCTGATTGATGAATATCTATTGCCCCATGATTGTAATACACAATTCATTTTCCTTGTGGTATGAAGATTTGGTCCAATAGCTTGAGGTAAAAGTTCCTACTACCTGGCAACTAAAAAAGACAGTATTTTGGTTGTCTGCCACCAGGAGTTGAGGGTCTGCTCCAGACTCTTCCATTCTCAGCTCATCAGGCCTTAGCAGGCTCATGAGATCTTTCCAAAACTTATCATTTTCATCCTGAAATTGGAGCCAGTTTCTGTTTGCAATCTGAACATTGCAATGAGTATACATTAGTCCTACACACAGGTCCAAAGAACACTTTAAGTTTTACTTTAGTCAGTGTGAGTGAGCTGTTCTTCTAGAACTGCTAGAGCCTTGGAGATCAAGGGCACAGTGAGAACTTGAAAGGCTTCACCGTTCACTTGCTCATATGGTTGTTAGGTTTAGTGGAACATATTATTATTCATCAGTAAGTCTTTCCTTCTAGTCCAAGGTTTATTAGAACATGAGTGGAAATGACAAGGCCATGTAGGATGTCCTAACTTCCTAGGGGATGGATTATCAAGCTAACTGTTGATAAGCAGCACATCAGCACATTGACTTGATTGTCCAATGTCAAGCACCTTTATATTTGTTTTCTTGGATTTTGAGATCAGAGTCAAAATCATTTCTTCAACACTCCTTACAACCAATGTACAGAAACATTGCTATATATCTTAGTGCATATTTCTATGCTGCCACTCACAAGTGCAATGTGTAAGAATGTTCATGAGATCCAGGGCATAGTTAATTTTCACAATTCCTATCTCACAAAGACAAGATTTATGAAAAAAACCAGGGGCAGTGGAGCAACCCTTGCCCTGACTGAATTTCAGAAAGCCGTAGGGAAACTGCTTAAGTTTGCAGCCAACATAATTATTCTTAACTTTTGCTGCAGAGTATTCCTTTAGTGAACATGGCTGAGCCTCCCACTCCTAAGTAAATGCTTCTCTTGGCAAACATTGCAATGTTGGCCTGTCTATCAGATGCAGCTTCCTTCTGTGAGCTAACACAATTGCTTACATTTATAAATTAGGAATACAATTTAACCTCTCTCCAACTGTTAGTATTCCTCCTTTCCTGTAAGGCCCTTACTCTTGATGACAATATTTGATTGTCCAACTACTTTAGTGCATCTTTTGTAAGGCTATCAAGCAGCTAAACTGGAGCAGAGAGAAGCTACACAATTATTCTAAGTACCTTTATAAGCTAAACATTTCCTCTGGTACCCTACTAAGCCTGCATATTTTTCTCCAACCAGTTTGGTAATTCTATGTGTAGCTTTAATAAAAATGTTTTTTTTTTTTTCTAGGAAATATCCAAGTTAACAAAATACTCTTTTTAGCTTCTGGCAGCCTTCAGCCTCAACATTTAGGTTTTATATAAGCTCTGGGTTAGAATTTTCACTTAACTGTCATCTGAGCTACAGCTGCTAATACCTGCTGGGTTTGTATTAAAAACTCTGTAATCAGCAGCATTACAGTGTGTGGGTTTTGACAATGAAAACCTCAAATCTGGAAGGCTAAAATAATCATCTTACACCCTCAGTAAGATTTCCCTTTTTTGCTTGGCCTACTTTTGGAGGCAGAAATGTCCATAGTGGCCAGCTTCAGGGTGCTTCTCTTTTTCACTGATCATCAAATAAAGACTCAGGAAGTGGTGTTTAGATGAACAAATACTTACCACAGATGTGTTTAAGCTGGACATGACGGGGCTGTGGACAGCCACGCACTTGTTGGAAGGCTGCTTGCAAGCTGACATCAGTAACAGGACTTCTTTGGGATCCGTTGCCACTTTGACATCAGACAGTCCTTTTGCCCAAGCAGAGGAACCCACCAGCCACAAGAATGAAAAAACTACAGTGACGATAAAGTCCTGCACAGAGAGACACAGGGAAGAGGCAGATATGAGTTCCAGAAACAAATCTACTAATTTAGGCAGTTTTTTTGAAAAATTCTAAGATCTCATAGCATTAGGATCTAGATCTTCTGTCAAAAAGTAATAAAGTTTTGTGATACTATATTTATACTTACATGAGATAAAGGATTATATGTTTATTTAGTTTTGTTTTTTTGAGACAAGATTGCTCTTTGTAGTCCTGGCTGTCTTAAGGTTCTCTTATACAGAGAAGGCTGCCTTTGAACTCACAGAGATCCTCCTACCTCTGCCTGTAGTACTTGGATCAAAGGCTTATGCTACCACACCCAGCTGTGTTGTTTACTGAAAACTTGCTCTGTCTCAGGAATGACTCAAGGACTTTATAATCCTTATCCTCTTGTTCCCCAAAGGATCCCTATTTGTATATGGTAGAATAATTCTGAGAATAGTTTAAGCATGTCTGAGACTTAACATGTGTAATGACCCCAAGTTCTTTATCCTGTGGTATAATGGTTTCAAACAGCTGGAGACATTTGCCCATTGTCCAAGACTGTCTACTTCATGCCTGGAGCTGAATTAAGTAGAGGACAATACTAGCTATTATAGGTTTTTGATTTCTATAGGCTTAAAATTATGTTTACAATCTCGTGTTATGCTTTTTTTTTTTTTTTTTTTTTTATTAGACAGACTCTCTTTCTCTTTGTAGTCCTGGTTAGCCTGTATTGTAGAAATTTTTAATCCTGACCCATGGTTTCTCCCCTGCCTTGATCATTCAGTTCCTGGATAAAACACACATATAACCTTTATATTTACAATAAATCTTAGTCAGCTTTAGAGCTGGGCAGATAGCTATCCTCTATGCTATTAGAATCTACTTTCCTATTGATAACCCTGGATTACTATTTACTATGTTTAATCTGGACTCCTCTTAACTCCAATTGGCCAGCCCTCAGGGCCATGTTTTAATGGCTCAACTAACCCATGGTGGCTTTTCTTTTCTCCTTCATCTTTTTTCTCCCCTCGTGGTTCTCCTCCAACCCCTAAGTGCAGGAATCCTAAACCCCACCTATGTCTTATCTACTCAGCTATTGGCTGTCAGCATTTTTATTCACCAATCAAAAATAACTTGGGGGCAAGGTCATACAATGTCACTTTGGTCTACATGGAGATTTTCTTGTCTCTGGAACAACTAGGTTTTGAGGGCCCCATATGAGCATTAGAATACAAGCAGCATCATGCCAACCTACTACATTTCCCCCTTTTTGTCCAAGTAAAAAGGCTTTTTTTTCTTATACTAACTAACAATACAAAGTAGGGACTATTTTAAACAATTATAAAAATTATTAAGTATGAATTACATTTAAAAGTTCAGTATTTTGTAATTTAGACATAGTACTTTATCATCTATCCTATCTTAATGAGATTACAGTTTTGTACTTAAATCATCTTTTATTTTAACTTGTATTACCACCCTAAACCATCTTTTAAAATCTAGAACATCTTAAATCCTAAACAACTTAAATTTAATTGTGAGACTATAATTTTCTAGTCTTCAATCTTGTCAGAGATTTGAGAAGAAAAAATTATTAGAGTTTGCAGTAAGTGCAGGAACACAGTTTCCAAAATTTTAACAATTGTCAGAGACAGCTGACTACCTGGCCAGTCCCTAACATCTTGTATAAACTTGGAGCATCTATCTTTAGCCTTCTGAACCAGAAAATATGACATACCTTAAGTAAAGTAGGTATTATGATGGACTATCTTACCCTGTATTGGCAGAACTAAGGAGTTAATTATCCTGTATCCATTTGTCCTTTTTGGACAGCATTTTGTCTGCAGATGAAGTTAGGGCGTTTTTCGACTAGTAAGTAGCTTGCTATAATTGAAGCAACTCCACATGAAGGTATTGGTGCCCAAAATCTTCTTTGAAGTGGAATGGGGGTACTGTCAGGAGCAGATGTGTCTCATAGTCGAAAGATCTTTTAATAATGAAATAATCTTAAATGTCATATTCTGTGGATCTCTGATGCTTTTGATTACCATCTTTCTATTTGTAGCATATCTGAACAAGCAAAGATTGCATGTCTCCAGCTACCTATGATCTGTACTACACAGGGTGTATATTTTTGTGATAATCCAGACTAGTATCTAATACAACAATGAGTTTGATTGACTGTCAACTTGTATTACTTGATTATCCTAAACAGTTTGTAAATAGCACCTAAAAAAGAACTGAACTAAACCTTGTTGCATAGGCACAATGCCTATTTAAGAGTAACAACAGAAAAAGTTGCTTTTATATAAAAAAGTGTTCTAAGCAGCATATACCATACATTTTCTTCATTGAGGCAGGATGCATTTTGCCTATAGGGCCTGCACTCAGGTATACCCATGTGGCTTTTCAACAAGATTCATTACCTGCACTAGGGAAGCTCTCACACTCTAGTGATGTTGTTTAGATCTCATGTGTGTTAGGTGTGACTTTTTGGAGAATGTTCTGGAAGTCTCATAACTAAGACTGGCTAAATTTTTGGAGCAACTACTCTTTTGATATAGTGGCTCTTGTGAGTTATGTAGCTCACTGATTTCCATTTCAATGTAAGCTCATAAATATTTAGGGTCAAAATGTGATCCAGTCACTGGGGTACTCAGGCATGGAGGTACCCCCATTTCTGTTTTCTATACTCACACTCTCTGTAATTTCCTTATCATATCTAATCATTTTCATTTTGAGTTGTATGTACCTTTGTAAGCTGCCTTAAGTTCTTTCTGGAAGGATGCAGAGGTTTAACGTGGAGGCAAGCAAATGCAGCATCTACAGCTGTTTTAGTATTAGCAAGAACAATTCACACCTAGTGAGATTACATATGAACCAAGTAGGTCAAACTCAACTTTTGGTTCATAGCTAATCTGGTATCTTAGTTCATTCTTCATCACTCAGGCAACATGAATTTACTCCTATGTACTTATATATCAATAAGTCCAAAACAAGGGTCACCAAAGTAAAATAAAGGTGTTAGCAGGGCCTTCAGGACTTGTGGTAGATTCTATAGAGAATTCATAATCTTACTTTTTTTTTGTTAAGGCTACCCATCTTCACAGTTCATGTTTTTTTTTCTGTGTTCAAGGGGCAAGGGCCATTCTTCTCAACACTGAATCACATTGACAATGGCCCCTCTGCCAGCTTTCTTACTTTTGGGGCTTCATGGTTACATTGTGCTTACACAAATAATTAAGGTTCTCACTATTTTAAAGCTCTCTCCACAATTTTAGTTTTCTCTGCAGTGTTAATCTCCTCTTGCCACGCTGTGTGATACAGTCCCAAGTTCCAAGTATGAGGATAGGGACATTTTTGTAGGGCCATTATTCCACCTACATAGTTGGAAATGTTTTGAATCTAAAGATTAGTTGGAGAAAACTTGGCATTTTAATGATGTTACATCTTCTAAGGAGTGAATATGATGTTTCTGATTTCATTCATGTATTCAAATGGTATGATTTCAGTAATGTGCAAAAGTCTTAAGGAAACCCTTACAGGAGATAAGAACATGCAGCGCAGTGGCCTTCATGGTAACATATTGTTAGGGCCCATAGTTCTTGTATAGCTCTACATATAGGACACTGCTCTTCATAATTGTACTCATCACAATTAGAGACAGACTTCTTTGAATGACAGTAGGGTTTAGGAAAAACAATATGATTCTGTCCATTTAGCAGGATTAACAGTTATAGGTTCCCTCTTTGGATGTATGATTTGTCTAGCCATAGGTTCTTTATTTGATAATGGTATAGATTTCATATTGTGGATCAGGCTTTAAATCTAACCAGAAACTGTTCAGTCACTCCGATGACGTAAATGCTACAATTGTGCCAGTGGGCACATCTCACCAGACCAGTTATTGTTGTAATTTGCAGGGTTCACAGTGTGATAAAATTGATAGCTACTTTTCTCCTCCAGGACTGTGCATAGCACCATGAAATCTTGTCAGTTGGGGGAAAGCTTCTGTGTCAGTACCCATTTGCTTTCTTCTTGCTCTACGATTCAATATGTACGAAATTCTCAAAGAATTGATGAATACATAAGTGTAGGGTTCCATTTAAACTTTTATTTGGATAATGGAGGAAATTATGTCAAACTAACATTTCCTGAGCACTTATTATGCACTAAGTATTATTCCAGATTCATTTGGATTAACTCAATCCTGATAAAAGCACTTTGAAACACATGTTAATTCTGTTCTCATTTTGTAATTGAGGAAACTGATGTGCCAGGATGTTAAATAAATTGCCTAAAGCCAGAGTTAATTAATAGGAAAGCAGGGATTCTAAGCCTGGCCATCTGTCTCCAGGGGTTGTGTGCTTGAATGCTTGACTACTGTATGGTGCTTCTAACATCTGCTTTAAGAAGTCTTTCCTGGTTAAAGCAAATGCACTGAAAGGTTTTCAAGGTCCAGAGAGAGATGAATCAGGAAGTAAATGTCTAATGACCATTTCCAAGTCTGATGACCTGAGTTATATTCCCCAGAATCCACATGGTGGAAGGAGAGAACTGACTACAATAAGCTGGTCGTCATGGGTACACTATAGTGTACACACACAAACACGAAAATGCACACATACATGTGCACACACATTAAATAAATAAAAGTGCATGGATGTAAACAGGCTACATTGAAATGTTTTTCAAAAGCTAAAACTGAGATTCTGCAGAGGAATTGACTTCCTTACTGAATTCAAGGATCTGTGTCATTGTACTAAATACAGTGCTTTGGGGACCTGACTTGACATTTTATCTTCTGGGAGTACACTGTACAAAGGGGAGCTGCATAATCCTTCTCCTGCATAAGTTAGAAAAGCCCAGCTCTGGAACTGGCCAGATCGAGATTTGAATCCTTAATCTTATACTTTCAAGTTCTTAGGCAATTTGCTAGATTTCTTAAGACCACAATTTATCCTTGTAGGTTGAAATGAGAATTTTCATGGAATAGTTGGAAGATTAAATAAGTTGTTGTAAATAATGTTTATCATTATGCCAGGAAATGAAAACTTTGAAAATGTTCCATTAAAATCTACAATGACAACTCTGCCAATACAAACAGCATGTGGCTATGAGCAGGAGCTGTTTTGTGGCTATGATCAGGAGCTGTCATGGGTATGCATCTATCTTGGGTGATTTATCTTTATGCAAGTGGGAAAATATAGATTAACAACAAGGTACTACTGTAACAATTCCCCAAACTCAAAAAGTAGTGCTGTGCCTGATGATGGGAAGAACAATGCTCGACCATTTAAAATAATTGCTGTACGTAATTTATGAATGTGTGTCTATTCCCAGCATGGCACGTAGAGTATTCTTAGTGCTGAGCATGTATCCCCTGCTCAAAACCTGCCAATGACAACCACCCCCACCTCAACTGAGCATAAATACTAAAGGCCACAGCAAGTCCTAAAGACCTGAGTGGGATGCTCTTCTGCTGTGAATTGCATTCTTTACCCAACCTTTCACCTCTCTATTGAACATACAGGCTTCTTAGCTGTTACTCTTGCCCACCTAGAACATATGCAAGGAATAAATTTCACCTAGGACAGTTTCCTTGCATAGAACCATAGACAGGCTTGCTCCCTTTGACCTTAAAAAACAACAACAACAACAACACAACAAAACTCTGCTTAAATTTCAATGTGGCCAGATGCAACCTTGCTAAGAACGTATGGATAGTACTTCCCCCCCACCCCAAAATTTCCTAGTCACTTTTTTAGTTTTAGTTTCCTCATTCTCATTTTTAAAAAATTCCCCTTTTACAATCTAGTATAGGATTTTTATGATTTTCTTGGTTTAGTTGTTTACCCCAACTAAAGTCTGCTCATCTTACAGTCAGAGTTCTCTGACCAGTGATTGTTTTCTAAAGAATAAAATGATGTCAAAGGAGATGGTAGGATAAGAAGGTAGAGACATGATTCTATTAGAGTCCACATAGGCCAGGCCCTTTTTGCTGGAGGGCCTTTCTCCTCAGCAACCCCTGTTCAGGGTTCCTTCTTTATCTCTCCCAGCTGCATGGTTTACCTGTTACCCTAACATGTCCTCACTTCTGATGCCTCGACTTTTATTTCCTAAGCACTTTTCAAAATTTGAAAATACATTCAATGCCCTGCTGCCATTTTTCCAAATAAGATTTCAACACCAGACTATGAAGTGGTCTCCCTTTGTCCCTCTTAGGTCTTGGACAAGAAAGCAAAACAAAACAAAACAAAACAAAACAAAACAAAACCCCTAAGATTTACTGAGTGGGAGAGTAAATGAATGAACATACGGTATGGGTCCAATTATAAAACTTTTTGTGCACTTGTTTTATGATAATTTAGCATGTAATAGTGTTTAGAGATAAATTATACTTCATTTTAAATAAAATTGTGTACTTAAGAACATACTCTACTAGAAAAAGTTACACATGGCAGTAAGGTCAAGACTACTGACTGGTAGTAGCAGTGGCTTTCCCACATAGAGTGTTCGTGGGCACTTGTACCTTTAACAGTGGTTTGGATTCCATTTAGATTAAATAAATGGCTTTATAACCTAGAGTAACTCTATGAAAGCATACCTAAGCTAAAGCAAGTCTTCCTATAACTGGAAGTGACTGGAAGACAGGTGTCTTAGTTATGGTTCTACTGCTGTGAACAGACACCATGACCAAGGCAACTCTTATAAGAACAATATTTAATTGGGGATGGCTTACAGGTTCAGAGGGTCAGTCCATTATCATCAAGGCAGGAGCATGGCATTATCCAGGCAGACATGATGCAGGAGAAGCTGAGAGTTCTACATCTTCATCTGAAGGCTGCTAGAAGAAGACTGGCTTCCAGGTAGCTAGGATGAGGGTTTTAAAGTCCACGCCTACAGTGGCACATCTACTCCAACAAGGCCACACTTGTTAATAGTGCCACTCCCTAGCTAGACATATTCAAACCAACACAACAGGATACTTGTTCCAGATAAAGAATGTATTAACTTAAAAGTTTTTTTTTTCTTTTTCTGGCTTTGGGCATAAACTAAGTTGGAGGCTACCTGACAGAGAAGGGGACACAGATCAAATATTTGACACAATTTTCCTCTTCTCCTGCTTCCAGTGAGGCTCCCCTGTGGCCAAACCCAGCCTGAAACCAGGAAGTGGGAAGTTCCCAGAAATGATGCAACCAGATCATGCCACAGATACAGGAGGGATTTGTACTGGTGCTTCCTCACATCTCCTGAGTGCTTCCCATGTACCTGATACACAGTGAGGACCCTACTGATACTATTAGCCTTATAACCTGTCTACTTATTTGGTCCAGTTACTGATGAAGAAACTGGAGTAGAGATGTTTAAATCTGGAACAATTAATACCTTGCTTGACTGCAGTAACTTTAGGGAAATGTAGTTTTTGGTATTTGGATAGCTGTTTAAATCAGTCATCTCTAAATTGTAAACAATTTGGTATCACCCAAATAACTTGGATTTCATCGACATACTTCCTATATTAATTTAATTATTTCACTCCAAGAAAATTATGTGTGTATGTACTAAATCAGATTAACCTAGAAAGAACTACACACACCCAGTAAACAATGAGCTATCACAGCTTCTCATAAATAGAATTCTGAAAACAGTAGATTAAAAATGATATACTTTGTATATTTTCTAGAAATAGCTGCTAAAGGCGTTGGAACCAAGGACTTTTGCTAAACCCAATTTACAAATGTTAAGATGGTTATTAATGACATCCATTAGCCTCAGAGAGCTTGCAGTTAAACTGAATGTGGAAGGCTTATCTGTATTGAAAGCCTGTTGCTGTCTGTGCCTGAAGCCATTTTCTGATCAGAAGAATTATGTGCCTCAAGTATGGGTAGTGACTTTCTTCTGGTGGTGTAGACTAACATCCAGTTATTTGCAAATATTATTTTTAGTTTCTCTAACAGAGACTGTACAACAGAAGATGAATTTGCAACATGTATTGTTTCATCATTCTGAGATATCGTTAGTTCTGCTTGTGATATTTATCCCCATTGAAGAGAGGAAATGCCATTTGGAACGGACTTTAACACGTTAAGTTTCTTTTGCTTGGGATCTGAGTGGACTCCAAGAAGTATTCAGAGGCATCACAAAGAAAGTGAAGTCAACATGGTCAAATAATTTATGTGTCTATGGTTTGTTGAATAGTTGGTAAGTGGACTTTGAGGTATTGGTCACATTCTGTACCTGAAGAACTCTGACACATTGGCGGTATATGTGCAGCACATGTGAACTATCTGTTCAGTGAACTAAAACCAAGTTTTCTCAAGATGGCACAGGCTGGCTTAATTTGGATCAGGTGGTTAGATTCCATTTACACTTAGGGGTTGCTTTATTTTCTTCAAAAGTTGCTGTTATCAAAGCAGTTTATCTAGATTTAATATAATAAAATTGTTGGTTTTGGATAACTTGTGGACATAGAGCAAGCAGTGTATTCAGTAAGAGAACATTATTTGAGATACAGGTAAAATGAGCCCCTTTCTTTCTTCAGTGCATATGATTAAGCATAACCAACTGCCCCATTTCTACCTATTAGCAAATACTGTCAATATTTTAGTTGTATGGGCTTTGTTATCTGCATTGCCTGGTGATGGTTTTGAAGTGAAGGAGGACAGAATCTTGAGTTTGGATTTTTAAAGAAGGAAGAGCAAAGCAGGGCTAGACCTTCTGTCAAGCTACCTTTCTTCCATCATTTCACTTGAAATACTGATTCTAATTCATTAGCAGATCTTTCAAGAGCTTTGACAAGGTAAAACTCTTATTCTACATTTTATAGAATCGAGAACTTGATGCAGGGGCTTAAACCTTGTGTTTTAAAGCTCACAACACCTGCCATCTGAATTAGGATTGCATTAGTGAGTGGCCTTGATTAGACTGTGTTTTCTAAGGCCTAAATTACCTACCATAGTGGGAACACAGACATTATAGTAAAAAATATTGAGCTACATAGAAAGGCACTCTGTCTTAGTTTTCCTTCACCTGAGTAATAATAATAATAATAATAATAATAATAATAATAATAAAAGCCTGAGTTTTGGAATTTGACTCTAACACTTAGTTAGCAACTTTTAATAGTCAGAGAAACCTGAACCCAGAATTAGTCACTAGGCAAGTCACTGTACGAGGCCAGAAGACAGTTCTGTCCACTTTTCATTTGATTATTTGATTGATTTCAACATTTATCTTTTATTATGTTCTATAATTCTAAAGTTCTATATCCAGTAGTTACACCAGATTTTATCAAGATAAATTTTTATTTAAGAAATTGGTTTAAACAACAGGAGTCAGTAATTTGTGGTCTAAGCGTTAGTAATGGAGAGTGAAAGGGCCTGAGGTCTGGAGAGGACTATAATGTGCTAGCACAGAATTCCAACCCAGCTGCCTGCCAGAAAACTAGTCCAAGCCACACAAATAAGCTATATTTGAAACTTGAGATATATTGTAGACATGTTCAAAGAAGTGGGAAAGGACTCTTCACACTACCAAAAGAGAAATGCAAACACCAGAGGGAGGGTAAACTATAATCAGGATACATTATTTGGGGAAAATATTTTCACACATTATCATTTCATAACCAATTTAAAAAGTATTAATGATTTTTTTTTTCATTTTGGGAAATTATATTTTACTTTTGGGTACTAAGCTTTAAAGAAGATTTAGTGTGTGTGTGTGTGTGTGTGTGTGTGTGTGTGTGTGTACACATGCCACAGCACACTATGTTGCTTAAAGGATAACTTGTGGGAGGTTGATTCTCTCCTTCAATCATATGGGTCTCAAGAATTGAACTCAGGTAGTCAAGCTTTGTAGTTGGTCCTGTTACCCACTGAGCCACCCTCACTGAGACAATTGGACTAAGTTGTTGAAAACTGTCCACACTGGAGTGGACATCTACTACTCACAGTATACCTTAATTCATATTAAATATCGTTCTAGTACTCAGCCACACATTGCTAGTGCTAGCCTGTTGGTGAACTCTGCTCAGATCCACAGTTAACAGATAAAGTCAGTTTGGGTCCACAGTGAAGAGTAATGCCTTCTCTTGAGTCCCTGAATACTCTGACAAAAGTGTAGACTGGGCTCTGTACTGGCAGTTTAAGCAATGAGATGGGATCTATGCAAGTGATGCCCAGAGAATCTGCATTTAGCCTGGGCTAGGAACAGTTGAGTTGACATTATTTAGAGGATGAGCATCATTGAAATGGAAAGAATGACTGCATGCCTTGTTTACTGGACAAAAGAGTATGTTGAAGTAGGGAGAAAGATGGGGGAGGGGCAGGATCAGAAGGTAGAGGAAGGAAGGAGGAGGAGGTGGAGAGAAGGGGAAAGAAGGATGGGAAAGAGAAAGCAAAAGGAAGCAGATTGAGGGTAGGAGGGCATGGGATGGAAGGAAATAGAGGGGAAGAAATAGAAGGTAGAGAAAGAGGAAGAAGCAGAGAGGGAGAAGAGAAAATAAAGGGAAAAAAGGAATCAGTGTCACAGTGTCTAGGAGAAGTGGGAGGGAGGAAAAAAGGGAGGGAGGAAGGAGGTGAGAATAGAATAAGAGCACCTCCATCCAGGACCCATCACATGCTCAACTCATTTCATGGTCACGACAGCCCAGTGGAGCAGATTATTATTCTTATTTTATGAATCAAAACCCAAAAATCTTGTTTGCAGAGGTGTGTTATGTGAGTTGAGATCAGCTGTGGAGTTTTCTCCCCTCTTCCTGATATTGAGCGTGCTTTGACAAATTCCATTAATCCCCAAGAAGCTCTATTGAAAAATCCCCTAGTAAAGAGGCAGAAGCCTCCTGACGGATCTCTAGTCTCCACAGAAATTCAGTACTTAGAAATGGGCTTCTTGTTTCAAATCTGTTAAGAAAAATTTTCAGGGTTAAGTAAGAGAGGTCAAGCCATCAGGTTTGCTAATCTTTATTTGAGAGGAGACAAGAACTGTGAAAATTCTCAGCAGTCTTGGGCTTTGGATCTGAGTCACTGTTTTAGTTTGATTTCTGTCACTGTGATAAAACATTCTGACCCAAAACAACTTAGTAAAAGAAGTGGTTTATTTGGCTTTACTTCTAGGTTACAGTCCATGATTCAGGGACATCAGGAACATAAGAGGCTGAAGTAAAAATGAACACTATTTTCTGACTTGCTTACTAAATCATGCTCAATTAGTCTTCATTATGCACCCTAGAACCACATCCCTAGGGAATAGTGCTGCCCAAAGTGGGTTGTATTCTCTTATATCAATTCAGTTAAGAATACCCACCCCATAGATCTGGGCAATCTTCAGTTGATAGTCTTTTCAGATGACTCTAGGTGAGTCACACTGGAAGTTAAAGCTAACTAAGGTAGTCTCTGACTTTATACTTTGGGAGAGAACTTCTTACAAAGTTAATTTATTTGGTGATTACCTTATAACTCAAAACCAAAAGACTGTGGGGTACCAATTATTTCACTGGACAAGCACATTCTTGGAAAAACCTATCCATCTCACATGCCTCTCCTTCCAACTTGTGAGAGCTCAAAGCTCTACATTTACCCCCTAGTGTCAGTGTGTGTGTGTGTGTGTGTGTGTGTATTTGTGTGATACATATGTGTGTGTATGTATGTGTACTCCCAAAGGTCAGAGGAGGACATTAAATGGCCTGAGTTCTTGCTGTCTACTTTATTCCTTTTTGACAGGGTCTCTCATTGAAGCATCAGGTAATCTTGACTCCCCCTACCACAACCCTGACTTTCCAGATACACATGGCCACACCTGTCTTTTACTTGGGTACCAGGTATTCAAACTCCTCCCACTTGTTCAGTAACTATTCTTACCCATTGAGCCATCTTCCTAGCCTGTCCAAGATTGATCATCTTCCTCCTCTAGGCTGGGTGCTATTTTGTCACTGCTATAGGGATGGTATTGATCGAAGGGGAGCTCCTGTGAAATACCATTCTCATCTTTGATGGTTTTCACCTTCTGATTTTATACATTGCCTAGGCTGCTTTCTGCAGGAACAGTTTGTAGTGGTGATGTGACTGAGATGTCTCCCATAATCTTAGGCATGTGGATACTTGACCTTTAATTGCTAGTGTTGTATGAGAAAGTTTAGGGGTCATGGATTTGTTGGGGGAAGGACTTGTTGAAGGTAGGATTTTAGTTTAAAGAGTCACACCATTTTAAGTTGACTGTCTCTTCTTCCTGATTGTTGTTAGAGATGTGAAGTCTCTTTGTGCCACAATTCCCTGCAATGATGGATTCTTATTCCTCTGGAACTGTAAGGACAAATAAGCTCTTTTTTCTATACATTGCTTTGGTCTGGCTATGATGTATTAGCACAGCAGCAAAACAGTAATTATACAATACACCATCATTATGCTGTGACTCATCACAATTTTGATGGAGTGGATGCTGATATTCTTCTGTCCAGGGCTCTGTATTACTTGGGGATTGTGGTTCACAAGTCAACAATCTGATTTGTGTTTGCAAGTCAATGCAGGCTTCTGTTCCTTCTCTCTTTAACCTACATTGGATTGTGATTGATGTATAGCACTCTTTCGTTTCCAAACTGATCCTGGAGAGCTTTGCCAATTGATTTATTGTTGTTCAGCTGTAGAACCAAGGCTTCTTGATTCATGTCTTTTAATATTCCTTATGGAAATAAGACTTTAAAAATCACCCTTTGCATTTGTTCCTCTAGCTTAGTCGCAGACAGCTAATTTTATAACCTTAGTACCTTGGTGCAAGAGGTATTCCCAACTGATTGGTGAAATCTAAAAGGCTCCATTAGTTTTTTCAATGCTGTGTAAATCGTATGATAGATCATCCCCAAGACTAGATATGATTTCTAATCAATTCTGACTAACCTTTGATTACAAACAATGCAAGGCTTTTAGAACAGGTTAGCACCCATATTGGTAAATTAACTACCCACAATAAATAATTAGCCTGCTCTGAGATCACAGCCCAGCTCCTTTTGGCTGGCCATGAGACTCTGTTATGCTCCTATCTATTAAAAAGCAAGAATGGCATAATATGTTGTTGACCTTTTGCCAAGGATAAAGGAATTTATGCAGGATAGATTTTGTCTCACTTCCTGGAAGTTCACATTTCTTTTGTTTTGGTTTGACACAGGGCCAGGCTGGTCTTGAACTTGTGTTCTTCCTCCTTCTGCTGCTTCAGTTCTCCTGCTTCTGAGAGTATAGGAATGTGCTACAATGTCTGGATAAATGTGGATAAATACTTACTTTAATTATTCTCAATGTAGGAAAACTGTTATATAATAAATCAATGTACAGCAGTGTAGAAAAGTATACCGGCCTCCTGCAATGAGATTTAATGGCCAATAAATCAGGTAATCTTATTAATTTCTTCCACAAATGATTACTGAGAAATTGCTAGCTACCATGTATTGAGATTATTAATAAAGATTGCTAATAAAAATAGACCTGATACCAATACTCCAGTGTTAGAAAAGAGAGAACTTATATCAGATCATCTTTGAAGGATATGAAACTGCTCTTGGGGATAATAACTTTCCAGAGAAACGACATAATATTTTGACTTCTGACAAACAAACAAACAAACAAACAAACAAACAAACAAAAGGAGTGGAGGCCCTGACTACCCCGGTCTAGAGAGAGAGAGCGCTTTATGTAAGAGTGTAAGAATGGACATTTCTTGAGCTGCACAGTTGGAAGATGCTGGGTCAGTAGGAGCTCACATTTGCTAAGGCCATTAGTTCTCTGTTCTTACCACCTATAGCCATTTCTATCTTAGGAAGCCAAGCAATAGTAAGCATGAGTCAGGATAGACTGGTTATGTTTTAATCTTGACAAAAGAGTACTGCTGTCTCTGTGAATATGGGCACTCTAGCAGTTGGCTAGCCTAAACCAGCATTGTTAAATATTTCTAGGTGCCTTGATAGCTTGTATGAGAAAATTATAGGGGGTATTGATTTGCTAATTGGTTCTTGATTGTGTCAATAAAGGAGGCAGAAGCTAATTGCTGAGTGAAGGGATAAAGGTGAGACTTCTAGGTTCCAGGAGGAAGAGAAGGGGAAAAGAGATTGGATTCAGAGAGGCTTTGGAATGGGAGAATGCAACCGCCATGTAGGTCTTGAGGAACTTACACTTTGTAGTCTCTGCCTTGGTCGGAGGCCAAAAAGAATGGAAGGGGCTAGTTGATAAAATTAGAACAGGAAATTCTTCATCCAGCCATTGTGTTATCTGGCTAGTTTTAAAATACTAAACTGTCTAGTGTCTTCCATCTGCAGCGCTAAGATGGACATGAGGAAAAGGGGCAGCCAGGGCAGTCATTGGCGGCTTGACGGAGCTAGCCCTGAAGGGTTAAAGGAGCAATCACAATTCCCAATCAGGGATCCAGCTGGCCATTGGCAGAGCTATGTTGGGAGTGAGACCAGAAGCAGTGTGTTCTCAGAGCTGAGATGAGTGTGTGGCCCCAGGAAGGTGATAGCCTGTATATTTTAAAATTATATGCAACAGAAACTATCCTCCTCCCAAATAACTGGCTATTGGTATGATACATATATTATTAAATACACACAAAAAATCCAAGGTTTCCTAGATGAGAAATGAAGGAGTTGTTAAAAACAATTTAGATATCTCCAAAATACAAGCTGATGGTGGGAGTTGAAGGAATCATACTTGCAGAGTTGTTAAGGATGAATCCGAAAATTTGGGGATCTTATTGAAAGCTTAGCAATCTTTTAAATTTTATTTGTATAGTTTTTCCAAAATATTTTGGGAATTGCTATCGAACCAGCTGGATGAAAATGCTAAGAACTGGATAATTAGTTTTTACATGACACAGCTGGGAATTATTAACACATCTGCAAAATGTCAGATGTCAGACAGTATATAGATGAGACATCTGGAGGGAGCCTAGACTACAGGAGATACATTGGCATCCTGGGAGAGCCAACAGTTAGCAAGATCTGAGCTTCACCTCTCATGCGTTCTCTGATCTACACTGTTTTCTTGTCATGTGACAATTCAGCACACATCCTGAAACTCTCAAGTATGAACACACAGTCAAGAAAATGCCACATCTACCCATACAATGGCAGACACAAGACAAATTAATAATTGAAAATCTTATAATCCAAAGTAATTTCCTTATTTGTTTAAACATTTTAAGTTGCCCTACCACTAACCTCTGTTTGAAAATTGTTGAGTTCTATAGAAAGTGACCACAAATGAGCTACACTGAGAGATTTTGACTGAGAGATCTCACTTGCCCTCTTCCCAGTTGAGATACCTTTTCTCTAAACTGTGTCCTTTTGCTATAACCTCTTCCTTAAAAACCAAACCAAACCAAAACAAAATAAAAACCAAAATCAAACTAGTCCAAAATTATATAATAGAGTGGGAGAGATTGCTGAGACAGACTCAGCTCATCACATGCTCCTTGGAATCATAATCCAAGTATTATATCAGTTTATTATTTGATGCCACTGGCATCTTAGGTTAAGCACAGGAAGGTGGATAGGGATGGCCAGCAGTGCAGAAAACAACCTACCCATGAACATAGAACTTGCCAGACTTCGATGTCTACATCTGGAACTGATCAGGAGTTCATTCTTTTTTTATATGAACCAAGATGTAATAAACATATAGATTATGGAGACTAGGATATTGAAAGTGTTGCAAAAATGGTGTAATGGTGACATATTTTCAGAGGGCAGGGACACATTTGTTCTTGTTTAATGACACTGGACAAGACTTCCGCTAAAATCGTTCTTGTTTTGATCTGTATTTTGCTATTCTTTCGAAAGTACGATCATGCTTCTGAGATTGAATCAGTATTGCTTGAACTTTGACAACTCAAGTTAAGGTGTTGAATTGGTGTTTTGTAGGCATCCAAGTGTGTGTGTGTGTGTGTGTGTGTGTGTGTGTGTGTGTATGTGTGCCTGTGTGCACGCCTGTGTGCCTGTGTGTGTGCACTCATGTATGCACATGCTTTAACACTTCATCTCGGTGCAATACACCATAAACCCGATGTAACTGTGTCAAGACAGGCCATTTGAAGGTGCTCTACCAAGAGGAATGAGTCACTGGTACACTGAATGAGTGCCAGGTCATACAACCCAGCAGATAGTACCTGTGTTCTCTGTCATGATACTGCCTGAACAAAAAGGGAATGCAAAGCTGGGATATGGGAATGGGAGTTTTTTTTTGTCTTTGCTTTTATTATGTATCTCTTTGCAATGTCTCTATATGTCCCCTTCATGCCCATCCCTTTGAGTGACTAGTCATGATAAGTTTTATATGGTTCTGGAATAGGCATATTATACTGGATTTGACCTTTGGAAATGGTGGAACCTTTCCATTTAGGGGAATGGTTATGATTCTATCTCACACTTCCTTCCCACCAGCTTTGCCCTTTTTCAAATGAGCAAGTAGCATTCACACACAGGTTCGTGAAAAGAGCTATTTTTCAAGCATTCCCTGTGCCTTTCTAGAATTGAAGACCCATTATTCTGTCAAATATCAACCCATCTGTCAGCCTGCAACAGATGGTTCAAATGAAGAACTTTAAAAATACCAAGGAGGAAATTATTCTGTGCTTCACCAGCCACGGCTTAAATTCCATCTAACTTCGGCATTATCTTTCCCTCCTCATCATGTGAACTGAAAGTGGGGGAAAACATTGCATTGGAATTACAAATTAGAAGCCATTACTCAGTGAGGTGATTTCTGGCTTCCAGACATCTTTACTGATAGATGAGAAGCAGAAGATACACTTGGGCTAGGATTTTACAGCACTGCTCAGGCACGTGTAGTGAAACACTGGAGACTTAAGACCTTGTCTTAGAAAGGTAGAAAGGAAAGGACCCCCTTATGAAAATCATGTGATGAGGCTTCTGAATAAATGATAGAGGCTCTTACTTTCACCATCCATTTCCCCTTCTGTTCTTTCTTCTTGTTTTCTACAAGATCGTTCTCAAAGATTCTGTGTTTCTGGTAGGCAAATTTTGAGCAGGTACCTAATGCTAGAAGCCAGTTGAACATGAAAGAATGAACAGATGTGGATTAAGTGCTCTCTCTCTCTCTGTGTTGTGTCTCCATCTCTGTTTCTTTCTCTGTGTGTGTGTCTGTCTGTCTGCCCTCCACTCACCATGTGTGTGTGTAAGAGAATAAACATGGAAGCTCCATTAGTTTCATTTCTTGGTATGTGACTTAATTGCCACAATATAAAGCTGGGAGTTCATGTGTGAAGGCTTTATTTTAGTTAACCATTCTAGGTTATAGTCCATCAGTGTAGGGAATTCAAGGCAGCCAGAAATTGAAGCAACATGTGACATCTTTAGTTGGGAGCAGAGAAAGAATGAACCTGTGTATGGATTTGCTCTGCTGACTCTGCTTTTCATTCAGTTAAGAGTCCAGTCATGACATGATCTACTCATATTCAGAGTTTATATCTCCAGCTCATTGAATTGAATTAAGATAATTTCCCACAGACATGCCCAAAAACTCTTTCATGATGGTTTTAGACTGCATCATGTTGACAGTAAAAACTAACCTTCACAGAGAGTCATGCTAACTTGAAGTGAAACTGTTTGGGGGGGGGTGTATATCACTATGTCTGGCCTTGAACTTACTGTGTAGTAGAGGATGACCTTGAATTTCTGATCCTCCTGCCTCTACCTCCTGAGTGTTGGGCTTAAAGGCTTGGGCTACTAAACAAGGCTTTACCCTGTTCCAGCCAGTAAACCAGGGCTTTCTTCTTGCTAGGCAAGCACTATACCGATGGAGCCACATCTATCATGACCATGATGCTTTTTGTAAACTTGAAGCAGTGATGTCAGCTCCAAATTTTCCAGAGAAAGTGATCATATGCTTCCTTGGGTTTTTATTTCAGTCTTGTGAAGTAAATATTTGGGAGTTTCCCCATTCTGGACATAAATATTAATTGAATCATAACTTATGTCTCATGCTTTCTTTAGCTGTTTGTACACACTTTGTCAGTTTCACCATACTTTTCGATTCACATTCCAGTTTTACATTTCTAGGTTTTGGGTTTTCTTTTTCTCTTGCTGTGGAAAATTTTCAGGATGTAGACCTCCCTACCTCTAGTTTGTTTTTTATCTTCGAGTATCAGAAGATATGAGTAGGAAGTTTTCAGAAGCAAATATATCCTAGGAGGGCTGCAATGATGGCTCAGTATGATGCCCACTGTTGAAGCATGAGGACCTGAGTTTGGATCTCAATCACCCATGTGAAAAGCTGGCAGTGGTGGCCTGCAGTGTCAACCTCAGCTGTGAGGAGCCAGAGATGAGTGGGTCCCTGCTGCTCACTGGCTGCTAAGCTCACACGTGGATGAGCTTCAGGTTCACAAGTTTCAGTAAGGACCTTGTCTTAATGATAAGCTAGAGTATGAGAAGGACAACCAACATTGACCTTCAGACTCCATGCTTACACACACACACACACACACACACACACACCCTAGTGAAAGACTTCTGGACTTCATGTGCCATAAAGCTAACAGACATTTCATTGTAAAGCAGATTCGGATAGGGTTGGGGAGCAGAACGGAGTCTGAGAGCCAGGATTTCTAAAATGCTTCTAAGCTCTATATGTGCTGCTGTAGACATGTGCACTCTGAGAAGCAAGTCTAGCCTATAAGGACATGTGCTCCATGCCAACTTTCCAGCCTACATCATGGCTAGGATCATCCACTATGAAAGAATATCCCACAACATTTGTATACTTTTCTCTTCTGCCTCACTTTCAGATATGTTTGTTTATTTTAAGATAGCTGCTCCTTCCTTCCTTCCTTCCTTCCTTCCTTCCTTCCTTCCTTCCTTTCTTCCTTCCTTCCTTCCTTCCAACATTTATCAGGTATGTTTCTATATACCAAGCACTGTGATAAGTATTTGCATAAAATAATCTCATCCAATTCTCAGTAGATATTAGCAGGGCTATTATTGATAAGCAGCTGAAGATACAAATAATAAAGACATCACCAGGCTAGCAAGCAGAAAAACCAAGATGTGAGTAGTTTGACTCCAGAGGCTGCGTCCTCACCATTAAGAGTTTATTAAGATTGTTCCTTCTTAGAACCATCTCAGGTGTATTTGCATACTCATCTACACCCTCTCCTAGGGTTACATTCAAGATATGAAAAGAATAACAAATCTATAATAATAAAGAAGAAAGAAATAATAAAGAAATCTATAATATAAAGAATATATATACACACACATATATATATATATATATATATATATATAGTCTATTTTTTTCTCTCCTCCCTAATTTGTTACTTGATGAAATCTGTGAAGGAAAATATTAGGTTATTAGGATTATCATTATCAAACAAAAGTCTGATAATATACTTAGCCAAATTGAACATTATTAGAGTGCATGACGAATTATGCTATGGGAGGTATATCTGACCTATTGTATATTAAAATCTGTGATAATAAGGTCTCATATGCCATATTGTATTCTTACTGGTAAGAGGAAGAAATTGTTTGCTAAAAAATGTGAAGGGTCTATGAAATATATTCATAGTCACGAAGAAGAGCCTGTTCCCATATAAATTTACAAAAATCAGCTAAAGGACAGTAACTTTGCAGTTTGTGAAATGCCTTGTTAGATGACACTTGTATCATTCAATTTTAAGATCTTTTTCACTATGCTTAAAGTTGAGAAAAATAGAGAGTGATTTTCGGAACACACAGAAAAGCTGTGAGCCTGTTTTAGAAGGCTGGTGAGGGACTGTGATTTTATACCTCCAAAACACTTCCATTCAGTCCATGTATCCTGGTGAACAGCATAAAAACCTCCTGGGAAGTGAGGATATGGAAACATATTTACACAACATGTTGACTTGATTTTTGGAGAACATGAGGGCTGAATTATGGTATCTGTCAAGGACTATTGTTTAGCCAAATTCCTGTCTCTTTGGCTCTCCTTTTTAAAGGACAGTGTAGCACTGAATACTTCCACTATGAAGCCATTTCTACACTCATTAGTACTGCAATGACTTTAGCCAAGATTTCCACATTCTTTCTGCCTTAATTTCCCCACCTGCCAAATAGGATAACATCTACCTTGCAAAGCTGTTATGAAGATTGAGATGTAACACTTGAAATGTTCATTACAAGTCTCACATACATGGAATACTGAATGAATATTAGTAGCTAAAATTATTATTGCCGTTTTAGTTTTTGTAAAGTAAAAAGCACTGAAGTAGAGCTGGTCAGTAAGCCTCAGTGGTCTTCCTGTGTCTTCCCAATTCTTCACAGAGCTGGGGCTGTAGAAAGGTATGTTGTCACGTGCTGCTTTTCACATGTGTTGTGAAACAAAACTCAGGTGCTTGTGGTCCCCTTACTCACATGTACTCACCAATTCATCTCTCCAGCCTCAGCATTGTCATTTATAGGTACACTCAACCAGGCCTGAACTCTTGGACCAGACTTATGCATCCAGATAAATCCCCAAAGCAGATGGTGGCATAGGTGAAATTCTTCTGATATTTGGGCTGTGTATGAGTTATGTTGACACATTTGAATTTAGTGGAAATGCCCACTAGTTTGTAAACTTGAGATAGATTAAATACTGCCTCAGCCTACTCCCTCCTTTCCTTTTTTGTGTTACCCAAGGCCAATGTGTGTGTTGGATCAATGCTTTAGTTTCCTGGAAGAACAGCAGCAGTCCCTTGGTTGTATCTTCCTCTGTGTGATGCCATATTGTGTGTGTGCCTGGTTTGGTGGTTCCTTCAACTGTCTTCTGAAATCTGAACAACCATTTGCATTACACAGTCTGTGCCTGGCTTTTATCTCTATTGCTACCACCTCTGAGTAGTTATTGAAGTGTTTCCATGTGTCTTGATTTCAGCTGCGTTTAATAAAGAAATGCAATCATTCCAACCATGGTCCTTCTGTTCAGTCACCTGCATTTTATTTATTAATAAGTAACATTTTCCCCAAATCAAGTAAGGCTTTCCCAAAACTAAAGGTTGTATTCTAAAAAGTCTTTGGTGAACTTTGCTCATAAAAATATAATGAAGCCAAATGCTTTCTTATTTAAATATTCACCAACTTTTTTGCTTCTAAATTTGAAATGGCTCTGAGGATTAATTTTACCATAGCCATTAGGGAGGTTCTAGCTCAAGTGGGTCATATAACAGCTATTTATAAACATGAATGAGAAGACTGTCCATGAAAATTCATAATTCATTCTAATGCTTTGAAAATGAAACAATTTATTTCCCTAATGTTTGGCACATATAAGAGCAATACCAAATTGTTCTTAATATAACATATAATATAAATAATATTCTCCCCCCTTGGGAATTGAGCCCCAGGCTTCATGCATGTGAGATGTACTCCCAACACTGAGCTAGGTATCCAGCTCTTGACATTTTTCATTTTAAGACCAGGTCTCAGGGTGTTCTCAAGTTGCTCAGGGTGACCTTGAGCTCACTCTGTAGCCCAGGGAAGCCATGAACCTGTGATGCTCCTGCTTGCAAAGTCTCCTGATGAGTGTGTTTTAAATATAGCAGGAGGCAATACTATGAAAAGTTTAATGATCCTAGAAAATATAATTGTCATGGAGGATACAGACAGTGAGTAAGGTAAAAACTCAGATACTAGGGACAAGTATCCCTGTCCCTGGTGGATTCAAAGTTTAAAGACTTTTATTTGCAAATAAAATGGAGAAAGATACCTAATGGTATTCTCTGTTCTTCACATGCATATACATACACCCCTTTACCCCCACATATACATGTACCCATACATATATGAATACACACACATGCACATATGCCATACACTTATTATACACAAATAGAAAGAAGAAGGGAACAATCATGTGGTCATTTGTGGGTTCTCAAAGCAGAAGGACTAGGAGACACAAGAATTCCACAATGGGAAAGAACTCAGTGGGCTTGCTAGTGTAGAAAAGTGAAAGACTTATTTTCTTCAAGTGACTTCAAACAGTAGTTATTTGTCTTTTGGAGACCCATGTTGGATGTGATAACAAGACCCTTACGGGTGTGAGAACAGGATCCTTACAGGATGAGAAACCGGCTTTGAGTAAAAGAAGACACCAATGGAGAACTGTGGTGGGACTTTAAACATGAGGTGATAAAAATCCATATTAAGGAAACAAGAACTGTATTCAAGGAAGAAATAATACAAAATGATTGCCCATGTATTTGCTTTAAAGGTATACACAAAAATTTTAGCTATAGGAAACACTCTGGATTCAGACAGGGTACATAGTACTTCCAATTATTAGGGCCTGCCAGAGAGTCTAATGGTCTCAGGATTCCAAACATCAGTGGACTCTATCAGCTAAGCATGTGGACTTAGAGACCTGCCTTATTGGATATCAGAGGTTTTATAAGCAGGTCGGGATGTTGAATGGTCAGTTCAGTCAAGATGCAATCTTGGGCTTTATCTGATTTTTCAAATTTTTACAAAAGCAAAAAAGTGGGGCCTTCTCTTTGATTCAGAAGAATAAAGGGTTAATTCTCATGGATGTTTTGAAATCTTTTGATAGACAATCCAGGGGTGCTACCAATTTAAGTTTTTAAGAATATTTTTCAAAAGAACTTCTGTAAAGTCTATAAACTATGGGCTAGCATTGCAGCATCTCTTAGCAGCTTTCCTCTCGATCCTTCCCTAATCATGACCCCATCTGCATTGCAGATCTTCACCCCCAGTGTTTGCTGTTACCCACATATGGGCATCCTAAGCTCCCTCAATTTAACTTGTCTGAAAATAACTCATGTCTCTCCAGACACCTACTCCTTCATCTACATGTATCACTTGGCTGAAGACAAAACTCTCACGCTCCATGCCAAATGGCAGCAGCAGTCTTAAGTTCCTGTGCCCAGCTGCACCCCTGCTGCCTCAGGACAGGGTAAGGTGCCCTGCATCATCAGACAGGTTTGGCTTCATGTTCATACCAGCTGCTTCCCTGATGTTACTTACCTTGGACCTCTTTAAAACGAGAATAAGATCTCACAGGATTTCTTGGAGCTGTAGATGAGCTAAGGCATGTGACCTGTCAGCTCTGGTCTGGCATGTTGGAAGCCCCCAGGCAAGAGACACCCCTGTGATCGACTTCCCAAGCACTCTCTGAATACCACTGTAGTAATATTTTGCTATTCTTTATTTCATTTACTGATATATATTTGCATATGTGCATGTGTGTGTGTATGTATGTGCTTGCACACACACAGTCACATGTGTCACAGTGCATATGTGGAGGACAGGGGACAACTTTAAGTTATCCATTCTGTCTTCCATCAAGTAGGCTCTAGGATCAAAACTCAGATCATCAGGTTTAGCAATAAGTGCCTTTTCAGGCTGAGCCATCTTGTCAGTCCTGCAGTTGGAGGGCTTACATAGTGTAGTGTAGTGTAGTGTAGTGTCCCACTTCTACTGTCAGTATATTGTTCAATTGTTAACATAAGGCTTTTTAAACATGAGCTAGCAGTACATTTCTTTTGGTCAGACGTCTGGCTGCACAGATATGTAAGTGCTTCAGGGTTCATGCTGCTTTGCAAACCTTTTCTTTGCAGTGGGAGTCAGAGAGCCTCTATAGACTGTTAAGCTCTGCTGTCTTGTTATGCTCATTTTACCTCCCCTCTAGCTTTAAATAGATTCATTTTCACAAGCACTTACCTGTATCACCCCACAAAAGACCTTGTAGCCTCCTTGATTTGTGCTCCAACACTCTAGTTCAGTCCTACTCATAGAGGTGGGCCTATGGAACCTTCCCAGATTGCTGAGTGTTCGTCACATGACAATCCCCATCTAGTGATTTGTGTTTCTTAGTGGCCCTTGGTGCCAAAAACTAAATATCCCCCAAACCAAGGTTCTCAATCCTTTAACTTTCTCTGGGTTTTGGGTCCTAATGGTATTTTCTAAGTGATGACTTTTCAATTCCAGTGTTTGGTGAATCCAGTTAGAAGTATTACAGCTCTCAAGATCTAAATGTACATAAGCAGACATCATTTGAGTAGTGTGTTTACGCAGCCACCTGCTGCTCCTCCGTTCACAGTTTACCTTACAACTGAGTGTGACAACTGTATTTGCATAGCCATCTGTTTTACAAATTGCCAGCAGCCTAGCATTTTCCAGGTCCTTCCTCACTACACCTTCCATTTGGTTCTCACCAGTGAGTTTTTCCATGAAATACGGTACCCCAGAGACTAGAAGCCGAAGTCACCACTGTGACAAGCTACACATCATGATCATTGGGAAGAGAGTGAATGAGGTTATGGATTGCCAAGGGGTCAAAGGTTTCTGTGGTTCACTTTTGTCCTGGTGGACACATATCAATGACTGGGTCAAAAACCTGACACCTGCTTTCTTTGTGCTCCTGGGTTGGTGGTGTTCAGTAGAATGAATGGCTTGGTGGCATTAAGGAGGATGACTGCCTGATGGCTTTAAGGAGGATGACTGGCTTGGTGGCTTTAAGTAGGATGACAGGCATGATTTTAAAAAACACCAGACAGTGGCTTTGTGAACTTTGGAAAATCATTCCAATGAAGAATTCCCTTTTTACCTCTGGGTGAGGGAAGTGGCCAAGAACTTTCTAAAATTAGAACTGATTCCCTTATCCTTCTACAAGTTGCCATCTGGTGTTTGTTTCCTGAACTCACAGAAAGCCAACTGGAATAGAATACATTAAATATCAGTAACATTTTATTCTGAAAGGTCCACTTGATATTAAAGTCTTATATAAAGTTGTGAAATCTCAAAGTCTGAATGACAGCAATAGACAATCTTAAATCTTGTGTTGAGGGAAATTCTCTTAAATTTAGTCTCGGAAGGGATGATTTATTCTAGTCTGGGTAGGAATTTATTTGTAGCAACAGTGTCAAAAGAGATTACAGAATGAAAAAAAGCTCTTCTATCTAAATAAAGATATTAACTTTATTATCCCTAATGTTTGCATATGTGAAAACACTGACATTTGAATAATAAAGAAATAAGCACTTACTTTTACAATAACCATATTTAAGAACTATAAATTCTTTTCTTTTTTTCACTGAAAATGTAAAATTTAATTAAGCCCGTGTCTTGCAAAGTCTGGGCTTAAAAATATTATAAAATACTTTTTTTTTAAAAAATGAGCTCTTTGGCAAGTTTCCATATGAGGGCTTTGTTTTAGATTCTTACAGAAACTTGCTGGTAACTTTGTGTAGTGCCAGGGACCTATTGAGCAAACAGACATAAGTATTTCTGCATGTTCCTTCCTCTGTTAAGTTTTTCCTAGCAATCCTAGGCCAGGTTAGCCTTGCCCTTCAGTCTGTAGTCACAGCATTAGAGAAATCCCATCTACCACTTGCAACCATGAGAACAAAGTCTGGAAAAACTAATTTTGATTTCTAACTGGTTCCTGGGCAGGGAAACCCTCTTGGTGCCTCAACTATACCAACAATATGGGGATGCTTACTGTGACTAGCCATATCTTTATAAGAAAGAGGAGTAGTGGGAGCAGGAAAGAAGACAGAATGGCAAGAGAGGACCTGAGGTGAGTCCTGGGATAAAGAACAAATCAATTTAGAGTGTAGATAGGGATTAAATAGTGGTTGTTGGTTCTCTGCTAAGATCCAGGACTTTACTTGATCTGATTAGTTGGCTAGGTTTTTTTTGTACCAGACATGATTTTCCTCTTGATGAGCAAGTGTTAAGTTCAATTAGAAAACTGTTGTTTACTGACAAGATACGTGTACCACTACTACATCCTGAGGATGTATGTCATGCTGGTTGCAGTGGTTCATAGGTACCACAGCTGGGTAGGACTGTTGGCTAGTTTTCTCCTTTAGGAGTTTGCCTGATACCTTTTGGTACCAAGGAAACTAGTCTTCAGGAAGAAAACTTTTGTATCAATTCCAGCTCAGGGGTCTCAGTGTTCTGTGGAGAGCTCTTGGTGCTACTTCAAGGAATTTGGCAAGAATATTTGTCAGTGAGCTAGGACAAGGAGGCAGGCTCAAGAAAAATACAGCTGAAAAATGTGTTCCTTATATCTTCATCATCTTGATAAATTCCTAGAGACAGTGACGATGAAACTTTTGTTTATGTCTTATTTGTTCCTTGACCTAGAACTGACCCTATTCTTTACATGTACTTTGAATGGTATAAAAGCAGCTTTTGAAAAACTTGCATCAGAGCTTGCTGGAGTCATGCTATAATGTTGTCTAATTGTTTTTTTTCTTTCATCCTCTTTCCCTCCCCTGAGACCGTGTTGACTGACTGAGTGGGCTTGGTCAATGTTCTGTACTTGAAGCACATGGTATCCAGTAATAGGGGCTTATTTTCCAAATATTTTTGTAAATTTGTAACAATTTACAAAAACGAGGCTAAGAATTTGAAAGAGAGCAAGGATGGTTATATGAGAGGTTTGGATGGAGGAAAGGAAAGGGGGAAATTATGTAATTATATTGCAATGTCAAAAAATTAAAAAAACATATTTTTTTTTGTTTTTCTGTGCCCACCTCATTTCACTTAATGCAATGGCCACTAGCTCTATTCATGTCACTGAAGATGATGAACTTCTTACTGTGCTAGGGTATCTTGTATCTCATAGGAGGGTTATTGCAACCTG
The DNA here is from genome assembly GCF_011762505.2 of Arvicanthis niloticus. Lineage (NCBI taxonomy): Eukaryota > Metazoa > Chordata > Mammalia > Rodentia > Muridae > Arvicanthis > Arvicanthis niloticus. The sequence goes on along the minus strand of NC_047660.1, from coordinate 98,236,074 downwards.
ACATCTGTATCTAGGTGCCACTAACAACCTCTCCAATAGAAAAGATTATATTTGTTTCTAGACATTGCCAAAGTTCACCTGTTGTGTTCTTTTGATGTACACTGAAAACCACTAAATTCCTCAGACTAGATCCAAGCCTCCACAGGACACTTCTCCTGGTGGCATTCTATTACTGTTTCATCCTGAACATCTAGTTAGCATTTCAGAAGGATTGATGAGTGGATGGGATACACAATAATTACTCTAACCTTTTGGGTTCTTGGAACAAAGTCTAGGAAAGTAGAGTGATTCAAGTGTGAGGTCTTTGGTGACATTCAGTGAATGAATCAGTCTGGATCATGGGCAAGATTAGCTCCCAGAACACTCTGTATCTAAAGGGACTTGTTCCCCTGATGTCCCAGGTCAGATTTTTTACCAGTTATTTTCCTGTTAATAAATACCGTCAAGCACGTTGGGGAGTACCAGGTGCCTATAAATGTTAAGTAGTAATTATAAAGGCACATAAATATCCCAGACTCTATCATCTGCAGTAGAGAAAGATAGAAGTTCAGATTACAAGAAGAAAAAAAATATTAAGAAAGCCTTTACATTCACCTAATGGCTTTGTCTACTAAGAGTAGCTTGGAACCTAATATATCGTACAATAAGTTCTTGGTAAGTGGTCACTAAGTCTGTTTTCAACAATATAGAGGCATCCTAATCACAGTTGAGCTACTGTTTTTCTATAAATAATGGCAAATAATCACATAATGTCGCTCATACATTCCTGCCATATATTCTACTTTAACCAATTCGACAGATGACAGAACAGAAATGGTAGGCAAATCAGAACAATATGCACTTGAACATGTTATCAATAGCAGGTTCCTATGCACAAGCTGTGTGATGCTGGCATAGGATAACTTCTCTCATGCTTTACTAGAGAAAACAGAGAACACAGAAATGACTGATTTCAAAGTCACCCACAGTATATATTTTGATTCTCTCTATAGTCAATGATTAATGAAGTTTGAAATTCCAGTGATTTATTTCTATTTAGGGTGTGGGAATAAAGAACATACAAGTTCGAATGTTGCAGTCACCTACAACCAGGAGAGCCACCCTCCTAGGCTCAGAAGTGTTTGTTTGGCTCACAATAGTGATGGGAAGATGGCCCTGTGGTTGACTTCTGGGAATTTTCTGAAATCTTTTTGTTTTCCACAAGTTAAATGTTTCTAGAAACTTCAGGAATGCCTACCAATGTATCCAGAAGCTGTAATCAGTGATAAAGCCTTCCCTTTATGGATCTGCTGTCTTAACCTTCAGCCCATACTTTCTCCACTGACTGGTGGCTTACTTTCCTCCTAGTGTTTTGAAGGCACACACAGAATGCTGTGAGGTTTCTGAGTCTTTGTTTTTCTGTTGCTGCGTGGCTTAGAAAAGAAATCACATGCATTGAAACTTGCCTCCCTCTTCCAGTTCCTTCAGGGAGTGCCTCATTTTCAATACTGATTAAAAATGGGAAGGCCATCCTCAGAGGCTTCTGGAAGTCTAGGTTCATAAAGTGAACATGCACAAAGGCAGCAGAATATCAAGTTTTCATAATTAAACCTTTTCATGTGCACAGTTCTTAGAGTGAAATCGGCTTTCGCTTCAGCTGATTAAATACAGCCTTTCTAATTTAAACCTTCCCCTTCACTCCTACTTAGCTGTCGTTCGATTTTAGATGGGAAAATGGGTTCCTATTTCTCATGTTCTCAAACCAATGAGGATTTTGTATTTTTGGACAAGTGTGATGAGATACCATTAATTTCTGACCTCATTCCCCAATTCAAGAGCTCCGAGGGAAAGAAAGTATTTCTGTTTTGAAGAGATAAAGTATTAAAATGGGAGGGCAGAAAAGGAGGAGAGACTCGAGTGAGGGTGCCTAGCATAAGGTCTGACTGTAAGTCAGCAGACATCAGCACTGCTGCAAGAGCAGTGCTCCTGAGAAGAGAGAAGACTGAGTAATCTCAGCAATGGCTACAATTATGGAGCATCCAAAAAGAAAAAAAAAATCCTAGTTAGAAGTGAAACTGTGATAAAGTGAAGGTCTGCTAAAGCAATTTAGCTTCATACATAGCAACTGAAAAAGATTTCCTGTTGAATTACAGCTGAAGGTATCACTTGTCCTGTTTCTTCAGGTTCATGCAGTAGAATAAAGATGATATAAAGGAAACGTCAGGTGTTTGTGCATGGGGGATTGAGTTCCAATATGGATGGGAGCCGCAGACACAAAAGTGGGAGTATTGATATCTTTTTTCTCCTTCATAGCTTATAGCTAATCTTGTTTGTCAACTTGATTAATAATCACCATGAAAACAAACCTTTTGTCATGGCTGTGAGGGAGTTTCTAGATTAGGTTAAATTGGGCAAGAAGATCCACCATAACTATGAGTGGGCACCACCACTCCATAGACCAGGCCTAGACTGAATAAACAGGAGACATGAGCTGAGCACAGGCCCTGATATCTCTGTTTCCTGACTGTGGACACAGTGTGAACAGCTGTGTCATGGCCCTGTAACCATGGGTTCCTTTCCAGAATGACTAAATCCTTGAATGGTGGGATAAAAGCAAGATCCCCAATCCCCAATTCCTTAAGGGTTTTTTTTGGTTGTTGTTTGTTTGTTTTTTGTCAGTGTGGTGGTTTGAATGAAAGTGGCCCCATAAACTCATGTGTTTGAATATTAGTTCCCAGTTGGTAGAACTGTCTGGGAAGGATTAAGAGGTATGGCCTTTTTGAAGGAATTGTGTCACTGGGGGTGGGGGGCAAACTCACATGCCATTCCCAGTTAGCTTTTTCTGTCTCATACTTGCAGAATGAGATGTGAGCTCTCAGCTCCAGTGCTTTGTGTGCCTGACTGAAGACCTGCTGCCCACCATGATGGCCATGAACTCTAATCTCCTGAAACTGTAAACTCCCAACTAACTCTTCTATAGGTTGCTTTGATTGGTGTCTTATCACAGCGATAGAAAAGTAACAAGACTGCTAGGTCTTCTGTCTTAGCAAGAGGGAAAATGCTTAACACAGGCTATGAACTGGTGACTAAATACTCAAATACATGAGACATGTGGAAGATATTTCATTAAAACCACCATATGGAGTAAGGACATGGAGATCTTCACAGAGAAAGGAGGCTTGCGATGGGTCTTTCAGAATGAATCTGACTTTGATAGGCTGAGTTGGATCGGGAGGGGGTTATTTCATGTAGCGGGGAAGTAACTGCAGAAGTAGGAAATTGTGCAACATGGGTTCAGGGAGTGGGGAACATCATCTCCATTCTCTGAGGAATTAATGCGATAGTGGGTGTTGGCTCTAAAGTACAGTTGGTAGCCGTGGTATAGGAGGTTCTGGGTGTTGGTGTGAGGAATGGGTTGTTATTTTTGTCTATTAGAAAGGTACAATGTCATCAATACAGCTGTATTTAAACTGAAAGAATAAAATTCACAAGGGTATTCAATAGTGACTTCAAAAATATACTAAGACAGGATTATTCCTTTCCTCCCTACAGATTCTATTTCCTCCAAGTTGCTTATAACTATAAGCACTTTTAAGAAAGACATAGAGTTTCATGAAATTTGCAATGTGCTCCTAGTACCAGATGCCTTTTCTAATCAGGAAGAACAGTTCCATGGACTTCGGTCTTTTTCTATCTCAAGTCAAGAATTTGTATGAATGGGAGAGAGAAGGGAGACAAGAAAGGTCATGGGAAATTATTTAATTAGAGGATTTAAGCCGGGCGGTGGTGGCGCACGCCTTTAATCCCAGCACTTGGGAGGCAGAGGCAGGCAGATTTCTGAGTTCCAGGACAGCCAGGGCTACACAGAGAAACTCTGTCTCGAAAAACCAAAAATAATAATAATAGTAATAATAATAATAATAATAATAATAATAATAATAATAATAATAATTAGAGGATTTATGTAGAGGCCAATTGTAGCAGGCAATGCTGGTCACCTTCCTTCTTCTTTTGTTGTTCCCTGGTCACCTTCTAGGTGGCCACACCCAGAACTGAAGGTAATGGATACAGCCCAGATCAGTTTCATGGAAGCATTTCATTGCTTACATATCACTTGTAAATTTTTAAAAGTTTGTTTAATTTTTCCATTTTTTAGCCAAAAGTTCTGTTAACAGTCTTGACCTTCACTTACTGAGCCACAGTGAGAAAGAATATGCCAAAGCATTGAGAGTGCATACTGGGCGTAGCACTGGGTCTTAAGCTCCTGTGGCCCATTTGGGGCATTTCTTCCTGGTAATTAAAGCTCAACCTTAGCATACTCAAACATGGATACAAGGCTGGTTAGTTAGGAGACAGAAAAAAAAATCATTGTATAAGATTAAGACAGTTAAAGAATTCATGTTGTCTCAATACAATGAAACATCATGTGGCCACTGAAAGGCTACATTATTTGCTAGCATTAATAATAAATATAAACATACTTTTAAAGTCATTCTACCTTACCGTCTCTTGCTCATATGACTAAGTAAACTATTACTAAGCAACTAGTAAACTACTACTCACCTAACCACTAAACTAGAAAATTTTAATCTTTCCAATAATACTTTTGACATATGTGGTATCCCAACTTTTTAATTAAAGACATCAGAGTTGTATAGTTCAAGATTATTTCAGTTGTCAAGAGAGTCCCATGTCAAAGTAGCAATCATAACAGTAAATTTAGTACCTCATACAGCTAGAGTTTAGGGTACAGTCAAGATAGAATCAAATGTGGCTGAACTCAGGAGCCCAGTTGCTTTTCTCATTTCTCCAACTCCACTGTCTTTTCTCTCTAGAATTTGTACATCTCTGCTCTGCTTTATTCTTACAAAGTTATCTCTTAGTAAAGTGCTTCCAGACCAATCATAAGGACTGGAGTTCGAACCCCCAGAACCCATGTAAAAGCATGGCACTGTAGCGTGAGTGTTTATATTCACATTGCTCCTACAAAAGTTGAAAGATAGATGCAGAAGGATGACTGGAAGCTTGTGAGTCAGTGGGCGAGTATATGCAGAAGGACAAAACTGAGGAAACTAGCAAAAAAACTTTCAATCATGGTGAAAGGTGAGAAGAGACACCCAAGGCCATCCTCTTATCTCAACATGCATCTGTAGCATGTGTACACTTACACACAGACCCAGACGCACACGGACACATACATACACAGACGAGAGAGAGAGAGAGAGAGAGAGAGAGAGAGAGAGAGAGAGAGAGAGAGAGAGAGAATGCTTTAATATCAGACAGGATGGCCACCACCAACTAGACCCACAAGAGGAAGGAGAAATTTACTCTATAACTCAATCCACAATGAGACTTTGGCTGACTCACTCTGATGTGATGTCAGGTGACTCATCATGGTGGATAGCTCAGCAGGACCCTACAAGTGGGAGGAGGTTGTCTTCTCCACAGAAGGAAATGGGTGAGTCAAAATATGCCTACAATTAGATTATCCTCCCCTGAATCTGTGGTCAAGCCGTCTCCCCAGACAAATATCCATGTCTCCCATTCAGTTGCTTTCTGTTCCCTTGCAAGCTCCATCAACTCTATTCTCTTTCCACCACATGATCCAGCAAGTGAACTTTTCTGTTCTTCCTTCCATATTGACTCCCCGACTGGTAATGATAAACCACAGTTGTCTCCTACGATAGCCTGGTCATGTTTTAGTTATTCAAAGGCCAGCTCTAGCAGAGTGATGACAATTTAGGCCACTCTCATGTAATCCCCCCATGTATGATTCACACAGCAGATACTCAGAAGTTGGATAGATGTCCTTGGCTTTCCATTTTTTTGCCCCAAGTCTATGTAGGTAGGAACACAGCACTGTGGGGGAAGACTGTGCCTCTGGGTAAACATGCTATTTCAGCTCTGTAAATCTGAACTAACATATGTAGTGGGCATAGTAGTAACTGCCTTTATGGTGATGCTGTAGAGTTTAAGAAGATAGTGTTCATTTTATCAATTCCTAGTCCATGAAAGTACCCAAAGAAATTTTAGTTCAAACAATTTCATTGAACTCTGGTATTCTCTAGACTCAATTACAATTTTCCTAAGTTGTAGAGTCATTTCTGGTTTGTTATTAATCTGTATATTTTTCTGTCCCTAGGAGTGGCCACTCAAACACCCCATGTGCCTATCAGGCTACAACCCAAACAGCAAGCTTCCGGCTTATTCTGCATCCTTTGGGATGATATCTGAGTTGAACTGCAGTTTTAAAGACATTTCAGAACAACATGGAGGGAGATTCAGATTTTCAAGTCTTAGGTAGTGAAACAAAGATGGAGTTTTACCCTGGCTAGTCTCTCATTTGTTTCCCTAACTACATCACTCATAAAGGATTAAATAGTATTTACTTTTAGACACTTCTTACTTGCCCCAGAGCCAACTTTCTAAGTGCTTCCTTATATGGATCCATGGCTTTGGCTAGAGATCTGCTAATAAGCAACAGGGATTAAGACAACCAGCTGGGAAAACAGGCTGAAGGTTGCAAAAAATATCAAATGCTAGATGCGATGCCCATCATTTGCATGTCTAATGAACTCTGGGTATTAGGCAAGGCGTTTCTGAACTGCTGGATGTCTCAGAGAAGCAGAAGATGCGAAGATGCTTGTTATGGATTCAAAGCAACAACTCAAAAAATTGCGAGGTTAGCTTGCTATCCTCAAATGATGGGGTGAGATAGAACTCAGCAATCGGAAGAGTAACAAGGCTGTTGAGATGGCTCAGCCCATAGCAGTGCTCACTGTCAAGTCTGGTGTCCTGAATTCTGTACCTGCGGCCCACATAGAAGGAGAGAACTGACTCCTGTAAGTTGTCCTGTGATGTTTATGCTATGTTCCATGGCATGCACCCCTACATACATGTTATATATCCTTTAACATGTGAGAGGAAGAAGATGAGGGGCTACGGCTAGTTTGCAGCTGGATGCCCTGGATCAGATTGTCTACATTTCTTCTTGCTACACTATTGCCTTCTTCATACTTTTTCACCATTTTCAGATTTGCTAGCTATCATAATGGTATTCAAGCTCCTACTTAGATATATTGAACTGTGTTCTACTCTCTATCCTTAAGGCATAAAAATAAGTGCTATGATTGTAGGGGAAGCAGAAAAAAAAGTAAATGAGAAATGGAGAACAGAGTGAAACTCTATATTATTAAGCCTGACTGCATTCATCTGTAGTGACAACAGCTTAAGCTGAGTTCAGAGGCTCAAAGAATAAAAAACAATATGAACGATATTTGATCATGACAGCACAGTAAGAAATCCACTGCATTTCTCTAGATGAGAAAGTAAATACCGTTCACATATTCACTGCTTTTCAGTTGGCCCATCCAGTAAGACTTAAACACTAGCTACATGGAAAGCACACAATGGATGCCAGGGTGGATAATATAAGGTTGATGGAAGTGACAGCTTACTTTAATAAGCCCCAGCTGGATGCCTGCCATTGTTGTAGAGGCTTTATGTATAATAACTCAGGTAACCTGACCAAGGGCCACATGTGCTATGTCTATTTCCCAGGTGTCAAATAAAATCACCTGGGTGACAGATGATTGTACTGGGGTTCTGACACAGAAAGTTGGGACCTTGAGAATGAATTCTTAACTATTGCTTCTTACTGACTCCACATGACAGAACATTGAGCTGAAGTTTAAGAGGACTGAAGCTGAGAGGGAGGTGAGAAGCTGGACATTATTTAGATTTGGGATTTTGGAGCTTATCCTAGGACCACCTGGGACCTAAAGAACAGTTTAAACATTCAGGATTATTACTCTTTTAAAGTATTTTAAATTTATTGGGACAATTTCATGTATGTATATAATATATCTTGATAATACTCACCCAATCACTCAAATTTCCCTCCCAGTCAACTCTTTCTTTTTCCCCATAAATTTCTTCCATATTTTCAATTTATTTTTGATTCACTGAGCTTTAAGTAGTGTTGCTTTCATGAACACATGTACAGAGTTACTTACTGGAGCATGGAGAACTTAATAGTGGCCACACCACTCAAGAAAACGACCATGAGCTAGACATGGTAGCAGTGCCTTTAATCCCAGCACTTGGGAGGCAGAGGTAGGCAGATTTCTGTTGAGTTCAAGGCTAGCCTACACTACAATGAGAGTTCCAGGACAGCCAGGGTTGTTACCTAGAGAAACCCAGTCTTGAGAAAAAAAAGAAAGAAAATAGAAAAGTTCAGTGAAAACAGGTCTGAGGTCAGACTTAAATTGCCTCTTGAGCAAAGTTTGTCAGTATCTTCAGCCACTGTCTCTACATCTTAGTAACAGGATTTAAAGTACTACCCTAATATAATACTGTGAAAAGCACCCAGTATAATGGCAGTCATGTAGCAGGTGTTCAATGGCTGCTACTTACTGCTGTAAACTTCACAGTGAAATCAAGATATCCGAACCTCTGCCCTGGTAACATTTTGAGCTGGGTAACTCGTTGCAGAAGTGAGTTGTGTTGACTTAATTTAGGATATTTGACTTTTGCAGCATCACAGACATCTACCTACTACATCACCTTAGTAGTGTAGAAAGAAACTGATCAAATCTTGCCAATGTCTTAGGGGAAAGTTTCTCAGTTTACATCAGCTTCAAAAACAAAACACTAGAGAGGAGATGGTTTATAAAGGTGACAGGTTACTTCGTTATGGTTCTGCAGGCTCCAAGTCCAGTTTAAGCAGTCTGATGAAGTTTGCTTTTTGATTCTACGATGGTGCTATGTCTCTGTGTCTGCTGAAAGGCTATGTGTCTTCATATAGTGGGACAGCAGACAAGCAAGTGGAACACTACCTGAAGCCTCTTCTATGAGGGCTTCTTTAATCCTGTTGATGAGGAAGAAATCTTCAGATTCTAAGTACCTCTTAAAGGTCCCTGCTCTCAATACTGCTACCTTCACAGCATGTGAATGCTGAAGGCACCATGCTGCCTTTGAATTTGTACTCTGCAAAAGGCATGTTTTACCAAAGTGATAGATGACGTAGAGCCTTAAAGAGGTGATTAGGATATATAGATTCCTGCCTTACTAGTGAGATCAAGCCATTTATAAATAAAGGCTTCAAACAGTGTTTGGCACACTGGCCTTCCTACCTTCTATAGTTCAAGATCACATTACTCCTCCTCTCTTATGGATGACACAGTACCAACTTGGAAGGATACAGTAGCATTTACCAGATGACCAAATATGCCACCATTTAGACCTTGGGCTTTCTAGCTCCAGAACTGTGGGGTTGGGAGGGGGAAAGAAATCTGCTTTAACAACTACCTGTCTTGGATATTTTGTCATAACAGCACAAATGAACTAGGACAGGGTAGGCATGTCAGAAGCCACCCTTCTATTTCCTGTGTGTTGGGCATCACTGATCTACTTGCCAGAGGATGTAAGTAGGAACATTTCACAATTCATTTTGCATTCAATGAAAATAGGAAGCTCACAAGAAAAACACATTTGGTGCTTGGCCAAGTTCTCTAGCTTCCGACTTTCTAACTGGATGATGAATTCTCTGGAAAAAGAGGAAGCAAATATAAAACAGATGGGGAGAGGACAGATACCATCCACCAACCCTCTGCAGACATGTTTCCAACAGTGGCTAAGAGCTGTGTGCTCCGGAAGATGCACACTAATCCTTTAAGCAGTTACTGGCTTTATTAAGGCTCTTCCTGTGTTTAACTTACTAATTACAGAAATGTGATACCTAACACAGTGGAAATTTATCTCCATTTAAATTGTAATTAAGAATTCACTAATCATTAAGAAGCTTAAAAGAACTGTAGATGTCAACTTTGATAAAGCATGTCCACCATATGCTAGGGCCATTTTAAACAGATTCATTTGTTTGCCTTTATCTGTGCTATTCCTGGGGGAAAACTATTTGTTCATGCAAGTTTTGTAGTAGTTTAGATTAAGAGTTCATTTAAAGGTGAATTCACCCCTTTTGTGTTGTCAACATTTGTTTATTCAGAGAGCAAGCAGATGGAAAGTAAAACAAATGGTCTGTGCATACACATGCCTGACAAGTCAGGCTTTGCACTTTGACAAGCATATCTATAATTAACAGGGAACATATTCAGGGATTTAAAATTATGTCTTTCACTGGACAACAACAGGAGGACTGGAGACATTACAAGGTCCCTTTTACTTACTGGAGGTCAGGCCTCTATCCCCACCTTGGCAAGATTAGAATAGCCACGGCCCTTCTATATTTGGAGAAGGGAGGAGCTGTCCCGGGCAGCCCTGCTTATACACTGAAGGCCTAAAATTAGCCATAAGTCTAAAATCAGCAATAAGCCTGACATACATGCCTGCTAACACAAAGTCTTGGGTCTCTATAGAAAAACACTGAAACAGATGGCTATAAGCTATTGTAAACAGGCAGCTTTTGTGGAAATCTACCAACCTGAGTAGTCATAGACCTTGTAAATCGGCAGCCTTGGTGGATATTACCAACTTAGGTAAGGACAAGTGAATTATAGGCAGAGTCATAGTGACCTGTCCCCTGAAACTTCACCCAGCTGATACCCTGTTCTGAAAGATATCTGTACTCCCCCTGAACACCTATGCTCCTGTGTCATCCCCTTCTCCACATCCTGCCTTTTTGTGTTTATAACCCCTAGGTTAAAAAGTAAAAATTATGATTTGATAATAAAATAAAGATAGAAAGAAAACAAAACAAAAATAAATAAATAATAAAATGTTAGCATTAAAAAATAAAATTAATAAAATTATGTCTTTCAAGAATCAATTACATTGTGTCTGGGTCAGAACTTCAAAAACAATGTTCTCCATTTTATTTGCAAATTTCCAGATGCTCTGGAACTATCTTCAAAAGGATACTGGATGTGTGGGAGGGGCAGCCTCCATCCTAGGAAGCCATTCTCCCTTCTTTAGGGTCCCAAAGCCCTGTTAACATGCTTCAGCAGGCCAACTACTAGTAAGAGCTTCATAGTGAATTTTGCTAGTATAGCAAACGCTTCTAACTCATCCAATTATCCATGTTGGTTGGCCCATTAAGGATACTTCATACTATTACAGTAAAAATTACTCAGATTTGAAGTAGAACTGACAAGAGAAGAAAAAAGGACAGAGATAAGGAAATAAGAGAGAAAAGAAAAGTAAAAGGGAAGGTGGGTATTGGGTATTGGCAGAGAGAAAGAAAGAGAGAGAGAGAGAGAGAGAGAGAGAGAGAGAGAGAGAGAGAGAGACTCTTTCAGTTTTGATAGCTCAGATACTAAAAAATCCAAGTTCTCCCCATTATCTCCCTCAAGTTAAGGTTTGACTAAACAGAAGCATTACGTCTATGCTCCGTCTATGCTCCCCTCCTGTTGTCTTCCCTCAGCTATGGACTATGCCCATCCTTAAAAAGAGTCATGATCTCCTTCCAGGTCATGTAACAGAGTGGATTCCATGGGAAAAATGTCACCCATGCTCTCCAATTTAATAGTTATTATATTAGACCCAGAACTGGCTCAAGCTATACTTAGGGTCATGGGGCAGGAGAGGGTGTCTAGTATAGAGGAAATGAGCACAGTAGAATCAATTGAATGGAAGTCCAACTTCAATTTGCAGGATTACATAGTAGATAGGGGAAACATTAAAACTCATGTCTGAAAGAATGTTAGAATCTGATATTATTGACTTCTAGTTACAGTGTGCCTCTTCCTGTACAGAGCCTACAAGCTTCTACTCCTCGGTCCTTACAGCACCCATACAGAGACTGTAACAGACTTCTGTCTATTTAAGCACACGTCAAAAAGACTTCAGTCCAGGACTTCATGGTTTAACCATAACCATTAGAGGGTGGTTCCAGCCCCTGCTATGCAACCGTTTTCTAATAACAGGCTGGTTCCTAAGCTCCCAGACTAGCTTTTCAATGTTTGTGGATAATTATACTGAGTCTCCAAAAGAGGGTTGACTCATTGTTCCACTTCTCTTTCAGAAGTGTTTTGCAGCTAAATGAGAACATATTAAAAATATTTGGGAAATACTGGGCAAAATATAAATGCAAGCTGGCATAGCAGCATGTGCTACAGTGGGTAAACTCTCCCAGTCTTATAAGCCACCTCTTATCAAATTGGTTCCCTTTGTGGGGTTGGATAAGAATTTTCAAATAATACATCCTCTTTCATTTGTCCTCCCTCCCTCCCTTTCTTTCCCCCTCTTTCCCTCACTCTCTCCCTTCTTTCTTTTTCTCCCTCCCTTTCTCCCTTCCTCCTTTCTTTAAAAAATAAAATAAAATATTAAGGTGGATACTGAGAATGGTTGGAATTCCTAGTCACTTTAAGCTAAGCTTCTTACAGCATTATACCAAGGCTTGCTGGGAATGTGGGCCACTGCTTATATTACTCATCCTTAGTGCACTTTGTCAGTCTTGTAAAACAAGTCATTCTTTCAAAACAACTTCACAGTCAGCTGATAAAACCTAAATTCCTTCTGACATGAGATTTGAAAAGACCCAGAATACCCTGCCGCACAATCCTGGGCCAAAGACTGGCTTGAAAGCCACACTCTATGAAACATGACAAAATATAACCAGACGAGACATTTCAATTTCACAATCATGTACCATTCAGGTGACTACTGCCTTGTGAGAGCTGGCATATATCCATCCAAACAGAAAGGCACTGTGTAGCACACATGGCAGCTTGTTCACTCCTGTGGGTCAGTTTTTTGCTACTGGATCACTCAGCATTGTTATCAATTAATTTCCTTCTGAAGATATTAAAATTCTCATTTCGATTTTTAAAAAGGCAATTTTATTTTTCCAGTTGATTACAATAGTTTTAGATAGCCATTGATTACATGCTTCTGGTCTCTCTGTTTCTATCCGCTTATTGTTGATTTATAACACATCAACCTGGCCATTCTGAAGCCTGCTTCCTCTCCTGTTATTGGCAGAAGGATAAACTCCAAATGATGTTTCCCATTGTTCTAGCATTAGAAATATATAACAGGAACTTCATAAGCCCAAATCGATATTCAATGGTCAAAAGAACCTAGAAATCATCTATTTCCAAAGTAGCAGACACTGCAGCTATGCTGGTGGGCATTCATAGCCTCACATACATTTCCCTGCTATAACTTTTGTAGAATACTATCAACTTGAGGATCTTACATCATGGCTTAGGGGCCCTTGACTTGGATTTAACTCCTATCCTCTGCCTCCTGGTGATGTATTGTGGAAGAGCTGATGACATTCCCAATCTTCTCACTACTTACCTATCTGAACAATAATATAAACTAGGGCTGTTATGAACCCTAAGCCAGCTCAATACATTCTAGAAGTCCATGGAGTATGAGGTAATGTCATTGTTAGCACTCGTGTTTCTTATTAATAGTGTCATCCTTTTCACTTCTTTATATGCTGATCTCATTTATGATGTATGATGTCATATCCCAGAAGATCGTAAAGGAAGATGGGAATTTTTCATTTTCAGATGGGTATCTGATTTCTTAAAGCTGATAGAATCAGTTCTTGTTAGTGTAATACAAGAACTTCTTTGTATCATACTGCAAGCTGACAAGGGCCATCCCAAATCATATAATTAAGACAATGCAAGTGTATGTTATAAAAAACCCAAAATATGTGTGATGTTCAATTTGAATTGTCAGCATGACATAGTCTAAGAAAGAATTCTCCATGAAGTGTTTTGTAAGAAGACTAGCCTTTTGGTGTGCCTGTAGGAAGTTATTTTTTGATTACTTTAATGGAGATGGGTGACTGTTCTCTGGGTTCGGTCTTCAACTGTGTAAGAGTAGAGATGATGAGCTGACCACCACCGTGCACACACTAATCTATTGCTCTCTGCTTTTGGATGTGATGTGACTTAGCTGTTTTGAGTTCCATCCACTTTGACTTCATCACAGTAATGGACTATAACTTGGCACTGTGAGCCAAACAAACCCTTTCTCCCTTAGGCATAGTGAGAGTCACAGCACTAGGAAACAAAACTATTATAAAAGGCAAAACTGTAAGAACATCAAAGAATCAATGGTAAGAGGAGAGACCTATTGCAGTTATGGCCAGTAGCCATCTTTCTGCATAAACAGGACAGAGTAAGAGCTAATGGTTAGACCCTTAGCAAGTGCCTCTTTAGTAACAGAGAGTTGAGTGGGCATCACCCAAGCCATCCCAAGGCTGCATCTGTTTACACTGGTTCCTTGTGAGCAGGACCTTGTGGCTAGTTTGGACAGAGAAGGTTTGCTCTTCACAAATATACCAATGGCAAATGTCTGCCTGTGAGATCCTAGGACACAGGGTCTTTTTAAAATAAACTTTGGTTATTGGGTTTTCTTTTAATATCACTGAAATTTCATACTGGGTCTTTCTGTTTTTACTAGTAGAATTATCTCTTCCTCATCCTGTCTCCTAGGATGTAATAAAAATTAAAAATAAAAACCTGGTGTATTACATAACCTCAGATCTCATTAGATCTTTGTTGATAAGAAAGACTCTTTGCAAGAGGGATGGAACACCATGACTCAACAAAATAATTTTATGTGAATAATTTTTTTTAAAATAACAAATGGATCCTTTTCCAGTTTATGAGAAAACTGGCAGTGCAGACTTCTTCCTTGGGAAGAAGGTTATCACGTTGGCCCTTAGAACTCTGAGTCTTTTCTTCATCCAACAAACAAACAAACAAACAAACAAACAAACAACACCAATGGAGCATGTTCTTGCTGTGCTAGAACTCTTCTGTGCACATCACAGGAGAAGTGAAGCAACTCTGGTTCCATTTTGAGATGGGAGAAAAACACAGCTGCCCAAAGACACAAGCTCTGCTGTATTGCTTCTCCCCCTCGCACTGTTACAGTAAAGTGCTGCTGGTATGAGCTTGCACTCTTCCTTCTAGATGACCACAGAGCCCTAAACAGAAATCCTTACAGGTGCCCTTCGCAATTTGTTTAGCTCTCCATAACCCGTAGATCGGATTAAAGACTTATAAAATTTACATACATCTATCTGTACCTGTGAATACTACTTGAAAGAATAGGATTTCTTGCATAGTCGCATGTGGCCCTTTGGAAATATAGTGGTACTGTATCAGTTTGAAATGATAGAATTAATACTTATTTGATTTTTTGTGATTCATCAAAAATAAACAAATTCTTTAATTGTTGGCAAATTTATTATTTATTCACTTTGAACTTAAATTTGTATTTTAGTTTCTCAAAGAATTATAGCCTCCTATAATATTTTTCAAAGCACTTTATTGATTCCCATATTGTATTTCTTTGCAACAAAAATGTATACACAGATTTTAAATTACTTTTTAATTGTCCTTGGCCCCTAAGGCTTTAATATTATCAACTTCATTGGACTTGGTTGACCATAAAATTATTATTAATGCACACTTGTCTCCAACAGCAAAATGTTCTATACAGTAAGTAGTTATTAATCTAAAAAGCTAAATTGTGTTGCAGATTTATTTCTCTCAGATGGATGGCTTGTTAGTTTTCTTCACTCAGGTTCTGAACACCTTGGGGTGTATTATATACTGTTGAGAAAAGTATTTGCACAAAAAGCATGTGAAAAGAGATGGAGTTTGCTATAGCAATGTTGCTAATTTCTTGTTTCTGACATACAGACCTCAAATCACACAGCAATTTATCATACAAAACATTTTTAATGGTCTATTAACTGACAAGCAGGTCATGAATATTGATTTTTTATTGAGAGCAAGAAATTGTATGTCACCTCATAGGCAAAGAAGATTCACCCAGGTATTAGACAATTCACTGCTGTCAGTGCTGACAATATCTTGGTCACTTTCCACTGCCTCCAGTGAATTGCAGCCTGTGAAGATGATGTGCAATAAGCTTTCCAATGGCAAGAAAGGCTGCCTTTTTTTTCTCTGTGAAACTGGAATATCTAATTGCTATTATTTGGTCATTCAAGGTCTCCCAAAGGCCTGTGTATGAAATAATTAGTTACCATGGTGGCTGTTAGAGGAGATGGTGGATACGACATATGGCCCTATGAGTGGTCCTTAGAACACTGGGGGAATGTGCCTTTCCATGGGACTGTGGGATCCTGAGACTCTCACTATTTTGATTTCTGGCCATAAGATGAGCAGTTTGCTCCTCCTCACTATGGATAGCTGGCACTCCTACCTGAAGCCTAAGAATAATAAATCTATCCAATTATAAGCTGCAATTCTAAAACCATAAGCCTCCCAAATCCTTTTACCTATGTAATTATCTCAGATGTTTTGTTGTCAAAACAAAAAGGTAACTAACATAGTCATTAAGAGAAAAAGCAAATAAGACATTTTTAGAGGCAAATCATTTCAGAAATGTTGATCTTTAAGTAAACGAACCTGTAAATTGTGAAATGTATTTATTTTCATCTCTAGGTACATGTATGGTCATATCAGGATATGTAACATGTAAGTCTATATTGATTTCACTATTCTGAGTCACTGAACCATTGTTGAAGAGAAAGGAGTAGTTGGAGAGGTAAGGAAGTGATGGGGAGAGCTGGGGGGAGTGGAGAGTCCAGAGCAGAGAGAGGGAGGGAGGAGGACCTTCAATTTAGCTAGTTTGATGTTGCAGCTACTGTATAATAAGGAAACAATGCATTTCAGGAAAGCACAGTTCATACCATCTAACTGGCTACTGAAAACAATGGCTGCCTGGCGCCATAATGCTAGAACTACAAAGCCGCAGCAGCTCTCACTGTTCCTTTCTGGGTCTCATGGGCTTCCTAACCATCATTTGTCCTATTTTCAAAATTATTTCTACCAGATCTTGTGCTACTTTCCTGTGCCAGGGCTCAGGAATCAGTAGGCATTGTGTTTTCTGTTGTACATCCAAGAGTTCTGGATGATAGCAACTATGCCTTTGACACACCAGCCTCAGAGGTGCAGGTGACTCCAAAGCCCTTTACACACTAGCCAAAGAAGGGATAAGGGACAGAAATTGTTTTTAAAAGACAGCAACTTACGATGAGCGGGCCCCGGTTGTTTTCACGGTACTTGTTCTGGAAGAAAATGTACACGACAGTGGCAGCCAGGGAGTAAAGAAAGGCGAACACAGCCACGGTGACAAAGAACTCTGCTGAGGATGAGGAGTCTCCAACCAGTGCCAGCCTCTGCCGTTCCTTTCCCTCACAGGTGGGCACTTCAAAGGTCACCTGGTGCAGCCTAAAACCATCAGAGGTAAGAAGACATTGACATGTAGGAAAAATAGAAATGCCCACTGTCACATCTGCTAACACTATCCATCATGAAGCCTCCAGTGGAGAATTAGTCAATTTACAGATTCTAGCTTGACCTATGGAAATAAATACCACAGAGGTGGTAATTCATCCTGCAGAGGTGATAAGCAGAGAGACTCTGAAGCACAGCCTTCTGCTGAGATTTTAGAAAGTGGCCCAACAAGCCTTGAGTTCTGTCTGTGTCTCCAGCCTCTTTCCTCAGTGTGTTAAGCCCTGTCCTCCTGCTCCACACATAGCCTGCTTAACCTGCCACAGTAATACCAAGCAGGGTATACTCTTTCTGTGAATCTTACATGGACTCTTCTACCTATGATTCAGATACCCCTCAGTATCTGAATACCACATCCTCCCCGAAGAACCTCCTGCTTACTACTCACCAGTGTGATTTCTCTCCTTTTGACATTTTATTGCACTTAATGTTAAAAGAAATATTTGAAATTATAGTATAATTACACTTCTTCCAACCGTTTGAATCTCATCAAGCTGCTTTACACCATTTGTGGTGTTTGGTACTAGGTGAAGCTATTGCACTAATACTTGATCGCTGTTTTTCCTCTCTGTATTGCTTCTTCAGTAGTGAATACCAGTCTGTGGTAGTATGGGTTTTGGTTTTCTTTTTTCTGTGTACCCTAAAGCTGGTGTTTATTAGGCATTGTATGTGAACAAGAGAACTAAGTTTTCGTTCTACCAGGTCCTAATTGATGAACCTTTGGTTTAGACTGTGAGCTTCCCAAGGGGAGCATCTTAAATGATGGAGACCAAGGATGAGCTTCCTAAGGGGAGCATCGTGCATGATGGACACCAAGGAAATACTTAAACAACGCTTTTCTGCTCAACTACAGGCACCCAAGGAAGTCATATTACACCCATGTTATAAAGGTGTGAGCTGGAATGAAGTGGGAACTGTAATCTGTTACAGGAACCAAGAGTCTTCAGAAATGTACAGCTTTGATGGGAGAAGAATCCTGGCAGTCAGGAGCCAAAGGATGCAAAGTCACTGCACAACAAACCTCACAGTGGAGATTTATTGGAAGGAAAAACACAGGGGGAGGGGGTGGCTGCCTCGCTTGGTCAAGCAGCAGCAGAGAACTGAGTGGAACACAGGGTTTATATAGGGTTTCTTGAGGTTGTAGGGAAGAGCTTCTTAAGGTGGCCTGGGATCTGAGGGATTATATGGCCTGATATTATGACAAATTCAGGGGTTAGTGGGATTTTTTTCTTGTAGGACAAAGCCTGGCCAATTTCCCACATTCAGGGGCTGGGAAGGCTGTTACAATCATCAAAAAACAGCAGGGGCCTAAATGCTGGAATTCCTCAGGCAGGGGCCTGGCCACTAGTGTGCCTTGAGTGGTTACTAAATTTACAAAAGGAATGTCTGCCCACTCAGATTGAATCAGCAACAATGCAGACACTTGTAAATTGATCTTAATGAAGCTTGCTAATGTTGCCCTAGTCTCATTTGGGAAACTACCTGTAGAAGTAACAGTGTTCCTATAGCCATTCCCAACTCATCTTCAGCTTTGTCTACTAAGCTACATGTAAATAGCTCCTTTCAAAGTGTCCACTGTGTTTGCATTCCACCGGTTTATACAGTAACACTATTCATGAACTAATACTAATAGCAACAGAGCTAGCAGCACGATAAAACATTTCTGTTTTGAACACGATGTTTAACTTAATGCCTACAGCAAACTCTATAATGTTGGCTCTTTTTTGCCCTTCACCACTTACAGATAAAGAAATGCAAATTTAGAAGGATTACATATTCTTTCTTGAAACACTCAGCTAGTTTTTGTGGGCCAGGGTTTACATTCATGCTTGACTCCAGAGTCTTTTAAAAATATCAATATTAACTTGTTTACACTAGGAAATGAAGGCATCAAGCAGGATAAATGCTATCAGAATGAATCCTAAGGGCCACTGTCATTAGAATTGTCAGGAACCCCACCCAGACCTACTGAAAGCTCTAGAAGTGAAGTTGCAATCGTAGCAAGAAGAGAAAAATCATTAACTGCCCATTTCATAAAGACATACTCCTTTAAAAAATTATTTATTTTTATTTTATGTACATTGATGTTCTGCTTGCATGTATGTCTGTGTGAGGGTGTCAGAATTACAGACAGTTGTAAGCTGGGAATTGAACCTGGGTCCTTTGGAAGAGTAGACAGTGCTCTTACTGGCTGAGCCATCTCTTTAGGCCCAAAGATACTCTTCTAATTTTAAGTCTTGACTTAAGAAGCAGTTTACATGGCCCACTTGATTTTTTCTTTCTTTTTTCTTTAGCAGACAGGTTACGCTGTAACATGACACAGGTATCAGGAACATTAGTTCCGGTGATCGTGTCAGATTTTCTTTAATAACCAGCTCTGTAGGAACGTGGAGGAAATGAACTACACTGAAAAGGTAATCATATTAATTGTGAAGCAGATGACCTCATAGCATGGTTTACCTTTCTTCCCTATCTTTCATCTGCCATTCATTGAACATGCTTGTGATAAGCAACTCTGCTTCTCAAAATGAGTGGATGCTGGGCATGGAATGGGAAATGAGAAGGACTGGTTTCTGCTCAGGTTGTTCAGTGTTAGTAAGGAAGGTGGGTTTCTCAGGAAAATCCTAACCTATAGTGGACATAGGGATGTCAAGGGAAGTTTTCCTCCTGAATGTACCTTTAAGCAACAGCTTCAGAAATGACCAGAAATTGCCCAGATCAAAAACTAAGAAAGAAAAATGAGATCCTACTTCAAGTCCATGCATATGGTTAATCTCCAAAAAAATTTATAAGGACAGCAAATGATGGCAAGTTGTAGAGGAGGTGGCAGTTTCATTCAGCACAGGTGGAAATGTAGCGTGCAACAGCTACGTTTGAAAGATGTTGCAGTTCTTCAACTGGGGAAACTGAGTTACCAGAGGTTCCAGCAACCCTACTGCTAAACACGTATGCAAGAGAAATTATAACATATGTTTACCCAGAAACTAGCGTAAGAATACTCACGCATCATTTTTCATAGTGGGAAAAATGGAAACAACCCAAATGTCCATAAACTGATAAACAGATAAAGCATGGTATGGAATGGATTATTATTTGTCAAGAAAAGTAATAAAGTTCTTATGCTTGATACACCATAGAGAAACCTTGAAAGTACTTCGCGGAATGAAAGAAGTCATGTATTAAAAAGTCAAATACTGCAAGCTTTCATTTATACAAAACATTCAGAATAAACAAATCCATGCAGCCAAACCCTGGCTTCATGTTTCACTATACGTGGCAGTGGGAGATTCTGGCATGGTGATTAAATGTCTCAAGGTTTCTTTGGGGGATGATAAAGCAGCTCTGGAATCAATTGTTGTGATAGACACACACCACTCAGCCTTGGAGCGACTAATATTGTATTAACACACTGTACACTTTAAACTGTGAATGAGGGCAGTGGCTCAGCAGCCAACGGTACTTGCTGCTCTTGCAGAGGATTAAGATTTAGCTCACAGCACCTCATGTAGCAGTTCAAAACCCTCAGTAGTTCCAATTCTAGGGTACACACTGACCTCTTTTGGCCTCTGAGGGCATCAGGTAACCATGTGTTACATAGACATAAATGTAGTTGAAATACATAGGTCAAAATATAATAAAAATAATAATAAAAATGGTAAATACCTTGGTAAGTGACTTAGAATTTAAGAATGTTACAAAATAGAAATGAACATGCATCAAATCCTTGCATAGGTAAGATCCTAACACACTAAGGGAATGCAGTGTGTGTGTGTGTGTGTGTGTGTGTGTGTGTGTGTGTGTGTGTTTGAATGCAGTTTGGGTGGGGAATGCAATGTGAATGTTAATGTAGTGTGTGTGAGAATAACATTTGGTTGGAGAATGCTGTGTGTATGTGTGAATGCACTATGTGTGTAAATGCAATGTGGGTGTGAATGCAGCGCGGGTGGGGAATGAAGTGTGGCTAGAGAATGTAGTATGGGTGGGAATGCAGTGTGGGTGGAAAATGCAGTATTGGTGGAAAATGCAGCATTGGTGGGAAATGCAGTGTGAGTGGGAATGCAGTGTGGGTAGGAATGCTGTTCATTTCTGAATCGAGTATGTTTCTGAATGCAGTTTGTGGGGTAATGCAGTGTGTGGGGTAATGCAGTGTGTGGGGTAATGCAGTGTGTGTGTGCACATGCAGTGTGTGGGGGCATGCAGTGTGGGTAGGAATGCAGTGTGGGTGGGAATGCAGTGTGGGTGGGAATGCAGTGTAGATGGAGAAAACTGTTAGATGGTGAGCAAGGAGATGAATGGTGCCTAAAGAGAAAGAAAAGCTTCCAGAAACCTCCACTGGGGGTGGGGCTTGGGCAACATGTTATTATGTGTTGGCTTAATTTGAACAGTAGCAATATTTTCTTAGGATAAATAGTATGTAAGACAGACCTAAACCACAACATAAGCAAAATCCCTGTTCCCTGACACCACTGTTTGGATATATGCCAGGATGTCCTCCAGGATCAGCATGTCTCTGTCAAGTCAGTTCCTGCTACTCAAGTATGGCAACTGGAGTGTGTTAGCAGAAGTCAGAACTTTGGAGGAAGGAGATGACAAAATCAACATTGCTTTCTGTACCTTCTGTTGAATAACTCTATCTCCATTGCTAATTCATCAGGTCTATTTAACAGAATTGATAACTGTGTCCATCTGTATAAAGAAATAAAATCAAAATTTAAACTCTATTGTACCTATCAATGTCAGTGATAGTGGAGTGTTTGGCTCATTAGCTGTTCACGGATATGAAATGAGGGGAAAGAGAAATGAAAGTGGAATTCTAGATAAGTATTTGATCTGAAGAAAGGAGGAAAGATACATTATGAAGGATGATGTCAGCTTGGCCTATAGGCAAGTTTGTATGGCTTTCTCTTGATGAATGGTTAATGTGGAGAGCCCACTGGGAGTGGTGCAAACTTGGGACAGGCTGAGAGAGCCTTGAGAAGCAAGTTGGTAAGCAAGTGTCTGCCCATAGTTTTTGTTCAAGTTCCTGCCACCAGGTTCCTGACTGAGGTCCTTCCTTGACTTCCCAAGTTGTAATAAATAAAGATGAAATACATCTTTTCCTTCCCAAGTTAATTTTGATTTTGGTCATGCTGCTTAATAATCACAACAATAAAAACCTAACTAAGACAATGGTATATATCACTGCACGCACCTACTCCCGACCCCACATGCAAGTACAGGCTCCTTTAAGCAACACGTGTGTGTATACATACATGCATATTCACACGTATGTATGTATGTATGTATGTATGTATGTATGTATGTATGTATGTATTATACCTGTATCTTTATGTGTATTGTTGCAGAAGAAGAGAGGTTACAGTCAGCATATACTTTCTAGCTGCAGAAATTATATGAGCAAACATCATTAATTTAGAAGCTAAACAAGGGACAAAAGCTGTTCCCTGGAGATAGAGCATGCCTGTTGAGAATCTGGAAGCTGCAGGTCTTCCTCTGATCTTGTGAAGGAGTGAGGAAGCAATTGCTGAGGTTGCAAAAGGCACCAAATTCAATTTGTTGATTTCAAATGTACAGTTCCTTCATTCCCTTCTTGGCTGACCTGACCCAATCAAAGGGTAATTGAATTCTGCTGGGTTTTACTGCATTTTGTCTGTCAATAAAAGCCTTCCATTTTACAGTAGTTTTTCCTTTTGAAAAATTACCAGTATACCCAGGGAACCATTTAAAACAGACCATCATTCTGCAGTTAAAGTAAAGGGGTCACCATGTGTGCAAAGTTTTGAGTTTTGTTCAGAAGAAGTGGAAGAAAATTAAATAAAACTATCTCTTCAGTGTCTGGAGAAGGGTAAGCTCGTATTGCTTTATTAATAATGGTGTTCATGGGATGGGGAGATGGCTCAGTGGATAAGACTGTTGCCATGCAAACATGAGGGCCAGAGTTCAGATCAACAGCACTCACACAAAATACTGGGCTCTGGGCCCAACGGAAAGATTCTTCCTCAAAAAGGGTGAAGAGTAATTGAAGAATACTCCTAACATCAATCTTGGGCTACCACTTGCATATGTAGAAGCTTACATATATGCCTGACACATTCACCCAACTTGTGCATCCCTGCATGTGAACATATATACAAAAATATATGCATGTAACATGTATGTACACATTATTCATAATAACAACCAGTGACATTTTCCACATCCAGTCAGTGTGCTGGATTTGTGTCTCACTTAGGTCTCTTATCAAAGCATTGTTATGTTCTCTATTGTACAGATGGGGAAACCAAGTTTTGATGTATGTAATGAGCTATCAGGAGCTCATGTGCCTCCTGCCTGGCACAGATGATTTTTCAAAATGAATAACCTATGCCAGTTTCTGACTCTGCCTGAAAACTTACAGGAAACTTAAATTTCAAGCTGGATGCATATGTTAAAATAAGCAAGGCATCTGGCCCACACTAGCTCATCCAATGGCAAACGATTCATCTAATAGGCAGAGTATACATGGAATAAGATTCTAAGACCATATTCATTCATGTGCACTACATTATATATACCCAGCCATGCTAGTTGGAACTCTACACACCAACCAATACAACATCACAAAAAGCTTCCCAGTTTCCAAATTTTACTAGGGTTTATTCTGATCTGAAATCCTAAGAGACTGGTTCTATATAGAAAGTGAGACACTGTATAATGTCCATCACAGGCCTAGCTCTAGGTAGCAATGAGCCATCATGGCTCTGTGATAAGGCCTTTGAGTTCACTGAAGTGTGTTTCAGCAGGTTGGTTACAAAGAGCTCTAAGGTCCTACCAAATTCTTGTGTGAATGTCTTAGTGGGAGACAGTGAAGCCACACCCCAAGGGCTGTGATACAGTCCCAAAGTGGAAGGTGGGAGTCAAGTTGCTATAACCAAGTGTCCTAGAGCCAGGGTGACAGATGCCCAGTCACAGACCATAGTGCCCCCACTGTTCTTTGGCTTGACTCTTTACAACTTTCACTTCTTACAATAGGGGCTCTGCTTTACTGCTTTTTGTTTGTTTTTGTTTTTCCTATATCTCCCTAGCTTGCAAGTTTTAGAAGACCTTTTCTTTCCTCTTGCCAGCCATATTTGTGTATGTGTGTGATGAGACATTTCTGTTTCATTTGCATACACAGACATACATCATCTTACTCTGCTAATATCATTCACTTTATCAGGTGCTACCACCCCAGGGTGGTCACATAGCTATATTACATATTACATACCTATTCTTTCTCCCAAGCATTTGTCCCCAACTCACAGGAACTCAGTTATTTGGGAGGATTATGTTAACAAAGAAGAATGCAGACTTCTTTATGTTAACAAAGAAGAATGCAGACTTCCTGACTCCCATTTTTGAGTTGTTTTCCCTTGTTTTAGAGTCCATTTCTAAGTTTTAAACCATGGCACTCCACAGGATGCTCAACTCCATTCATTCAGTGGGATGCAAGGAATACACGCACCAGTCATTAGAGGAACTGACTCTAATTAGAGAACATAGACTTCTAAGAAACAACGACTTCTAAGAAATGGAATGGAGATGTTCTAGAAGGTTGGGAAGAACAAACCTTTGTTTGCCACCCTAAATTTTCTTACTGTGTCTGAGGGATTACATTTTGTTCTGCTATTTAGGAAGCTGCTTCTGCTAATATGCCAATCTCTACTGGACATTTATTGAGTCCAAAATATGCCAGTCATGGTGCCAGTTGTTTTACATGGTATATCATGTAAATCTGAAGCATTGATATCAAAGTTCAGGTTGTCCAATAATCCCATTACTAACAAATGGGGAGACTTAGGCCTCATGAGAGTTTGGGGACTGTGCTCATCTCAAGCTGGCTCTGAGGACATAGACTGAAACGATGCTACTTTCATGCTGTTTACATCCCAAAAGGCCTTATTTTTATGCTGTAATCAAAATCTGGGGAAACTGCATCCTTCTAAGAGTCTTTGGCTGGGCTTTGTTTTAGGGTGAAAATGGCAGGAGAGTACAGTCAAGTTTGGGTACAGACCTGCGAAATCTTCCCACTGTGATGAGAACTGAAAATGTTATAGCAGTTGGGCTCAGGTAGCTTAAGACAGAAGAATCGCTACTGTTCTCATAAGGGGATGGAAACAGGTATCTGAGTGCAAGGCTCCTTCACTGGAAATTGAAATGAGTACCAGTGTACCTAGGGAACTTCTAGGAATAAGAGTTAATGCCAGGTTCTCTGCACTGTCAAAGCAGCAGAACACAGTTCTGAAGGAGCTCAGTGCCTGCCAATACACTTCTAGGAGAGTCACAGGGTGAGGTTTCCACTGAGGTCAAAAGACCTAACACTGAGATTATGACCTCCAGCCAATCTGCATGACCTCAACAGCAAGTTCAGCTTCTTCATCTTCATCACATAGCTTAGGTAGACAGAATCAGATTAGCAGATGGTTTGATCCTAATGTTGATTAAATCTAAGGTAGTCTGATCCCCAAGGTTTCTCACAACAGTGTATATTCACTAGAAACTAGTTCTTCAAGGAGAAATAGAGTAAGAGACAGAATGTTCTTCAACACAACAGGGATGCTTGTCCCTGATTCACTTATGCAAGAACCGTGTTCCAGTTTATTGTCACTGTAAAAGGGACTTTCTGTTACTTCTTGTCCTCCCACAAGAAACTGAACGAGATGTTGGAAAATGCAATCAAGGTTATGTAAACAATACTCTTTTCTGCATGATTAATTGTATTCATACGTGTGAGGCTGGGAAACCGCTGCCCCAGTCCCCAGCTCACAGAACAGAGAGCCCATCTTTTCATCAAAAGATATTGTGTTGGTAACAAAGAACTCTATTCTATTGTACAACACACACACACACACACACACACACACACACTTTCATGCACATGCACATTTCTGCATTTTCATTGTGTAGAGAGAGATTTTAAAATCAAAACAGAAGCCTACAGGTGATTAAAAAAGAATGGCTCTGCAGAGGCAGGGGCATGACCAGAAGTTGCACTGAGAACAGAAAATCTACAAAAACCTTATATGACTCACAATGAGGCACCTCTGAGCTCACCAGCTATGACTTATTCATTTTGATTTCTTCAAATAGAATCTGAGTAATAGAAAATTCAGATGGCCTCTCTATTGCCAAAGTAAATAGATAATAAGGTTACCCATTTGTCTGAAGTAAAATTCATCTTTTGTTGGCCCTGTCTGGTACTCAAACCCAAGTAAGCTGTAAGGAAAAAATAGTTCCAGAAAGGCTTAAAAAGAATCTTGGATGTTCATCTGAAAACTGAATATATTCATATTTTATTTGGTTGGTAAATAAAGGTTTGTGAGTAAATCATCCAAAGGGTTTGAGTAAAATGTATTTGCAACACTCAGAAACACAATGCTGTAATGAGGAAGCACACAGACATTTTAAATAAATGTCAT
Organism: Arvicanthis niloticus; assembly: GCF_011762505.2. Taxonomy (NCBI): domain Eukaryota; kingdom Metazoa; phylum Chordata; class Mammalia; order Rodentia; family Muridae; genus Arvicanthis; species Arvicanthis niloticus. The sequence continues at coordinate 98,209,406 of NC_047660.1, read as the reverse complement.
CTGACATTTTATTTAAATTATGTAAAATGATTTTATTCTGTGAAAAGTGCAGACATGTTTAAAGAAAAAAAAGTACAACGATTCATTCCCAATGATCAACCTAAAAAATTAAATGCAAAGGGTCATTAACCTACTTTGTGTGTATGCACATGTGTGTGGCTGAGTGTGGAGGCCAGGAATGAGTCACAGGCAGCATCCTCAGGAAAAACCACCTACCTTGTTTTGAGACAGAGCCCCTCACTTGCCCAGAACTTGTCAATTTGGCCAGGTGGTCTGGTCAGTGGGTCCCAGGAATTGGCCTGTCTCTGCCCTGCCCCCTCAGGGATCTGCGTGTTTCTGTCTAGTGCTGGAGTTACAAGTAAATGTCCCCACACCCAGCTTTTCCACATGAGTACTAGGGAGTGATCTCAGGTCTTCATGCAGGTGCAACACGCACTTTACCAATTGAGCTATCTTAGCCTATATACTTTTATTACATAATGATATGACCAAAACACACCTTACTTTTAAAGAAAGATGTGTCATATTTTAACAGTTATGAGGATATGTATAAATATGATATATGAGTTATCATGTTATAAGGGTGTCCTGCAGAGAGATATACAATAAAGATTACATAACAATTCCCCAAAGAGTTCATTGGTGAACATTTTGAATATTTTATACTAATTTCTCAGGTTCATGCTGTATAATTATTGATATATCAGAAATGCCTAATCACAAGAATGGTTCAGAAACTTTCTAAAATTACTAGGATGCTATTGGCCGTGTCCACTTTCATTCTCTCTGAAGTGGTACATGATACAGGAAAGATGTGAAGTGTGATTCAGCCATTTTTTTCCTGATAGCCAATATAATGCATGCCTCCACATTCTCACATCTGATAATATTCTCAGTTTTTATTCTCAGTGTGATCAGTATCCGTGGATGTAGCACTCATGCATAAAATGCACCATGTGACCTTCAGTCATGTCTGTGGAATATGTAGGGGCCTGAAGACTTGGCATTTGAGAACTGCAACTTCCTTCAAGTCATTTCACTTCTTTGGTGCCCAGTGTTGCAATTTTGAGTGATGTGTCCTGAGTCAGCATTTACATTGCTTTCATTTTACTGTGAAGAGATGTGTCTCTTCCCAGGGATCACTGCGTGTGAGTCATCGCACTACTCAAATGTTCTACCATAGTCCTTTGAGAGTAAACCAGCTTCTCATCCTTGGCAGAAACTGAGTAAAAGGTTCCAAGAGGCAGCTGAAGAAAGCACTAGCAGGCTAGCTGATGGTTGTTCCCTGACCCAAAAGTAGGAACCTTTATCTCAGGTTACAAATGTTCCTATGGCACCACATGTGGAATGAGAGGTTGGAATTAGACGTTGCATCATGAAGATTATAAAAAGTAATCATAGACTTCCCATCATTCATCTCATTGATGAAAACAAGTCATAGATAGAAGCCCAAAGATTTGGAATTTCCCATGAGAGCACAGAAATACCCACCATAAAGTATGTTGGTGATGTTTGAGCTTAGCTGTACATATTCCCTTCTTTGAGTCTTCAAGTTGGAACACCAGCTATAGATTTGATCAATTATCATGTTTTAACCCTTGGGCTTAAGCATCTAAAGATATACACATTGGATCCTGCTATAGGACAATGAGGCAAGAAATAAAGAAAAGATGGAGAAAGAGGAAAAAATATTCTAATTACTTTGTTATGTCCTCAAAAATCTAAGACAATACCTTCCCTATCCAAATGTTCAAGACATTTCTGTCCTGAACTGACTTTGGCCTAGCTTCCTCACAAGTGAATCCTGACTATTAACATTTAATATGAACAGGCATCAGCTACAGAAATATTCATGGTTTTATCACAGTTTCAGATAAATTACTTTTTTCTCTCTGCTTCTTGTGCCTACCTTGTGCCACTTCTCTAGTGCTTCCTTCCTTGTCATAGCAAATGCTTTCTTGACAAGCAATTGTTTTACAGGAGGCTGCTGGATACATTACATGGCTCAAGACAATTCCTTCTTGAAAGTATCTTTAGCTTTACATTTCTGTTTAGATTGCGTAAGATCCTAAATCTTTAGAAAGAAATTCTCATGTAGCCAATCTGTGCCAACATTTATATCCTAGATCCTAAGCCAAGAACCATGAACCAAAGTGGTTCAGGAGAGTGAGTAGGAAGAGAAAAACTATAAAAGAAAGATTCTATTGAGCAAAACTCAATACTCAGTAGATTTGGCACCTTTATTCAAGGGAAAAAATAACCCAATTTTAAGATTTCCACCTGAAATTCACACAAGCATTCTAGAGTTCTTGCTATATGATATTTTCATCATGGGGCCTTTGGCCTACTCAGATCAGTAGCAAGATCATAGAGAACAGCAATGGCTATCAGAATGGAAGTCTGGATCTTTGGTTGCCTGAGTTTTCTAAAACACTATGGTAAGAGAGTTCAGGGAGAACTGGAGCCAGTGGCAGTAGGGGATGGGGTGCTGGGAGTGAGGGTACATCTGTGGAATGAGCTAGAAACCTAGGACAATTGAAAAATCTCAGGAATCTATGAGGGTGACCCTAAATAAGATTCCTAGCAATGAGGGGTATGGAACCTGATACAGCCATTTACTGTAACCAGAAAAGGCTCCCAACGGAGGAACTTGCACTCTGACTCAGCCATGAAACCTCTGACCTACAATTTGTCTTAACTACAAGATGTGCAGAGGTAAAGATGATGCAGAAATTGATGTACTGGTAAACCAATGACTGGTCCAGCTTGAGACCCATGCCATGAGAGAGAGTCCACTCCTGAAACTGTTAATGATATTCTGCTATACTCATAGGCAGACAGGAGACTAGCGTAATTGTCCTTTGAGAGGCTTCACCTAGAAGTTGATGGAAACAGACACAGAGACCTCCAGCCAAACATTAGGAGGAGCTTAAAGAATCCTATGTAAGACAGGAAGGGAGGATTGAAGGAGCAAGAGAGGTCAAGCACACCACAAGAAAACCTACAGAATCAATTAACCTGGGCCTATAGTTGTCCACAGAGACTGAACTGCCAAATAGAAAGCATGCATAGGATGGACCCAGGCCTTTGCATAAATGTAGCAGTTGTAAGCACAGTCTTCAAGTGGGACTCCTAACAGCAGAAGCAAAGAGCTGTGTCTGAAACTGTTGCCTGCCTTTGGATCACTTTTCTCTAATTAGGCTGTCTTGCCTAGCCATAATAGATGTGCCTAGTTCTACTGTTACTTGATATGACAAGGCTGGTTGATATCCATAGGACATGAGGAGAAAGGGAGGAAGGAGAATGATGCAGAGATGAGGTGAGAGGGAGGGACTGGCAGGAGAGGGGAAGTGAAAGATGCAATCAGGATATAAAGTAATTGAAATATTAATTTGGGCAGGGGATAAAAGAAATGCCTACCTTCCTTGTATAGTTCCTCCATGTACAATTAATCATGTTTTTCTTGAGGTCTTGTAGAAAACATGCATTTCTTTATTTGTGTCAAGACTAATTTTAAAAACTCGAAAAATAAATGGCAGTAGAGTCAGTTACTGTCTGCCTTCAAATGTGTTTGTCTATACTTGGCTTGACACTTTCTCCTGTGGATAAGATTAAAGCTTCACCTCAGCTTCTTACCTTCTCAGTAACTTTAAACATCAGAGGCTGTAAACAGTGCAGGAAGCCCTGAGTAAATGAAGCCTGGAGTGAATGTGTGCTGTTGACAAGGGTACAGCCATGTCAAGAACCCTAGAGCTTCAGACCCATATTTAGGAATATGGCAAAGCCTCCTTCCAGGGGAGTGGACTGAAGAGGTAAAAGGATAAAGCTTTCTTCTGAGTCAGAGTGTGAGTGTGCAAAAAATGTTCACCATTGCTTTGTCTCCACCAGTGTTTGCCCGCTGAATGAAGACTACTTTTCTACAGAGACTGCTCGTACTGAGATTAGCTAGACCTGTCTCCTCCATCCAACTATGTATGATAAACTCTACCTCTTTGGTTATTTGGAAATAATAACCCCACCTCTTTGTTCAACTGTATACAATAACCTGACCCTTCTGTTCAATTCTATATAATAAACATCCTGAGCTTCCAAGATCTGAAATTTCTCCAGTTGAGAGACTATACTACCAGGACCCAGCAATTCTCTATGTCTGTGTTTATGTTTTCTTCATTTCCTTGCCACACCAGTTAGGTTCATTCTTGAAGTCATACAGAAATGGGCAAGATGCCAATATCCCTTCTCGTTCCACCAGGAAAATCCAAATTGGGTTCTGTGCTCCTCTTAAAAACCATTACCAAGGCGAACAGAGGGCTGCACTACTTGATAGGCAAGGGTTTGTTCATGTGTGTCCATGCAAGCCTGCTATTATCTTACTCTTAGTATTATCTTACTATTATCTTACTCTTAATAAAATTCAAAGGCTAATATGCCACTTCGATAGTAGAGACTTGAATGTAAATAGTTGAAGGGGAAACCATGACAAAAGCACATTACTAATAAAGGACAAGTTGTAGGACAAAGGGCAACGATGGCTCAATATTTGAGAAAATAATCAAGCAAGATAATATTTAAGGAAAGCCTCATGGAGGTAATTTACTTAGAAAAGTACTTTAAAGTTGATTAAATAGAAAAGTGGAGAAAAATGAGTCAGTGTATGATAACTATAGGGAAAGAGGAATGTAGGAGAATCTGTAACATAATGGATAAGAATTATCAATGTATTGACACTGGAGAATATGCAGAGTGCATTCTTGCTATGGAATAAGACATACTACTTTAAGACATTCTTTTATACCTTTGCTGTGTCTTCTGAGATTACCTCTAAGTAACTGTGCCCAAATCTTTGTCCTAAGATCTATCTCAGGGAAACCCAAATTAAGGTGCTTTCCATTGGTAAGCCATATTTTAAGACACATACCTTACCTTGTATCTGTATATTGATTTGGCTTCATGGGTTTTATAGACATGAATGGTATAGACATGTTCAGAGGGTATGAATTCACCTTCTATGAATGCCTGACTACACAAATTTAATGTACTCAATCTAGGTAAATGTAGGTAGAACTCCCACATTTCTGAAAGGTGATATGCATGCTACTGGAGAAGAAAAGTAATATTAATCTTAACCAGTTGTGAACCCAATAAGTTGAAATAACAACAGACTTGGCAAGATACGCCCACTTGTGCAATAGCGGCATGCGTGACAAGTGAGTAAGCAACCACTTTCTGATCAGATTTAAGGCCTGTTCTACAAGATAAATTCATATCTGGTGCTGTTACTGAGACAAAGAATCTGTGTTTGAATGGATCAGTTGATGTAGGAAAGTTCCTACTACTATTATTCTGCTAATTGGACATGATAGTATTAAGCCAAGTACTAATGACTTATTATCATACTTATGGATTAGTGCATCTTTCAACCCTTATCGGGAAAGTTTTCTTTTTACTCATTTAATGACAATTAACATAGAAAACCACAACTGCAAGATAAGAGACTGCAGAATGTTGAACCTTAAATGGGACATTTATATTACATGTCCTTCTCCCAAAGCTCAGGGATCATTGTGGAAGAGGGGGTGGAAACATTGTAAGAGCCAGAAGGGTGGATGACTACAAGGAAACAGTATATTCTGGGCTCAATAGGGCAGTTGCACATACGAACTTATAGCAGTTGTCACAGCCTGCATGGGCTGAGCAAGCTTAAGTCAGACAAATCTTAGCTTGGACTGGAGTGTGTGTAGGCACAAATTCTTACTCTAGATGGGGAGCTACTGACAATTGATAGCTACTGAGAGTTAAGAGTTGTCTTTCTTTAAGAGTGTGGCCCCTGGTATGTTGACCATGACCTAGTGAAGGGCCATACATCCAAGAATCTACAGACAGAAGAAGTTGAACTTGATGGTTTTCTTTAAAAGACAGAAGGTTAAGTGGATGAGGAGAAATAAGCATGATCAAAATATACTGTATAGAATTTTCAAAGAAGTAATGAAAAATTTAAAAATTTAATAATTACTACTTGAGTGATTTTTTTTTTAGAAATTTGAGTGTTATATTCCACTGAAGTCTTATGTTTTTTTATCACAGCTTATGAAATTAATTTTTAATTTTTCACTCTTGTTAGATACAAGTTTGAAGGATTTCTGCATAAAAGCCTCAACTTATGTTGGAAAGCTTAGCCTGAGAAAATGAACCACAAATTTGGTTTATTTATAAAAGCTGTCTCACATTTCCCTTGGTGGATCTTTGATGTGGAATCATTCATCCATTGAATGACTAGTACTAACAACACAGGCAATATATCAAAAAGTAACTCATGAACTACAGTGCTGTGTATTGTTTTCACTGAAGCGTATACTTCAAACTATGAAACAAACAACAGATGTTCTGATACAGAGGAAAAACCAGAATTTCTAAGGAAGAAAAGACCTTGTCCTTCCACTTTACAAATGACTAGACTAGTCCATGAGTTGGGCTAGATAAGGTTTGTATTTTTCTAAACTCCCAGGTTCTTGTATGTATCATTATAACTTACCAACTTGCCAATTCCAGAATAATTTGACACCCATTTACAAAAGATGAAATGATGAAAATCAGGAAAAGAAAAAACACTGTGAACTACGGGGATAGACGGTAATGTACGTCAATAGCAATGGTAAAAGTGTTGATTGGCTGCTCCACTCAGTGGTGTGAATTTACTACTGTCTGCCTTTGCTCTCGTGTTTTATGCCAGTTACAGTGGTTCTGCCCCACGTGTGTTTCCTCTGAGCTCAGTGAAAACTATTTTTTTTAAATAAAGGAAGCCTTTTCTACTGCTAATGAAGGCAAGTAAAATCACATAGTTTCCTTGGAGGCTTCATCTGAAAACTGATGCAAAATCACTTTAATCAAGCAGGACTGGAGAATAAAGGTAGACATTATGAAACCATGAAGAGGTGACTTTGCTTGAAACTACTTTCTCCTATTCTTTTCTCTTCCTATAAATGCAACCTCTAAGAAGCCATTATTTTCCTAGTCTATTTAGTATACTGATTGAATTTTCTTATTTCTGAGATGTTTTCAACTGTTTAAATGTTTGAATTTGTGCACTGAAAAAATACTATTATATTTGTGTGTGTGTGTTGATTATTTGGTCAAGCCCCAGATTCCTGTGGTTACAAAGCAAGGAAATACAGTTAACAGTGTGAACAAAATTTATTCACTAGATGTTACAATTCCCACTATAAGAAACTCATAACTCAACTCTTCATATTGCTGGCTTCTCTGATAACTAAAGCTAGGTATTCCAATGAATGGCTTAGGGCCTACAAATATAGGTAGTTAATTATGCAAAATATTCAATGCAGCAAAAAAGAATCCTTGCTCTTTGGTAACTCAGTATATTCTCAGACACTGGAGAATAAGGTGAGTGGTTCACAATTACAATGTTACAATTCATTATAGTATTGATTTCCACACATAATTTGAATTCAATATTTGAAAGTATTCAGTCATCAGGAATTTCCAAGATGACATAGAATTTTTCAATAAGAACTATTTTTTGTTCATTTTATATCTTTAAACATTCATTTACATATTTCTTCCTGCCCTTAAAAATGCCAGATATTGTAGCAGGCTTAAAAACACAGATAAAGGACTCAAGGAGTTCATGCAACAGCAAATGTAGACACATAGTGACTATGGTGTGGGGTTTCCGCTAGAGTACAGGCTGTGCCAGGGTGAAAACCCTCTACCATGTGGTTCAATATAAACTTTAGAACTTGGGGAAAACGCCCAAATATTTCTTCTAAGTGGCTGCACTGTTTCACAATCCCACTAAGAGTGCTAGGGAAAGCTCACTTTCCCACAATGTTGCAACACTCCACAATTTTCTGTCTCTTCCTCTTTTGCTGCTTTAACAATGTCAAAGCATAGTTTGTATGTTTGTTATTATTTATTTTGTCTCAGGTAGTCCAGGCTGGCCTAAAATGAGCATGATCTAAAACATAGCCAAGGGTGACCCTGAGCTTTTAATCCTTCTGCCACTAACTCCTGCATCATGGGGTCCCAGAATCCACAACTCCAATTGGCTCTGTATTTGTGCTGACAGTGCATGCTTTGCATACTTCCCTAATGGTTAGTGGTGCTGAATACCGTATGAACTGTTCTTCATGTTATCTGTATATTTTCCTTGGATGGATTTTTATTCATTCTAAAATTAAGTTTTAAAAATATTTTTCCAATATTCTGGGCACAAATTTCTTTGCAGATGTATGATTTATTTTTTTCTCCCATCCTATGGTTTTTCTCTTCACTTTGTTGATAATGTCCTTGGAGAATATGTTTTGAAATTTTGATACAAATTATATAGTTTTCCTCTTTTTCTTTACAGTTTGGTGATCAACCAATGTCATAAAGATTTACTGCTGTCTCTTTAAAGGTTTCATAGATTTATCATTGATATTTTTATGACCCATTTTGAGTTACTTAGGCTTTTATAATGGTTTGAGTCAGGGAGTTCAGCTTTATTCTTTCTCTTGTCCATACTTAGATGTCTGAGCATCATTTATGATGATGATGATGATGATGATGATGATGATGACTATTTTCTATGAAGATTCACTGTAGTCTTATCAACAGTCATTGAACCACATCAGTGATTTATTTCTGGGCCTCAAATTCAGTATAATTGACCTACATATTGCTCTTTATCACGATAACACATTGTTTTAATTATTCTGATTTTCTTTAATTTTGCAAAAATGCATTCTTCTTTTATTAATCAGGTATTTCAAAAGGAAGTAGAAATAAAGATTAAGAAAAACATTTTTCTACTGAATTACATACTACTAAAATAATTGTTAACTGTTTTCAGAGTCGCTAGAAAAAATGGTCATTATATTCTACCCTAAAGCCCCTTTATTTAGATGAATCCTTGTTCTTGTCCACAAAAATCTCAGTGGAAGTCATATTTTAGACTCACAGTATGAAATGCATAATACACAGTAATTGAAAGACTGCTTATAGGGCTAAAGAAACGGCTCAGTGGATAAAGTGCTTATTATGCAATTGAGGAGACTGAAGTTCAGATTCCTGGCACTCATATAAAGTACCAGGTGGATGTCAGACCCTCTGGAACCAGCTCACCAGATGTGAGCTGCCTTGTAGGTGCTGGGAATCAAACCTAGATCCTCTGCAAGAGCAAGAAGTGTTCTTAACCTCTCAGTCGACTCTCCAGCCCATGTTCTCTCTTTTAATAGAACTTTGATTTTCTTCTGGGAAATCACATTTCTTGAGGAGGTGTATGACTTTTCTAGAAGAAATTATTCTGTAGTCGAGCAATGAATGTACAACCCAATGTAGACTGACCTGATTCTTAATTTAAGTGAATGCTATAAAGATGGAATAGTAGTTTTATCCAATTCTGCTTAGGTTAATAGCTAGATTTGAATTAAGACCATTGTTTAGATACTGCTACAAATGTGCTTTGAACTGGCTCCTTTCCTGTACTTTTGGAAAGTCAGCATTTCAGCCTCCTCTTCCATTATGTGGAGTTCCCGTAGATTTTCAATGCATTTGCTGTGTGTGTTGATTATCCCAAGACAGTTGTGTTCCTTGTAATATTAAAGATTCTTGTGATGTAAAATCTTCCCCTATCCTCAGCTGTTTTTGGACTCTCTAAAACATGCAGAGATATTCAGTATGAAATTCCCATGTGTATTTATTTTATTCTCCCAAATGAATCACCTCTAAATTTCTTTGAAATTCTCTTATTCTACTGATGTTCCAGTAGATCTCTTAAATATTTCAGAACATTCTTTCAAAAAATCAGACAAGACTTTGTATAGTGGCATTTGATAATGACAGAGAAAAACACAAAATACTTTGTCAATTTATATCATCAACTTCTTTAATACATACCTTATTGGATACATTAAAAATAAATGTATTTTATTTAGATCTCAGATCCTAAAAATAAAGGAATGGCTAAGACAGAGGTATTGTTCCTTCCACTTTGGAGTCTGGCAGGAGAAACTGGGCATAGAAGTAACTGTAATGCCAGAGGCTACCATGAATGCTGTAGTGGTAACACAGGTCAAGGGCGATGGTCATACACAGAGAGGAGATTCATTTAATGCAAGAAGAACTGGGGGAGATTTCATATCAAACTTCAAGTCAACTAATCCTCCTGTGAATGCCATGTGAGCAGTTATCTCTAAAAGACAGAGTTTGCAAACTCACATATGACCCTCAGAGGATGGTTTATTTACTCTTAGCCCATTGTATTAGAGTTTTCACATTTTATACTTTCTTAGGCAGACATGAGAAAATACAGATGTCAAGTCTTGCTAGTTTGTGCTTTAGGTGTCTAAAGTCTATTGTTTGGAGGATTTTTCATTTTCTTTTTTCCCCCTCCTCCTCCTCTTCCTCCCCCTCTTCCTCCTCCTCCTCCTCCTCCTCTTCTCCCTCCTCCTCCTCCTCCTCCTCCTCCTCCTCCTCCTCCTCCTCCTCCTCCTCCTCCTCCTCCTCCTCCTCCTCCTCCTTCTCCTCCTCCTCCTCCTTCTTCTTCTTCGATGGAGGTGCCAATGGAACTTAGTAACAATTGACCATAGCTTAGGTTGTGGCTAATCCATTCCTTGGCAGTTGTTAATAGGGTTTAAACTATCTGTTTTGCATTGTGACTTTGTTTCATCAGAGATACTTGCAAGGATAGTACTCTAGAATGTTTTCTTTGTAGATGATGATTTAGAAGCTAATTTTAAAAATTGTTTCTGGTACTACCCTAGTGATGTAAATAGTTCCAGGTGCCACCCCAGCAGCAGAACTTTGCTCTTCCCAAGGTTTTGGTTATTTTTCTTTAGTAACATATATTGGATGCTCCTATTTGGCTCAGCTGTTACTGCTAACAATACACACCATGCTTCTGTTTACTGGTATTCTTACACACACACACACACACACATACACACACACACATACACACACACATATATTGTAATATACAATGTAAACTTCCTCCCACAAGCAGGTATCATGGGAATTCTAATGTACTTTCTTTTCTCTAAGGCCACTTTCCTAAATTTACAGCTCAGTGCAATGACCTCCAGAAACCCTTGCATATTGCACCCTCAGAAACTGCAGCTTTGTCATCAACTTTGGAAAAAATATGCTGGTTTACCATGTTTGGTTGACATTATATAGAATGTAAAAGTCATGTAGGTAGAGAAACATTAAAGTTACTCTTTCCTACTTGTACAGAGGTATCACACTTAAGTAAATGTGCAGAATCTTAACTATATATCTGTGGTTGCAGAGACTAATGAAGTATCCTCTAAATCATAAAATATAGTATTAACTTCTAACTTCAGCTAGCTGGTTGGCTTTTAATCTTCAAAAGGGGACAGTAAGGACAGAAGCCATGAACTTGTTTTCAGCTGCTTGGAAAATGGGCATTTTTTTTCTACACCATCCCTTCTTCTACCCACACATAAAGCAGACTTCCTTCAGTTTTGCAGAGAAAGGGTTCTGAATTAATCTGAGGTAGACAATTGGTCTGACAGACAGCATTTGGGAAGCTTATTACTGCTCATAGCTATACTCACAGTGGCTTTGTGTGAAATGTCCCGTCTATACTGGAAAACTCAAATACGTTCAGAAGAAGTGCTATTTTCAATTACAAAATATTGTGTACCCAGGTGACAATAAATTCATTTATCTACCCAGAGAACAGATGATTGAAATCAAGCAAGCTATTCTCAAAGAAAGGAAGGTAGTTTAATTTGATAAAGTAATTTTCCACTGCCTTCTTCCATCTCCCCACAAAATTCACATAGATAGACTTAACATTTATTTTCCCATTGGGCCAGAACATAGAGAAAGGCATTGCTCCTAATATTTTATGGATGCGTGCTTGCTTTGGCATTCATTAGCAAACACCTGGTGGATTCCTATCCTCAGAATGATGTAAACTTCCTTCTACAAGCAGGTATCATGGGAATTCTAATGTACTTTCTTTTCTCTAAGGCCACTTTCCTAAATTTACAGCTCAGTGCAATGACCTCCAGAAACCCTTGCATAACTGGCTTCAGAACTGTTAAGACAATGCCTTTCAGTACTGTAATCCATTTGGTTTGTGTGGCAATTTCCCTGTAGTCCTAGAAATCAATACAGTTGCTTAAGACTATCCTAGTTATGCTTTGCTGCAGCTCATGGCAACCTCCTGAATTTGAGAGCTACTATCTGGCTACATGATCCTTTTTACCAAACATTATGCTTTGGACTTGCTGAGACTTTTAGCATCTCTGAGATTTTTCAAATGCTTTCCTATCATTATGAGTCTTTCCTTTCCAACACAGTGCCAACATGTATAGATTGCAGTTAGAGCCTATTTGGAATTTGACACTGTCTTCTGACTTCAGTTATCATGTTTTGGGAATATTTGGCAAACTTGTCTAGAGTCTGGAGAAAACACAGAGATGGTGCCTCTCATTTAACTTAACAAGTTATGAGTGCAAGCATGAGTGGATGAAAGAAAAGAAGGGGTATCATGGTGACTGAACGAAGACTTGTGAGTTGGAATCCAGCAAACCTATGCTCAAGCCATATACTCACCATGATGTGTTAGTCAGTCTGACTGGAAATGTATCAGGCAGGAAGCTTTGGGGTTCTTCAATTCAGATCATTACCACCATCAACAAAGTTGATAGTGTAAGTTTCTTTTTGCATGCCAGTTATGAAGATGTGTTATTTCTCCTAGTATTAGAAGAAGTGATAACTCCAGACATAGAAAGTACAAGTAAGATAAAAACCTTATGTTTGCACTTAAGGGAAGAAAGAGCACATCAAACCAGATCTCTTCCTGATGAAGGCATTTAGAGAAATGGTGTGGGAAGAAGCATGCAGAACTCATCTGAGGTCAAGTAAGGTCAAGTGGTGTGAAAATTTTGTGTGAATGAAAGAAACTGTGGCCTCTATTTCCTATATATAAGGAAGAACTGCTATTGTTCACATTAAAAGAAGTGAGAATAGCAAACAGAAGAGTGCAATAGGATAGGGTTTTTAGTCAGTCAATCAGAGCAGTTATTGGGAATAGATATTTTAAGATGGGGAACTGGAGCATGTGTTATAGGAAAAGAACTCTCCCTGATCATTTAACTAGGGAGTGAACTCTCTCAAGATACTGCCCCTAAGAATGATTTCATGAAAAAAATTAAATGGGAGAACTATTGCATACTGTATACCCCTTTGGATACTAACACTGCAGAGTCACTACTAAACCACAGTGAATACTCCTGCTTAACTATGTTTAATTCAATATTCCCTCAAGTATATCTGATTCCAAATTAGGGCTGCATAATAGTCATTAACATTCTGTTCAACACCTGTTGATTTAAGATGAAATGTTAATGAAGAGAGATCAAGGGATAGACTCCATGGAATTCTGGGTCGTAGAAAGAGTAAGAGATCATTTCTTTCCAATAGCCATCTCCCACATGGCAGTTTTCTTGAAATCAGATATTAACATGCGAGAAAGAAATGAAAGACAGTGACACCTTTTGACCCACTGAGAAGAGAGGTCCATTGCTCCCTGAATTATTTAAGACCATAAAAATCTTCCCTGGAAGCCTTGGTTCCATTCTGTAACTCAACAGAGACCGTTCATAAAATTAAATAGGATAATATCACTGAAAGATGTTGGGATAATAAAGTACCACATTAACTCATACCAACTTTTAAACTGTGGACACTGAAGTCATGACAGCCTATGAGGGCACGACACTATTGCCAAGTGACAGAATAAAGCAATAAAATGTAATGATGAGTCAGAGGTTGTTGGGTTCTAACCACAGAGCAGCAGAGCAGCAAGGCTTATGCACATGGCTGCCTGGAATTCTGGGATACTTTTCCTCCTAAGATGAAGAAAAGGAGCCAAACTGGACTCTGTACATATACAAGGCTTTGAGGGCTTCTGGTGTGGCTGGGAAGAAGCTCTCTACTGTAGAGTTGCTCAGAGCTCTGGCCAGGCAGTGCCAGCAGTCTCCATGGTATTCTCAAGGACAAGAATTCCCCATTTTGCAAATCCGGAGCAGCTATGGATACCCTCTGGGTTTCCAATGTGAACAAAGGAAAGTTCTCTAGGCATTTTCTTTATGAGAAAAAAACACTGCATCGGCATTTGTAATTTGGGAGCCTAAATGTATCTAGAAGAGAAGCCCTTTATGGGGTGTGGGTGCAATCACCCCAGATGCCTTAGGAAATAAGGATGCAAAAATGTTTCATGTGAGCTCTGTGTGAGTTTTCACTAAAGCCATATAGAATGTCCTGTGATTCCATTCCCCATATTTTACCTCGTGCTTCTTCTACAACTGTCCTTCATTCTGAATCACATTGGTTCACCTATCTGCGCAGTGAAGGTCCTAATCTTTCAAGGACCTTCCTCAGATCTCCTTCTTAATTGGCTTCCAGGTGAAGAAATACTGCTACTCTCTGTTCAGCTTGGAGTTGCTTATGGTGTTTGCTATTGTCATGGTACCATGGCTGTCTTTGAAACTTATATGTGTAACTCTGAAAATGAGACTGAGCTCTTCATGGTGTGCTCACTCCTTCCTGCAGCACTGGGCGCAGAGCTAATGTTAAGGAAGTGTCAGCTGAGCCATACCTTTAGTATTTGCAAAAGACTGAAGTAGAAAGGAGATTGTGTGTACCATTTGGCATCCCAACTTCAATGACTGGGTGGTCTTGGCTAGCACTCTGCTCCCTGGCTTCCTAGACCAAGGTTTCCAAATACTGGCCATTCTCTTATAACTTACATGAGTGTTAGAACATCCTGTACTTCTTATATTTTCATTTGCTTGTTGTTTTCTTTTAATTCATTCTTTTTTTTTGCTCTTATTTAAGAAGCACAACAAATATCTCTATTGTAAACCTGGTGTAATTCGCCCTTAATAGAAAATAAGATGACTCTGTAAAATGATGGAAAAAAAAATTGAGTTACTCATTTTAAAAAAGTGTTCATTGGGCATCTATTATGTACCAGGCACTGAGCCAATGAAAGGGGCCATGAACTCAACTCTTTTGGATGCACACATGTGTTATAAGAATGAGCAGCTAACAACAAATGTCAAACAAATATACAAAGCAACATAATTAGGGCACCATGAAAAATATAGAGGGTAATGAGGATGCTATTTACATAAAAATGGCAGCAAAAGATTCTCTAAGGCAGTAATGTTTGAGCTGAAACCAGAGAGGACAAGCCTATGACAACATGGAAGCAGAGGTTCTGGGCCAGAGAACAGTAGGCATTATGAAAAGAACTTCAGGGCCTGTGTGGAACCAGGATGCTGGAGTGTGCTGAATGAAGGGAGGAGCTAAGGAAGGAGGCCAGAGATAAAAGCAAGAAGACAGGATGCCAGTTCTGGTGTACCAATTGTGTTCTAACGTTGATACACATATTATGTACCTGCCCTGTGCTAAGTTCTAGTGGCATAGGCTCATTTCTTTCTCTCATCCATTCATGTGTGAAGGTGCAGTTGTAATACCCAAGATATCAGTGTTGAGACCCAGAGAGGGAAGAGATGTAGCCACCATCTCTCTGCCTTTCTTGTCACCTTCTCTATGCTTCCTGGCAACTGAGGAAGCTGCCTGTTATGAACTTTTATGCTTGCCCTCTTCTTCTGTTTCTGATGCATTTGGTTAACTGGAGGTGCTGGAAAAAGACTTCTGAGTGGAAGTAACTGTGGCCAGAACTAGCTCTAAGGGAATGCATATTGGGGCTTCTCTATATACTGACCATACATTTGTAGAATATGTGCATGAAAATATCTTCAGATTAATCAGTTTAAGTTAACTAGCTGAATTAACTAGTGCTAGTGTGCATGGCCTTCATACAACACAGTGATAGGACTTCAGAGTCTGAATTGCCTGGACCACATCATATTTCTTGAACTGTGTGGGTGTGCTGCTTCCAGCAGACTGGCTGCAAAAAACAGTTTAACAGGCCTTCAGTAAAATGTTACAAAAGGGTAACTAAACCACACCATGTAGTTTCCAACCCATTTAATGTTTCCACCAATATATTTGAAAAAAAAATGTTTTGATTTATGGCTTTCTCTGTTTTGTTGTTATAAAACCTTCCTGAGACTGCTTTCATATCAGAATGTGGAATTTTGGGTTACCTAAATCTGCATTTACTGGTCATCATGGTCCTGCAAAATAGCTCCAGTAAAGCTAACTCTTTCTCTCTTTAAGGTGAGAGCTGAGTTTTGGATAGCTATATATGTGTAGACACACCTAAGTGCAAATACATGTGCATATCTACCTGTATAAATATAACTATATAAAGTCTCAGTATAAAACTTAAGAGAATTTGTACTTTCTTTTCACTTCTCAGAATTTTTCTAATTTTTTTCCAGGAAGTCTTTTATTTTCATTTCTTTTTAGAATTAAAGATGCCACTAAAGAATATTCTGCATTTATTTGGGGGTAATTACAACACATTCAACTATAATAAATATGTAGTATTGCTTTGGAGCTAGAGGGTTGAAGCACAGTAGTTTTCTTCAATGTGGTAGCACAAACCAAGATCTCCTTGATGCAGTTCACTCACAATCCAACAAGTGACAGCGGCAGAGTGGACAAACTGTGCTAGTCTGATGCTTGCCTCAGGTACCAGGAAGCTAGAAAGACAACTATTGATGCCATGTGTTCTGGGGACAGAGGGCACAGATCTAAGTAAAGTCTATTGTGCCCATGAAGGACTCAGAAAATATAAGGGACATTCATATTTATCAAGGTATTACTAATTTATAAATGTTTCTGACAATTAAGGCTGTAGTAAAAAAAAAAAAAAAAACCTCATTTAAAAAATTGAAACTTCCACAAGGTGGTTACTATTATTGTATCTTATTTAGAGGTGACATTAAGAAAGTTTGAGGACACTCTCATGGTTTCATAATGACATGGATTGTCATGAGAGAATTGAGGCTAGAAACCAGTTTCAAAGCTTAAGAGCTTGCCTACAATGATCAAGTAGGCTTTATCCCAGGAATGCAGGGATGGTTCAATATTCAGAAATCCATCAATGTAATCCAAAACATAAATAAACTCAAAAAAAGACCACATGATCATCTCACTAGATGCTGAGAAAGCATTTGACAAAATTCAACATCTCTTCATGGTAAAAGTCTTGGAAAGATCAGGAATTCAAGGCCCATACCTAAACATAGTAAAAGCAATATACAGCAAGCCAGTAGCCAACATCAAACTAAATGGAAAGAAACTTTGAAGCAATCCCACTAAGATCAGGGACTAGACAAGGCTGCCCACTCTTACCCTACCTATTCAATATAGTACTGGAAGTCCTAGCCAGAGCAATTAGACAAGAAAAGGAAGTCAAAGGGATACAAATAGAAAACAAAGAAGTCAAAATTTCATTATACGCAGATGATATGATAGTATACTATATGTATACTATGTGTAGATGATATGAAAGTGACCCTAAAACTTCTGCCAGAGAACTCCTAAATCTGATAAACAACTTCAGCAAAGTGGCTGGTTATAAAATCAACTCAAACAAATCAGTAGCCTTCCTCTACTCAAAGAATAAACAGGCTGAGAAAGAAATTAGGGAAATGACATCCTTCACAATAGTCACAAATAATATAAAATATCTTGGAGTGAATCTAACCAAGCAAGTAAAAGATCTGTATGACAAGAACTTCAAGTCTCTGAAGAAAGAAATCAAAGAAGATCTCAGAAGATGGAAAGATCTCCCATGCTCCTGGATTGGCAGGATTAATTTAGTAAAAATGGCCATCTTGCCAAAAGCAATCTACAGGCTCAATGCAATCCCCATCAAAATTCCAAATCAATTCTTCATAGAGATAAAAAGAGCAATTTGCAAATTCATTTGCAATAACAAAAAACCAGGATATAGAGAACTATTCTCAACAATAAAATAACTTCTGAGGGAATCACCATCCCTGACTCAAACTGTACTACAGAGCAATAATGATAAAAACTGCATGGTATTGGTACAGAGACAGGCAGGAAGATCAATGGAGTAGAATTGAAGATCCAGAAATGAACTCACACCCCTATGATCACTTGATCTTTGACCAAGGAGCTAAAACCATCCAGTGGAAAAAGGTCAGCATTTTCAACAAATGGTGCTGGCTCAACTGGAGGTCAGCATGTAGAAGAATGCAAATCGATCCATTCTTATCTCCTTGTACAAAGCTCAAGTCCAAGTGGATAAAGGACCTTCACATAAAACCAGATACACTGAAACTAATAGAAGAGAAGGTGGGGAAGACCCTCGAATACCTAGGCACAGGGGGAAAGTTTCTGAACAGAACACCAATGGCTTATGCTCCAAGATCAAGAATTGGTAAATTGGACCTCATAAAATTGCAAAGCTTCTGTAAGGCAAAGGACATCATCAATAAGACAAAATGGCAACCAACAGATTGGGAAAAGATCATTACCAATCCTACATTTGATAGAGGGCTAATATCCAAGATATACAGAGAACTCAAGAAATTAGACTCCAGACAACCAAATAACCCTATTAAAAAATGGGGTACAAAGCTAAACAAAGAATTCTCAACTGGGGAATCTTGAATGGCCGAGAAGTACATTAAGAAATGCTCAACATCCTTAGTCATCAGGGAAATGCAAATCAAAACAACCCTGAGATTCCACCTCACACCAGTCAGAATAGCTAAGATCAAAAACTCAGGTGATAGTAGATGCTGGCAATGATGTGGAGAAAGAAGAACACTCCTCCATTGTTGGTGGGATTGCAAGCTGGTACATCCACTCTGGAAATCAGTCTGGCGGTTCCTCAGAAAATTGGACATAGCATTACCTTAGGACCCAGCTATACCACTCCTGGGCATATACCCAGAAGATGCTCTAACATATAACAAGGACATATGCTCCACTATGTTCATAGCAGCCTTATTTATAATAACCAGAAGCTGAAAAGAACCCAGATGTCCTTCAACACAGGAATGGATACAAAAAATCTGGTACATATACACAATGGAATATTATTCAGCTATTAAAAATAATGAATTTGAGAAATTCTTAGGTAAATGGATGGAACTAGAAAATATCATCCTGAGTGAGGTAACCCAATCACAAAAGAACACACATGGTATTTACTCACTGATAAGCAGATATTAGCCCAAAAGCTTGAAATAGCCAAGATTCAACTCACAGACCACTTGAAGCTCATGAAGAAGGAAGACCAAGTGCGGATGCCTCAGTTCTACTTAGAATGAGTAACAAAAATTCTCAAGGGAGCAAATATGGAGACAAAGTGTGGGAGGGAAAGTGAAGGAGGGGCTGTCTGGAGACCATTTCACCATCGATCCCATGTGCAGTCACCAAAGGTAGACACTGATGTGGATGTCAGGAAGTGCATGCTGACAAGAGCCTGATATAGCTGTCTCCTTAGAGATCTGTCAGAGTCTGACATATTCAGAGGCAGATGCTCACAGCTAACCACTGATCTGATCAAGGGTTTCCCAATGGAGAAGTTAGAGTGAAAACTGAAGGAGCAGAAAGTGTTTGTGATTCCATGAGGAGAGCAACAATACCAACCAACCAGAGCTCCCCAGGGTCTAAACCACCAGCCTGGGAGCACATAGGAAGGGACCCATGACTCCAGCTGTATATGTAGGTGAGGATGGCCTTGTTGGGCATTGGTGGGAGAGGAGATCCTTGGTCCCATGAAGGCTGAACACTGAGTGGAGGGGAATTCGAGGGTGGGGAGGTGGGAGTGGAGGGGTAGGTGGGGGCATATCCTCATAGAAGCATGAAGAGGTGGGATGGGATAGGCAGTTCCTGGGTGGTGGGGGGAAGTGGGTAAGGGGATAAAAGCTGAAATGTAAATATAATATTCAATAAAAAAAGAGCTTGCCTACAAAGGCAGTTCAGTTCCTTTGGTCATTCAGTGGCTATCTATTTAGATTTTTCTGTGCAAGACAGAAGATTAACACAGCGTGGGAGTGCTGTGAAGTAACAGGCTTGGCAGGTGGCAGGGAGTGTAAGCAAAATGACCTGAGTTCAGATCCTCATTAATCATGTAAAAAGCATCCCTGTAATACCACACTGGGTGGAAAGTGAAGACAGGGGGATGTCAGGAGTTCATTGACTAGACCATTTATCCAAACCAGTGAGCTTTCAATGCAGGGAGACGCAGAGTTGAAATACAAGGTGGAGAGTGAGAGAGGAAGACAGGTGACATCAGCTTCCTGCCTTAATAAATACTCATACATGTGCACACATACATACAGGTACACACACTCATATATGACACATACAGCAAACATAAAAGCAATCTGAAAAAGAGAGTGCTGAGAGTGTCTGTGACTGTGGAATAGAGGTGTATGAGGGAGGTGCTGAGTGATGGTACCCGTAGCACAGAGCTCAAAGAAAGACTCTGGAAGACAGTTGTTTCAACTGCTCTGTAGAAGCAAGAACTTTTGGAAGGTGTGTCAGCTAAAGTCAATGATATGTGCAAAAGCCCTGTGGCATGGAGTGTTGAGTGCTTTTGAGGAATTGCGACAACAAAGAGGGTGGGAAGAAACCAGGGAAGAAGTGTTGATGTGATTTATGTCCTAGGTGTTCCTCTGTGGATAAGGGCACTTTTCTCCAGAGAAACCAACCTTCAGCATCTTCCTTTAAGTAACTGTCACTCTCTGGGCATCTTTCGTTCTTAATTTCAATCATGTCTAGTGCAGATTATTCATGTCTGGCATGGAAGTATTCATTTATTGTCATCAGCAGGAAGCTATCTATGGCCATTAAGGACAGGAGATACCTCTTTCCTCCCTAAACACCACCCCCTTACTTCCGCTCTCTCACATAAGCGTGGTCTTTATCTTGTGATCTTTCTCAGCCTCTATCCTGCCATGTTCTGAATTCTTCCTGGTGTATCTACAAGTCCCTTTTTGCATTGCTTAGTACAAGCCCCTTGCAAACTCAGATGGGATTTAGTAAAGAAGTTATGTATATTCAACCCATTTCAGTAAAAACCGGTAGTTAAAA
Organism: Arvicanthis niloticus; assembly: GCF_011762505.2. Lineage (NCBI taxonomy): Eukaryota > Metazoa > Chordata > Mammalia > Rodentia > Muridae > Arvicanthis > Arvicanthis niloticus. Next base: position 98,188,370 of record NC_047660.1, on the reverse strand, counting down.
AGAACCAAAGGCACATATACAATAATAAAAGAAACAACCCAAACTCATTCCAGCTCTTAGGCTCTGAATGCATTCATGACTTGTTCATAACACTCTGCTCATTCACCTTTGAGAGAACACATTGCTGTGGAAATGGAACATATTAATCCACACAATTTGAGGAAAGCCATGCTGTTTATTAACAAAGAATGATCAACTCTGCCAAAAATAAAACCCGTGAGGGTATGCATGCCATCAGTTCAGCCCATTGGAGCAGCCACTTGGGAGCGGTGCAAAGGAGAACAGAAGGTGAAAGGAGAAAAGGAGGAATGACAAAGGAGCTCAGCTGCGGGTCTGCATTGTGTGGCAACATCTGCTGCTCTGTGGCCAGTCTCCCACAACTGTGGGTTCTTTCCAGAGAACTTGACTCACTGTTAGCAGTCAGAGTTATTGTCAAAGCTGCACTTATTTAATCTTCAAAAATCTGTAGTGGCATCTCATGTTTACAGACAAAGAGACAAACCTCGAGAACAACTGTTGTAAAAGCACCAAGGTATAACAGGTTGGGGCTGTGAGGCTCCACCTACTTGTATAGGATGTTGGTAAGGAGATCGCTCTTCAAGCAGTAATATCAGAAGGTATTATAATAATAATCCTTCAGAGGGCTAACGTGAGGGTAGGCTAAAGGTGACATGCATAAACCACTTTGGCCAGTGCCATACGCACCATTAGTAGCCAATAGAAGTCAATGCACATTCATTGAGTACTTTGTGGCTTGAGTGACTGTTCTCTAAGGAGGCAGGCTAGAAAGTGAGGCTCTAAGTTTAGGTATTTTGAGGGGAAACATCAAGTAGTGAAGGTCTGTGTCTAACAGAGCTGGCCATATATTTGAGGCAGCACTCTGACCTTGCTCACTCACTTGTGTCATTGCATAAGCAGTCTATTTCCCTATCACCTTTACCCCTTCTCTTCCCTCCTCCTCTTGTTGTCTTCTTCTTCTTCTTCCTCTTCCTCTTCCTCTTCCTCTTCCTCTTCCTCTTCCTCTTCCTCTTCCTCTTCCTCTTCTTCTTCTTCTTCTTCTTCTTCTTCTTCTTCTTCTTCTTCTTCTCTCTCCTTCTCCTTCTTCTCCTTCCTTCTCCTTCTCCTTCTCCTTCTCCTTCTCCTTTCTCCTTCTCCTTTTTTTCTCCTTCTCCTTCTCCTCCTCTTCCTCCTCCTCCTCCTCTTCCTCCTCCCCTCCTTCTCCTCCTCTCCTCCTCCTCTTCCTTCTCCCTCTCTCCCTCTCTGTCTTCTCCCTCCTCTTCCTCCTCTCCCTCTCCCCCTCCCCTTCCCCCTCCCTATCCCTTCCCCTTCCCCCTCCCTATCCCCCTCCCCTCCTTCTTCTTATTCAATTGTTTTATTTTATTTCCTTTTTACATTCTTACGTTGTTCATACCTCTCATTCCCCACAAGTCCTTCTGTGCCCCTCTCCAACACACTTTCTTAGATCCATCATTTTATAAAATTTCAACAATATGTTTGCCTAAACAAGACCTGAAAATTAAAAATACCAGTTGACCTGTCAACACGAATGGAGAAATCTCACAAGGCTCTTCTCCTGGATGAAGAGTTGTAGGGAATTAGTAGTTGCTGTGAAAGGGGAAATTATTCTTTTCCACTGACAAGCCTCTTGACATATTATCCAGTGCCAACTGGTTAACCTTCAATTTATTTCTTGCCTGAGTTAGACTCCTTTGCCTAATGTACATGGTTTGAAGTCTGGGACACAGGGCCCTTAAACATCCAGGCTGTGAGCACCAGAAATCAAAGTGTGCCTGCTCCCTGTTCTGGACATTTAGAATTATAATTCAGGAATCTCAACACTGGCATTGGTAGAATAGTTTGTAGAGTTCACCATTGATGAGAATAAACTTATCCATCAAAGACAATGCTTCCTAGCATATGCACTTTTATCCACTTTCATCTCTCATGTGTGTGTGTGTGTCTGTGAGCAGGGATGTGGGTGATTCTGTGGTACCTTTCATTGACATTTTTCTATGCCCAGTAGTTCATAGAGTCTTCCTAATATGATTTTGCCAGTCACTGATATAACTGCTACACTTATTATTTTGTCTATGTGATTGCACATGCATGCTACAATGTACACATGAAGTCAAAGCACAACTTATAGGATTCAATTCTTGCCTTCAATTATGTATTCCCAAAGAACTGAAGGGGCTTTGGTTGTATTCATTTAAAATTAAGTTATGAAATACTTTTATATTCTTTGTGGTACCATACATAACAATAGAAAATACAATTCATAGCCTTAATTTTTACATAGTTGTCAGCTAGCTTATTTACCTCTCATGTTTTCTCATAAAAAATTTTTAATGAATAGTTTTATCCAGTTCTTAAGATATCCTTTCCTCTGGGAGCATCCTCATAGAAGCAGGGGGGAGGGAGTTGAATAGGGGATTTTCAGAGGGAAAACTGGGAAGGGGGAATAGCATTTGAAATGTAAATAAATGAAACAACCAATTAAAAAATTTAAAAGAAGATATCTTTCCTCCATGATCATGCACTGAGGTCGAGTTCTAGTTAAGGATACAAAGTCTCTTAAGTATGTAAAATTACATCAGGCCATTTGACAACCCAGTGATTATCCAAGTCAGCATAAGTGTCTCCCTGTTACACAAAGAGGGAAGTTGAGATTTACATGTGAGATTGCTTCTAAGGCTTTCTGGCCATGCCTGAAACACTGTTGGCTTCACTAGACCCCATGCTTTGTGAAAATGAGTTCTTCAGTCTCAAGCTTGATTTGCAAAACATCCAGGTCTAGAGATTTCAGAATTTTTACCATTTAGTTCATATCATATGGATATAGATCATTCTTAGGCTCACAGGTAGTTTCCTTTGAATCAGAATAAAAACTTATCCAAAATTAAGTCCTGATTTATTTGGAAAGATTTTTCCTTCTCTCTCTCTCTCTCTCTCTCTCTCTCTCTCTCTCTCTCTCTCTCTCTCTCTTTCTCTCTCTCTCTCCTATCTATTTATCTACAATCCAAATGTCACCTCCTGGTTCCCTCTCATAGAATCCCTCCCCCTAGTCCCCTCTCTCTTTCTCTTCTGAGAGGGTGAGCTACCCTTAGGTAGCCCCCTACCCTAGATTTTTTTTAAAAGGCAGATTGAATGACATCTCATATACAACACTATTCAAAGGCTTTCTGAATACATATTAAAATCTTAGGTAAAAAGAGAGAAGATAATTTAATATATCAAGGAATCTAATGAAAACACAAACTATCTGTAAAGCAGGAGAGAAGCTGTTTTCTAACAATTGGAAAGTTGGCTGTATAGCAAATTGATCTTGAAAAATAAAGATAACGGTGACAGTGCCAAAGGGGCTAAGCTGTGCTTTTTCACTGCTCTGGATGTTGTATCTGAGAAGTTAAATTGAGCACTAATTTACGGGGAGCTCATGGTGGCTTCAGGCAGGCACAAATTAATCTAGGGTACATGATGACTAAATTTCTCAGCTATATACTAAAGGTCACTTCTCCTGCACCCAAGTTTGTTGACCACTGTGTGGGCAGTGTGCAGTCAGTAAGCACAGCTATGCTTTCTTCCCATTCTTATGTCTAATCTATGCAAACACCAGACTTCTGCTTCTAGAGGCCTGCTCTTCAAATCTGGAGATCTTGATTTTGAGTTTTCTGATGCCCCAAGGCTACAAGACCTCACCAATAAATCACAGGAAGTCCTGAACATCTACTGAATCTCATAAGAACCCAACATTGGCAATTCCAGAGCATATTAAGCCAAGAAGACCAGTGTAATGTCAGGTATCAAAAGTGAGTGATTTCCAGAGGAGAGGCTCTCCAACATGGAATGTCCTGTTCTAATGGAACCAGAATGGAGAAAGTAATCTGATACAATCATGTAAATATCTTTGTAAATTCTTAATACATATTCTTTCAAACCAGTAAATTTAACTTTAGACTTTTTTCTAAGTTAAAAAATTATGATATACTACAAATGATGATGATTACAGTATCATTTATATTTGCACATTAGTTGCTGGGACTAATTGTTGGTTAAAAATTAACTAAAATTCACTTGTAGTTAATAATATGTAGTTGTAATTATGATTGCCCTAAATAGGAGATAGCCCTAAGGTCATAAAGATGTAAAGAAAAATTTAAGTGTTAAGAATATTGAGTGGCTTGAATGAAAACAGCAGACATATGCCCATAGGGCATATGTGACATAGTGACACTATTAGCATATGTGTTCTTGTTGGAGTAGGTATGTCCTTGTTGGCAGAAGTATGTCACTGGAGGAGAACTTTGAGGTTTCACGTGCTCAAGCCAGGTCTAGTGGCTTACCCTCTGACTCTTGCGTGTGGATCCAGATGCAGAACTCTAACATGTTGCCTGCCTGCATGCTGCCATTCTTCCCACCATGACAATAATGGACTAAACCAGCTGTCTGAACTGTAAGCCACCCCCAATTAAATGTTTTCCTTTGTAAGAATTTCTATGATGTCTCTTCACAGAAATAAACCCTAAGACAAATGTATTATATTTGAAACCTAGTTTCAAGATTGCTGTATTTAGACTGCCTTTTCATCTGTGTGCTGAAATATTAATATAGTATACACACATATGCACATGCACAAAATTTGGAAGATATAAACAGATATGTCTGTCTTTATATTTATATGCCTTTCTGAGTTATTTGAAATCGGTAGAATGATCTTGAGTTGATCAGCTAATACAGTCATTAAAAATCTCTCAAAGGCTCTGATCATTGCAGACACACATTAACACATCTCAATCTTCTTTGTTCTTTCTTTTCCCAGTCCCCAAATACTTGGATATGCTCCAATTTCGATTAACAGTCAACTTAAGGAAAGAACTTTGCTCTGCTTTGATTTTTCCATTTAAGGAGAGACTTATTATTCACACCCAGCCAACTAGGAGGGAGAAAAGAATAAAGGAGAAGATGATTAGGTTGACGGCAGGCTCCATGATAATAATTATAACAATCCACTTAACACTGGGGCTGCACCTCCAGTCTTCAAAGCTGCCTCTGATATTATCTAATTAGAGAAAGTGAGGAGGACAGCGACAAGAGTGAGATTTAATCTCTGAAGCATGAGGGGACCTTTAAATAACAAGGAGATGCAGACAACAGACAGGCGGTAACAAGAGCCACTAAGTGAGAGACTGCAGTCTGATATATCCTAATTTCGTGGAGGTTTTGAGGTCTTGACTGAAAAGACAGAAAAGCAAGGCAAAAGAAAGCTGAGAACGGGAACTGCTGGAAAATGACAAAACTGTGACTACCCCCACCTCCCAAATCCCACATCATCTGTCCACTCAACCGTGCTTCCTAAGTGTCAGAGTGCACCTGCATTACTCTGACTGCAAGACCCAGTGAAATAGCAACAGCCCAAATCACCGGGCCTGCTGCTCATGAACCTGACAGCAGTTATCTCTGTAACAGAGGAAAGGCATCAAATATTGTATCACCGACCTCACTGGCGAAGCCTTAAGGGACTGCAAGAGCCTGCCCCATTATCAGTTTAAACGCACAGGGGACAGGGGCACATGAGGCTCTGAAAGTCAGACCCTCATGTCCTGAGAGGAGAAGACTATTCCTCAACAGTGTAACTAATAAATAAACAATGCAGATTTCAGCCCCTGCCATTCCATCCTGATCCCGTCCCTATTAATTCTGGTCCTGGTACACTTGTTCACTCTATTGCTTGCCTCAAATAGCCTCACTACTAAAACATACAGTACTTGCTCCAAATCACCATGATCACATTCCGCTACAGAATTTACAATGCATCTCAAATTAGAGCCCATCGATCTGTCTAGGCAAGAAGAGAACAGTCAGAAGTATGCATGGCAGTGGTCAAGTGCTAGAGACTCAAACATTGAAAGAAGGTTTCCGCTCTCCTCCATAGTAGACTGGGTAGAGATCTCTCCAAATGGGTCCATTTTCATAAGCTCACATGACTTGCTCTTCTCCAGTCAGTTTAAAACTGTGATACATTATGCCTGCTCTCAGCAGGTGTCTCAGCACCTGCTCTCTCCCTACCACATCCAAACCTGCAGTGACAATCCAGCTGCCTGTCTCTATGCCTTCTCTGGCTCCATGGTGGGTGATACATGTAACAAGCCAGGTGTGGAAAAGTCGCATGTAATGAACACACCTGTACACTTTTGACAAAAATTGAAAGGTAGATTTGAGTGTACCTTTATGGAAAATTCACACTGCATTTCTGACATTTGACTTGCAACAGCAGTGGCGGAGGGAAGTGACAGTTGGGAGATAACCAGCATGTAGTCAATACCAGGCATATTCAGAAGTGCTTATGAATTAAATATAAAGGGCTTACATTTAGCAAAATGCCCTGCTGGGCTTTCAAAGGCTCTTCATCACTCCAAGCACATCTTATGCTCTCTTCCTCCCTCTTGTGTTTTTCATTTTTCTTTCCTTTCCTCATCCTTTCTTCCTCCCATCTTTTCTTTATTTATTACTTCCTTTGGATACTTAGTCACTTCTCTCATGCAAAGCTCCTGAAATTCTTTGACACATTGGGTTGTTAGAGGGGAGAATCCGTCAAACCTCCACTTCGTTTGCCTGCTCAGACCTTTCCCAGTCTTCCATCCACGCTTCCCTTGGAGATGTATGTGCAGTATCTTCAACGTATAAACTAATTTTGTTATTTGTTAAAGCAAACTGGTATGATAAAATAAAACCCACAAATTACATGCAAGCTGGAAATCTATACTGTGTACTCTAGAATTTTAGTTGGGTGAACCCAGCATGTCTCTTTGATTGCCTAAGGGTTGGTTACAGTCAACAGAAGAAGCAACTTCTTTCAAAAACATGTTGTTTTAGTTTCTTAGGGCTGCCGTAACAAGTATCCACAAAGTGGGAGGCATCATACAATGGGAATTTGTTCTGGGACAATTCTAGGGGTCAGATACCAGAAGTCAGTGGCACCAGGGAGAGAGTCTGTTACATGTCTCTCAGAGCTCTGAGACCACCAGAATGTCATCACATTACTTGGCTTGGAGATGCACCATCCAGTCTGTCTTTGCATGGCCTCCCTGGTATCTATGTGTATTCTCTTGTTCTAAATCTTATAAAAACAGATCTTCATGAGATGAATTGAGAACATACTATAAATCCAGGAGGCTCTTATTCAGAGAGCTTTAAAATAACCACACCTACAAAGACCTCATTTGCAAATAAAGTCTTATTCACAGGGTTAGGTCCTGGACATATCTTCTGGTGGCCAGCTTGCAACCCATCATATCAGTGATCGATCTGTTCTCCATAACAATATCAGATAAGAAGTAAAAATAGTAGTGACTCCAACCCCGCGCCTTTTCTAGCTTCTAGATCTTATATTCTGTAGCTCTTGGCTCCTTCGAGTTCAGTATCCACCACCAGCTGAGTGCTTCTCCCATCAAAGCTCTCTGTCGCAGCTTTTGGCATTATGCTTGCTTCTGCTCCCTTCCCAAACCCTTTGATTTTTAATATGATTACTTTGGGCTTACCCAGCCAATGTCATTTTATCCCTATTTATATTCCACAGACAATCTAAATGCTCCTCTCCCGAATCTGGCAACTACCTATAGGGTCTAGGGATTAAGACTTAGAATTCTCTTTCCACTGTTCTGCTTGGGGTAGTATAGGTATTTTGTTCTCAATCTGAAATAAATACAAATATGAAGATGCACACAGCTGTCCTTCCCAACACATTAAGAAATCTTCAGGTGCATGAGGCACCTGCCCAAAAGGAGGTGGGGGTTAAAATGAGAGAGACAGGGGAGAAAGAGAAATTATTCTGTTGGATTCCCTGGGTATAGCCATTTGTAAAGGGACCATATCTCATCTCAACATGATTATCAAAAAAATTCTTCTATTTGCTTAAAACTTTTGTTTCATTCTCTCATTTATATATCAAAGACTCCTGCTCACATGTGTGCTTGTACATTCATATATGTGCTGGTTGACTTAGGATGAATAGAATTCAGCTAGAAGCTGTAGCTTCCTCTTTTGATGTGACATATTTGTATTGCCTGAATATTGCACCACAAACTTGTACTTCTGTCATTTTAAAGATGCACCATAAAATATAAGTTGCTACAGGGCTCCAAGGCCTGAATAAGCAGTAGTAGAATGTTGTGGATAGCCCCAGCCTTGTATTTTGATGACAATTCCCCTTTCCTGGGAAGGGCTTCAGAGAAGGAGTGAATCATTACACCAGTGAATTCTAGTAAAATTTCTGTTCACCTTAATTTATAAAATAAAGGCTGGAGCCAGCGATTGAGCAGAAGAAGAGCAGAGGAGAGAGAAGATGATGGAGGATGACAGAAGAGGATGACTGGGAAGTAGGAGGTGGAAGGGCAAACACAGGGTCTGGAAAATGCACAAATTATAAGGGTCTCATAGCTGGGGAATAGAGTAGTGAAGTGGTGAATCTGCCCAATGTAGGCATGAAGCTTATATTTATAATTATTGAGTTGTGTTTTCATTGACCAGTCATATTTGGGTTGAGTATTGACTGCAATGGTAGAAGGCCCAAAATTTTCTCTTTTACTTGGTACTTTTAAGTAGTACACAAGTCCACTCAAAGAGCCAATAATTAGAAGTTGCTTCTTGATCCTGACAGCATGCTTTATTCTTTAGGACAAGGTATTTAGATGGTGTCATGGATGATGAAAGTTCTATTCTCAGAGACAAAGGACTGGCTGGCTCATTTCTGTTGACCCAAGTCCTCAATGCAGCCTGGAAAGCATAGGTTTCTATTACTTCTCTTTCTTGCATCTGTGGTCTATAAATACTCACTTCATAGGGATGTGATGTGAAGGAAAAGGAGCAAAAACAAATGCCTGCCTTTCTCTCAGCAAAACAAAGTCATGGAAGGGGCCTGGATTCTACTGGCATTAAGACATGGGGAGAGTGTGATGAAATCTCACAATGGAGAGTGCTAAAGAACACCCCTGGCTGGACTGAGTGCAACAGGTTGCCCTATACTGATCTAAATTTCTTCTTCTTTTTTAAAAATAATGCCTTATACAAAAAGTCCCATCAACTTGCAAGGCCATGTTGATGTTACATCCCTGGAAAAGGATCTTTGGGTGCTCCAGACAAAAAGGAGGGGCTTTTGGGGTCACCCTAGAGCCTGCCATAGATAGTCCATGACTCTCACTAACAAAAGGACATAAGAATCGTCATTTAACAGCTAAGTAATCATCAGGACTGTCCCTTAAGTATCAGGATCCAGAGACCTTAGGCTGAACCCCCAAATCTACATTTCAACAGCAAGAAACCTGACTGAAACAGGTGCTCACACTTGCAGAGCAATGCCAGCCACCACTTTCTGCTCCATCGCTCCATCGTCCATTCAGGCTCTGGAAAGCAGAAATGTAGGCTGCCCTACATGTTTCTACCCTCCACTCTTTCTTTGTGTCTCGAGAATACAGAACTGTTATGAACTGTTAACAATTCATAAATGAGGAACTATTACCCATAATGATTTAAAATATAAAGTGTTACAAGAGTCAACAAAATCTACACTTGTCTAGTAAAACACAATCAATCTCCTTAATGTATTAAATTCACTGAGCTGTGAATAATTATTCAAATTTCAGAGAAAGAAAGCTTCAAGCTGTATTGATCTTTTGGATTGTAGAAATCCATGGCACTAGGCTGCCTAGTCCTCAGTTTCCTGCTGAGGTAGTCTTACTCTAGCAAAACAGCTTCATTCAAACTCCTGCTTTGTTGAAGTGGAGGGCTGGTGGTTCAGAAAACTGCCTTCCTAAACCCAGGCTTCGAGGATGTTAGTCATATATATTTGTGTATATTTGAGCTGGCCATGACCCAACTAAAGACCTAATAAAGCAAAGCATGGTTGTAAATTCTCTGTTGTTCTCTGTAGTCAGACCAACTGAGTAATGGTGGCTTATGCCTTTAATCGTAGCACTCCAGAGGCAGAGACAGGTGGATCTCTTGGCCTGAGGCCTGTGAAGGCAGAAAGCGCTTACACCTACAGGGTAAATACACCCAGGGGAGAAGATGTCACAGAAGATTAGAGACCAGACCCATTTTATAACAATTCCAAAAACATTGTGATCTTTTCTCCTGTCGAGTAACTTCTAAGAGTGACATGTCTCCTTTTGACTGATAAAGTTAAGGACTGACTGCAGTTGTTTTTTCCTCCACTTGTCACAAATGTTCACTGCCGTCTTTTCCCCTCTGACTAGAGGATAAGTGGCCCAAGTTAGATCAATAAGGAAGGTTATATTTCATTCTCTGGTCATGGTGCTTAGTCATAAAGAGATAAGGCTCATGCCCTCATCCAGGTCAATCATGCTCCTTGCTTAAAAAGCAGTTCTCTCGGCTGTGTGGTAGTTCAACCATCCATTTTTCTTTTATAGTGGCATCTCATACCCTGTCTTCTATATCATTGAGGTGACCTGCATAGTGGTGTCAATGCTTACTGAATTGTTGGGAATGGTTACATACATTTCTCACAGTCCAGGGTTTGAGCTGATCATATATGTATCTGAGGAAGTGTATTTTTAATTCTTATCTTAATCTTCTAATGGCTTTGGGGATGGCAAGATGGCTCAATAGATGTGCTTGCTGTGAACGCAAAGGGAAGTGGGTTCAAATCCCCAGAACTCAGTTAACGCTCGACCTGGTGGTACATCTGTGTAATCTCACTGTTCTGTGATGAAATGGGAGATGCAGCCAGAAGAATCCCTGGAGCTCATGGACAAACTGTCCTGATGTATGCAGCAGCAAAGAAGAGATCCTGTCTTAAGACTTCTTGGAGAGGAATGTTCAACTGCCCAGATTGTCTGGCCTCCACAGGAACATCAGAGCACATGTGTCCATGTTACATGAACATGCTCATGCATGCTCATATACACACAAAATTTTAAAATTATGTGGTTCTTTTTTAGTTATAATGGAAATTTACTAATGTCTAGATGGTTCTCTGTTGAAGACTAATTATGTGATGCTAATACCTGTTGTATTTTACATTTTTATTGCATTTAAAGCATGTGTGTGGCAGCCAGAGGATAATGTATGGAGTCAATTCTTTTTTTCTACTATGTGGGTTACAGGTGTGGAACTTAGGTTGTCAATCTCAGTGGAAGCTACCTTTACCCACAGAGGCATGTTACTGGCTCGGGTGTTGTATTTTAAGAACAGGCTTTATGATCTGAGGAGCAGAATAAGTTTAAAGTTAACAAGATAAATAGATCTCTCCATTGCATGACTTCTCTGGGTCTTCTCTGGTGGGGACCTCAGTAAATGGCAGTATCATTGGCAACTAGAGTCTCCTTTGAGAAACATTAGGTGAGATTGGTATTTCTCAAAAAGTCACTTTGGGACCACTGGCCTAACTTGTACAGCAGGTGGAGACTAAGAAACTTGTCTCCAAATATTGAAGAAAGGACAGTAAGGGGTTGTATAGCATGCAAGTAGTCAATATCAAAGGTTCCCATGTGTACATGTGCACTGATGAGAGGCAGAAGTGGCACACTTAGAACCGACCTCTGTGCTTTCATCAGCCACCTGTCCACACATTACAGCTTATATCAATCAAAAGTTCTTCTTTTGGATTTGTTCTAGTAGACTTGATTATGAAGAAAAAAGGAAGGGAGGAAGGAAGGGAGAGAGAGAGAGACAGACAGAGAGAGAGAGAGAGAGAGAGAGAGAGAGAGAGAGAGAGAAATTTGTCTAAATACAAATGGAAATAAATTGTACAGGAATAATATCCAGGCTGCCTTTATTGTAAAAAATGAAAAGTAAAGTCAGAAGAACAGAAAAGCCAAATCTATCTATCTATCTATCTATCTATCTATCTATCTATCTATCTATCTATTTTTGCTGCCCCAGGCTCTTCATTTTATAATATTCCCTAAGGCCTTACTACTACATGAGAACATGTATACAAATTAAAATTTAAAGCATAACCAATACATTATTTTGTAAAATGTTTTAATTTCAATAATGAATACTCAATCAACAATTTAAGTCATCCATTTACTGGAAATATGGGAAGAAGCATGTGTGTAAGCTTGGAGATTTGAGTTCAAATCCTCAGAACCCATATATGGCCATGCTTGGTAATACACTTATGTAAGCCCAGTGTTCCTGTGGCAAGATGGGAGATGGAAAAAGGAGAATCCTCAGAGCATTACTGTCCAGGTAGCCTGATGTACTCATTGGTTAAAAGAGAGAGAGAGAGAGAAAGAGAGAGAGACAGAGAGAGAGAGAGAGAGAGAGAGAGAGAGAGAGAGAGACTACCTCAAAATTAGAAGGCAAGAACTACTACTTAAGATTATCCTATGATCTCCACACCCTCACAATGACAAGTTATTTTAAAAGAAAAAAAAAGCACATTCCATTCCATGTATTGTCTAACTAATAGAGATTGGGAAATATGGATTTATACCAGCCTATTTTCAATAAACACCTACTGGATTCTTATACCATGGAATATTGCATGGAGTAGACTGTCTACAGTCTACATCATTGTCAGGCACAGTGATCTTAAAAGCACCACTAATCTCATACACTCATACAAATTAATCAAAATGTCTTTGATAACCCAACGATTTGTGATATTTTCAGTCTTGTCACCAAACTTTGACTGAAGATTATTAACAAGATTAAAATGTCATCTGTGTGTTTGTTACTTTGGTAGCTTGGGAAGGTGCTATGCTTTTCACTACCCTTTAATAAACTAGAAACTATTTTATAAATGCTTTATGCTATAAAATATTACAGCATCAGAAAGTACAAATGAAGAATAATAAAACTAGAATAATGACCAAACTCTATTTTAAAACTGTGTCTTACAATAAGCTAGAAAGTAACTCATCACACAAGAGGGGTTGAGATTAAAATTCTGAACAGAATATTATTGTTGTTTTCAGTTCAAAATGTCCAACTTATATTGTACCATTATGAGAAAGTTTATACTATTTTGTCAATGTTTGAGCATCTCAATTCTCAAGAGAACAGAAGAAGCCACAGGCTTGGAGAAAAGGTTTGCAAAAGACATTTAACTTGGGGCTAGGACAGGGAAGTAGGCTCAGACATTTTGGACAACCTGATAAGCCCTTAGAAATAGTGATCATGGAACTCTGTTTATTGTCCTGCTTGTTCTTTGACTCTCCAGGTTTATTGTCTTGCTTGTTCCTTGACTATTTGCATCTATTGTATTGCTAGTTCCTCAACCTAGAACTGACCTTAATACTTGCAAGTAATTTAAATGGCATAAAAGCAAAAAAGGAGAAGGAGGAGTAGGATAGGAAGCTAATGGGGTGGGGGGGAAATGGGGGAAGGAGATAACATCTGAAATGTAAATAAATAAAATATCAAATAAAGGGGAAAAATTGATACATGAATCTAAAGTCTTCTTCTACTCCAGTGAGAAGTAAACAAGCACCTTAATAAAATTTTAGCAAAAATCTTAACAGAAACTTCATCAAAAAAGATCTATGGGTGGCAAACAAGTGCAATAGAAATGCTCAACTTCACATGTCATCAAGAAAATGCAAACTGAAACAACAATCATTATCATTGTGCAACATTAAACCTGCCAGCACCAACTGGTGAGTATAGGTGGCAATAGTCGCTCTCTTTTATGTATAATGAAAATGAAAAATGTGTTGGCCACATTAGAACACAGTTCCATAGTTTCTTACAAAAAATGAAGACTATTCTTATAATATGACCAAGGTATTGCATCCTTGGTGTCAGCTCAAAGGACCTAAAAATGTGTGTTTTATAGTCTGCACATGGGTATTTATAATATTGCCATTTGTGGTTCTCAAGACTTGGGAGTAGCAGAGCTGTCAACTGACAATTGCAGAACATTCTCACAGGGAGTAGTGTTCATTGGTAAGAGATGAATGAACCACCACAAAATACACATCAGAAGATTAAGTACACATTGCTAAGCGAAAGAAGCCAGTCCAAAAGCTACCTTTTCAGGATGCCAATTGCTATGGAAAAGTTAAAATTTGTAAACAAAATAAAGTTTAAAAAATAATGAGTGTAAGGAATAGAAAAAATGGTAAATGGTGGGCATAGCAAAGTTTTCAGTCAGTAAAAATACTCACAAAGCGATATACAAGTGGTGAATGTCATTATTCACTGGATGAAATGTCCAAGACCGAGAGCCATTGTTGCTATCTGTGTACTTTGGGTGATAATAAGCTGCCAGTGTTAAGTATATTCATGTGACAGATGCATCATTCTTCTGGGGCTGCTGAAAATGGCAGAGTCTGTACATGTGTGCAGGTAAAGGAGAAATGGGATATATCTGCACATATCTCCCAATTTTGCTATTATTCTCAAGACATTCTTAAAAGAATCTCAAAATTTTCTCAACTAGCACAGTACAATACAGATGGGTTTCAAGCTATGATGGCAGCCACATGTGTAGAGTTACATCTTCTGATAGCCATTAGAAATTATAAAAATTGATTAAATTAATTGTTATAGCATATCTGTTTAAAGAAACAAGTGAAATATCAATAAGAAAGCAATAAACAGTAATACATTCAATCTATTGATCATGTATTGATATAGTAATAAGATAATATATTAAATTTTCATACCAAATCTTTGAAATATAATGGATATTTTATGTGTTGTGCATGCCTATGTTCAGACTATTTACATTTCAAGTGCTCAGTCTTCATACATTTTTAGTACAAGTCAATAAGGACATTTATTTATTATGAACAAGCTGGATGCTAATTGCTCCCATTCATTATATTATGTCCATTGAGTGTCTTTCTAGCATTGTGCTCAAGTCATACTGTATTTAAGTAATGGATGATATTTTAGCTTCGTTTCTGTTGTTATGGTAAACACTATGAGCAAAAACCAAGTCAGGAACTCAAGGCAGGTTCTTAAAGCCATACACACGGAAGAAAGCAGTTTACTGACTTTCTACTGTTGACCAGTGCTCAGCTACCTTTTCTTATATTTCCTAGGTTCACATGTGTAGGCATAGCACTGCCCAAAGTGGGCGGGGCACTCCTACATCAGCTAACAATGCAGGAAATGCCCCTAGACACTCCAGTAGGCTAATCTGATGGAGGCAAATTTTCATTTTTGGATCCTTCTTCCAGGCATGTCAAATTGACAAGTATGAGTGGTGAAAAGACAGAAAATCAATTCCAAGTAAACAGAATTTTTAACAACTAAGTATTCTTCAAGCCATCCCATTTTATGTCATCCAAGAAAGACATAACAGATAACAAAAGCTGAAGATTACAGTGAAGGCACATGTGTATTAAGCACTTACCATGTGCCAGACGATGTTTAAAGAACAAGTTACTTAATCACCACAATAACCTTCTGATGTGGGTACAAATGATGTTCAGAATCTTAGGTGACTAGCCGAAGACAACCACTGTGAGGATTGATTCTCATTTCTCTTTTTCCAATTGTGGCTATTGTTTACTGAGAGCTTTCTATGCACAAGGCATGGTTAATCAATTAACTAATACTTCATTGAGTTTCACTAAATGCTGTGCCCTAAAATGAGGGTTGGTTTATATTCTTTAAGAATCTAATATTTGAGAAGATGGGTCTTACATACTAGAAATAATATTAAAACCCCGAAAGCAATGAGTAAATGTTGACCAAATTGTGTGGCCTTGAAGACAACTTCAGATGTAGGATGAGCTAGAACCTTATCACATAGAAAAGAAATCACCACGTGTAGTTTTCAAGCATCAGTGTTTCCCCAACTATCACTCACACTGAGCAGCCAAGCTATGACCTTATGTTCTACATCACAACAGGATTATAATTTGTTGACAATAATGCAAAGTGTTGTGATTTGCCTTGGTACATTTGGTCCTCGGAAAACTTTTTTTATATGCTAGAACAGATATCATATTCACTTTTTTTGCAGAGACAAAAGGAGAGCAAACCACTGAGAATTTGTGATTGTTAGGTGAAGGACTAGATCCAAAGGTGTCTAGCTCCCTTTTGCTGTAATGTTAGTCTTTCCAGACATGACATGGGAAACTCTAGTGATTCCAAGATAGTTGAGAAACATAAAGTTTGTATTTAAAAGATAAAAGTAAAATTAACCAAGTGAAAATATTAAGTAACTGGAAGCAAGTAAATGAATGGTAAGAACAGAATTTGGCAAACTTGATACTTTATACAATGTCATTTATATTTTCTCTTAGTGTAAATTCCAATGGCTAAATTATATGTTTTATCTGTTGTCTCATTACCAAAAAAATATTTAATCTCAGTGGTAACCAGTAATCAGTGTTTTAATGACCTCAGTTTACCATTTTTGAGTTTTCATAACAATTCATAATATTATCTTTGCATTTTCCCAAACTCTGAGCTTGAAGAAAATGACTTTTTCTTACATATTATTGTTTGCTGTAATTAGCCTAGCATGTTAGAGAGAAGCATTTTATTTCTATCAAGAGAGAGCATATTTCTGTAGAGATACATGCACAGAGCTGTAAGTAATAAAGAGATCACTGTAAGTATCAGCCTCCGCTCCAGCCCCACTTCTCTGGCACCCTCCTTCCTGCACTGGCCTCCTTTCTGATCCTCACTCTCTGCTTATGTGGGGCTCTTCATGGACTTGTGGCCTAGGTACAGTCACTTAGTAAACTGCAGCTTCTTCTGCCTGCTTCCTCCCTTTCTCTAGCGACCTAATGCAAGCTTCCTAAAGATAGAATTTTGTTGTACAGTATGGGTTTTTTTTTTTTTTTTTTTTTTTGCAATGGGGCATTCAATGTTAAAAACAGCCAGCAAACAAAGAAACTACTGCATCTGACAAATTTTTTAATTTTCCCTGTCCATGAGAGCAAAACTAGCCAGTGTTCCCCTATCAACTCTCCCACCAGTATCTCCCAGGCTGTAGACACAGACACTGTTTCCTTCTCTGACTTGAGACCTATAGATCATTTCCACTAAGCAGGTCTGTGGATCAGACATTTAAATATATCCTAGATATTTCTAATCTTATCCCTCAAAACTCCCAAAACCCTAGTTAAGCTATCACTACCCCTTCCCTAAATAATCAGCAGTAGCCATTTAACTGATACTCATATCCCACATATATAATATATATTATATATATTTATATTATATATAATATAATTTATATTATATATTATATAACGCATATTATATATATAAACTTAAGATACTAAAATTCATTTCATCTGGAATAAACCTGAAATACCCCAAGGTTACGAACCTTGTACTGCTGGCCATGCCTGCCCTGATGCAGCCTATTCTGCTCTAACCCACTTACGTTCATTCCCCTACATATTCCTTTCAGTTCCTTTTTCATTCCATCCCTTCCCATCCTTTCTCTTCTGTTCTGTCTCCATGAACTATTCACAGTCATGCTTCATCTTTCCTGTTTTTCAGCTCTCAAATCTCTGACTCTATCCTCTGTTTCTCTCTGTCTCTCCCACCCCAGTTTCCCTCCATATTACTATGTAATTTCATTGCATCTATTGCAAGGGCAATAATCCTCATATTTTGCTTCTTGTTTATCTCCACTCCCCTTCGCTGCAGTGAGTCTAAAGTCCCAGTCTGTGCCTTTCAACACTGGAGCTTCAGCACCAAGAACAGCTCCCAGCACAGCACATCGAAAGCACCTGGTGAATGAATGGATGCAGCTCTTTTTGTGCCAGAAGTTATTTATATGCCATTGACTGATGAATGCCTAGCCTCACATCTAATTAGAAAGAATGGATGGGACCCCCCAGGATGCAAATGTGGGGCCAAGCATGAGCTGAATCTGCAGCATAAGGCAAGCCTCTTCCCCTCCGATTGCACACTTGGCAAGTGTTTCCTGACCAAATGAGTGAGTGTGGGCTCAAAGGTCAGTGTGCCTCCAAGCATGCCTGCCAATGTACAGTAAGACTTTAAAAAAAGAGCTGAGTGTGCTATTTTCACCACTGATGGTATCTCTCTTTCAGAAACCATTATAGAAAGAGGCAGAGACACACTGTTTATGTGACTGGAGGCATTTGGTTGAAATTGAAGTGATTTTTAAAACTACAGAGGCACAGTCATCTGGCACCCGTGATGATCCGAGTTGAGAAGGCACCCCACCAAATTCTCATTTCATCTGGCACAGTGTAAGACATTTACATTCATTTTTGTCTATGGCACTCTTTGTTCCAACTTGGAATATTGATGCTGTGCATTTTATCTGCATAATGCAAACATTAAACTTTATCATTCTTTACAGAACAATTGCTAGAGAGAAGGTTTGTATTCTCTTTCTAAAGACCATGGTAATCAGAGTAATAATTTTAGATTTGGATCTGTTAGGGTTCATGTCAGTCTAAGACTGTTTTACAGCAACAAAAAATTATATTTAATGGCACTTTATCTGTGACATTCACTCTTCTTGGACACCTGCTGTGAGGACTTACAAAAAGATCAAAGAAACGAATCTCTTCTCATTTTGGCAAGCAGTATACCAAATCTATATATAAATAATACTAAATTCTTGAAATGCACCCCAAACACAGTTTTTTTCATAACACATTTTTAGCTGTGAGGGAACAAAGATCTTTACATCCCTAAATTTATTTCAATGCCAGGAGTTAAAGCGTGCTGTTAAGATGAACACCACAAAGTAAATTAATTTGATCTATGAATTCTCAAAATGTTGCCTCACATTGTGTAAATACAACTTGTTAATTTGGGAAATTTATTATAGACTTCCTTGTCATTACAGAAGATTAACAGGGCCTTTTACTAATTATCTGCAGTATGGCTCTCTATAATGGTCATATTGGGTAATGATTGCAGTAACATTAATGTAAATCCCTGCTTAATGTCTCACTGTAAGTCCTAGATTGGCAGTGTAACTTCTCTGTGTTTCAGTTTCATTAATGTCAATCTGTTCTTTAAAAGAATGATACTCATGAAAAGAGAGCCCATTCCCCCTTTATCCTCAATGCCCATATTGCCAAGTGCAGTGCTGGCACTGTATTGAAAGGTTGTTTTAGTTAGCAAATCTCACAGAAGTACATTAAAGAATAAATGATAAGGTAGATATGGCTATTAAGAAAACATTGACATTGAGGTGAGCAGATAGATCAGTGGGTACAATGCTTCCAATGGAAGCATGAATTTCTGAGCACAGATGCCAAGAACTCACATAAACTCGGGCAAAGCAGGACATGTCTGTAATTCCTGCACTTCTACTCCAAGATAGAAGGCAGACATGCACATTTCTAGAAGCTCAAAGGCCAGCTACTTGAGGTACACAGCACTTAAGAAAAGATGCTGTTTGAATCAAGGTAGAAAGCAATAAAAAATGCCAAAAGTCCTCTAACCTTCACACATACACTTTTGTATGTTTACACCCACATGCACACATGCAATCATGCACACACACACACACACACACACACACACACACACACACACACACACCATTTTTTTAAAAAAAGAGTAACTGGATCATACTGTTTTTCAAGGAAAATTTTGCCAGGAATACAAATGCCTAATAATTAGATAACAGTGTGTTCATCTATGCTAACAAATAAATGTACTTACAGGGTTCTTTATTGAGAACAATATAAGCAAACAGGCAGTTTCATATTTTTTTCTTAGGCTTACAAACACTATGATTTAGTGCAGAATTGAGCAAAAGTTATAAAAATGTAAGTTATGAATGTTTTTGTAGTAATTTCCCTTTAGAAGTAAAATTACAGAAAATCTTGGTGGTAGCCTTATTTGTAATAGTGAAAAACAGAAACAACCAAAATGTACATTGGTAGTCATTAATTATGGTATAGCTATGCAAAAAAAAATGATGGTTTAGTTGTCAGCCAATATTAATGGTAGATGTGGATGTGAAAAGACACTTGAAAATAAGCAAACATTAATTTGCAATATCATAATTATAATGGAATTGCTTTGCATAAATTGAGTGCACAAAGAGAAAGTGTGGAAACACTGGGATGATTTCCTCTGAGAAGTGCTCAGGAGGCTGCAATGCTTTACTTTGTCTCTCCCAAGTTCTTGTTCAAGGATTTTCGGGTAGTGTTAGATTCATGGTAAAGAGAGAGTGTACAAAGATGTCCTATTTCTCCTTTATTCACACAAAGCAAGCCTCTTTCATTTTTTCAGCATCCTCTACTGAAGTGGTATAGCTGTTGCAACTGATGAACCTGCATTCATGTGTCCTTGTCACATGGGGTCCATAGCTTATAAACTAGGGTTTACCTTTTGCTTTTCACAGTTGGTCAGCTTGGAAAAATACACATTAAGATATGTGTACACCATGTGGCACCACACAACATATTTTCAACTGTCTTAAAAATCCCTGGGACTGCAATGATGACACATTTGGTAAAGTACAGGATTCAAAAGCACGAAGAACCCACATTAAAAATGCTGGACATTGTGGTATAGGCTTGTAATCCCAGCATTGGGGGAAGCAGAAACAGGCACCATGGGGTCTATGCTGGGCATTGTGGTGCAGGCTTGTAATTCTAGTGTAGGGGGAAGCAGAGAAGACCACCCTAGGGTTTACTGACTAGCCAGGCTAGCCTCATAGGTGAGCTCCAGGCCAATGAGAGATCATGACCAAAGATAATGAGGGAGCACCTGAGTAAAGATATCTGAGGTTGTTCTCCAGCTTCCATACGTGTGTGTGTGTGTGTGTGTGTGTGTGTGTGTGTGTGTGTGTGTGTGGTGTTCTGCTTATTCAACCATACCACCCACTCCATATTCCTGGAAGCCACTGATGATTTTACTATCTCTTACTGTTTTGCAATAAGAATTAGAAACAAATGTTATTGTTTCTAATAAAAAGGATGTAACTGGTTTGAAGGATGAAATAGAAGATGGTGAGAAAGTAGGAAATGAAATCCCTTCTACATTTACTAAAATGAAACACATATGTAGATATCTTAGTGTATCATTCACAGCTAAGCTTTAAAGATCAAAAGCTTATCAAACACAGCTTGGAGGAGACCTCAACTCTGGACTTGGAAATGTGGCTCTCATATTTCAGTGCTAGACTTAAGGGACTTTATAACTAAAGGTTCTCTGCAATCAAGGTTGCTCATGTTACTGAATTAGAGTTGGGGATCTTCTCAATTTATGGCTGTTTCCTTCCACGGCCCATGCCTTTGCCAGAGAAAAGAGAATATACAACAGCAGTATATCTTGCAAGTACTTGACTTTAGAAAATCTTAATCTCCTTAAGACCCAGTCTCTAGTTGACATTCCCCACTTCAGTACCGAATCTGTCACAATGGAACATACAGAGCTCCACCATCTGTACCAACGACAGCTCATTCATTTCCAGCCAGCCACAAAAATGGAAAGGTCAATCAGTTCACCCCCACACTGAAGTTGTTTTTTCCTTCATAGTTTGTCTGGCCAAGGAAATCAATTAGAAAACAAACGCCAGCAATTCTTAGTCCTAAGGAACACAGTGGCTCTGAGCCATTCCCCAGTCCTCCTGACATCCATCACCTGTCCGGTGAGGACAACAGACTGTCAACTTGGAAGCAATGAAGGAAGCATTCAGGGAGATTTGCCAGCTGATGGCATCTCTTAACAATGCACTTGTGACCAATAATATGGTCTTTGAATGCTCTAGGTGAGCTAAACACATCTGTTCAAAGCTTGTTCCTGTGCTTATTAACTATGTGAGCTGGGCAAGATGTTCATCCCATGAGCATCAGCTGCATCCTTGGCAAATAGAGTTCAGATCTCACGGTGACATCATTGATACGAAAGGCTATGGTATGTGTAATCACTTTGTACAGCTCATGGGAGGCAGTAAAATGATTCATATATCTTTTATTCGATGATAATGGTGATGAGGATGACTCATCATTATTCCACGTTATCAGAAAAGAATTAGATGTGATACTGAACAACTTTACTCTGACACGAAGCATTTAGTGGTTATGTGGTTTCAAATAAAGTTTACTAGTTCATGAAAAGGAAGTAGAAATAAATGCTCTGATTCCTATGGTGCTCTTTTAACATCAAGGAGCAATGACCTTAGTGATTATGCATATGCATACATACCAGCATAAAATAAAAGGTTTCATATATCCTCTCTTTGACTTTACCCTCAAGTCGAGTTGAGCTAGTAGGTAAAAGGCAGCTAGCACTTCAGTCTTTGCTAAGGGACATGTTCAAAAGCTTATGGTGGGAGTGAGAAGTTAATAGTTGTAGTTTGCCTGTTACTACAACATTTAAATTACTATTTGATTTCCTGTCAGTTTTTAGGCTCCTTTTCATTCTAATGGTGATATATGCTATAATAGATGACTTTGGAATGATAAAAGACAGTAATGTCCACTTGCTTATTTGTGATATTCTTCTGCATCTGTTTGGTCATGTCAAATATATTGTCAGGAGTTTGTATATATTATTTATTTATTTATTTATTTATTTATTTATTTATTTATTTTGGTTTTTCAAGACAGGGTTTCTCTGTGTATCCCTGGCTGTCCTGGAACTCACTTTGTAGACCAGGCTGGCCTCAAACTCAGAAATCCACCTGCCTCTGCCTCCCAAGTGCTGGGATTAAAGGTGTGCGCCACCACCGCCCTGCTATAATCGGTTTTTAAATCCATCAATATTAATGTAAACTATGAGACTTTGTGTAGCAAAAGATGTACCTCTGCCTCTTTAAGTGAACAACTCTTTATTCCTGTGTGTTCAGAGACACTCACATGTTTTGTCATGTTACAATGCCAGTTTGGGATGCTATAGTGATGCTGCTGAGGTGAGTCTACAGTGGAATAGTGGCATTTCCATTTTAACAGCCATTTTATGGACCATAATGCAGGTACGAAGTCCCAAAGACTCAAACTGAGAATAGAACCAAAGTCCAGGACCTCTGAGTTTCTAAGTGGGTTCTGGAAAAGGAACTGGGAATATGAATGTTAGTTCCTCATTGTTTGAGATTTCTCAGCACTGATGCCTTTATATTTCAGCTCTGGCAGCTGTGCATATAGCAAGCAATCATCTTGAATGCATGTCTCTTCTACCTTTGACATAGCAGCCTCTGAAAAACAGTTCATTCTCTCAAAGATGGAGTGGGCTCGTGGAAAAAGAGAACACAGGTTTTATGCTCAACTGTCACTACCTTTACCTCCCTTTGTGACTTTTAAAAGGACATTAAATTCAAACATCTCCCTCTACAAATGGTAAAGTAAGGTAAAAGAGATTCAGAATCATGAGACCATGGAGCAGGTGCTTATATTTTTAAGAGATATGATACAGCAAACAGATTTGTATATGATGGTGCCTTCCTCTCATATTTAATGAACTATGTTGTAGCTAACTTTCTTTGTTGTTTCACAAGTATCTCAAAGTGCCATGCCCTCACCTATTCTAGAAAGAATAAAATTGTAAAAGAAACTAGATCTTATTTTTAAAACATTGAATAAAGGTGTTCTTATTAGGTTTGTCAACCTGACACAAACTAGAGTTATTTGAGAAGAAGAAACTTAAGCTGAGAAAATACTTGCGTGACAGATTAGCCTCTGGACAAGCCTAAGGTGTGTTTTCTTGATTGACAAATAATGTGGGAGGGACTAGAATATTGTAGGTGGTGCTACCACTGGGCTTGGTGGTCCTGGGTACTGTATGAAAGTGAACTAAACAAGCCAGGGGTAACAAACTAGTAAGCAGCACTCTTCCATGGATGCTGCTTCTGTTTCTGCCTCCAGGTTCTTGCCATAAGCTCCTGCCCTGACTTGCCTCCATGATGGAGTATGATCTGAGAGTTGTAAGCTGAGATAAAACCTTTTCTTCCCAAGATGTTTTTGTTTATGGTGTTTTATCACAGCAATAGAAACACTAAGACAAATCTATGCTGTGTTCTTTCAGGGTATAGAGTGTCACCCAAATCACTAGGTTCTTGCCACTGCACTCCCACTCAGTGAGACAGAGAACTCCATAATGGACTTGCTCACCACACACTGATTTAATCTCTGCCACTGTCACCTCCCTGAGGGAGAGCAACAGAAACAGCTGCCTTGATTGCATAGCTTATATTTATTGCCAGCACATGCTCTGATCATGATATTTAACAGTCTGTTCAGACTTGCCCCCATGGGCCAAGGGAAGAGTAAATCTTTCCAGGTAGAGAGAAGAAACTAAGAGTAGTCTCACGGCATGTGTACACTGCCTTCTGCTCTTTCTGATGGTAGCTGGTACATTACTAGACTTTCACTTGTCTCCTGAATTAGGGAACTAATTCAACTTCTAGAAAAAAAATCTTTCAGATGCATCAAATTCTCATCCTGTAGACAATGAAATAGAGGTTTATGCAGAGACTCTGCCTGTCTTCACCTGTTTCTTTGCATGCCTTATAGGCATCTCAGAGTGTGTTCTACCTTATTGGCCTCCAATGATGTCAACCACTGGAAGGCCCTGGTGGCAGCCTGGAGGTCAGGAGCAATGCAAAGCCTAGGAATTTCCCTTTGTCTCTCATCACTTCAGGAGCATCCCTAAAGATGCTTTCATTTCTCCCTATACTGCTCCTTTCTTGGCATCTCCTGTTGCTGTAGAAACAAACTCTTCTAGACAGATCTCATCCTGTGTACAGACTACTATGACTACTGCTGCCTCTTTATATGAGTCTTGTCTAGGGGTCACTAATAATTTTTTAAGGCCAGATATTAAATAGTCTAGGCTTTATACTTCAAGAGGCAAAATTGAGGATAGCAGATGGGTGTTTAGAGGGTGTCTGAGTTTCTCTTTCTCTGCTGTGTTAACATAGCCTGACAGAGCAGCCTAAGGTGAATCAAGGCTGTGGTCCTTATGTCTCAGAAGTCAAAGTGACAGGAACTTAAAGCAGTTGGTCATGTTGCTTCTGCAACCAAGAAGCAGTGAGTGACGGATTCTAATGCTTGACTTGCTTCCTCCATTTATACAGTGCAGAATCCCAGCCAGGGAGTGGTGCTACCTACAATGTGTGGATTTTCCAACCTCAATTAGCCTGATTAAGATTAATCTCTGGCAATCATTCTCAGACGCTAACTTTAATCCAGACAACCCCTCCTTCTGTGCCCCAAGGCTTGCCTCTTAGGTGATTCCAGTGTCTGTCAAGTTGACCATGAACACAGACAGCATTATAAAAAATAATCATTTAAAAACACAAGCCATTTTTAGATATTACATAATATTAAAAGAAGTAAGGAGCTGGATGGAATTTTGCTCTTAGACCTTAATTTGTCAAGCCCTGCTTTAGCCTTAGAGGTGGCAATGTCTTCTCCAGCTGCTAGTTTCTGGATGCTTAAAAATCTCAATTTTGGTTATCATTTGCATCTGCAGTGTTCAATACAGGTACATGTGCTGACTGTTAAGTGCCCACCAGGTGGTTGATTTGAGAAGTGCTGGAAACATAAGGAGGCTGGTCTAGCTGGAGGAGGAGTCACTGGGGATGCACCTTTGCTGCTCTAGTCCCTTGTGATCTTTCTGCTTCCTGTCTAAGATGAAGAGCCTCATCTCCCAGAGTCCCGCTAGACCACCTTCAGCTTCACCTCAGGCCAGAAGGAATGAGGCCATCTAGACAAAATCTGAAACTATAAACCCAGTTAAATGATCTCTTCTGTAAATTGGTCTCTCACATAATTTAGTCTAGCCCATCTATGGAGCACACTGATCAAATAATTTCTGCGTGTTAGTTTCCTATATGGACTTTTTCAAAATCAGGCTACCTAAAGTTTACTCTCTTTTCCAGAATACATTCTGACTGGTAAAGTTCAAAACCATAACCGATAGCATGTATGTTTTCCTACTTCATAAATTTCTCAGTGCTTTTAGCTTTTCAGAAATGCATTCACAGATATGTCTCGATGAGATTGTGTGTCTTCATCATTCACTACCAGTCAGTTGGCCACCTGCGCGTGCTTTCAAGCAGTGCTGAAGCTGTCACCCAGTGCTGAAGACTTAGTGACCCCAAGTGAATCCCACAAACTGATACTACAAAAATAAACTTGAAGTATTAAATAATTTTCCCCATGTGGACCAATAAAACACAACCCCACTAGCAAGAGTAATGGGAAACAGGCTAATTTGTAGACTCCCATTACCATCAGGGGAAGTGTAGAAGACAATGCAGAGACAAGCTCTAGCCAGCCTACCCCCTCTATCACCTCCTCCCTCATCACTACAACTTCTTCCTCGCTGTTCTTGTCTTTATGGCTGCATCACCATCAGTTCTGTCATCTATTGCACAGGCAGATCCACTCATTGCTCAGATCCTTGACCCCACTTCAATCAGTATAAAAATTTAAAATTTTTAACCAGTCTCTGCCTCTGTCTTTATCTCTTACCATCTGCCTCCCAATCAAGCAAGCATTGTCTCCTTGGTTGTTCTCAGCTCTCTTCCACATTAGACATCAAGCCTCTCAACTCCTGCACATCACTTCCCACATGCTATGTCCTTCATCTTTCTTTGAAGAGCTCTCTCATAGCCTTTGGTCTGCAATCAAACATAACTACATTGCAATCATGTCTAACCAGTTTCTGCTCTTGGCTTTATGTAGGTCTGGGGTCTGTTCCTGCTCTCTTATGGGTTTCACTCAGTCTTCCTCCATGAGCAGCATGTGTCATCCTGCTGTCTAGGACACTCTATCTTCTCTCATCTGCGCTGCCATAAGTGCCTCTATCACAGGCCCTTCTCCACCACTGTATTGAAGTACATATCACATGGGCCACCCAGTCCATGCCAGAACTTATTTATATTTGTGTACAATTCTCATTTTCTTTAGAAAAATATAATTATAAAAGTATATATATGTATCTATATATGCACATGCTATATTTCTATATTTATATTCTTTCATCTTGTACTAGTTGTACATTTCAAGAAGGAGGAGGTCATGGCTACTTTATTAAGCAAGTGAATATATAATTAATGGAATTTATAATGTCTTAGTAAATACATATTGATAGAACACAGGAGGGGGCATTTACAACTCTAGGCTAAGGACTGAAAAGTCTCACTAGGATATTGAAGGCTGTTGGATGCTCACCCAGATCTCCTTAATCAAATGCTTTCCACCATAACAATACAATGTGATGTCTTTTTGATGCTAGCATTTAGTCTCTGCCTGGTGGCTTTCCTGAGCTACAAGTGGTAGAAGACCTGCAGGCCTAGCTTTGGGTCAGCAACCAACAGAAGTGCTTAGATCATCACTGATACACCATCACCTGTGTGATGCCATCTCTGCTGAGATCTGTTTTCCAAAGTTTTCCATAATCTCAGGGACCTGAGTTGCACATGGTGGTAACTTGTCTATTGCTTGTCTCATGTCTTCCTGCTCTTAGGAGTTTTCCGTGACTTTCTACCAAGAAAACTATGTGCATTTAAATATTTGTCTCACTATGTGTTGGGGAAATTCAAACTAAGACAGCCAAGATTTTCCATGTTGATCTTTAGCCCTTGACTTCATCCTCTAAACTTCTAACCTTCTAAATATTCTGGGCCTGGAAGCACCAACTCTTGTCATAAAAAATTTCAGTTTAAGATGCAATGTTAAAATGAGATGTTACAGACTCAAAATTTCTGAAACTTTATCCAAAGGGTAAAAATGTGAGAAATCATAACAAAGTGACTATTTTAGACACAACATTTCATGAACACAAGTTGGAAAACATTGTATCCTTTTCTATTTGTAATTCCCCCAATTGGCTCAATAGTAGGAAGAAGAAAGAGTCATTCTCCATTGCCTCTGGGTATGAATCAAAGGAAAAAGATCTTCGACCTTGGTTCTGGCAGAACTGGTAACCCTGTGGAAAGGCCCAGATTCCACAGCTCTTCTGTTTAGGCACATTTACCTAAAATTTACAAAGAGAGATGGGGAACCAGAAAACAAGGGTAGACTCATTTAAGGGGAAGACATCCTTGTCAGACAGTGATCCTAATGGAACAGCCCTTATTTGTCTTTTCCTTAATGGAATGTTCCATCCTTGAATTCTCAGTTTTCAAATCTTATAGCTCAGGCTGAATCTTTCTCTCCTGTCCTTAGTGACACTAAACAATTTCCTCAGTAGCATGTTAATGTGACAGCCTTTCTCTATTCTACCAGGACAGGAGGCTCTCATATGAAAAACAAAGTCCTATAATAAGCCCTCCTAAGAACACTGGAGCTGT
Organism: Arvicanthis niloticus; assembly: GCF_011762505.2. NCBI lineage: Eukaryota > Metazoa > Chordata > Mammalia > Rodentia > Muridae > Arvicanthis > Arvicanthis niloticus. The sequence continues at coordinate 98,160,190 of NC_047660.1, read as the reverse complement.
AAAAACAAGCTAATCAATGTATGATGGTTAAATTTGCATACCTTCTAATGTTTGCATGTATGAAGTCAGGGGTGGAGGAAGCTCTCATTCTGGGAAAACTATAGTCTCAGGATTGTTGTTCCTTCGGTTATCTTTTCTGCTGTCTAATTCTCAGTTACCCTGATTTGATGATGAACGAGAGAACACTACATTAGAAGAAAACTTACTGAGTGTCAGGTCTTATTTAAACATTCTGCATGTATGTCTCATTTTAACACGGCAGCAATACTATGAAATAGATACTGCTGTCTGTACAACAAAAAAAGTCGCACAGGGTCTTCTTTCATCATGATGAGGATAAAAAATGGCAGAGTTCATGGTGGTTGGAACATGACCAAGACCCTGGGCAAATGTGATTCCAAAAGACATCTTTCCCTCTTTAAGTTGCCAGTATTTGGTCACAGTGACATGAAATTAACAAACACATAGATGCTGAGAGGAAGATTTGGTACAACTTATTTTTAGAGGAATTACTTCTAAAGACAAAACAGGCAATACTCTAGTGAGGCAGGGCAAGAAAGAAGGTGATCAAAGCTCTGCTGATGATTAGGTTTTCACTAAAGGTCAAGCTGTCCTGCAGGGCATCTCTTAGAAAATCTACAGAACATGCCTTATTGTTGTTCAGCATATGGGGTACCACTCACAGTTGTCACTGGATGAGGGCTATTGCAGGAAATAATCACTTCCTAGTGTTTCTTTCTTGCCATGCCTGGCATGTCAGCCAAGTTCCAATAACTAGAGGAAACTCCTTAAGGGTGGGTTAGCACTCATTTCAAAGTAGAGCCATACATGAAAAAGGGACAGGTTAAATATGTGGCAAATGGCAGTTTCTACTCCAACAATCGAGGAGAAATCAAGCACCAAGCGTCATATACAAGGCCTTGTATTTGTTCAGGGAATATCTGACACATCTTTAAATATCATTGAAGAAAATGTTTTTAATCGCTGTCTAGTATTTTACCTTATGGGTGTTCTAAATTTATAAACTGTCTGTTTCTAATTTGTTTATGCCCCCCCTGCCACAGCCCCTGAAATGCATAACTCCTTCATGCTGCATTATGTGTTAGCTCAAGGTGTGTACATTCTTCTACTGGGTGCTCTTGACATATATTAAGTATTAAAGGGAATAGTCTTGCATTACATATTATGGACATGCTAAGTCTCTGAGATCCAGAACCCCACTCACCACCTCCAAGTCAAGCATGTTCACCACCACAGTAGCACACTACTGAGATGAGAAAACAGTTAAGCATCACTTGTTTGCTTTGACTGCACGCCAAAATGGAAGGTGTTTTAGTTCTATAGTAAAATGACATAATGAGGAAAAAAATCCTCTCTTCTAGCAATATAAGCAAAAACGTGCTCATATGGTGGTGTAGAGGAAATACACTTTTTTTTTTTGGTACATTTATTAGAAGCAGCATTTGAGTCTTTTGAAAGTTGCCTAGAATTTTCTAATTGACATTATATTATTAACTGAAGTCCATGTCTGACAACCAGCTAACCAGTAGGTCCTCTGATCTGACATCCATAAAATATCTTTTTTGGTCCAATGACTTGGAGCTTGAGTTACATCTTCCTCATATTTTAAATACACTGAAAAGTTAGAAGCTACTAAAGTTTGCCATCTTAATTCAAGGGTTATGATAAATCACTGTCAGTGGCTTATTGAGTTCTATATAAACATAATAACCTGCATAAATTCTTGCTTATTCTTGAGCATATTCTCAACAGGAGAAGGGCATGGCATTTCACAGTATTCAAATGTGCTGCTGAAATTGCAAGCTAAATGCTTCTTCTAGATGGATGTTACTGGGACAGCAGAGCAAGGTGTGCTGTGGGAGGAGATGAGAAGTAACTGTGCAGACGTGGTAAACAAAGAGGCAAAACCTAACTCTCCTTCTTTATCAAGAACAGGGGAGTTTCTATAGCTCCTGGGAGACCTGGGGTCTATAGGAGTTATTTCAGATAGGAGTTATAGTCAGATAGTGAACTGTATTTTAGTAGTTATAGTTTAGGTCATTTGCATGGAAGGGAAAGAGTGGATGTGGGTAGGTATCTCCAGCTCCTCCCTTCTCTGCTTGAATGATTTAACCGCTTTGGATATAAACTCTTGATTAAAGTAGTGTTTGATAGAAAATTCTGGGTTTAAAAAACAATGGTTAAACACTTTTGTTTCAGATTCTTAGTAAAAGTATTTCAAATGAAGGCACTGCTATCTTTAAAAGGGGAGGGACCCCACCATCTTTCCTTAGTTTTTCCAGATATCCTTTATTTATTTATATATTTATTCAACTGCATGTCTTGGGAAGGAAATGGAGAGGCCCAAGCTGGAAACCGTTTTCTTTTTTTTCTTGTTTTTTTTTTTTTTAATTATCAAATCATAATTTTTACTTTTTAACACAAGGGTTATAAACACAAAAGTGCAGGATGTGGGGAATGGAATGACACAGGAGCATAGGTGTTCAGGGGGAGTACAGATATCTTTTAGAACAGGGTATCAGCTGGGTAAAAGGTTCAGAGGACAGGTCACTATGACTCTGCCTATGATTCACTTGTCCTTATATAAGTTGGTACTATCTGCCAAGGCCGCCTATTTACAAGGTCTATGACTACTCAGGCTGGTAAGTTTCCACAAAAGCTGCCTGTTTGCAATAGCTTATAGCCATCTGTTTCAGTGTTATTCCACAGAGACCCAAGACTTTGTGTTAGCAGGCATGTATGTCAGGCCTATTGCTGATTTTAGGCTTATGGTTAATTTTAGGCCTTCAGTGTATAAGCAGGGCTGTCCCTGACATCTCCTCCCTTCTCCAAGTATAGAAGGGCTGTGGCAATTCTAATCTTGCTAAGGAGGGGATAGAGGCCTGACCTCCAGTAATTAAAGAAGACCTTGTAATGGCTCTGGACCTCCTGTCATTGTTTAGTGAAGCATGAGGGCCATACCTATCCCGATGTCTTTGAAAACTGTTTTCTTGACAAGTCTTTCTATATCTCATAGGCATACATGAAATGAATCCTTTCCTGTTCATCCCACCAGAGCTCAGTTGCTGGCTTTTCACTCTGGATGGCTTTCTAAACTATGTCTCTCTAGCTTGAGGGTAAGACTAGGAATTCATATGCCTAATGTGGTATGTGCTAGACAGTTGTCAGACCTTAAAGGGTTGACCTTCAGGTAACCCACTCCTACTAGCTCTTAGTCAGAGATCAATGTTGAAGCAATGCAGACATTAGGAGCCCAGGAATAATGTTGAGCATCTCAGTCCCACTACCTGGCCATTGACAATTCTTAGCTGGAACTCTAGATCTTAGATTATTGAACATAGATCAATGAACAGTATCCGTTTGGTCTTTCTCTTCCAGAAGCCAAGGGTTTCATGCAGAACTTCCAGAAGAGTTAATGTCTTCACACTCTTCTTTAGAAGTACAGCACAAATATTAATTGTGAACTCCCAAGGAGAAATGCTCAACAGTTCTGAGCTTTATACTCTCTTGTAAGTTAGGAGACTATTTGAGTGTTTGCAGGGTGGGTAGGGGGCACATTTGAAAATGACTCTCACTCCTACTCTTTTAAGCATTCAGAATGTTGGTAAAAGCATCACTTCTTATGCTTCATTAAGTATGAATACAAGCACTTTTGTCTTAGACTAGGAAATGTTTATGGGGCAAATATATTTTTAAAAAATGTATACGTTCCACAATTTGTTGAGTCCTCTGATATTTAGTAGAGAGAAAAAGAATTTTCATGGGGAATACATTTGGGAAACAATGAGCCTCTTGGTGATTCAAAGTATACATTAGAAAGATGAAGCACTAAAAATGATGTCTTGAGTCTGTTTCATCATACTCTCACATTCCTTCTCCCATCTGCTATCTTTCTCCCTGTTTTCTTTTCCTCCTTTTTCTTCCTTCATTTTCCTTTCCTTTAGTGCGGTCTTACAGAGGTTCATGAAAACGTTTCTGGAAAATACTGTGCTTACTTGCTTACAAAAAGCTATAAAGGTTGATTTTGACTTTTTTTTTTTTGTAATTATAGTGCCAGCATCATGCCCATAGAAGGTAATGTTAATGTAAAATGAGCGAGAGTATGTTGATAACACACCAAAACACTGTTGAAAGTTGCTTAACACCTCCCCCTCTGTGATGGCTATTCCTGGTTGTCAACTTGACTATACATGGAAGGAACTACAATCCAGAAATGAAGGGCGCACCTGTGATCCTGATCTTGAGTCTTGAAGATACAGGCTTCTGATCTTGATCTTCACATGGAATGCCACAGGCTTTTGATCTAGATCTTGAAGCATAGTGGCCGTGAAAAGCATAGGCCCTGGCAAGGTAGTACACACCTGGATCAGAGCCACAAGCTGTGAAGCCAGGAACAAGCTCTGAAGGGCATGTGACCATTATTTTATAGGCATGGGACAGACACTGAGGTGACAAAGATTTTGAAAGATTGTTTCTATCTATTTAGGTATAACAGTAGAGATACGAATTTATTTCAAGCAAGGTGATCTCAAACTCTTGGTAGCAGTGAGAGTATAAGGGAAAAATAAACTTGTCCTTCAGTGTCCCACTATGTAACTGATAACAGTCATGTGACTTCTCTCTCCAAGTGTCACTGTGATGAGTAAATGCAGTTGGGCAGGTACTCACCTAAGCAGTTATTGATCTGCACACAGATACATTATTAGATATCAATATCATTAAACACATTTTTGCATAATTGAGGCAAAAATTTAAAAATTAAGCCAGAATTGCATAGTCAATATAAAGTTATAGGTAACCCACAAGTCTAGATAGAATGTAAAACATCTTAAGATAACAAAAAAAAATTGTGTAAGTGGAATCTCTCTGTTGATAACCCCACACTGGGCCATAATGGGAGGCTTTAGTTTCAGAGGACAGTCAATAACTGGATTGAAGGTATAGTTAGTAGATCTTCCCAGTGTAAAGTGGTGGGTAGAAACTCTAGGAATGATAGCTTGTTCCTTTAAGGAGAATTTCTTCCTACCCAGCCTACATTTTTCTACCAGAAATCACGGAAGTAAGAAAGCCTTGTGCCTTGAGGCTGAGAAGCATGGATCTGGATTCTTTACCTGAATGGGTAGGCAAATGCTATGTCAATGCTGAGGTTACTTTCTGTCTTGTTGACGCAGTCCACACTCAGCCGAAGGCCTCCTGAATAGCCGCCACATGTTGCAAATGCAAAGATTGCAAAAAGCTGCAGAGAACAAAAGAAGAAAAGAAAAGGCAGCTATTAGGACAATAGTAATCTAAAAGAAAGTCATAATCCAGAGGTCAGTGTCTAGTGGAAGGAGTTTCTAGCCCTCTGCAGAGTAGTATTAGCAGTACATCCTATTGAGATGGAGGAGGATGAACACGAGGATCACGTCAGGCTTGGAGGGGCTCCAAAGAACAGACCAGGGAATTGGAGAAATGCTGCTTGGTCAGGGAGAAAATAACAACTAGTACCATACCTCACAGAAGTGATGGCAGAATTCCATAGACAAAGACCTGGAAGTTGCTTGTGGATGCCCACAGATAGGTGTTCTCCACCCCCCTTTTGTTATTTACTTGGTGTATTTTTTTTTAATTAATGTGGTTTTTCTTTTGGAATGGTGTAGGTTGCTGTTTGTAAAACCACAGCCTCATTAATCTAGAGCTAAGAGACTGAAGATCAGATAAGGAAGAGTCTCCATTCACAGCATGTGAGCTCAAGGTGTTTTGCCTCAAGTCCCCAAAGATGGCTATATCTCTGGGTAGACTGCTGTTTCTAAATTAAGTATCCAGTTAATGCCAAACCCTTTCCTGATAGACATATGGATCTGTGTGGAAGAGACACTCAAAAGTATAAGCATGAATGCATAGCACTCTTCTAGACAGGAGAAATGTCACCAAGGTATGCTGGGGTGGGGGTGAGGTACTACTAACAGGAGAAGTAAAACAGTGGTAGACTTGGTTATTTCATAGTCCACCTAAATTAAAAAAAAAATTTCTTGCTCATGTCCAAAGACAGCCACACTAATGCACTTCAAACTAGCTCATATTGAAAGCTCCAATTTATTTTAGTAATAGGAACACTAATACACTTTGGACAGTGAGGGGAGCTATGTGTGGATTAAGTGCAGGGCTTGTAATACATCATGTTGGTACATCACTTAATATCACCATGCCTTGGCTTCCCCATCAATAAAACAGCATTGATACTAATCCCTTGAAGCATTTTGCTCTTTGTGATAGGGACCAGACAAGTACTGAGGAGGAAGCTTCTGGCATTGGTGTGGTGTTTGCCCCAAAAGATCCAAATGTAAATGAGTGCTATCTACCAGATGCATCATTCATGGAAAACATCTTAAGAATTGTCTTCCTCCATCGCATATTTAGCATTTATAGGAAAAGACTGGTTAATGACAATAATACAGTGTAAAATCCTCATAAGGTGCTTTAGGGACCTCTTTTGTATATATGTGTCAGTTTTATTGGTTTTCAAAATCAGTGTTTTAAACTGTGAAACAATATATTAGGCAAACTGGAAGCAAATGGATTCATACTTGTTAGATCTGTGGAGCCAATAGAATGGCTCCTCCTGCCACAGAGTGAATATGCAGTAAAGAGTAATGACTATTACCATTGTAAATAGTGGGTACGGTTATAAGTTGTTCCAGGCCATAAAGTAGGAAATTTAGATTTAAACCCTCGCTAGACCCACACATGTCTCAGCTGTAGTGAACTAACAGCTATGCAGTCAAAAGAAAATCTGTTTTTATGTTTTGGTTTTCTTTGCTTTCCAGCTTGCCCAAGCTCTGGGACTGATGGGCATTTAGCAGCCACTCCAGCCCACTCCCTAATCCCACATGATGCTCAGTGCTCAGGCTTCAGAGAAGTGTGACTGCTCCTTTCCTATCAGCTCTAAGTGTTGACAGAAATGAGAAAGAAGCAGTGCTAACTGTTCAGTGCTTGCATCTAGACTTTGTCTCATGATTGGACTATCCCAGATCCTTGTAGCATGTGAAGGTGGAGGATTTGGTGAGAATTCTTTCAAAGACTGGAGTTGTGGGGTTGAAAGCATTATTGAGAGAGAGCTGTCAATCTTTACAGTTCCTTGTCTATGAAACACTTAACATGTGTGCTGCTCTTTCCTCATGACAGTGGTTTGAAGGTGTGTGTGTGTGTGTGTTTGTGTGTGTATGCGTGTGTGTGTGTGTGTGCATGCACGCATGTGTGTGTATGTGAATGTTAATATCTCTGTATTGAATATATATGACAGAGTAGCATAATAATGTCAAAAGTTTGAATTTAAAAATTCCTTGAGGACCTTATAGTGTAGCTGAATGGCATAAGAACAACTCTTGTTAGTTTCGGTATTTAATAACTTTAAGAAAGTACTTAGAATAAACTTTCCGTGCTATTCTTATAATGAGTAAGTGCTTTATGTACATTTAAGACTGCGTATTAGGATATTATTGTTACCACTAGGAAATGAACTTAAGATGGAATGATGACTTTTAACTTGTTAGGAACACTGCATGGGTGGGAAGGAGGAGTGAGACTATTGAAACCATGGACATTATTATTTTTTACTCTAGTCTTTATCAGGCTTTGCAAGCCCAAGACAACATATTCCAGTTAAATATGATACCTATAGTTTTTTGGTTAAGTTTCTTATTCCCCACTGTCCTAACTGATTAAAGAGAAATCATACTGGGTGCCTGTTATCAAACTCATATGTGTTTGGCAAGGATTAAACAGAACACACAGTCAGATCCTGCTGTGTGAATAACTTGTTACATGGATGGTTAATTTCATATTTAGAAAAGTGAATTTCATACTTAGGAAAGTGAAACCAACTCCATCAGAATATACCATCTAAGGAATTAGGGAACAGCAAAACAGTGAAGAGAGAGACTAGAGGCTCCCTGGGAAGGGAGAGGTAGAATTCTCTAGTATTTTAGAGGAAGGTGCAGTGGGTGGCCTTATTTCCAGTGCTCCCCCTAGGTCCTTTACTCTGAGTGGCACAACAAAGCATGTCTGACTTTGAGCCCATTTCCTAGCTAGGAGACCCAAAGCAAATCACCCTGCTTTTCTAAACATCAGTTCTTGGTAAGCCAAGACTAACCCACTAGTTCATTCAACAGGCATGTAATTGAATATTTACTAAGTACCATTGTTGAAGTACAGAAAAAAGACCAAATATCTGCCCAGCTATACAAATAATTTCAAACTGTGTCACATGCTTGGAGAAGAGAGTAGGACAGAAAGTTATGCCTGAGGATTTTGCATTAAACCGACATCTAGAAAACAAACGAGAGATGAGACAAAGATTAGGAAATAAAAGGTTTTTAATAAAAGGGACAAAGATTCAAGTTCATGAATACCACTGAATCAGTTCAATGGTGAAGAGCTGAGAATAATAGTTTTTATCTCACAGAGTTGCTGAGGATACTAAGCCATAGACTCATAGCCCCGAACAAATGTTAAAACCCACTCATTTTCCCTCCTTCTTCTCATTGCTACAACATGCTAGTCACCTCACACTGCTCAGGAAACTGAGACTAGAGAGGAAAATCTGCTTGTTTCACCTTCGTCAATGGTAGAGTAGAGGTGAGAATCAGAATGTCCAGACTCCTTGAGACAGCATCTCAGTCAACTTCAAAATTGTGTGGGAAGCAATGAGTTTGCCATGAGAGTAGAGTTAACAGTCAAACTGTTCAGAAATGCATCCAGAGAGCAACTTTCTCCTGATTCTCACTAAACTACATACAGCTATTTCACAAAAAAAAAAAAAAAAAAAAAAAAAAAAAAAAAAAAAAAGCAAAAGAGAACAGGCTGTATTTCCTGTCTCTTTTCCTTATCATCCATATCCATTCCCCTCTGTCTCTTCCTTTCTCTCTTCCTCTTGTCCTTTCTTTTCCCCCTCTTTTCCCTGAGATGAATAGATTACGGAATTTAGAAGTAGGAATTTGGAAAATGCAAGTCTTCCTAGCTTGACAACTAAGGCTGAAAAGCCACAAACATTAGCACAAGGAAGGTTATGCTGATGATGCTCAGCTTTATGAAACAACATTTTACAACACAGACAAGTCGTCTCCTGGGAAGTAGAAAAGATGTATGACCAAAATGCATCGGGGGGAACATAAAACCTGAGAGTGGGTCCTACACAACCAAGGAGAGACAAAAGTCAGAAGGGTTGCAGTAACAGTGGAAAGGTTGTGTGTGAGCAGAACCTGAGCAAGCATTTCAACTGGCATGGCTCTGGAAGGGCTGCAAGCAATGAGGACCCAGCATTCATGGATGCCTGTGTACACAACCAATATGTGTTAGTTACTCACACTCTGGGCTCTGCACATCCACCTTCAGCCAACTCAGTGCTCATTCTCCCAGAATGCAGTGCACTGGCTCACCTTTCTAGGCAACTGAAGGTGTGACCTGGGACAAAGTTCATTTAACCATCCAAGTAGCGTTATAAAAATCTTTGTGTTCCCATTTTTCATGGGGATCCCAGTTCTCAGAGCAGAAGGCTAATCCTCCAGCATATTCTAAGATAATCAGTGTCCTGACTACTGGCCTAATCATTCACCTCTTCTGAGCTCAGGAGAGCAAATTAAGTCTTCTGCAATGAATTCTCATTTTGTTTCTGTCTGGGATGATAGATGGCTCTGGTCTGAATCCCATGGTTTAATAGGTGCATGAGGCATAGCAGGAGTGACACTGTTGCACAGAGTAACACCAACTTTTCTCTCAATATAGAACTTTCATGGGAGTTCAGTGACTCTAGGAGGAATACCATGCAACAATGCTTTTAACCCTCCGGTTATTTGGAAAGTCACAATTGAAAGTAATATGTTAGAAGAAGACAAAATATGAGGGTAAGTAGTGGTTTTTGTAAAGTGTGCAGCATAGTCAGGAAGGGGATTCCCCCCCCCCCCAAATCTGGCATACAACCTCAGTCATGAGGAATACTTGGGAATACGTGGGTGGGAGTAAGAAGAATGGCAGGAAGGGGGATGAGAAAATTGATGCTTGTATCATCAAAAGGCTGTGATTACCAACAACCAGATCTCTCAGTAGTGAAACTGTGATTTACTGTGTGCCAGTTTCTGTATATAAACATTTTAACCATTGTCAACTCTAAGCTACTCTCAAAATACCTGAGCTTGGATGGTGGAGAGGGCTGCAGAATCAGAGGCATTCCTGTACAACATTGTCTCCAGTACCCTGGTCTAGAACCTTCACTCTGCTAGGGCTGTGTCCAACAATAGAAACATTGTTCTTTCATTCATTTCTTTTTACTGAATTAGTCATTTATTCAGTTTATAATAAAAGCACATACTAGCACATGGGCTGGGAATTTGGCACAATTGTAGCCAAAACTAAATGGAAAGATCAGATTGTCTGTTCTAGAAGCAGGCAGAAGGATTGTTTCATAGAGAGCCCAAGAACTATGGCTCCTGTGCCATCCCCAGCTGCCTCTCTGCATGGATGCACACTCTGTGACCACTTCTGTGCTATGACAGTAGAGCCTACCACTTGCAACTGATAGCTTATGTTCCACAAAGACAAACAATAAACTGTTTGTCAGCATTTTGTAAGGAATCCTCATTCTTAATAGGTTCTTGGTTTTAGTGGGAGGTGGTGTGACCAAGTAGGTACAGTATACATAGCCACACTAGTGGCCTTGCAAAGTGTAGATTGAAAACAGTTGGGAGATAAAAATGGGTCTTACTCTCCTAGACTATGTGCAAACCCTGTGTAATGAGGACTACACCTCCATATCCACATACTCCTCCTGTGCTGAAATAATATAGGTGGATTATTACTATTATCAAGTGAATATTGATGGCAATGAGGATAATGAAATACTCCCATTTGGGGTTGAGGAGATGGCTTGGCATTTCAACAGCTTGGGCCATGAGCCTGAAGTCCTGAATTTTGATCCCCAAAAAATAAAATAAAAATACTCGACATGATGGTGTGGTGCATGACCACAGTTCCAGTAATAGTGAGATGGGAGGTAGAGACAAGTACTTCCCTGGAAGTGTGCTGGTTGGCTAGGCTAGCCTGTTTAGTTCCAGGACAATGAAAGACCTTGTTGAAGGCAAATGATGGAAGACAGCTGAAGTTGTAGAGTACATATACACCCCAACACACACACACACACACACACACACACACACACACACACTGCAACATTTGATACATTTGATTGATTCTCAGTGCCAGTTTCTCCTGTAAGTATATTATCAGTCCACTCAACAGTCTATACTCTCATCTCACAGATGAGGAAAATATGACCAAAGAGTACAACCAAAGTCACATTGATCATTGCTAAGTGAAATTTAGTACCCAGTTTGAATTCAGATCTGCCTTTCTTTAAAGCCCATGCTCTTTCTTCTCAAGGATGTGACCTGGCACACACTATGGAAAGACTTATGCATAAATAGCTGCTGTGGGCCTACTGAAGAGGCTTTCTCTAGTACATAAAGATTCAGAAGGCCAAGAGAGGGTTGAATGAGCTTTAGGCAAGACAAAGATGGATGCTTGCCTCAGCATCCCAGTCTCCCCTTCACAACAATCAGGGCCTTCCTTTGGGAGAAGGGACTGGTATCATGCTGCTCCAAATATTTGAACAGCCTGCTGTGAGTAGATTATGCCAATTATACTTGACAAGTCCCTCCTTTTAATTGCTAGCCTCTCACAGCTGGGGATGTTGGCTTTCTTATTTTTGAACAGCTCAACCTTTCCACAGATAGAGGATCAAGGGATCCAACCCCCCTCCCCCTTCTCTGAAAAGCTCCTCCTTTTTCGATTTGATTTGGGCTGATGAGCCAAGTGTCCTCAACACCCATGAAGAACATTGCTGGGAATACAGCTGTTTATAGAGTTGATGACTTTGAAAAAGTGAGACTTACATAGTCTAAGGTATTTCCAATGCAAACCAAACTCTAAACTCTCCATAGCAGAGTTCTAACTTTTCACCTCTCACTAGCATCCCTGGAGCACCTTGCAGCTTAACCTTTCATTTTGGATGAACTTTGTTTAATCTTCCTTTCAATTTTTCTTCTACTAGCAAGAGGAGTTTTCAAGGAAATTGACCAGGCAGCCCTCCAGACATCAGTTTATATTAATGAACCCAGATGAACTATTTTGATCCCAAAGACTTTTGGTGACCAATATTGTAAAACTTCAAATTGGATATTGCCCTGGAAATAAGATGTAAATTGGTCCTTGAGAGTAACTACAATTCTATTTAATTTGAGGATATTGAAACCAAGTGTATCAATCTTTCTTTCCATGGGGTTGAGTAGATGGCCCAGTCCATACTTGCAAGTATGAAAGCTTGATTCCCCCATTTCCTATGTACAAAAATATCTGTGCACTCAAGAGGGGAAGACAGGCAGATTTCTTGGGATTTATGGCCAGCCAGTAGCCTCCTTGGCAAGTTCCAGTTCAGTAAGAGACCCTGACTCAAGAAAATCTGGACAGCACCTGGGCAGCAACATCCGAGTTTATACTCTGTCTTCCACACAAATGTGCATCTGCACACACAGTCATCTCCACATACCACATATGTACATACACGTGTATGCATACACATACACCATCCTTTCCCCTAACATAATTATATGCTTTTTGTCTCTGTTTTATATGATTATCTGTATCCTTGGGTATCTCTTATATGCTACCTATCCTACATTCCATTTTATGATACTAAAAACTGTGTGTGCCTGAGCTATGTGTGATCTTTCTTGGTAAAAGCAAACTTAAAGAATTGCTTCTCAGTGTGATATATTGGCCTTCATAGTGGGAGAACTGCAACTTACTTACATGGCAAAAGAAGCTTCTACTTTTGTTTTATTAATCCTAAAACCTAGAAATAGCTCACTTACCAAAGCACTTGTCTATGGGTGACAGAAAGCCTGATCAACAATGACTTAAACAAACACAAGGCGCTTCTATTCAATACACATGAAGGTCTAGAGCTAGGCTGTTATGATTGTTGATGGTGTCTGGGCCAGTAATCATAAATCAAGCACCTTAGGTATGTCACCAAAGCAAGTCATCAGAGACACACCCATTCAGCATTTAGTCATCCTTTCCTTGACAGTGCTAGTAGGGTTCTGTACCTATGTGCAGTGGGCTAAGTGGACTGAAATTTCAATTTGTACTTGATTTTTATTTTCCGACATAGACTATATACACATATTTAAAATAAATATGTCAGAAATAATAAGGTAATTTAGAAATTAGCTTCATGATTATAAACATAAAATCATGAAGAAAAGCTACAATAGATGGTTCTACTTGAAACTAACTTGAAAGCTTCCTCTTCTCTGAGGAGTAGCTTTTATGGTACCAAAAGATGCCACATAAAAGAGAGAAGCAACAGTTCTACCCAGCCTTGATGTCTATGAACCTCAACAGTGACCAGTCTGGCATGATAACCCTAAGGGTGCAGCACTGGCATGCATATTTTGGTGGTAACCAATAGCTCTCAAATTGGACTTAAGATTCACTCAACAAGAAGGAAACCATGCCTGGTATGATTGTTGTGGAAAGGGGCCTGAAGGATTATGACAGACAGAGGAAGAGGGAAATTGTTATGAGATTGTGTCTCATTGAGTTGTCATGAAGTCTCACCAACATGGCTACTTAACCAGGAGCTGTTGACCAATAGACATGCTGAGGTAAACAAAGAAAAGTTCACAAGTCCTTAACTCAAGGTAATTAGGGAATACTGAGAGTGGGAGAAATTGTCTTTCCCCAGGAAAGAACACACCAATTGGTAGAAAAAAAGGGGGGGGGATTTTATAATTATATTATCTCAAAAAATATTTTTAAAAAGATTAACTGTTGTTAGAAAGTGAAACATTGTACACAACCTTCTTTAAAGGAAAAAAAGCAACATAAATGTGCAGCATTTATAGATATTCATACAAATTCATGTATATTCATTTTCAGGGGGAAGATCTAGAGAGAAAGTACTTAAGGTCTCTTAGTGATTACCACTGAGAATGGAATTAGAAATACAATGTTTGCTTTTATTTGTTTTGTGTAATTTTTTTGAATAACCACATATACTTGTCATGTAAAAACTACTTTTCTTAGAATTATAAACTTAGCTGGCCTCTAAGCAATTTCACAGAATAAATTTTGACTTATCAGTAGACAGTATAGCCCTTGGGAGCAATCAAGGTAGTTGCTATAAGACACTGGTTAGTTCATATATCGGTGTTGTAAAGAAGAAAAATGGATTTCCCATTATCAGGCTACAGTTATCTGCCCTTGTGATCTCTCCCTCTTGTATGCCTTCCTGCCTCAGTGCCATCTGAGATTTGACATAATAGATGTCATTTCAATTACAACCACTGTGTTTAACGTTATAGTCTCCCAAAGTTTCAGCTGAATATGCTTTTGTTTATGAAGCTCTAGTCTTGGGTATTTTGCTAGAGCAAAACAGAGTAATCCACCTCTCTGTATACCTTGCTGCAGTAAAGAAAATAATTAATAATAGAAATGTTAATTGCGCACTTCTATTTGACAGGAAAATGAGCAAAATAAACTCTTGGCACATAGTCACTATTCTGCAGTTCAGTGGTGCTCATTTGAATATGTGAGCAGAGACTTTTTTTTTTTTTTTTTTTTTTTTTTTGCCAGAAGTGGACCTTTTTCAAACTGAAGATGAGTCACAACCTTCAAACCTCTTTGTTTTTATAGCAGGTCCAGAATGCAATGGCCATAATTTTTTGAACAGAAAATAAAATTCCTGTTAGGATCCCGTTCTGTTTTAATTCAGAGTATTTAGCATGCCTTTTTAAGTTTAAATATTTCATCACATAGAGTTGTGCTTATACCCACAAAACAACTTAGAATACCATCTGGTTGTTTTAGACAAAATATTGATCCATGATCAATTGAATGTATTCAATTAGTGTCTTTTCACCAGACAGAAGAGTCATTAAGCTGCCATTACTCTCATCTCCCTTCTTCCTTTCTTGAAAAAAAAAATCTACTCTTAATTTAATGAAAGTACATGGTGCCATTAATAGAATAGAAGCAGTTCATTTAAGAGGGAAGGATATTTTATCCTTGTTGCTAAATGAGATCAAAGCTTAGCCATGGCAGCCACACATGTATACGTGGACATCACATCTGAGCTCATCATTTAAGGGATGGAAGCCTAGAAGTGTCCCACAACCATTTCAATTCAGAATACTTTGGAACATGCAAATAATTAGGCATTCAGATTTGGTTATCTTTTTGTAACCTACTCCTTTGAACACCTCTTATTTTACAGTCATTCTTGAACACATGCCTATACTTATTCTGATCATTATGTCTCATAACATGGAAGGCAGTGTTCCAGATCTCAAATACAGTTCCTGTCTAGTAGCTAACCCTTTAACAATAGGAAATTTACCATGATATATAATTTTTATTCTTAATGGAAAAGAAACAAACCTAAATAGAGAGTCAAAAAATTGCCAGCAAGCTAGACATAGTGGAACACGTACAACCCCAGCACTGAGGAGGCAGAGGCAGACAGATCTGTGAGTTTGAGGACGGCCTGATCTACATCGTGACAGTGTCAAGGACAGACAGTGCTACATTGTGAGATATTGTCTCAGAAAAGAAGTCACATTTTTATAGTGAAAAATATTCAGTATGTAAGACAAGACATTCTATCAGAGCAGATGAAGAGTATCCTAAAGTCATGTTTTCATCCATAATTACATAGTGAATGTAGCAGCTGCTTCTTTAAAGCTAGCCATGCCCTCGAGACTTTACCTGTCAATGTAATCTCCTATGTCTGTAACACAGCAACCCTCCTTATCCGCATTGCAAAGCCAGGAAAGCCATGCTGTAGAGAAGTCAAGTGATTCATCTACAGTCATATAGGAGAAGAATAACAACTAAAATATACAGGTTCATAATCATAGTATAAACAAATTTTAATTGTTTATAATTGAAGGGTACTTGTGAACAAACAGTTTAAACCTTTTTTTTAAAATCTACCATTCACCACCTATTTCCTTTAAGAACACTTGTCAAAAGTTAAGAAAGACATTCTCATTATAAAAATGCCTAGTTAAGAATTAAAAAGTTTTGATAAAATTAAATATTGCCCTCTTATAATCAGGAACTAAATGCATCAAACATTAGATGTTAAAATCCCAAGTCCTGGCATGTCTGTCTTTGGAGATGGGGCCACCAAAGAAGTCAGTGTACAATGAATGAACACAATTGCTATGTTAGATATTGTGTCTTAGTCAGACAGCTTCAACAAAATACCATAGGCTTGCTGACTTCAACATTAGAAATGTATATATTACTATGTAATTACATACATTGAATGAAGTCATATGGTTGAGGCCTTGATCCAGGAGGATTAGTGTTCTTATAAGAGGAAACAGCAGAGAGCCCTCCCCTTCCTTCCTTCCTTCCTTCCTCGCTTTCTTCCTTCTTTTCCTCCCTCCCTCCCTCCACCCCTCCCTCCCTCCTTCCTTCCTTCCTTTCTTTCTTTTTTTTCTTTCCTTCCTTAGACAAGGTTTTTTTTTGTAACAGTTCTGGATGTCCGGGAACTAACTTTATAAAATACGCTGTCCTCAAACTCATAGCGATCTGCCTGTCTCTGCCTCCTGAGTGCTGGGATTAAAGATGTGCACCACTGCCACCTGGCAAGCAAGCTCTCTTCTGATCTTGATCTCCAAATGCATTCAGTAAGTACACAGGAGGGGGAAGTCACAGAGGAGGCCTTGGAATGAAGCCCAGAGTTCTAGAACTTTGAATTTGGTCTCCTTGTTGCCAAAACCTGCAATATATCCATTTCTAATGTTTCAACGGACAAGCCTATGGAACTTTGTTGTAGCAGCTTTGGCTGACTAAGACACAATCGCTAACAAACCAATTGCATGCATTGATGGAAGACTGCAAAGTGAGAAATGATTAAATATTACATGCCTCTAGTGGGAGAACACGACACAGTACTGAGGTACTCTTTGCAAATAAATTTCGAACAATTTTTGACAAACATTTAGGTACAATTGTTATTACAGTGTATGAATTTTTGAAGTCTAGTCTTTTTTTTTCAAGAAAATGAAGAAAATACACGTACTAATTAAAAATCATATTGAATTATTGCTATATATAATTATTATATGTAGTAAAATATTGCATTGTCCTTTGTATTGAATACTGTTGAGAGATGTATAACAACTTATTTATGGGAAAAAATCCAACATGTTATACATAGAAGAGTGTGAAAGGAATGTTCCCCAAGAGATTATGTTCTTAGAGAAGCAGGTCTCATTACATTATTCTATGTTTATGCCTATTTAATGGTTACTATCATTAAACAATTTTAAAATAGTGACCATGTGGAGTGTGTGTATAAAGACAGAATTTAGCTTAAAATTTAAACCAATGCATATAAAAACTGCTTTCATGTTTTAAAAAAGAACATTTTGTATCTGGGTGTAGGGACACATTCCTTTAATTCCAGGTTTTGGGAGGCAGAGGCAGGTGGGTCTGTGGGAGTTCAAAGCCAGCCTGGTCTAGATAGTGAGTTCCAGGAGAGACAGGGCTAAATTTTTAGACCCTATCTTAGGAAGGAGAAAGAGGAGGAAGAGGGGGCAGAAAAGGGAGGAGAAAGAAAAAAAAATTAAAAGTAGCCTCAATCAAGATACCTGAAGGCAGCCCCTCTTAATGTCAGCCATCCTATACCTGTCCTGTTACTATAATGCCACAAGTACTTATCAGAAAATATATTCTCTTTGACAAATATTTTCTTTCTTAATAATCCTTTATTGATTTTTTTCTAAGGGCCCATTTCATTCTGCCTCATTATGAGAGAGGGGCTTTTTCTCGTTATGTTTAATAAGATGAAAGATCACCATAACCTACAGGGTTATATATGCTATGTGAAGGCCATAAGTTCCTATGTAACAGGGAAAACTCTACCATCTTTTCCAATAATGTCTTCATATTGATTAAATTCAAGTGGCAATAAAATACATCAAATTACTTAAGTTTTGGTTTCTCAGTACTGAGGATAAGTGTAGTTCATATAGTCATAAGCAGAGGCATCCATATTTTGTCATCTACCTCAGCACTGCAAAAGGGAGAACAGACCTGGGCCATGAGATTCAGTAAGAGAAAGGAGTGACCCTTTTTTTTTTTTAAGAATCCTGGCTCCTGAGCACATACAGCTGTGCTTTAAAATTAAAGTCCATCAGACTTATTTGTTCATGAGAGCCAAAGACAACTGAAGGAAGAAAGAGAGGCCCAGGATGTCACTCAATGGATAAGACACTTGCTGCCAAGCCAGGGGATCTGAGTTCAAATCCCCAAGTAAAGCGGAACATGGTAGTAGGTTCCTATAATTCAAGGGATCCTAGCCCTGCCCACTGTCTCACACAGGAACACATGTGCAACACACATATTGGGTGTGGAGAATTTAAAAGAAAGAGTCCCATTGCATTAGGGAAGGAGGGGCTATGAGGGTTCCACAGGGAAGTGTCTTATAAGTGCCACAGGAAATTGACATCAAACAATGCATTCAAGGCACAAGGGACATCGACATCAGGAATTTGAGTGACTCAAGAAAGAGACAGAAACAAGCAAATAAAGATCCACAGTCCAGAAAACCCTTGGGGTGAGGACAGTGTCCGGTGCAGTGCCCATGGCATACATTTGATAGGGATTGGGCAGTGAGACTTCTCTTGTTCTAAAGAGGAAGAAATTCAGAAGGTTGTACCAAAGTAGTTTAAGGGGCTCAGCAAATGTCACTCAAATGAGGGTTAGATAGAGTTGGATAGTAGATTAAAAGGCGGTAGTGGGCTGGTGTGCAGCTTAGTGATAGCTCACTAGCCTAGCATGCCTAAGGCTCCAGGTGTGATTCCAGGACCACCATAAAAAGAGGCAGAAAGAAACAAAAATGTCTTCATTCACTTAAGACATGTCAGAGTAAAGGATAAAAACTAGGACAAAACAGGTAAATGGGAGGAGTGGGGGTTACAGTGATTCAAAGAGTTTGAAAATGTAAGTTTGCCATGGTGTTGAAACCAGGAGCTAACATGAAGGTGTTGTAGGGAGAAAATTTTATTTCCATCCAGGCCAGACTTGCATTGTCTTGGGAAGAGAATGAAAGTAGTCCAGGCCAGAAACAGAAAGGCTTTTCTATGTCAAACAAGCAAGTGATTAAAAAAAAATTGCAGTTATTTTTATGGCTATGGGAAAGGTACATGTTATGGGTTTATGGTCAGACAGTTAACATACCATAAACATTTTATGGTCAGCCAATTCTCAGAACAATGGAAACAATTTCTATTGTGTAATTCAGAAGCTTATTGAGAAAGAACAAAACAAAACACCAAGTTGACCACTAGCTAAGAATAGGATCAAAATCTAACATTGTTTAACCAAAAAGAGTAACAGAGTCAGCTGTTCCTTAACAAGTTTGTCATGGAATTGGAACGAAGTGAAACTGTTTTGTGGGAAATTTCCCCGTGGTCACCTTGAAGGCCCAATGGGATGACAGGCAGGATGGCTATGGGCTGCTCTGCTGCTTCAGTTTGTCCCGGGGAAAATTATTCCAATTTTTAGACCTCATCCAACAAAAATTCTCCACATATATATTTAAAAACTGTATCTATCATTCTGGACACACCTTCCTGTGCTCTAGGGCCCAAGGACCTCATGCTAGAAGCCATCATTCATACAGAGCAGCATAGGTGACCAGTGCCCACAGCTAGTGACAAACTCTAGGTATGAAAGCTCTGTTTGTGGGGGTAGTTATTGCTTGCATGCTGCTTTCCAAGCTGTTCCCTGAGGTTTCCAATTCTACACTTTTCAATCTTCTAATACATATTTATATTCCACAACTCCTTTAGAATTATGTCAACATTTACTCCCATTTTTACTACATTTTCAGTAGTACATACACTTTATTTACTACATACATTTTCAGTATGCACTAGAACTGCATCTATTTTTTAAAAAACCCAGAATTTGTATTTATGAGTTTGTTTGTTTGTTTGTTTAGTTGTTGTTGTTATTGTTGCTGTTTTTAACAAGGCTGAAAAATCACTTCGTTGAAATGGTAAACTATGAATTACCCCAAGGTGAAATAACTCTTGTTGTATCCTGGATTTCAGAAGGAAACAACAGAATCCTTCAGGGAAACCTGCTAAAAGGACATGCAACTCTATGGCATCCTGCTGATTGTTAATGGAATAACCTGCTCCTGGGGATGTGCTTAGCACTGGGCAAGGCATGAAATGTCTGTGGCAGCTGATCTGTTTCTCTCTGGAGCATAGGAGCCAGTCTCCAATCATTTCCATGATGGCTCTGGGGCTAGCTGTGCACACCAGTGTACTTCCCATTCCAGGGAACTGAAAGTGGTGCGCGAGGGGCCCACTGAAAGCATCCAAACCTTATGGTGTTTCCGCTTTCTTTGCACAGATTGTTTGGGGATGCATGTTTTAACAGATGCACACTGAAATAATTTTTCAGTCAAATGTTTTTATCTTTTTTCCTGATTGTAACACATACATGAGGGCATGAGCATTGGAAAGAAAAATCTCAGCTCACTTTTATCATTGTAGAACAGAGGAAGGGTGCCTCTCTTTCTCTTTGTTTTCAATGATTACAACACTCAGACTATGCAACAATGCACTCAGCTCATTGACCTAAATTAAAGGTGTATCGATACAATTCTATGTCTTCCTGAGATGTTTTTTTCTTTTTTAATGCATCTAAATCAGAGTTTGAAGATTTCTTAAAATATAAAACATTTATTGATTATATCCTGTGTCAAGCTCTCTCTTTCTCCCCTCCTTTCCCTCTTTCTCTCTTTCTCTCTCATGTGTGTGTATGTGTGTGTGTGTGTAAGTTTGTGAGGAAGTGTGTGCTTGTGTGTAAGATGAGGCTGTTTTGTCAGTTAATGTGTGACAGGAGTGACAGGCAACGCACAAATAAAGGACACATATAAAACCATGGCAAGAGAGCTATGGAGAGACACTGGCACTGATGACCCCTTCTCTGATAAGGTAAATAGGAGAGAATCCTTTGAGGAAAGAACTCATGCTTGAAAGATGGAGACAGAGCTAGACATGGGAAGGGTAGCAGCTAGACAGGGAGAATCCTGGGCAGACAATCAGGAGAAGGACAAAAACTTGGCATAGTGAGGAAATAAAAAAAAAAGGACCTCCAGGCAACACTAGGTATGTCTTCATTAAGAATTTGTGTGTATACACAAAAATCTCATGTTATTTATTTTACTCCCCAGTAATTATTAATACTATCATACTCATTAGAGAATAACTGATATTTTGAGGTTTTTCTCTATGTGACAGAAAAATATTCTACATCTATCAACTCAAATATACAGTTCAACATCCATGCAAGATAGATGTTATCATTGTTTATATGGAAGCAACTGGGGCCCATAACATGACAACTTGTCTAACCACACACAGAAAGGCAGTGGCACTCAAGGACCCTAGACCATCTGGCTGGAGGTTTTAGCCAAGACCAGGGACACTACTCTTCTCTTGAACTTCATCCATACCACAAAGCAGTCAAAGGCAAGCAGAGACTGCATTGGGATGACAACATTGAGGACCTGGGCTCCTTATGATCCCTAGATATTACACCATTGCATTGACTGTGGCAGATGCTGGGATGAGAGCCAAATGTCTAACAAAAGCAGAGGCTTTTGGAAAGCCGATTAGAAGCAATGTCTTGACATTAGTTCAGAAAAGGGCCAGAACAAAGATGTAGGAAGGTGTTAGAGTTGCTCAAGTAAAAAGAGGAGGCTGCTATATCTGGCTTCTATTGGCTAATCTGTTTATGTTCCCTGGAAGGACTAGAAGACAAAGGCTAGAGGGAAGTAGAAAGAACTGGGGACTATAGAACTAGCCTCACAGGAAGCAGATACTTTTAGTGATTACTATAATGTTCTGTTTTCTAATACTGCGGGTCCAATAAAATACTGCACATGAGACAACAAATCCATTTTCTAAGCACTAAGAGAATCTTTGCCATGGTATGGGCTTTAGCACTCTGGGTTTAACAATCATCTCAAGGCCATTGCTTCCTATCAGATTTCTCTTAGAAATTATGTGGACAGCATCATCTGTTACAGATCTTATCTCTGACCACTGTCCACCCTGTTGTAATTCTAGAACAATCCAGCCAGCATTCCTGGACAGGAGTGTCCATCATTCTGTCACTTAACTGTTGCTTCTTCATTCTTCATATTGATCATAGTTGTGTGGCCTGACAGTTCATCTAAGTGTTGTGGTCCAGGTCACTGTCCTAGGGTGCTGGCATGGTTTGCTGTTGTATGAACCTTCCTCTAGTCTTGCTCCAGGTTACCTTTGCTATACTAGCTGTGTTTCCATTTGTAATACCTCTCTCCTCCACTTTAAACTTTTCATGGTGCTCTCTGCCTTCCTTACCTCGTTTCACAAGGTAGCCTGTCTTTAGGCTCTTGCTTCCCTCTCTAGCCTCATATAATTCTTTAGCCAACAGCACATTACTTACAACTCTTGTTCCTAAACAGCTGAAGGTGTTCTTTGACTGTCTACCTGTGTTGCTTTTGCCTGAAGTATGAGACTCTCTTTGTGGCTTTACTTTTTGGTACCATTGCCTTTATTACCTTTGAATTATGTCTCTATATTTGAGTGTCTGTATGTGGGTCTATGCATGTGGGCCCAGGTGCCTCTGAAAGCCAGAACTGGACTTACAGTTAGTCATGAGTTATTCATGAGCTGTTTGATGTGGTTGCTGTCAATGGAACTCAGGTCCTCTGGAAGAGCAGTACACACTCTTAAACACTGAGCCATTACTTTTAGCTTACAGATTTTATATTTAAACATTAAGTTTAAACACTATTTCCCCCCTGAAGCTATTTTACCATACTGTGGCAGACAAAACATGAAAGCCCTATAGATGTTTACATATTAATTTATCATGCTACTACCTTTCATGGTGATGACAATCTTGACTCATCTGGCTGGATCCAGTGGCATTACCTGGTGGCTCTTGGGTAAAAAAGAATAGCTATATATAGAGAGATCAAGGAAAAAGAGAATCAAATTAAACATGACTGGACAGGCTAATCACTTTAATGATAAGGAAAATGCCACACACTGAGGAATTAGACCATCTGCAGGATTTGGAAAAGATAGGAGGACAAGGCTACTTGACAACCTATAGAAGGAAGGCAACGCCAGGGACCCTTCATTCTAGAACTTCTAACTTCCACAACTAGAAAATGAGTTTGTGTGAAAACTCCAAATTTGTGGCAGTTTGTTAGCTAAAATTATATGCATTCCCTGGTCCTCTTCTCCACCACAAAGTAAAACTGGTTTTTATATCTTTAAGCTTCTACTTAACCCTATAAAGACTAAATAATTTACATATCATCTCTTTCAATGATAGTATAAGCTTTAAGAAAAATACTACATCTTTTGCACATTCATTCATGATTATAGACTAGAATATAACTAAGTATTCATTAATTCATTCATTAACTTGTTCTTCCCTTCTATCATTCAACTATTCATTATTTATTGAGTACTTAACATGCAGAAGAGTCTAAATACTGCTAGGTTCCATTACTGCATTGAATAGCAAAGCTAAGAAGGGTTTGGCTTCAAGAAGCTTATACTTTGATGCAGGAAACATTGATTAAAAGCCATGAAGATAATTTGAGTTGATTGAAAGATGTGTAAAAGTAGATAAGGACATTCAGAGCAGAAAGAATGTCCTGGAAGACAGAAGGGCATGGGTTTAGGATCTGTGCAGATGGAGCACAGTGTGTTTGAGGGACTGCAGGAGAAAAAGCAGTGCCATAATTGCTCATAGGGAGCAATGAGGTTAGAAAAGCAAGTAGGTGCTACATGCAACCGTGTCTCATTAGCATGTAATCTGATAGTGTGTAGTATGCTAAACACAGAGCTACATGGGTAGACATTAATTTAGAAATTATACTCAATGGTATGTAAACAATAGTTTGAAGAAAGATACAGATGGGATAAGAATATGAAACAGTTCAGATTTTATAGGATGTTGCAAGGCAGAGAGCAGCCTAAGGATGGAAGTGAAAAGAAGTGGACAGATTAAGGGCTGTTTTGGAGGTTAGAGTGATGATACTTGATGCTGAGTCAGGTGGTAGGTAAAGTGGGTAAGGGAGGCATCTCAGGTGACTTTGTGAATGAAGGAATACTGCATTCTCTAAACTTCCTGTGATGGAAATCAACCAACAGGATTAAGCAACTCTAGAGAGGGAGTGGAAAAAGTAGGATCTTTACAGAGTACCTATCCCAGCTCTCTAGGTATGAGGCAGTGTGACCATAGTAAGCCCTGCTTTTAAAGCAACAGGAACAATTATCTGCATGAAGGAGATGATTATGTGAAATGAAATATTTAATTCAAGGCAGGAAGTTTTGCTGAATATACATTTTGCCCTTATCCAGTCCAGTGAGATCCGATTTATCCACAATGAAAACAAGTCTTGCTTCTTTGTGCTTGTGGACATTAAATTATGCTAGAGGAGAACATTTCCTACAACATGAACAATGAGTTAAGCTAAAGCATAATCCCATGAAAAATGCATTGTACCTCACTAAGGCATGGCACAACAATGGGAAATGGGACATTGCTGAGACATGACTCTGCAGAGGAAAATTCCTGGGTCTGAATCCCAGAAGTGGGTTAGAGTTTAAAAGAGATGAAGAAAATGTCATGTGACTGAAGAAAGAGAAGCAACTGCATAGTTCTTGAGGCTACCAAAGGGCCTTGCTTTGTTCAAGTGTAGAAGTTCAAGTCAGTGCACAGTTTGAACAAGTAAGTTGGAACTGAATCAGAAAGTGTGGGTTTGGCAAGAGAATGTCTGCTTGCTGCATGGGGCGTGGGGAGTTATGGAAGGAAGACATTGAGGCAGGAGAGAGGAGAGGTGGGTTAAATGAGAGAGAAGATACTAGATGAATTGTGTGTGGAAACAAAACAAGGGGGGGGTAAATAAAGGTCAAAGACTAAGAGATCATTCCAGAAGGATTCTCAGGGAATATGATGGACTTGGAGAGAGGGTACCCAGGGCTTTCATTTAAAAGCAGTGGACAATTTTTAAAAATAAAAATGGCCTACAGGGAAAGGGAATCAATATTTGGGTCTGCTTTGGGATGCTCTACCATCAGGTAAGAAGCATACAAGCAAGTGTATGGATTCTCAAAGGGTGTTAGAAAGACTGGAATTGCTGAAGTCACTTGAGCATCCAGAAGTTGGTACAAATGGCTGCTGTGCTTTCAGTTCCCCCTGCTAGGATGCACTCAGTCCTTAAATCAAAGTTGACCTTGTAACTTTCTTTGGCCAAAACATTATCATCAAAGTGACCTGTGAATTTCAAACCTGAACCTTAAGTAGCCATGAAGCTTGAAACCAGCTTGGTCCAGTCTGCTGGATGATGGACGGTAGGCAACTCAGTCACCCTGATTTTCCTTGTAGATAAATAACTATCCATTAGAAACAAAGCCATATTATTAATTGGAAAAATGACTATAGCAATGAGCAATTAAGACCAACAGATATTCAACCCAGCATCAGTCAGGCCAGATTGCTAATGCAGAGAATTGATTTACATACACAATGTGGGTTCAAGCCATTGCATATTAAGAGGGTTTGTTATGCAGTAAAGGTTAAGGGATATATAATATTCAAGAGAGAATATGAAGGAAGAAAAAGCAGACAGTGAAAACAATATTAACTGAACAATTTGAAGAAGCATTAGTCTATCTAGTGAAATGTCTTTACTAAATGCAATAATTCAACTTCTCACCACATATCAAAAGCACAATTTGGGGGCAAAAAATACCAGTGTTTTCCAAAAAGGTATAATCATAACTAGGAAGAGAAGGAGCCACGTGAGGATAACTATCTATAAGAAGTAGTTTGAAAAACTCCCCCTTTCTGGATTGACAAAAGCAACAGCATTAAGTCAGTTAGTGGAAGGTATATCAGTGTCAAGTGTCCTACTATCAGTCATGCTCAAAGAATCAGCCAAGCGTAAGGGACTCACTGACTCACAGAGGCAGCAGAGCCTTATTCCTTTGTGGACCAAAGATGTAAAATTCAATGTGTTCATTGGACTCTGTGGGTCTGTGCAATCCTTTAGTGAGATTCCTCTCTTCTAATTGGCATCACACATTAGGACTTACCCTACTATTAGTGAGTGCTACAGTTTAATTGTGGTTGTAGCTGGGTTCTTTCACACTTCCCTCTTTTCGGAGGAAATCAGTTGGTTAGATGTAGCACTTCAAGGCGTCTTCCATCCTCACTTAATTTTATTTTAGCAACCTCAAGAAGTACAGCACACTCATTAAAATAAACAGTCTGTGAGTCTCAGAGCCAAGCCTACCAGTGAGACAGGTGTCCCAGAAAAGTCCTGGGGGAAATTTGTGACCCAATAAAACCTTAACCATGAAAATAAATCTGAATTTAATAGGCTAGCATTACCAGAAGAGAAAACAGCTAACTAGAATTGAAAGCAACCATTGAGTCAGTTTGTTCAAAGGAAAAGCACTGAAAGTCCACAATGAAAGTAACTCTCTGGTCTTGGGAGAAACAAGCTAGCGGATGCAGAGCTTGAAGCACCTCACACAACTCCCAAAGCCTCCAAAGAGAGAAAATTTTTGAGTGGAAGGTTACTGAGGAAACAAGGGGCCTAGAGTGGCCAGACATTCCTTGGGGAAATAGCCTCTTACAGAGTTGTGATCTTTCCTGGATCCATCAGCTCAGAAAATCAAAGGCACCTTTATTTGGTGCCTTTGTAGTCTCTATCAGAATGGTGTGAACTAAAGACTCCCAGACAATGTGAAGACAAGGACTTTAAGACACTGGATGGAGGATGACAAGGACAAGCTGAATTGGCAGGGTCCTATGTCTTGTCTGGAGGACAGAGCAGGCAGTGAGGCCATGTCATGGTTGTGAACAGGTTCTTTCCAGACAGTCTCAGAACATTTAATGTGCTGGACTTTGGGTTCAGCATGACCTGGAACTAAAATGTAATCTGTCACCTGGCATGTGTCATTGAACAATTCACAAACTATAGCAGTCCTCCTCTTCTGGCCTTTGTGAAATGACAGAACTACTGGAGAATTTGGTAGTTAAGTCTGTTCAACAGACTCCACCTCATACTTGGCCCAAAGAAACTAATTCCTCAGCAAAACCATAAGTCCTTTCCCTTACATCTTGTTTCTTTATATTTCTGAACAATTTCACCAAACTATTTACACTTTATCTGCCAAATTGGCCTGAGGAGGCTTCAACAGCCTACACTACTAAAAAGTACACATTCCAAATGGTTGTCACTCAACAAACATTCACTGAGCATTTCCTCTTCAGAAAACACCATTACAAAATGAAACCAAGACTCTTCAACTTGAGAACCATATACAGAGGCAAAATGGAAGAAACGTGTTATTTTTCTGCTTTTAATATAACTTGCATGAGCTCAGCTATAGGGCTTCACTCACTGGGCTTGTCTGAGTTCTCTATGAATATTCAACATACTGGGATATAAGCAAAGTTTTCTTTCTTTCCTGCCAGCTTGCTTTCTTTCCTTCTTTCTTTCTTTCCTTTCTTTCTTTCCTTTCTTTCTTTCCTTTCTTTCTTTCTTTCTTTCTTTCTTCCTTCCTTCTTTCTTTCTTCCTTTGTTTCTTTGTTCTTCCTCTTCTTCATCCTCCTCCCCTACTGCTCTTCCTCTTCTTTCTCCCCCTTCTCCTTCTCCTCCTCCTCCTCCTCCTCCTCCTCCTCCTCCTCCTCCTCCTCCTCCTCCTCTTTCTTCTCCTCCTCCTCTTCTTCTTCATAATGGGTCTGAAGAATAGTGTTTTATCATGTGCAATGAATGTTTTTAAAAAGCACTTGTAAATTTTCATTCTTCTTTTCTTCCTTCCATATTTCTTTCTTCCTTTCTCTCTTTCTTTCCTCCTCTTCCTCCTCCTCTTTCTCCTCTTTTTCTTCTTCATAGTGAGGCTGAAGAATAATGTTTTAGCCAATATGTGCAATGAGTGTTTGTCTTTTGGTTGTGCCGGAAGGAGGAATATGGGAATTAGATGTGCTTTTTCATATTTAAATATTGTGGCTGTAACATTCCCATTATGGGGCCACAGTATTATTTGTAGATTTACTATTGAGTGAAGAGGGGTATCACCTTTTCAAATTACAACCTAGACAGTGGGCTGATAGGGTTCGCTGGGGTGTCATTTCATTTTAATTCACTAGAACAAGACCATTCTTAAGATTAAAAAAGAAAGCAATTAACTAGTGTTATTTGGATTAAATGCTTTTAAAGTCTACTTTTAAATTTAGGTAAAGAAGCCATGTATGGCAGTACCTGTCTCTTGGAAGTCAATGGATTGTTACATGTACAAGGCCAGCCAGGGCTATATAGTGAGTCACCAACTTTAAGACCAAAGGAAAATAACAACAACAAACATACTGTAACAAACCATAGTCTGACAAGTTTTTTAATACATAAAATTGTTTTGACACTGATGCTGGATACATCATAGGACTTGTCTTTATACTATCTAATCTATCTGAATGCTCAGCCTTTTCATAGCCAATAGTAACATGTTAAATGCAAAATGACAGCCCATTTCCACAATGCATGGAAATTACGGCACATAGAGATAGAGACTGTCACCACCCAGCAGTTCTTACTTTTCTCCCAGGGGAAGGATTTTAGAAACCTTCATCAAGTAGGCAGAGGTCTGGGGTCATATTACTTTGAAGAGACTACATCCTGTGTCTGGGCTACATCCTGTGTCTCTGCTCACTAACAATGACTCTTCAGTCAACTACACAAGACCCTTCTTGATAGTCTCAATGGGTCTCAATAAACTATCTGATTTCCTCCCATGGAGTTATTGTTGGTATTACATATGAAACTGTCAAGTACTGGGTGTCATGAGCCTGCAATAATCCCAAACTCTGTAGGAAGGTGGAAGACACAAGACAGATGGTCAAAAAGCTTTGAGTTGATTCAGATATTTACAGTAGGGCGACTCATGATCTATAAAAAAAAAAAAAAAAAAAACTAGAGAAAATTTCAAAGAGTTCACATAGTTGAAAAGTTGAAAGTTATAATTAATGTACCCGTGTGTGTGTGTGTGTGTGTGTGTGTGTGTAGAGCTATCGATGCTGGTGATGGCCATATGTCAATGCCAGGTGTTTTCCATTATCACTTTCCATATTGTTTTTTGACACTGAACCAGGGGCTTGCCATCTCACCTCAACTACCAGGCCAGCAAGACTCTGGAATTCACTGGTCTTCAATGTCCCTCTTGTTTCAGCATTGGAGCTACAGTTGTCCCTCTGAGTCTGGCATCTAGAAATGTAAACTCATGGCTTGAGGAAGCACATTACAGACTGATCTATCTCTCCAACCCCCCCCCCCCCGCACTTCCGTTTCTGCTGTAAATTTTCAGCAGTAAATGTATTATTTGAATGAACTTATGGAAATAAAGATTGAGAAGAATAGTTCATCGCCCCTCCCTGTTTTATATTTTTCCTATAACACTATCAAACACTTTAATATCTTTGTGTCTTGCTCCCTTTTCTTACCCCTCCAAGTCACATACAGCTCCTAGTGCTTGCAAAACAATTCCTTACACTTAATGGAAATTCTAAGAAATATTTGCTGGATGAATGAGTGAAGTGACAAGATCTCTGTGTTAAATTAAATAACACTTCAAAAACATCCAAAGTGGGTTTGTCTTTATATTTAATCTGTAATTTCACAGTTGTCATGAAAATAAAGATAAAGAGAGTCATGGCTGAGAATTCATTCTGTTTGATACTAATAACACACTGACTTATTAAAAGGGCCATATTCTGCATATCTACAGCCATCGTCAGAAATGCCAGTGTCTCCTTCCTCTCATCTCTGTCCTCATTTCACAGATGAAAAAACTGAGATTCAAAAAGGAAAATGTTTCAAAAGGTGCACAGATAGTGGGGAACAAAAGCTGGATTTGATCCCCGAGCGCCATCTGAATACAAGTTCCACATGATCGCTCTTTCCCGGGGGAGACAAATTCAATTTTAAAAGTAATTGGTGAAGTGGCTGTCTGGTAATGTTGTGGAAGTAATCTCAGTTCTTTACTCTGGACATCCCTAAAGACGCGTGAACCACAAGCTAACAGAAGGGCCACAATTGCACATAATACTTCTGCAGAGAACTGGAATGGGTGGATAGCTCAGTGATTAAGACCACTGGATGCTCTTGCAGAGGACCCAAGTTTAGTTTCCAGCTGTTACAGAGCATCCAATTCCTTTTTCTCATTTCTGAGGGCCCCATATATGTGCTTAACAAATATAAAAGTAAAACTCATACATATAAATAAAAAATAAGTGAATTCCAACAACAACAGTAACAATATGGTGCTTGGTTCAACCTCAGGCGGCTGGTACCTTTGTTATCAATCCTTTTAGCAAGGACTATATTTTCAAAAGATTGCCAGTAATCTTTATTTTATTTTCATCCCTTTCCTTTTACCTCAGCCTATGAATATAAACTACTAAGAGTGCACATATTCCTACTAGAAAGTTCTATGACTTTTGCCAAAATGCCACTATTCTTTGTAGATTTTCTTTCAGATTGCAACTTAAGTTGACAATATATTTATTGCACTGCACTCTTGTCTTGAACTCAACTGTCCTCTGAAACCAGTTTTTTTCCCAGTAACTGAATTCATGATCATACCATACCTTTGACATTTGTTGCCACTCTAAAGAGTCTATTTCTAACCTGAACATTGTTTTTAATGAAATCCCTAGGTGATTTTTAATGTAGGAATTCTACAGCCTATAAAGAGTCACTGATTCCGCAGGTAATGACACGCTGGGCTTCTCCACTGCCCTCCTCCTAACACTTCTAGATCCTTCCAGAGTAGTTCTATTGACCCTGATCCTATTTTCAAGGAGTGCTCTCATACTAACTGATTACCCAGGGCAAAACTAAAATGGGCAATTCAAACAAGTGAACAGGCAGAGTCACAACCAACTGAAGCTGGAAGCTCAAGCCATACCCCCTGTCTAGGTTGAGTTTTGAGGTCAGAGGATAGTCCTATGTATTGCATCTCACCTTCAGCTTTGTTTGAGATGAAGTCTCCTGCTCTTTCCAGCAGTATACAGTAGGGCATCTAGACCATGCACTTCTGTGGATTCGCCAGTCTCTGCCTCCCACCTTGTCACCTTGTCAGTAAATTGACTGGGATTACAAAACACTATTGCACCATATTTAACATGTGATCCTGAGATCCAAACTACCTTATGCTTCTACACAAGTGATTTATCCACTGAGCCATCTCTCCAGCATATAATCTTGCTTTTCTTGCAAACTCTAGGGTAAAGCCCACAAAGCATGATGTCAGTCAGCTCTTTGAAGTGCAGCAATAGTACTTCAGCCAAGCCTATCAATTCTGACAGCCTAAGTACCACTCCTTCTAGTAGTCCCCAATGGGTTCCTTTTGCCTCTAGCAGGAATCATTTCCCAGAAAGTTTGCTGACACATTGGGTCTCCTAGACACAATAGGGAAGCTGCACCCATGAAAACTCAGAGTCTAGGTAGCTGCCTAAACAAGACCGCAAAAAAGACAAGATCAATAGACATGCAAAGGTGGATCTTCTGGGCCTTCACCCCAGATAAAGAGCTACAGACAATTGTAGTGCATTTTCTGTAAGATCGAGTTTGTCTTCCTGGCCCCAAGCTACAGGAATAACGGCTCCAAAACTCAAATATTTTTATAAGTTCCTAGGCAACATAACTAAGCATGTTTCTTGACTAGCTCATAACTAACAAGCCATTTTTCTATTCTAAGTTGTACCACATGACTGGTTCTCAGTTACCTGTAATCTTCTTATTCTGTCTGAGGCCAAATCTCCCTTGCCTGCCCTTCTCCCAAAATCTATTCCTCTCTGTGGGATGTCTCACCGTCTAATCCTGCCTCAATTCATTGGCCAATTAGCTTTTTACTGAAAGGTGAATATTTTTACACAGTGCACAAGAGATTATCTCTATAGACAATTAACAGCTGCTGATATAGGGAGAATTATTCTTCTCCAGGGAGGGATCCTTTAATTGGTATCCAATGGTCATCCGTGAAACCATGCACGTAAAACTAAAGAAACTCAGCAGGTTATAGGTTACATTTATAAATTTTAAGAGTTTATATTATTCATATCTAACAAAAGTAATTAAAGAAAGAGGGGCCATGAATTTGAGAAGTGGGGGCAACACGAAAGAGCTTGGAGGGAGGAGGGGGAATTATGTAATTAAATTTTAATTTTAAAAAATTACAAAAAACAAATACCATTCTTATTTTTTCCCTTCTACCCAGGGCAAGGACTGGGTTGGAATATTTTCTATCAGCTTTTCACAGGTCATCATAGTGGGAAGGAGTTCAGCAGCAGGGTCAAATACAACTAAGGTACAGCTCACAGTCACCACTTATACATTGTGAGCAAGTGGCTAAGCATTCTCATGCCTTTAAAATAATAATGGAGATCCAGCTCATTCTGTCCGGAAGATGCAAGTCCTGCAAGGTACACAGCGCAGTGCCTGTAAACAATGCTGTGCAGATATTAGTCATGTGAACTCAGTGTTTCTCCTGTTAAGTCATCCTCATCCGAGAATCTTGAATTCTCTAAAGGAGTCTACACCCTTCATATTCAATGGGCTCTAATCCTCTCCCCTTTAAACTCTATTGCAGAACTGTTATGGGATTAAATAAATTAATATGCATGAACACTTGGAGCCTTGCCTGTCATATAATTAGTACCCAAGATGGCTCAGCTCTTATACTTAACATTTACTACAATAATAATTAGCTTTCTAAGGATTTTAAATGTGCCCCTCAGCCAGCCCTTAGAGTGTAAATCTTGTGATTGTGTGGACTGCATCAAGTTTAGTTGCCTCCAAATACAAACCCTCAGTGCCAGTGCCTGGCACACGGTTGCCTCTCATAGGTCAAAGGATGAACAAATAAATGAGTGTAAATGTATGGCCGAATGAATGTGTGTATTCTTGCCCTACTGAGGAGATCTCAGAAACAAAACCATGAGAGATGCCCCCAGAGTGTAGAACCAACAGGAATGGGAGGTGAAATTATCTTAGAGAGGTAGCTGGTCCAGGGAGGTTAGGAAAGGAGCCATTCGAAACCGTGGATGTGGAGTCTGAAGTTATGAGTCAGAGAGAAGTGAGCAGAGAAAAGAATCTTGGGAAATGGCTGCTAGCAGATAATAGCCTTCCAAAAATATGAGCTAACTAGATCTATCTGATCAAATGTGTCTGGGGATGCTTTGGTAAATAAAACATGAGAAGTGAAAAACCTTTGAATTTCCTGTAGAAAGGGCTAATGAGTAACTTTGGGAAGGCGTCTGGGTTTCCCCAGTGCGAGACAGTCATGAATTCTGAGAAACTGCTGGGCCATGTGGAGATAGGAGAGGGTTAAAGAACCCACAGTGTTAGCAGGTAATGGACTGAGGTTCAAGGTTATATCAATCTCCACAATTACAAAGGCAATGGCTTGAGCTAGGACTGATGGGGGTGGAAAGGAGGTGGAAGATTCAGGAGTATTCTGTGTGAGAAGCAGATTGCAGGGAATGGCTTTATCCATATTGCATTTGGTTGTATTATAGTTCCTCTACAGTAATGGTACTCTGTGTTTGAAATATATAACTCGGCACTAATCTCCTCTGAGAGAGGATGACCCAGCAAAGCACTTCCAGGCTGCTTTAGATCCATCCAATAACTACAGACCTTTTCCTGGAAAATGGAGAAAACATTTCCCGAAACCTTGTACACTCACTGTGGACATCAGATGAAAACTAATAGCAAAATGGACTTAGAGAGAGAGACAACACCCACACAATCTCTAAAGGACTTTCCCATGTACTCTTCTGGAGTATATGGAGGAAAGTCATAGCTTGCATGCTACAGAAGAAGAGACTGAGAGCTATATGCATCACCTGTGGCCAGCCATACTTTTCCATGGAGATTTGGATTTATTTACCCTCATGGCAAGTTCAGTGTTCTGAGACAATACAGGCAGAAACAGTTTTCTCAGGAATTCTGCCAGGATAATTCACCTAAGCTTTTGTAACTTGAAAAATGTGCCAAGGGTCCTGGAAGTTACCCAGAACCTGTAAACAGCTCAACTGGGACCTGGATACCATGTGACAGTCAGGGAAGGACTTGCTTCTTTCTAAGCTCAGAAGTAGGTAAAGGTGACCCCGCAAATTCTACCTGCTGTTGGTGTGTTTATGTGTCTACTCCTCTGCCAAACTTCATTCAAGAGTACCCTGTCTCTTTTGCTTCTCATGAGGTTGAGGTTTGGTTAAGCCAGCACTTAAAGATAGTTAGGTGTAGCCAACTAGAAGTCAGGGACCTTTTCCCTAGACGCCTGCCTGTAATCCCAAGACACATTTCTTTTATTAATATATTCTTAACTTCTTGAGAGTTTCATGCATGCATACAATGTATTTTGACCAACTCCACCCCCTCCACTTCTTAACTCCTTTCATATCCACTCTGCTCCTTCTCAACCCTCCCAACTTCATGCCCTTTCTATTTTTTTTTAAATAACATACCAGGTATAATTTGTATTTCCCATATACGCATCGACGTCGGACCATCCACTGGAATATAGTTGGCCTATTAAGAGGTATACTCTCAAAGAAAACTGACTTCCCTCTCCCAGCTGCCTTTAACTGTCCCAGCTCCTCAGCTGGGAGTGAGGCTCATGATCCCCTCTCCTGTTTTCT
This sequence comes from Arvicanthis niloticus, assembly GCF_011762505.2. NCBI lineage: Eukaryota > Metazoa > Chordata > Mammalia > Rodentia > Muridae > Arvicanthis > Arvicanthis niloticus. The sequence continues at coordinate 98,125,324 of NC_047660.1, read as the reverse complement.
GATGGAATGAGAATTGGCTTGTTCTGCACACAGATAGCCACAGCTGTGGTGAATTCAGGAGTGCGAAGTTGTACAAAAGACCATTCCCCTCTGGTCCTTCCTGACTTCTGCTTCTTGCAGTCTTTCTGCTCCCACTTCCACAATGCTCTTTGGAACCTTGGGTTAGAATATGTGTAACATGGACCCCTCCCCTCCCACACCCCCCGCCGCCCCACTTGTAGCCAAGCTCCCAGACACTTATCCTTGTACTTTATAACCAGTTGTTGAGTTTCTGTGTTAATGAACACATAGCTCTCTGGTAAGCAGCAGATCCATAAATTCACTGCTCTCCATTTAAAACATTTTTGCTCTCTATTGGGCTAGAAGGACAGGAAGGTCAGCTCTGCTGGTGTCTTTCCTTTGAAGTGAATTCTCCATAGAGCCTTGGGCAAGTCACTGAGGTTTTTTTTTTTTTTTTCTTCTTAAGGATTTTAAGTCGGAGTGTTTTGGGGACATGAGATTGAGGCTGTAATTTGTTTCCTTCTGGGATGGTCACTCATATACCAGGTCTATCTCACATCAAAGCCCATGTGCTCTGCACCCTATAGTAAAGACAACTGGTGTCCCTATGGATTCTAAAATGTATTACTTTAAACCCCAGAAACTGTACGGGTATAAGTTGACCATCTGATGCCACCCAGCTAATGCTGCTGAGGTAGGAGGCCAAGCCGTAGATATCCACCACTCTTGCCTCTATCACTCATTGGTAAATGGTCTTTACTACTCAAAATAGCCTCAAAGAGAAAACAGTACACTGTAAATATAGCTGTATCTTTCATTAAACATTATAATTTTGAAAGATTTTGAGAATATTCGAATTTTAGGATACATTAGTATGAATTCAAGTTCTACTCAATTTTGGCTGTAAGGCTTTAGACACATAACCAGGTTTTAAATGTCTGTCATACATTTGCTAAAGGAGATATATTTGAATATTGTCTCATTTGTTGTTTGCTAGAACATAATGAGAAAAGATAAGCTACCCAGAGTAGTAAAGTGTTACACAGAAGGATAGTGACAGGAAGAAGCTTACAGATACTCCACTGGACAGAAGTAAAGGGTAGTGACTGGGAAAAGCTTACAGATGCTCCATTGCACAGAAGCACAGGGTAGTAACTGGGAGAAGCTTACAGATGCTCCACTAGCTTCAAATAAGCTGAATGAGGAAAATACACTAAGAATCCTAAAATTAAAAGAAAAAAAAATGCCACAGGAAGAATCAGCCGAAGGTGACTGGCAGTAGTTCTCTTCTGATAGCAAGGCAGTTTGGCAAAGCCTTTTGGCAATTTAGTCTTAGCTTAGTGTAAGAGGTTGCTACTGACATCTAGTGGGTAGAGTCCATGAAAGCTACTAAATATCCCAGAGATTTAGTAGCTTTCATGAGATTCACAGCAATGAACAATGGGGGAATGTCCTAATCTTGCATAATCTTGGACTATTAGAAGTTCCTCAGGTTCAGAAACAAGTGTACTTTGTTTATTCCCATGCATCTGGCAGTATGCTCAGCTGAGAGGGTCCTCCAAAAACAACTAAACGAAGACCAGAGGAAAATGGTCTTAATGCAGATAAGACAGGCCTGGTTGTCAGGGACCATCTAGGACCTGTAGGCACCTTACTAGTTTGCTTTTTGATCTTCTTTTTCTGGCCTCTCAATATTTCTCCTTTTTTTTCTCCCAACCACTGGGAAAGAATAAAATCACTGTCAAGTATGAGACTGCCCAGGAAAGGCAAACGACGCTTGTAAGACAAGCACAGCAGAGCCTCTTTCAGTTTTTCCTTCAAAGCACTCTGTTCAGCAGACTGCAATCACATCAGCAAATCAGTGGATTCCTTCTTGTTCCCTCTTCCCTAAGCGTGAACAGATAAGACCAATAGCACCTATTCCCGGAAGATATCTTACCAGGCTAGCTAAACTTTGACTTTCAGAAGATACATTCTGGGATGTTTAATAAAAACTAGGCTTAGGGTAGGAATGGAAAATAAAGTCACCTCAGTCTGAAAGTAAAGGTGTTAAATAGATCTGTTCACCACTCTTCACAGCTCGCTCAGTACTCAGTGCATTGTAGGTGTTCTTAAATAATTGTTAAATAAAAGGGTAACCTAGTGACTAACATTCTAACATCCTTTCCTTAAATTCAATCAATTTAAAAAAAAAACCTATATCCTGCAGTCTCTTCAAAAGGCCATAATACGTGACTATCTATTAATACTGGCCAACTTCATCTTCAGTGAACTGTTTTGGGGGGCTTGAAATTAGCTTTCCAGAGACTACTGGAATGCTTTAGAGGGACCCCATCAATGACTTCCCACCGGGATTTAGAGTAGAAGTTATGTTAGCATATAAAACATAATATGAAGATCCATTTCTCTGTGGGGTGGAGAAAGATTAGAGTGCTTCAGCTTCAGCTCTTCCCTTTCTCTATTTTTTTCAAAACTACTTAAAGACACACACCCATTATCAAAAACCTCAAAGCCAAAAGGATTGCATTGCACTTGGTGATGTTAGGCTCAAAACTGGAAGTGATTCTTACAGGAATACCTGATAAGACCCCTGTTCCATTTGTACATTAGCCTATAGTGAGGCCGGTGAAGTTCAAGACTTCTCCACACCACTTGTCTTCATACCAGTAACTTTCTCTGTATGTAAAGGCACTCAATGATCCATATGTTTAAGGACACACATCTATCTAGATGAAAAGCAGAAGAAAACAGGTTGGATGGGGTAGTATTCAATGCTAGTTATTTGGGACTTAGTGATCCCTCTTAAGAAGGCAGACTGAAAAAATGATTTCCTTTATAAAACTGTTTCCAAGATTAGTTTTTAAGGGATGGCATACAATTTGACGAGCCCTGGGGCTGAGCCCAAAATATTTTCTTAGAGCAAAAGTCTCTGGTGTCTCTGGCTACATTTAGAACCCTCATAAATACTCATCAAAAAAGCAAAGCAATCCACGGTTCTTTATTGGTGTTGGCTCTGATACCACACTTGCTGATTAAACCGCAAGATTATGTCTTATTCAAGAACAGGAGAAGAGAGACTGCAGAATTGTGTTCTTGTTTCTTCCAAAGTGACTGTCAGCTTGGGAACATTTCACTGTGCAGTGCACTCTGAGTTTTTAACTGCCTAACTGTCTCTCTAAGTGGTAGCTCAAAACTAGTGCTCATTAGTCAGCAGATCACATCGGAAAAACCCTCAATATTGTGATCACTTCAGAGTCTAACTCTGGATGCCGCCAATGTGTTTGTGTTTGTTCCTTTGCTTTTTTATATCCTTTTGAGTTTTGGTAAAATATCGTAAGGATATATTGAGCTAGACTTTATTCTAGCCACATTCTTATGGTTCAGAATCCTATCAGGTAGAACGGAAGACAACACAGTGTTTCCCAGAGTTACCATGAGCACTGTGCCCTGCCACCATGTTGCTGCTTGAGGGGAAATTTGAAACAGCTTGATCCTAGTTAGTCAAAATTTTCCCCTGGAAGACTTGTCTGAAGTTTATTAGCTCACATGGGTTTCAAATGCGGAGCTCAGTGCCTGGGTACAAAGGACTCAGGGCTTCAACTCTGTCACACTGCCCAGCTCCCTTATCAGCAGCTGTGTGCATTTTTTTAATTACCTGGCTCACAGAGAAGCAATATTCCAACTGAAGCCCTTTCCAGTTAGCCAGAAAACAAAAAGAAAATCACAGGGGCAACTGAAAGGAAAGTGAGGATTCTATAATGTCCTCCTAAGTGAATCAAGTCAATTGGAATTGCCTTTTGTATTTTGCATCCATGACAAGCTGGGTGCTTTGAGACACTGATATTTCTAAATTTTCTTGGCATCTTTATTTGGATTCTTTGTTCGAAGATTGAAAGTCAGGGGACAGATTTGTCTTGCTCAGTTACAGGGATACCTTAATTTAGCCACATCTGCATATTGTCTCTCCCCAGGCTGGCTTCCTCTCCTTACATCCACATCTTGGTAGCTGCACAAATTGAGTGGTTTTTAGGCGCATAATTAGCCTGGAGTTACAAAAGCACAGTGTGAAGAAAAGGAGGTTATCTATTGTCAGAAGAAGAAAAAAAATACCAGTGGAAACATGCTGTGTTATTGTTAAGTGCCTGAAAATTACCATGGCCTATGACTTTGCCATAGGTTATGCTGACAAGGTGAAGCCCTGACCGTAGGATGGACATGCCACTCACTCTATCTCATATGCATCATTGTGTCATCTCATCGAGTTACACACTTTCTCTGTCTCCATTTTCCTATATGCAAAGTTGGGAAGTGAGATTAGCCTCTCCCGAGTGGCTATGGAGACTAGGAGAGATAAGCCAAACCGTGTATTTAAAAGTTGGAAACAATCAAGACCTTTTTCATTTTCCTAAAATGAAGAGATTATTGCATTGTGGAAAAAAAATTTCTAAATCACTTCATTATTTTTGTCCAACACAGCATTAGAATTTTCATTCCTTGAAATAGATTATGACTTTTCTGGACATGGTGTTGAGGACTTGTCAGGAGGAATACATTAAGACCATGCAGACTTATCCCAACTCAATGGGATGATCCTGACTTATTGAAGTTACTAAGATCCAATTGTCCTTTCTGTGGCTTCATGTATGAAACCCTGAGTCTTTCATAATAAGCAGGCAATGAAGAAAGCAGACACTTGTGGTCATCATTTCCTCAAATTCCGCTACATGGTGACAACCCCATTTGCAGCTTGTGACTTTACATGCAACATGTTACAGCTGGCTCTGAAAGACTATCATCAAAAGATGGATGGAAAGGGGAGCTAGGGAGTCAGCTGTGTGTGCTGGAGAGGGGCCAGGGCCTGCCTGCTCCTAATGCTTTCACTCTGCTCAAGAATGAAAGCCATGCTTAATTTTTTTAACAGCCTACCTGCTAAGGCATACTTAGTTCCTGAAGAATATGACCCCTGAAGTTGTTATTGGGAACACATTCACGAGATTAGACAATATAAATAGTCAGGTGAGTTTGGGGGGAATTTATTTTTGAAGCTACAGTAATCAAAATTCAGACTGACCATCAAAATGAGCAGCTCTGTTTTAGCATGCAAGTAACAGGTGCATTGCAGGGTGCCCTGGAGGCAGCACCCAGAAGGGTCAGTTCATTCCTGGATAGACATCACCCTCTCCTTAGAGATAATCTGAGTCTGTATCATGGTCTCAAAATATTGTTATTCAAGAAGAATGTGTGCATCAGACTTCTAGTTACAATTCTCAACTTTACTTTAAAAATCTCTAAAAATTGCCAGGTTTTTACTTCTGATTTAAAGATGCCCCAAGTTTTGTTATGAATACATTCTCTAATTAATTTAGTGTGGGGGAAAAAAGCTATGTAGATTTGCTGTGTGACAAAATAAAAAGAAGATTAATGCATGTTTGTTTCCATTAGCACAATTAGTTAATCATCTTACCATCTGTATCTATTATAATTATATTAAGACTTTCTCCCAGACTTATGTATTAGCAATAAAGAATTCGGACCATCCTCTGTCTTCAGCTAACCAGGTGATGCATTTAGAATTCAAGAATCTGAGCAGATGTGACCAGATACTCATTCCACATCAGTGTGAATTAAATAACAACAACTTTTCTCTTGATTAGCTTGAGCCACGGCCACATTAGAGCCAGGGCTGGGCATCTGGCAGATGGTGGCACAAACACCCAAATACAAGACAGTCAGAAAAGAAACAATGGTCACTTGAAGCCCAGCTTTTCCTGCAATGCAAGAGATTTACTTTAACAATATGGATACATTTTTGGTGTAGAAATTCAGTTCTTTTAATGAATGTCTCAGAATTGGAAAGGCATTTCATTCCCTCACTGTACCTTGGTATAAGACCTTGTGAGATTAACATAGTATTTGGAAGCTATTTAAGGAGTTGAAGATATTCTCACTGTGATGCTGATGAAGAAACTTTAATTAAAATTATAAGCAGGTTGTAGCACAATGAATATACTCAGAACATTAGACGCTCTAAAAAGAAGGCTGGGATGGAATGGCATTACATTTTTATGAAGCTTAATATAACTTTGCTTAAATAGTTTCCTTACTGTGTTTAAAAGAAACTCAGAAACCCAGTATATACTTTAGTAGCTAGCATGAGAATTATACTACATAACCCAGACTCTTGGGTTTAAACATGCATAAAAGAAAGCAAAGTTAATGGGAAAAAAGACATCATCACTAATTATTTTTTAAAAATCACATTGGTAAAGAAAAGTATACAGCCCAAATGTACTTATACATGTATGCACACGTGCACGCGTGCGCATGTACACACACACACACACATACACACACACACAGAGAGAGAGAGAAAGAGAGAGAGAGAGAGAGAGAGAGAGAGAGAGATCAATAGAGATGAACTTACCGGAGCAAATATCACCATACACATTTACAAAAGAATTGATAATCCAACTTCCCTCTCCTGAAAAAAAATAGAGGTTGTCTCATACTAAAAATGAAGCTTCTCTGTCCACAGCACCAGCTCTTGTCCCTCTCTTTATGAAGCAAAGGAAGAGAACAAGAAATCAATGCAGAGGGAAAGTCAGATGCTATACCAATCAGATAGCAGCTTCTGCCTTCTTGCAGAGAGATGGGAAAACAGTCATATTAGTAGACAGTGACAGCCCACAGCTGACTACAGGAACCTGATACTCCCTTGATGCGAAGCTGGCTGCTTTGTGGGGAGGAGGTTACCTCCTTTGTGCACTCCCACACTTGGCTCTCTGCTCACAACTGCAAGTGCAGGGCTGCTTTGCACAAGCACGCTGCATCATGAGCAGAGGCACTAGCTCCCCTCTTACTCAGAGAGCCCCCTCCTCTCTCAGCCACAGCGCTTAAAATCAAACTGGGAGCTGAACACAAGCCAGGAACTTGCATGTTTAGGGTACAGGGTAGCAGTGGTTTTATTAAATCCTCGGGAATAGATTTGCATAGATGAGGCAAATGTATGTTTGTTTTTAAAAATTGCCCTTGTTTTTATGGAAATGCACTGGTGTTATGCATGATACCCATTTGGGAAACTCATGCACTGTCCATAAATAATCGTTAAGATGATGGCACTGGAAGATGGCTTTTTAGGCTCTGGGGACTGTGGAAGGGACGAATTACAACTCGGGGCTCGTTCATCACGCTAGTGTTAATGAAGACCTGTGAAAATTACAAAATTAAAAAGCTGACAGAGGCTTAAGCAAGACCCAAATTCCTTTCTTTCATTTACAGAAAGAAGTGGTACTGACTGTCTTCAAGGGGCAGCAATCTGGATATCCAGAGGATACATGTTCTGGGAGGGTGGGCCAGCATTCACAGAGAGACTGTTGCAGGCTGCAGGCCCACCTCTTAGGTGCCCTGAAGCTATTGTATAACCCTCTGAGGATAGTGTCCCCTGGAGATCTGTACTGAATAATAGAGGAGAATCCTGCAAGCCTCTGCTCACTCCGCCTTAAGTGAGCACTCGGCTCAGCACAGGAAGAGGTCTAGTGTCCCAGCTTTGCCTATAGCTCAGCTACTAATGCCCCAACAGAAACGCCAACAGGCTGGCATGTGTTTGATCTATGGTTAGTAATCCAGACTCTGCAGTGGATCTGGTTTGTCCCTCTTTCTGTTTCTGTTTGTCTCTTTCCTCTTCTAATATAGACATGTGAACTGGACACACAACATAACATATAACATCATCACTTATCTTCTAGCTCTACTTTTGTTCCTGTGGGGAGGGGGATGGATGGGACCAAAGAACACCCACCAAATGTGAATAAGAGCAAAACACCTGGAATCTTCTGCTGTTTCTTCTCTCATTGGGAGACTTGAGAACTAGGAGCCTTTCAGTTCGCTGAGGCTTAGTTTTCCCTCTGTAAAATGGGCACACTAACATTTCACAGTTCTTAGGTAGGAAAGTATAAAGAAGGAATCAAAGGTAGATAAGACTGCTTTCAAATCCAAGTGTGTGCACAGGAATTTTGGCTTGTTGTCTCTTTCTCTCTTGGTCTTGCTCCATTGTGCTTTGCTCAGCAGCACTGAGGCTGAGCCTCAATCTCTGAACCTAGGGCCTCAATTATCTTGGGAAAGCATGCTAACACTAAGTTCAGCTCCAAGGTGGGATCGTGTTCCCAATGCATAAGCAAGTCTTCAGGGTGTTTAAGATCTTCAAATTTCATGAACTCCATGGTCCTTTGACATTCACATAAGTGCCTACACCTCAGGGTGAGCGCTCACACACACACACACACACACACACACACACACACACACACAAACACTATCATGGTCACTAGCACATACTTATTGAAAGAAATTAAGAGGGTGAAGCCAGTAAAAAGGCTGACCACCACTAAGCACTTATGAATACTTATGAAATGAGTATTTTCAGAATTATTGAAAGCAGAATTGGTGGGAGAGTTGATACCTCATGCCAAACACCACTGTTCTGCCATGAGATTTGGAGCAGAGTTTAGAGGTCATTTTGCCAGCAGTGCAGTCATGGAAGATACCCATACTTCACAGTTTTTTTTTCTCTAAAGGATGGCCAGTGAGCACTCCTAATCAGCTTTGTATATGAAGAGACTTACTTCAGGTTCTAAAGAGCATGTGCTACATAATAATCATGGGCACCATCCACTGTTCCAGGTGGTCTTCTAAGTGGTATTTTCATATAGCACTTTATTTGGGCCTCAGAGGACTAGAATGGTATCATTGTTACTCCAATTGACAGACGAAGAAGCCAAGACCCAAAGAATTGTGTGGCTTGCCTGCAAGCAGATGGTCAATAGTTAGTAAAGCTGAGATGTAAGACTAGGCCAATACAGTTATCCAGCTGTCAGACAATCCACTACATGGGTCCCACGGCAGTGGTTAAAGCATTAGCTATTCGGCAGACAGGGATAACTAATCATTAATTGCTAATTCACATAGAGACAAGGACCCTGTGAGAATTGGGAGCATGATTTAAAAGGAAGTGCAAGGCTCCATCTTGCTATTTTAAAGTGATATGCTGTATGACCCTGGGTAAGTCCCTGACTTGTTTGTGTTTTGATTTTCCTTGTATTTGGATTTTAAAATTTCTCTAGAAAGACTTACTGGGTCAGTTTAGGTTGGATAAGACTCCAATGCTTATGAGTAAAGCGTGCTCCTCTGAGTAGATTAACTTTCTCTAGATGAGGTCTCAGTGGCTCCAGACCAAGCATGCACATGTTTCGAGTATCTCCTGCCCATCACCAGCATCTCTGACTGCAATGGATTCTCAGTGGGCCAGTCTTGTTAATGCCACAGTAGTCTGTAAATGTAGAAGTTACCCACTGTACGTCCTGTGGGGTGTAAACCAGACCCATCACTTGACTGGAACGATACTTCAATTGTGGTCCAGTAGACTTAAGAAAAATGTAAGCTCTTCACTGTGCCCTCAAAGGCTTGAGGATCTGGCTCCATCTACTGTTTTATTTCTCTTTCCTCTCTCTTCCCTAAACTGCTTTGCATCTGCCACTCTCCTGCCTAAAGCCCTGGCTCCTGTGAAACTCCTGCTCTCAGTGTCTGTGTTAGTCCTTTTGCTCCCAGGGTCCCCTTTGACTACTACTTAGAAAGGAGTCTTTGCTGTCTCTGTTCAGCTCTGCCCTCTGCATTAACCAATACCTTTTGTTGTGCTGTGAACTATGGCATCTCTCTCCATTCCCTTCCTCTCTTCCTCTTGTTTATTTCTGTTGTATTTAATTATTTTTTTGCTCAAAGAGACAACATCCTCAGAAGCAGAAAACCACCCCCTCCTGTGTGTGTGTGTACATGTGTAGTGTTCATGAATGTGGGGGCAATGACAATAGAAACTTTGCTATCATTCTTCAGAAGCTATCTTCTTTGTTGCTTTGATACAAGGGCTCTTAATGGCCTGAAGTTTGCCTAGTAGGCTAAGGTGGGTGGTCACCAAGCCTCAGAGACTCTAGGGCTTCCTAGCTGTCTCTGCCTTCCCAGCCATGGATTCATGAGTATGTGCCTCTAACCCAGAATTTTCACTTGTGTTCTGGAGTTTGGATGTAGATCATGATTGTAAGGGCAAGTGTGTTACCAACTGAGCCAACTCCCTAGCTAAGGAAACCTCAAGAGGACATTTCTTTAGTTTCAGAGTATGTAGAATGTTGTAGATATTCAGAAGGCATCTGGTGGGTAAGTAAATGGCTGACCCAACAACGAATCCACATGAGAACAGGCAAGGCTGGATAACTGTAAATCAAACTAACTGATTAAAGTAATTTAGCCTTGAAGCACAAGACAGATGAGCAAAGCCATTGCTTCACTAACATTAGTACAGTGGCCCTCAACCTTCCTAATGCTGTCACCCTTTAATACAGCTCCTCATGTTGTGGTGACTCCCAAGCATAAAAATGTTGTGTTGCTATTTCAAAACTGTAATTGTGCTACTGTTATTAATTGTAGTGTAAGTATTTAATATGCGACCCCCATGAAAGGGTTGTTTGACCCATAAAGGGTTCAGGATCCACAGGTTGGGAACCAGTGTTCTAGCCCCACAGAAATGCCTGGTTCCTTTGGGGTTCTTGACCCCAAGTAGGGCTGAGGAGCCAATGATCCTGTCACCTAGCCACTCAGATTGTCTCTACCTTCCAATTGACCAGACAGTTCAGTCAGCTGCTACTCCCTAACATGGACTCAAAACTGACAGAATAAAGCAATGTGCTCCTATTTGAAGGCTCTTTTTAAAAAACTGATATTAGCACAATTTCTACTGCCTTGAAATAATAACATTTGTCCATTATCAGATGATTAAAAATAGCAACAGTGTTTCCTAAGTTAAGTATTTATAGAGGGTAAGCAGATTAAAATAATCTGTGAGTCTCTGAAAACTTCATTAGCAATGCTAATTTCTGATACGGTCAGATTTTCAGTTCTGATCTTCCAATTGAGCATGGCCTTCAGATAACTTCAAAAGATCATTTTTTTTCTCTCTCTATGAATAGATAAGTTTGGCTCTGCTTTGGTGGACTTGCTTCCTTACCTTTAGAGTTGCTTTGTTTCAACATCTGGCCTCTCAAAAGGGGTTCTCTTCCAGGGTTGCCTGCTTCAGGGTCAGGCAGTGGGAGGCCTTGCCTTTCTAGCTTTCCAAGCATATAACAAACAGAGAGGAAAATTCCAGAGGCAGAAGGATCTCTGTGTAGCAGTGGGGAAGGGAAGCAATCAAAGATAAGACTATCTAGGCCACACTAACAAATGACCAGGACATTAGCTAAGGCTCTACAGACAACTTTGATTGTTTTAAGCTGCAGCTTGAGAGCACTTACAGTCAATCCATTTATGCACCAACCTTGAAATCTGTAATGATGCCTTCCTTACAGCTCCTGGCATGGATAAAATGTAGTTTATTCCAATATGAGTAGGTACAGAGAGTTAGGACAGAATTTAAGATAGCCCCACGGGCACCCCGTGTGTGTGTGTGTGTGTGTGTGTGTGTGTGTGTGTGTGTGTGTTGAGACAAAGTTTCATAATATAGGTTAGGTTATCTCCAACTCAAGTCAATTCCCCTGCCTGAGCCTCATGTAGGCAAGGATTGCCGTCATGATCCACCACACTTGGCATTTTACTTTGTTTGTAGAAGAAATAATGTTTTCTTCATTGTCTTTTTCTTTTTTAAATACTCAGTGAAATAAATAAAATTGATATGCCTTCAATGTTTGTTAGATCAATGGATATTCTCTGAAGAGGTCAAGGCTGAATAAAAAAACAAAAAAAAACAAAAAGCCATGCCAGAAAGAGGAGGCTGGATAGTGAATCTAGAAACTACTTACAGTGTCTGATTTTTACATCAGATTCCTGGGACATGGTTGCTTCCAAACATAGTTTTGCAGCCTGCATGAAGAACTACAGAGAACTGCTAATATAATGGGAAAAGAAAAGGCTTTAATTTTGCATTTTGCTGCTGTGGGGTCTCTCAATAGCAGTGATATGAGTCTGCTAGTAATTCGTGGGTATTAGCCTAGCACTGGTCTCACTGTATTTTATTTGACTATCATTGAATCATATGAGTTAGAAGCTTTTGGTACAATTCAGTAAATTGGCTAAGTCTATACAAATGCTACTACAGTGAAGATTTGAAGCCGAGTTACCTAATTCCAAAGCCCAAATTTTCTAAATGTTTAGAAATAGAGACTCCACGGGGTGGGTATTTGGGTATCACCTTTTGATTATAGTTTTCCCAGTTTGTATTTACTGGATATCAAAAGTCATGAGGCTTTTTTGTTGCATAACTTCTGGGGTATTACATCTGTTGTCCTAGTACCTAAAACTGGTACTAAACCACTGGTCTGTAAAGTCAAACATTTTGCCCTCTTTCATAGTATACCACAGCACTCTCTCCACGTGTGGTGAGTACCAAACAAGACCTTGCCAACTTATTGAAAAAGAAATAGTAAAGTTATATCTCCTTGTTTTCTTCCCATCATACATATACCTACACAATAGGTAACATTCCATCAGAAATGGAGAGCTTAGGAGTTTGGCTGCTCCTGTCACAGATGTCTCAGTCCCGGTGGAAAGAGATGAATAGTTGTTTCTATGATTAAGGATTAAGACTTTATATGAGAAAAAAATCCCCGAGGTCTGGTTTTTACAAGAATCGTGTTTGTACTGTAATAGGAATGGAAGAAAAAAAGCATGAAAACCATTTTCAATAATTTTCCCGAGTATACTGAGAAATGAGTATTAAATTAGATCACGAGCCATGTTCACTGATGTTCTTGTGAAGGGATGGTGTCATAAGCAAGTAGTTATACTAACAGTGCCCTTTATAAAACAGCATATATTCTACATATAAATTTATGCACTTATTGTATGTTGGTGTTTTAAAGCATGTGTATATTCTGTAATGCTTCACTGTAGGTAACAGATGCATTACCTATCAAACATAGCATTTTATTGTGAGAATTCTTATACACTGTGTATTTTTCAAGAATTCAACCTTAATTGTAATTATCAAGTTTTCCAATGAGTCCCTTGTTTCCCTCTACTCTCCTCACTGGTAATCACCATGCTCTCAAAATCTATGACATCATCATTTCAGATTTCCTGTGTGTGTGAGGTCATGCAATGTTTGTCTCGTGATATCTAGTTCATTTCATTTAACCTAATGTCTTTCAGGTCCCTCCATGTCTCTAAGACTATCCAAGCTTCATTTTCTTCACTTGTGAACTGGGTCCGGTAACTCTGTTACCTGAATATTGAAGAGAAATCTGAAGGTAATTATAATCGTATGAGTGCAATGCACTCCCTTCATGCTAACGCCCCAGGCTAGAAAGATTTGAGAATCAAACATTTGCAAAATGGCTTTCTGCTTTTCCTTTCCTTCCAACAAATTAGGTTACAATCCCTCTGTTAAACAGTCATGCCTCTCAAACCCAGACTGCATTACAGCTTCTAATAAAAGTGGACAAAGCGAGGGAAGATGAAAGTCCCTTCCTCCTTGTCTAGCTTACAACGTGCCGGATTTTTGAAATTTGAGTGCTTTTACGGAGTAGGGGTTCAGTTATGGGCAGCTTGATTCTGACTCTGTCTGAAAGCATTCCCTACTTTGCTCCTTCCTACAGCTCCAGGCTTTAGAATGCACCTCATTATGATGCAGTGTAGGGAGTTGGCCAGAGGAGATCAAGGAAAATATTTTTACTTGAGCATTTATTCTAATGTCTTTCTTTTGCTGATTACTTACTTCTTTTGTTGTTGTTGTTGTTGTTGTTGTTGTTGTTGTTTTGGTTTGGTTTGGTTTGGTTTTTTGAGACAGGGTTTCTCTGTGTAGCCCTGGCTGTCCTGGAACTCACTCTGTAGACCAGGCTGGCCTCGAACTTAGAAATCCACCTGCCTCTGCCTCCCAAGTACTGGGGTTAAAGGCGTGCGCCACCACTGCCCAGCTGCTGATTCCCTCTTATAGTGGAGGTGTATTATTATGTTATGGAATAATCCGTTTGGCCAAAAAAAATTTTCCACAATTTTATTCACCAAAACCTCCCTCCTATATGGGAGACACTTGCAGTATTTCTGCTTCACATGTTTTTTTTTTTTTATTGGATATTTTATTTATTTACATTTCAGATGTCATCCCCTTCCCTCATTTCCTCTCCCTAGAACCCTCTGTACTATCCTCCCTCCTCCTTTTTGCTTTTATACCATTTTAATTACATGCATGTATTAAGGTTAGTTCTAGATTGAGGGTCTAGCAATATAATACATGCAAATAGTCACATGTTTTTTATCAGGACTTTCTACAGCTCTGGCATGACAATAGTTGTGACTCCAGGACACATCAGCTCACCTGAAAGCATTGTAAGAACTAGAGTGTGCAACTTGACAGTTACTGTCACTTTCTGTGCTACAATTCCTTCCCCTAAGCATACATAGCATGAAGTTTATTTTCCTCTAGTAGTTGACTATTTATCATGCAAGACCCTAGAATACCATTCAAAATGCTATGTGCCTTTGGACAGAAAAAAAAAAAAAAACCCTGCTTTCTTCTGGGTATATATTTTTAAAATAGAAATGTTTTTACCCCTGTTTTCCTTAAAATGTTAGCACTTTAAGAGACTACTCTAAGACTTCAAGTGATGCAAATGAAGGGAGTCAGTGTGAGGAACAGGACACTCAGACATTTCCAGAATGTCACATATCTCAGCTCCAAGAACAACATTTTCCCTTTTATTCCATTAAAAGTCCAGAAGCGAAAATTCCCTGTGAAGAGTTTTAATGCCACTTGTTTTGACATTAGCTATAGGACAAAAAGAGTCAGTCTGAGACCCTGCTCAGAAAGATGAAAAAGAAACAGCATGCTCTTTCTGTAATGATCCCGCAATGCTCCATGATTTGAATCTTGGGTCAGCCTCACATGTTTTCAAACCTAGAGCTTCTGAATCAGAAACTAGGATGGTGGGTGATGAGAAATCTGAGAATTACCAGCTCCCAATCCCCTCTTCCCAGGGGCACTTTGCACAGAGCTTCAGGTCAATAATGTCATCAAGGTATCATCAACAAGGCCACTGTAGGTGTCACCCAAGGCAAGTTCCATGTCTGACAAATGTTTTAAGTAAGAAGAGGAATGTCATACAAGGATAGAAGTTGGCTGCTGGAAGGGTGATCCTGAAAGCATGGTCCTTAACTCATGTCTCCTCAGCCCTCTGGCTTGATGGAGGCCTTCCTTTTCAAGGAGCCTGCCCTTGTGTTCCTGTACATGAGACAGAAGAAGTAATACAACTGGCAGAATTCATCATACTTCATTATTGTGCATTCAGTTCTTCTGTCTTCTGTGTCAGTTACCCCTGGTTAACCACAGTATCTGCTATTAAATACAGGACTCTAGAAATCACTGGTAATTTTAAATGGTTCACTTTCAGGTTGGTATGATGAAATCCTGCACTGAGCAATCCTCCCTTTGCGGATCTTGTCTCTGCCCAGTGTGTCTATGCTGTGCATGTCACCACTGCTTAGTCATCATCCAGCAGCTACCTCATGTGCCATGCTGACTTGCAGTTTCACCCACCATGCTTGTGTTCAATTGACTTGACCCTCGTGTTAGTGACTGTTCCAAAGCACAAGCCATGGTGCAAAAGACGTACAGGGCATGCCACATAGAAAGCCAGGTTAACTTTGGAAGCTCGGGGCAGCAACCATGTCTTCTAATCCATTGATTCAAGCAGTCATTGCTTATCTTTGAACATATCACTCTGAGAAGTAAGGCTGTTGTACTTACATATCATTTCTAAGTACCTCACAGGAGATAACTTCTTTAATCCTCCTTAAGATTTAAGATGTAAATTAGTATTAATCTCCAAGGCAGTGCTGGAGAGATGGCTTAGTATTAGGAGCACTGGCTGCTCTTCCAGAGGACCTGGGTTTAATTCCCAGCACCACATGGCAGTTCCACAATCATTTCTGGCTCCAATTCCTGGGGATCTGGAGCCAGAAATGCCTCTTCTCGTCCCAGCAGGTACTGATCATGCAGGTGAGCCGTGAACATACACACGCAAAATACCCAGAGACAAAAATAAACTCTGTTTTGAATTTTAGAAAAAGCCCCAGAACTAATGTAAATCCTTCTTGAGCCACGTTGTGGTCAGCTGTCTTGCCTCTTCCATGCCTAGACTTTGCATATCAGCTCACTAAATCTGCTGTCCTGGGTACTACCATAGACTTAAGCAAAGCTGCCTGAGGCTGCCCTGCCCATTAACTTCCTCCAAATAGATAAATAAACAAATAGATAAACATGAGCAGTTAATTTGGAATGTGGTTCTTTGAAAGGGAATGGAGACTTGAGGCAGGAAGCTAATAAGGATGCTTTCCTAAGCTTATGACCAATCTCCCTGCCTGCTCTTGGAAACAGTGAGATGGGCACTTCAGAGGGTCTGTGCAGAAAGGGCAGAAAGCTTGAACATTCATCCTCCCTTCGCCTTGCTTTTCCTGCTCTGGGTCTAATGCTCTGGGCACTCTTCATAGACACCCTTTTGTGAAGAAGGAGGCTCAAGATGGAGCAGTGACTGCTGCCACGCCAGGGCCTGGTGTTGACAGCACAAGTTTCAGAATCTCCTGATGTCATGGGGCTGAGGATGGTGCTAGCTCACCTGCTGGGACCTGCTGGGATGGAAAAGAGAGGAGGAAACCATGATCTTCCTTCTGAAGTTTTGTTTTGTTTTTGTTTGTTTGTTTGTTTGTTTTGAGACATGGTTTCTCTGTATAGCCCTGGCTGTCCTGGAATTCACTCTGTAGACCAGGTTAGGCTGGCCTCAAACTCAGAAATCCACCCGCCTCTGCCTCTCAAGTGCTAGGATTAAAGGCATGCGCCACCACTGTCAGGTTCCTTTTGTATTTTATGAAAGTGCCAAGGATGAAGATGTTGATTCTGGCTCCACCTCAGAGCTCCTTTTGTCTTTGTTGGTTTTGATCTTAACGGGCTTGCTGTCTTATGCCACAGAGCAGGCTTTGCCTTGTGGCTATTATCCTTCCCTCTGCCCTCTGATTACTCTGTTCTTACAACACAGAGTGCTTTTCTTCCCTTTCTCACTTTGCCCAAGCTCTGCAACACCCCCTTCTTCTTCTTTCTTTCTTTCTTTCTTTCTTTCTTTCTTTCTTTCTTTCTTTCTTTCTTTCTTTCTTTCTTTCTTTTTGTCACCAGGTAAACATCCACTGCATCCCTTTCGGGGGTGCCCCCCCCCCCATAGTCCTGATTTCACACCCTGTTTTTGTCAGCTGTTGTCACACTTGTCTTTCTCTGAACACAACATCTTGCAAGTGGGAGTCCTCAGTGGTGTCTTTTACCTACATGGACAGACTTATTCTATACAAAGAGATTTCAAGCTTCTTATTAGTTCAACCTGATTAAACCTTTCGCCCTGAGCACAGGAGGGTGGAAAAATAGCCGTTCCCTTTGCACATTTTCAAAATCCTTTTAGTTCACACAATGGTATGGGTTTCAGTGTCTTACTTTGTGCCCTCATCTCATAGCCAAAGCCACATCACTACCTGATGGAAACTGGGGCTCAGTCGGCTGGCTGTATGGGCGTCATGGCACTGGCGATTTAGGTTCACCAGGTCAGTGCACCAACATTATCAGAGAGATGAAGAAGTTGAAAAGTGTTGTTCTACAGGGCAGGAAGCAAAAGCTGCTCAAATTACTCTCCACCTTTATAAGTAAATCCATAATGAATACATAGCTGAAAAATCACTTTCCCTGCAAGGATTTGGGTTGCAAACTCATAAGTATCCATGAAAACCCAGCCCAACTGGGTAGAGGAGATAGCTCAGCTCAGAAAATGCTTGCTGGGCAAGCTTACGGACCTGAGTTTGATCTCCAGAACTGATGTTTTAAAACATCGGTGGTATGCCCTAGAATCCTAGCACTAGGGAGTCTACTGGGCAGTCAGCCTACCATACTTGGTAAGTTCCAGGCCAAGGAAATACACACTCTGAAAAACAAAAGCCAAAACCAAAAGATGGATGACGCCTGAAGGTCAACACCCAATGTTGTCCTTTGACCTCTACACATATACATGTACATGTATGTGTAAGTGCTACACATACACGCATACACATACACACATGCATACACATACATCCATGAGTGCAAATACATACACACACACACACATACACACACATACACACACACACACACCCTAGCTCACTTGCCCATTCTGTAAAGAGGGAAGGGAAAAAATATTTGTGAAGTTCTTATGTGTATGAGATTCTATTTATTTTATTTTGTCATTTATTTTCCTAACACACAACAAGAAAGAAAGTAACCCCATTATCCAGAAGAAAAAAAATGAGAGGTTAAGCAAAATACTGGCTCATAACTGATTGAATTAAATTTTGAATTTAGGTGTCTAGAACAGCAAAATGCACCTATGTTCCAAAAGCTTACATGGCACTCGATTCATATGTATGGGATATGTACATGCTTGAGCACATATGTATCTTTCTGAGGTATTCTGCCCAATACCTCCAGAAACCCAGGTGTTAGGTCTTATCAGCCATCTTCTACAAAGGATAGCAGCTGGTGAGTTGTATCAGAGGATAAGAGAGCACCTGTTGTTCTTCCTGGGGAATGGGGTTCAATTCTAAGCACCTACATGGTGGCTCACAACCTACCATGTAGGCAATAGAACATGGGGCAATAGAATAATGAGAGGGGGCATGGAGGAGAGTGAAAAGCACCCAACAACAATATAATTCCAATCCTAGGGCATCCAACACTCTCTTTTGGCCTCTGTAGTCACCAGGCATGCACATGGTGCATGAACCTACATGCTGGCAAAGCATCCATTAAATTAAATTAAATTAAATTAAATTAAAATTTAAAATTTAGAAGGATAGCAAGTCTCCTGCCTTTGTCTTCTGTGGTTGCAAAATGGATTGATGATATACATCTCAATTACAATATTTATCTCAATATTTAATAATTATATGCTTATCTATCCTCCAAATATAAATACTGTGTGCTAAAGACTAGGTTTCTTCCAGTGTGTGTGTGTGTGTGTGTGTGTGTGTGTGTGTGTGTGTATTCATGTGTGTGCATGTGTGTGTTAGTGTCTCTGTGTGTATGCATGTGGTGTGTGTGTGTGTGTGTGTGTGTGTGCATGTGCATATGTGCATGAACAGCCTCAGGGTGAGAGTAAGTAAACGAAAACATAGAACAAATAAACTCACCTTATGCCTTAAAAAAAAAGTGAAAAGGTAATTCAATGCTTTAAAAAGGCACATGAAAACAACTTTTAACAATACAAGTTTATAGATTTCAGTAGCTCACCAAGTCTTCTCCTGTCTCTATCACCTTCACACTGAGATGTGTGTCAAGGGTTTGACTTCTTAATAACCTGGCTTTTGTCTGTCTTCAGATCTACACAAAATCTAGGGCACAATCAGCTAGAGGATATGTCAGCAAGCCTTTTATGTTTACTAATGGTTATGCTACGGACTCAGATCAGAGAACTCTACTCACAATGTGATTATTCTTACTTTCCAAATAACACTAATAAGGTTGGTTTCTCTACTTAGATTACAAGGTAGAAGGAACCAAGTGAAATGGCACAGACTGTCAGAGGCAGGCACACACAGCTCTCTGTGGAAACAGGTTGGGGCAATAGGACAATGAGAGGGGGCATGGAAGAGAGTGGAAAACACACCCAGCACTCTCACAGTAGTTTTTGTGTGGAAAGGAAGCCCTGTTGCACAGGCTTTGAGAATGCTGCTGCATTGCAGCAAAGAATATTACTGTAAAAACAAACAAACAAACAAACAAACCCAAAAACCAAAAACCAAAAAAACAAAAAAACAAAACAAAAAAATCAAAAAACTCAAACAACAACAACAACAAAACTCTTCAAATGTTTTCTTTCAACTATTTTAAAGCACAGTCTATGGGCAACTTATCAAAAATAATTTCTGAAAACCATTAAAATTCTTAAAGAAAAGCACAAAACTAAAGTTTTAGTGTTTAAATGGGCAGAATTTGTGCTATCAGAAACTATGGTTATTAAGGAAGAATTGTTCTCTAAAACTTGCTGAGATTGCTGGAGTTTTATAGCCATAGAAGGTACCAACCTTGGTAATGTGTAGCACATGCAGTAGGGCTCAGAATAACCAAGGGATCGCCTAGCTACACTACACTTGTGATCCAAGGTGGTTATGTGTCACTTTAAAGACATACTTAACTTTGATAGGTGAACTCCCACCCCATGCACATACCACAGGTAAGATCTGTTGTACTTAAAAAGGAAGCCATCAAAGAGAACTAAGAACATTATGATAAGGATGCTGAGGTGTAGCTCTCCACAGTTGATGGCTTCTGGTGGAGGCGCAGGTGGAGAAGGAGTCAATTTTCTTAGGGGGCAGGCCACTGGGACTTTGACCATTCCCAGTGAGTATATGGGCAACACAACCTGGACTTGGTTTTGGGTTTTGTTTCTGTTGTTGTTGGTAATGACACAAGGGCAAGGAGGACAAACAGACATGGAAAGACTGGAAGTGATTGGAGTAAGAAAGGAAAAACTCTCAAAGACTCAGTAAAAACATTATTTGGGGGAAAAGGAAGGTTTACAATACACCAATCACTGATACAATCCTTTCTAGGATGGAATAATGACATTTTGAATAATCCCAGGATGGCTCACCGGATTGGTCTTGGTTCTCATCCATTGATTACCAGGCCAACAATACACTAGCCACTTACATAAAGTAATAAGCACATAAAGTAAAAGGGAAGAAGACCCAGGACCTTGACTTATCAACACATCAGTTCTCTGTGCTCTTTATGTCTTCTGGTTCTTGCTCACATGTGTAGTGTAGTGTCTGAGAACATGGCCCCAATATTTCTTTTCTGATTCCACACTACTCCATATTACCAGATGTCTTTTCTTGGTTGATAAGCAGAACTGGTTTACCATTCTTTGGATCTGGAGTGACCATACACCTTCCTATAGACAATGGGATATATCAGATATGAGGTTGGTTGTGTCTGTTCTGAGCCTATATCTCATTTGGTTGTAAAGTTTCTACTCTTTCTTACAGTCTTACCAAGCCATCTTGTGAACACTAGCCTGCTGTGACAGTTGATCTTGTCACCCTCACCTTTCCAGGAAGCCTTCACCCAACACTAGATATGCCAATCAGTCCATCCTAGACTAGACATCATCTGGCTACCCAACAGCTGACTGTATATGCAGAAACCCTGGTGATCAGGGAACCAGCTTTTATACTTTGGATCATAAAGCTGTTTCTTATTTATTGCCTATTGCTTTAAGCACTGTTTTTGTGGCTTGTTATGAAACACTAGTTGATGCAGTATGTATATGTAGAGTTGACCCAGTCAAAATCGTGTTATAAATCATGTTTATAATAACTGGCTGAGGTGTCATACAGCCTATACACAATAATTTATTTAAATGTTCTTAGCACTGTTATATATTTAAAATTGTCTCCAGTTACCTAAGGCATGCAATGATGCACCATACTCACAATATGTTACCATCCTTCTAAGAATGGCTTTAAGTCCAAAATTGTCTAATGAAGAACTTTGTGAAATATTTGCCTATTTATCCTCAATGAATCACATTTTTCTTATCTAGGAAAAATGAATAACAAAATTTTCAGGATTATCTGGAATGCTGAAGGTGATGTCTGATGATCCAATGTCAGAACACAGTGGAGTCGGTGTTCAGAAAATATATTTTTTGAAAAGAGCAATTTGTTTAATCCTCAAGTATGAATTTCTGCTTTGTAGATGAGGTAATACACACACACATGTACACACACATGCATATACACACATGCTCACACACACACACATACCTACTGATGGTATTCCAAGAATATGCCATGTAGTCAGTAAGAGCTGGTAGATAACTTTGTAATGAATATGCAGACAATAATAGATCTGGAAGGAAAACACCTAGAGGTAACAAACTTGCTCAGCTTCCATTTCTCTGAAAAAGCCATTACTCTGCAAAAGCAGATTTGTGCAGAACCTTAGAAATTAGAATTTGTCACTCCACTGGTCACCAAACACCAGTGCACACAGGGATCACAGAGGGCTGCTGGAGAAGCAGCTAATAACCTCGGATAATATGCAAATGCTCAAAGCATCTATCCGTGGATTCTGATTCTGCAGATCTGGCATTGAGCTCAAGAATATGTGTGTCCCAAGATTCCCCCAGGAAGTTGGTCAGCATTAACCAGATTAAGGATCTATTGCCAAATTGTTTGTCAAGTGGGATGTCAAGACCAAGAAGGGTTAAATTTCCATCTCAGATTTCCTGAAGAAGTCAGCCAATGGTGAATTAAGACAAAAACCAGTTCTTCATGTTGGCTTGCAAGTGGTTAATTCTCAATGGCAGGAATAGGTTGTTTGACACTTTGTTCTCATCCTGTGTTTCAAGGCCAGCCTCCACTGCACCTTAGTCAATACACACTTTTTTATGCTGGAGAAATTATTAATGTGAGTGCATCTTTTGTTCTTCACTGACAGCACATTCTCTGACTGTAACCAAAGTAACTGACTTCAGACAAGTTGAACTATACCAACAAATCGTTCATCTTGTACATCAATAAACAGCCCGCTGTTAGCCTTCAAATGCAGCAGTAAATAAAATCAAGGTAAAAGAGTCTCTCAAAGTTTATTGTTTCCTTGAGGCCCTACACTTTTTTTTCTTTTTTCTTTCTTTTTTCTTTTTTTTTTCTTTTTTCTTTTTTTTTTTTTTTGCAAAGAACTTGCTCTCTCTATAATTCATCCTGTTTTTTTTTTTTTACAAACAGCATGAAACTTTTTTGTCTTCCAAGTTCAAAGTTTGAAAGGACATTGTTTTGACCTGTACTTTCTTCAAGAAATGCCAAGGTAGAGAAGATGGATTTTGCCCAGGAAATACATTTATCTTGGTGGAACTAGAAACTTGATAGCCATAGAGTGGTTTAAGAATCATTTGAAATTAGTGTTGGAGTTGAATTCAAGCCATGCCCAAAGCATCGTAAACTCCTCATTCAGAAGAAAATAAAAGTTCTACCAATCACCATGTAATCTTAGGCTCATATGCCACCTGAATGGGTATGACACCGGAAGTAAGGATTAGAATCTTGATGTTTAGTATACAAAGGTCTGAATACTTCCCTGAAGACAAACACTTGACCTTGCACACAGGCTCAGCATTCCTAAGCCTCAACACTACCTTTACCCATCCAGATAATTACAGCCTTACATTCTTTCATTCTCCTTAAAGAGAATAAAAATAGATGCATAAAAATAAAATTTCCTGAATCCCTCCATTCAGTTGTCTTTTTAACAGTTTGGTCTTTCAGTCAAATTTCCACAGAAATGAATATTGTCTCTTCTGCCCCCACCCCCAAATGTAGGTTAGATCTAAATAGGGCTGTGTTAATTAAGGTTTCTATTGCTGTGATAGAACACCATGACCAAAAACAACTCGGGAAGAAAAAGGTTTATGTCAGCTTACAGCTCTCAGGTTATACTCCATCAGAGAGGGAAGTCAGGGCAATGGGAATGGAAGCAGAGGCCACAGAGGAGTGCTGCTTACTGGCTTGTTCATTCTACTTTCTTACACTATCCTGGACCACCTACCAGCCCAGGGGTGGCACTGGTCACAATGGACTGGGTCCTCCCACATCCAAATCAACTAGGAAAATGCAATGCAAACTTGCCAAGAGGCCAATCTGATGGAGGCATTTTCTCAGTGGAGAGTCTCTCTTCCTGAAGGACTCTAGCTTACGTCTGATTGACATAAATGAGCCAAACACAGGGCTTGCCCTGACTTTCCTTCCTGTCAGTGTCAAACATTTATGTATTCTATGAGCAACTCTAAGAAAGAGGGTTTTCATGATTGTATAATATTTCACTTTAGAATTAAATTAAAGTGGTATAGGAAGAACCATCTTTCCTTCTTGCTCCCGCTGATGATAAATATGACTATACTTAACCATGCACATTAGGAGAAGGAAACAGCTATATTAAATACTGTGTGCCTGGCATCTAGTTTTCTTGTCCTCAGTTTTGTTCTTCTCTCTCCCCCCCCCCCCCTTTTGAGGCAGGTGACACTCTTTCTTCCTCATTGGCTAGAGCAGAAGTATCACAAGATCTGGGCCTGGACTTTAAAAAGTGGGACAGAAAAGTCTCCTGCCTCAGAACAAGGCCCAGAGTACTTACTGATAGCCTCACTCCGCCCCCCACCCCCCCGAGCCTGCCTCCCATCAACTGAAGAACTGTGAACCTGCACACTCAGTGTTAACAGGATCACTGCAAATCTATACTGAGGCACTAATGTGTCAACATAAGGTGAATTCAGCCTGTTTGTTAGTTTTTTTCTGGTCTTCTTATCTGACCAACATAAATGCATTGATGTTATAATGATACAATATTTCTAGTACAATAGAGTAGTGATTGTTGGAGTCTACAAGATGTTCTAAGCCCCTACTTAATCTTTTAGTGATTCGCTAATGGAGGAACTTTTATGTTCCAAGGAAAATAAAAGCTAGAACCAGTCACATCATTGGTCAGAGCATCAAGACAACGGACTTTTCTGTCTCTAAAACAGTGTTTCTCATGGGCAGTGGGCTCCAAGGATTATTTTCTAAAATAAGACAAATAGTCAGTCCACAGGTTCACACATGCATGCACACAGACAAATATGCAAGCCAATGCGATCTAACCTCACCTTTAAAAAATGGCTATCATCCCAAACAGTAATGGTAATGAGCACCAGTGAGGGTCTGAAGAAAGGGGACTCATGGGTAGACTGTGGTGAGAATGTAACTTGATACAGCTATTATAGGATGCAGTGTGGGATTTCTTCCAAAAAATATAAAATAACAACAACCAAAATCAAGGGCTGCAGAGATGGCTTGGTGCTTAAGAGCACTTGCTGCTGTTTTTCAGACATGCATGCATACAGCTTGCATACAGCAGCTCATGACAACCTGTAGACTCCATTTCCAGAGGATCTAAAAGCCTCTTCTGGCCTTCAAGGGCACTAGAACACATGTGGTATATGAACACAAACACAGGCAAACAATCTAGTTGAAAAAGAAGGTTATGGATTTCTAAGCTGGGCTTCTCAGAACTATTTTTAAGAACTAAACCAGACATTACTCTATGGCCCAGCATTCCTGCTCCTGGGTATCCATCCAAAGGAGACAAAAACAGAACATGAAGGAAGCATTTGCTCAATGAAGACCCATTCACAGCAGGATCCACTCCCCAGTCAAGCAGGGTGAGTCTCCAGTCTCCACTGGGGAATGAGTAAAGAACACATACACATTAGCACAAAAGAACACCAATCATGAGAAACAAGTGGAATCCTCCTGCTTGTGACATGAACCAAAGCAGAGATCACAATGCTAAGTGAAACAAATCATCCCAGAAAAGCAGCTAGTGTGTGGGCTTAGCTGCTGGGAATCAAATGGGAGACCAAAACAGAAGCAATATATCTTGCCCAATAAGGGCCCCATATTTACCATTGTTTCTTCCCTTTCACGGGATCTTTCTAAAAATGTGTGATAGCCAACATTTTTGCTCCTGTGAACACTTTATCTCTCTTATAAAAGGGACTTAAAGAGACCGCAGGAGACTCACTCAAATCCCAACAAGGTTAGACAATGGCTGGTCAGTCAGCAGTACACCCTAAAATACAGCTTTAATTGGATAGTCATGGATTTTGTCTTTTCTCCTTGTAATTCTGTTTTAACACTGATAACAGAGTTGATTTAATAGAAATTGAGAGACTGGTGTTCACCAGAAGTTTGTGAGAATCCTGGGAGAAAAGGTTGGTCACATGCTAGCTATGGTTAGGAGCAAATACCTCAGGGTGCTGCAGCACTTGGGAACAAACATGCGGAAGAGATATTGGATATTACAAACAAGCAAGAAGGAGGTTTTCATCATAAAAAAGAAAAACGTTTGGGGATAACAACATGGCTCAGTGGGCAAAAGCACTTGATGCATAAGCCTCTTCCATCTCAGAAAACACTGGTGGAAGGAAGAACAGACTCTCCCAAACTGTGCCTTTATTCTGTACACAAGCACTGTGATGTATATGCATCCATACTCACACCACACATTTACAGACTCACATACACACACAATACTAATGAATACAACTATTTGACATAGTTAATGTTTGAGGCGATGAATTGCTGAGCTGAGTTGAACACTCGGAGTGTATACATGTGTTGAAACACTGCATGGTATCCAATTAATATGTATACTTTTTAAGGGCTTTTGTGTGTCTTTAAAAGTAAATAATAAGCACACTGTTTCTGTGTGTGATATGTCAACTTGGTTTTTTTTTTTTTTGGAGTTATAGGTGATGGTTTCAAAATTCCTTTCATATTACAAAATAATACTAGCTTTAGATTTTCAGAAATCTGGAGGATATTTCAGTTTATTCACGGTGCACATAGACTCCATTGCTATCCATACTGCCACAGCACACCTGCCACGCTAAGTGAGCAGTGGTGATGTAGTTATGCCCAACTACAGATCATTATTCATTCTGTTCATTATTTCATCTGTTAAATTTTAACCTCTCCTTCTTTTCCTGTTCTAGCATTGAATCTATGATGCCACATCACATTTAAAATATGTCACAGTTCCTTCAGCCACTTCAGACTGTGGCTCCTCACTATCTATCTATCTATCTATCTATCTATCTATCTATCTATCTATCTATCTATTTATTTATCTATTTTATTTATAGATGACCCTGACATTCTAAAGAGAATGGGCCAAGTACTATATAGAATGTCCCTGAGTTGGCTTCTTGATATATTTTTCTCAGGGCATAGAAGAGGTTATAAGCTATAATTCTAAAATAAAATAAAAATACATTAAATACTCAGCATCTAGAATGGGAACACAAACATTGTAAATTCACAGTTGCTTCTGAAATTTATTTTATATTTTTAAAAAGGGTAAGTGAGATGACTGGACTATAAAAGCTGCCTTATAAGCCTGACAGCCTGAATTGTCATTCCAGAAGCAGACTACAGACTCTGAGGTATCCTCTGAAGTCTACATATGCAGGCATCTTGACATGAATATGTCCATACACAATCACACCACACACACACACACATACACACACATATACACATGTGTATGCACATGCACAGGCACACATGTATTATAGTAACCCAAATAAAAATAAAAATCATATCATTATGCCTCTCTTATGTTCATCTCCACTCTTTTTCTCTTTTCTTCCACGTCCCTGGGCACATATTTTTCAAACTCATATTTATGCATGCATTTGTTGCATCATTTTAAAGATATTATTTTCAGCAATAGTTTGCATTTTTGTAAGGGTGGTATAATGAACAAACATTCTGGAATCTTCTGTCTTTCTATATAGTTTTTAGATATGTACTGATATGTATAAATCTATCTCATTCATTTAAAAATACTGTTTGGTATCTCATTTAGTGAGCATGCTGTGTTTATGCACTTGTTTCATGTAGATATTTTAAATTGTTTTCCATTTTTGCTATTGCAACAGTATACAAATAACACACTTAACCTTATTCTTAGCTAGTGGAGTTTCTCTGAATCACATATGCAGCAGTAGAACTCCTGTGTTATGGTTAGTTTTGTCAACATGACACAACCTAGACCAGGGTTCTCAGTCTACCTAATGCTGCAACACTTCAATACAGTTCTTCATGTTGTGGTGATGCCAAACCATAATTTTTTGCTACCTCATAGCTGTAATTTTGCTACTATTATGAATCATAATGTAAATATCTAATATACAGGATATGTGATATGTGATCTTCAAAGGGATCATGCCCCACACGTTGAGAAAAGCTGATCTAGAATCACTTGGGAGGGGAGGCTCAGTAAAAGAGTAACTGGATCAGGTTGGCCTAAAGCAAGTCAGGGAGGGACGATGTAACTGCATTAATTAAGATGGGAAGATCCACTCATTTTAAAAGGTTCCATTCCCTAGGCTGGTGGTCCTAGGCTGTGCAAGAGTGGAGAAAGCCAGCTGAGCACCTGCAAGAATGCACTCACTCTCTCTGCTCTTGACTGGATGTGACTAGCTCCTTCAAATTCTAGAAGTCCAGACATCACAGAAGAGGTGGCTAGTAACTGTCACTTTTTCCCCTAAGTTGCTTTCATCATGATATTTTTTCACAGTAACAGAAATGAAGCTAAGACACCCAGGATCTTAAATCATGACGATGTTCATTTTGTTAAGATGGGCCAAAGTCCTCTCCTTTAGATAGTAGTACACCACAGTTCCCAAACTTTTCATTGGCCTGTTTTTGAATGGTTTCAAATGTTTGAATTTAATTAACAACTTTGTTGAGTCATATTTAGGAAAAAACTGTGCATGGTTAAAAGGTATAATTTGATCAACTTCAAGACAAAAAATCAACACCACAAAAAAAGGAATTAAATATCTCCATTGTATCCATAAAATATCTCTTATCACTTTGTAATTCATTCCTCCTGAAACCTTTTTTCCCTCTTAATGCCATGTAGACAATGGTCTAGCTGACCTCCCAAACAAGTTTGTTTCCTTGTAGCTGCATGGTAGAACAGAGCAAGATGAAAGCTGGTGGCATTTCCATTGTATGGAGGGGGAGGGGAAAAATCTTCACTTTTTAGAAGAAAAAGAAATCTTGTGTAGATAGCAGTTAAGGACCATGATAACACAAGACTTTAATTCTTTTCATGACTTGACCCCAGATGTAGTAAATGGTGTACTAAGGCAATCTTCTAGCTTCTGGCCTTCTGATGAACATACTCTGTTGACCTTGAGTGTGGATGAAGAAAGCAAAAATGATAGCCCAGAATATCAGTGACTATGCAACATACATTATGTAACTCTCTTATAACTGCCTGTCAAATAATCAAAAAGAGAGCTAACTAGGTGGACTTGATCTAATCCTGTTATCTCTTTAAAAAAATTAAAGATCAGATAAAGAAGCCACAAGAATTTTTGAAACAGAAGAGAGGCTGGGTTACCTGGAAACCCTTCTCTGCCAAATCTGAGAATGCTAACCTGCAGGAGCTCAGAGTTAGCCTGAAACTACAAGGATTGCAGTTCTGCTAATGAGAAAAGTTCCAAAGCCTCTGATGGGATTTGAGCTGGAAAGTTCTGCAGCCTGTGAGAGATGAGAGCATGCTGGGAAGTCTCTGAGCATCTAGTTATTTATCATGCAGCAACTGACAACCACATTAGGCAACAATGAGTCTATTCCTCTCACCTACCTTCTCTGCATTTTCTCAACAGTTTTTTTTTTTTTTTTGTTCATAAAAGAGATGATAAATTGTGAGTCTTCTGTCTGGCTCTTCTCATTTACCATGGTGAGTCTGGGGTTGTGTGCTCATGCTGTTGGGTATCTGTGGTTAGTCTCTTTTAATTCAAATACAAGTGACCTATATTTTGTACATTCATCTGTCAATGGGCTTTGAGTCTCTAGTCTTTAGCAATTACAAGTAAAATACAAGTCTTTGTCTAGATGTATGTTTTTATTTCTCTTATTTTAATTCAAGTGGTCTTAACTATCTATTTGACTAATTATGTTTTCATTTTTATTGCCTATAAATTTCTTCTCGCTATTTTATGTTCACTTGCTTTTTCAATTATTCATGTTTTCTCTTACTAGTTTATTGAGTTATTGACACATTCTGAACACAAGTCCTGTGACTTCTGCTATATACATCCAAAATGCCTTTTGCAAGTTGACTATTCTTATTATGGTATTATTTGCCATATAAAATTTAAATGCTAAGAAAGATAAATTTGTATTTTTTGAAATGTATTTGTTATTATTTCTGATTTTAAGATTTCCCTCCCAAACTGAAATGATGTAGACAATGTGAAGTAACAGTTTCAGAGTTTTATCGTCTACATTTTGGTCTTCAACATCTTTGTGTCTAAGAGAGCAAGGCTATAATTATTTTTTTCTTTGTGTATTTGTGTGCATGCATGTGTATGCAGGTGTGTTCACCCATACATGTCCATGTGAACATCAGAGGTCAATGCTAGGGGTTTCCCATGTGCTCGCCCATACATGCCCATGTGGAGATCACAAGTCAATGTTGCGGGTATCCCATTATTGTGCTTTACCTAAATTTTTGAGACAAGATCTCTCATTGAACCTGGACATCATTGTTTGGGCAAGACTGGATGGCCAACAAACCCCCAGGACTCAAATGTCTCTATAGATGCAAATTTCTGTGCCCAGATTTTATGTGGGGATAGGGGAGCTGAACTCAGGTCTTCATTCTACAGGAAGCTCTCTTGCTCACTGAGACATTCTCTGTGGTCCTATGACTATTTTACCTAGGAATCCAGTTTACATATCAAACAGTTCATTATTTCTCCATTGATTTTTAATGTCAGATATAATAACTCTAGCACATGCATAGATCTAGATCCAGCCTGTACTGTACTCTGATGCAATTGTATGCTGGTTGCTGATGGTCCAGTACTTTATTGTAATAAAGTGACTTCACTTTGAGGTTCTATTACATTTTTTCCTCTCCTATCTTCTCCTTCAGCATCATCTGTCCTTTCTTGAATGTTGCTCCTTTAGATAAAATTGGAAAGATACTTATCAGAATATCTGAAAATTGTTGGTACATTTCGTTAGAATTGTATTGAATTTTTATATGAACTGGGGTAAAATCTGCATCCTTACAGAACTTATTATCATTGAAAACTTATATGTTAAGATTTTTCTGTTTTCTTCATGATGCTCAAATATTTGTTTCCTTTTTTACATAACAACCCTGCACATCCTTTGTGAGACTTACTCTTCCATAGTTATGACTTTAAATTTTATACCAGCTGCCACAGCTATTTCTCTCTGAAGTTTTAATGTGAAGAAACTGGAATTTTGCTAAGTTTTCAACAAAGAAAACAAATATATTTCTAGCATTGGTTATGAGCTTATGTTCAAATTTAAACCTTAAAGAAAAGAGCATTTTGTGACTACTCACATGATAGCTTCCTGGATAAATTGCCTTCTCCAGACTGTATTCCAAATCTGGAAATTTTGCAGCTTCCCTGACCCCACCGTCCCAGGTCCCAGCTGATAGACAATTACACCTTGATGAACTTAAAAGTGTGAGGGACCAAGAGCATGTGTGTGTGTGTGTGAAATATAATATACATTATATTTTCTGGTGGTCCAAATTTCATGAAATTTCCTAGTCATTAGTCTTGTCAAAAAATCTTTGTTATTGTTGTTGTTAGTTTAACATTATTTAGGTCCAAATAAGAGCACAGGGCATTCTAGAAGAGGTAGACAGTTTGGGTATTAGCTTTTAGGAAGTGCCATCACTTGCATGTGGAGCTTAGTATCTCCACTTTACTATAGTGGGTGGGGCAGTCTCACCCTGCATAAGAAAAATTTTCAATCTAAGTGTCTGATACCATAAAAGCTGCTTTCTTTAGAAAATAGATATCCTTTAGGATATCCAAAGATTTTTCTATTTGTTATTTTACGATATATGTGGGGATGTGCGTATGTGTTCAAGTGTCCACAGAAGCCAGAGGTTTCTAATTACCATGGAGATAAAGATGCAGTTATAAAGAACCCGATGTGTGTTCTGGGAAATGAACTATTCCTGAGATATCTTCCCAGCTAAACCATGGTTATACTGACTAGCATTGCTTTTGTTTTGATGAATATAGCAATTTTAGGGAAGCAACCAGACCAGATCCCCATGGTGATCAGGAAACAATGCCAGGTGAGAACTCAGCTAGATGTGTCCACTTCTTACAGATTTACAGCAACCTATGCTGTCTGCATAATTAGCAGAGCCTTCAAGACAGGCTGTGACTCTGCCCAGAATGTCTCAAATACCCATTTGCTAGGCAATGATATATTGTTGTTATTGATCTTTTGGGGCTGGAGATGCCTATGGAAGAACTCTAGACAAAGCCCAGAGAACATGCATGTACATAAATTTGCACACCGAGGGGAAATCAAGATGCAATAAAAATTATTATGGCTATTAAACAAAATAGTCTATTAGTTGTTAGTTTTTCATGGGACTAGAAAAGGAACAGTTGTCACCTGATTTTCCACACTGGTGAGTGACAAGATTGAGTACAAGGACACCTTTATGCCATAAACATTTTCATAGGTGTTCTCGGTGTGGGCACACAGATTGCTGCACACAAGCACACTCAAATAAATAGGGTGAAACACACTGCAATGCCAACCTTTTTACAACAACCGGACATGTGACTAGCACTCAGTGACTCAACAGGAAAGGCTTTCAGTACACTTCAGTGTCTCTGAACCCCATTATTTGACTTTGTAGCACTTACAAGCTAGGAGTGAGGAAGGACCAGGTGGCCTTGCATGCAATTTTTATTGCTTTTAGAGAGCTTACTGTGTGGTTTTGTGAGTCAGGCAACATTAAAGGACCTTAATGACCCTAAGGTTTCATTTTACAACCATTGTCACATGACTAGCTCATCAGAAACTGAATTGTCATTTGAGAATATTTAAAGTGGTATGAACCAGCCATGTTGTACTTTGTTACAGGGAAGAGGTTTGCTTCATTCCTTTGAACAGCTTCAGCACCTCTTAAAGGACCCACAGCTTCTCAAAGCTGTTACACTGGGGGCACATACATCAAACTGAACTTCATATTGGATATTGAACAATGAGCTTCACATGAATTCATATTGGACACAAGATATCAAGATATATTCAAACTGTAACCTTCTGTCATATCTTCTTTCTTCCTTCCTTTATTAAAACCAACTTTCCTTATTAAAAATCCTTAAGAACATCACCTGGATATAAGGCTTATGTTACAATTGCAATATTACTAGTAAGAAAGGTCATAAACTTTGAATTTTTCCATTTGGAAAGCTAGCACATGTGATCAATTCAGGCGCACTGGTTGTTTGAACAAAATTTTACTGGAACAGAGTCATGCTAGTTTATGTTTCATCCTCAGATGTCCTTGGACTGCCACGGCCATCCTGTATAGCTGTGACAGTGACTCTATGTCCCACAAAATCTGAGGGACCTTAATTTAGTCATTTTGGGTTACTACAACAGAACACATGATACCAGGTAGTTTATTTTTAAGAAGGAAGCCTTTCAGGTTCACACTTCTGGGAAGTTAGAAGTCCAAGACCTGTGGCAGCATCTGGTTAGGGCACAGAAGAAACACCCAGGGCAAGTGATCATGAAGGAAGCAAAGAGGGAGGCAGCCAGGCTTTACAGCAATTTAGTCTGGTGGGATCTAACCCAGTTCTGAAAAACCCGCATTCATTCCTTTGAACAGCTTTGTCACCTCTTAAAGGACCCAGCACCTTTCAAAATGGTTACACCGGTGACCCAATCACCCACAAGAGCTTCACAGAAGACAAGCTATATTGAAACTGTAATATATTTGCTGCCATCCCCTAAGAGAACAAACAGAATGTGGCTGTCTATGTGGCTGGTTAGGGCCACTTCTTTTCTTTTCTTTTTGAAAATTATCTGTCCTAGCTAGTTTTTATTATCAGCTTGACACAACTCAGAGTCACCAGGGAAGAGGGACTCTCACATGAAAAACTGCATGAATCAGATTGACCTGTGGCCATATCTGAAAAGAAAGATTGCCTTAACTGAGGCAGCACCATCCTTAGCCAGCTTGGTCTGGACTGTGTAAGAAAGCTAGCTGGATAAACCAGAAAGTAAGAGGGTAAGTAAGCAATGTTCCACCATGATTCCCACCTCCAGGTTCCTGTCCTGACTTCCCTTAAAGTTAGATTGTGATTTTAGAATGTAAGCCAAATAAAACCTTTCTTTTACAAGTTGCTTTTTTTTCAGAGTTGTGCAACCTTACCCCCACCCCCTGCCTGCCTGGCCACAATAAAAGTAAACCATAATAACAACCATTCAACAAAGTTGTTTTTGTTTTGTTTTGTTTTGTTTTGTTTTAAACAAAGCCATTTATTTCTCAGGACACAATTTAGTTTTAGTCTACAGTTTGCTAATATTCAATTTGGGGATTGAAACAATGAATCAGATTCTGATTTATAGCATCTACCTATTTCCGTGGTGTAAATGCTACCGCAAATCTTAAGCTATTAACATGCATTTGCTAACCAGCATTTAATGAAGAAGATTATTTGACAGGCTTTAATAAACGAACAATCAAATGTCATTATCTTATTATCAATTTAAGCACAAAGTATAACAGAGTAACTGATTATTGAACTTTCCAGCTCTGTACTTCAAAAGAGATGACTACATCAATGCATGGAATTTGGATTTTGAGTGAGTCTTAGTGTTTTTTTTTTTTTTTTGTAGTTGTTGTTAAAGATGCCCACAAGTTCAGCAAAGTTTTATATATATATATATATCTCACCCAAATCTGAGCCCATTCACAGTACATTTTCAGGACACCAGGTGCTAAGTCTTTCAACTAACTTGTTCCTGTCAGTTGAACTCCTGGTCTCCAGCTTGTGGTATCATTTGGTGGACAGTGGTATGTTAGGCAGGTAAGGCCTGGCTGGGAGAAATGTGCCACAAGGCTGGTTTATGAATGGCACTCATTCTGTGCACTCCGTTTCCACTGTTAGGCCTAGGTAACTGCTGAGTGTCTAGCCAGCCATTTTGTACTATTACTAATGTTATAAGGAAACTTCTCATGTGCTGTCACTAGGAAACTTTCTTATGCCCTTGCTGATTGCAAATTCTGTTATGTTCTGTGCTTTGGTATTCTTGGAAAGCAATAACAATGTATGTCAGTTAGACCTGCTTAGTATAGTTAGCCACAATAAGTTTGGACCTGAACCAACTGCCAAGCAGCACTTGCATGAGCTTTTATGGTAGTTGCCTTTATAAGCTACCCCTGGGATAGATCCCAACATAAGAGAGACACCTGCATCAATATAAGAAGCCATTTGGAATAAAATTTTCATTCTGAGGAAGGGTCAAATAAGTTTAGGTCCTCAAGATCTGCCTGAGAATTGACATCCTACTTGGTACAGAGACATGTATGTGGGTGATTGACATCCTGTTGGCAAGTTAAGACATGAATGATAGGCAAGGCAAATCCCCCCCCCCACCATAGATGACTACCCCAACCAATAAGAACAAGATAAATGTACAAACAAAGACATATTCCTAAAAAATTTCTCTATTCCTAAGTCTTGTTTTATGAAATAACTTGGCAAAGATGTTTGGGGATTTCTGGATTAAAAGCTCTATAGGATTTTAGCTGAGGGGTTGCAGTTTAGCTCCTGAGTCTGGACTGCATCCATGATCAATGAGTCTTGCGTTGTGTATTCAATAAACCAGCCCTGTTTGGCAGACTGCTGTTTGAGTGCTTTGTGCAGCAATTCCTAGACCCCAATATCTACCAGCACAGGAAGTACCCAGTGCTCCTTGTGCCATAGAAAGACAGCCTGATCCCCCTTCCTCTGGAACTGTAAGCCATAACAAGTCTTTCCTCCCTTATGTAGTTTCTGGGAAGCAGCTTGGTCAAAGTGAAACAAGCAGTAACTAATATACTTCAGAGAGAGTTACTCAGATAAAGGTTCAAAGTGTTACAGAATTGTTGACACCAATTTCCAGATTAAATCTCTAACTGCATCTACCATTATTGCTCATCTTCTACACCCTTGCTTCAGCCAATTTAATGCTGGTGATTCTTAAAAACAAGCACTCTTCCATCAGGCTTAAACTTTGAATTACCATCTCCCTTCCCAGAACAATATTCATCGCTGTATTTCAGCCCCAAAAGTTACCCTTAAAAAGGTGCCTTTAAAAGTATTTAGTACACATCTTCATCTTCACTATCTACATTTCAGAAATATTGTGTGCTGACTTGAATATTTCTTTAGGCCAGTGTCCCCTCTTTTGCTGCAAGCTCAGTGCAATGGATGTGTTTGCTAAAACAGCATCAATAAATGTCTGAATATGTTAAACTTGTGGTTATCAAGCTAGACTAGTCAGATTCGAGCTTCAACTGCTTTTTAAGATCAAATATGAAGATATTCCCAATGTTACTAGAGTTGTCATAGATAAAGCCTGGGCCTTGGCAACCCTAACAAATAAGACTCAGCCACCAATCCTCAATAGGCCAATTAAACAAACAAACAAACAAACAAACAAAAATAGTGAAAAACAGAAGAAAAATAGTTTGTCCAAGGCAGTAACTGAGAGATAATAACACAAAATATATCTTTGGAGTCCTGACATAAAATTTAGGTTGAAATTTAGGGTAAGAAGTATACATAGCTAACAATCCTAGTTAAGATGTGAAAATGCCCATCACCACCACCTTCAGTCTCTCCTACAAAATGAACAAATAAGTTATCAGAAGTTGTGAGAAGCCATGGTAAGGCTTACTCTTGGCAAACACTCACCCTTGGCTCTTCTATCTACTATTCTTCTTTCTGCTGACCTTCCATGATTCACTTGTCAGTTCTCAGAACTTCAAACAAGGCCTCATGGCAACCCACCTTAGTAACCCTTCCTCCTGATCTCTAGATCTCCTGATCTGCTAGATAGATGTTTTTAGAACCCCTGGTAATGGCAAGGCTTTTTGAGAACAACAGGTATAACTTAGTTAGACCCTACAGCTGCAGCTAGCTTCCTCCACCTGCAAAGCCCTCTTTCCTTTCCTACCCCTCCCCAGATCCTGTTTTCAGAGTATATAACCTGTGTGAACAATAAAAATTTTGCCAGCTTGATCAGACTTCTTGACTTGCTGTGCCTCCTTATTTTCTCATACATCTCAGTCCTCTCCACAGGGTCTAAGGGTCCCACTTGATTGTCCAGCTGGACTAGATGAGAAGTGTAGGAAATATTTTTTCCAGGAGACAAGCTACCTCTCTACCTGAAATGAAGCATCTCAATTTTTTCCCAAGCATTAGATTCCTGGAGAAATTCCGGTTTCCTGAAGTCTACTGTTTCCATCTCTGATGGACAAAGAGAGGGCACAAGTGTCTCTTTAAGACATTTAAGCCAGTTCTACCAGTATGATTATGGCAGTACAATACTCTATAAACTCTCTACTTACTGGTGTCTCTTAATTATTTCAGATCCTCCATTTGCATGACTGAAGACATTTATTCTCAGACTTTTGCTGGCCAATCTGATGCTCCTTCAGTGGTGAGTATATAAGTTGTCCAAGTCTAAACATTTAGACTCACTCAAATTCCATATTTGACTCATCATAAAGGGCCCTTGGTTTTTATCCTAAATACCTTTCTCATCTGTTCTCCTACACTTTCCTCCAGTGCTCCAGCCTGATGTTGCAACCTACGCTTGTTTCAGCTATTGCTGTATCCTTGGAATTCACTCTCTCATGAATTCTACCCTCCCATGCCACCCACTGTCCCCACTCTCGACAGCAGGGAATTTCAGAAAACCTAACAAAGTGAGCACATAACTTAAAACTCTTTAATAACTTTCTATCAGTTTTAGGGAGAAGAAGGGAGAAATGCTTATTGATCCCTCTGCCTGCTCTTTCCTGACCATGCAGGTTCATGGTAGGCTTATCTCACTCCATAGTTATGTTTCCTCTTTACTTCAAACTCTTTAACTCTTAGATCTCCAAATGTGCTTTCAGGGACTTTGGACATGCTGTTTAGACCTCCTAGAATATTATCTGCTCTCTTTTCCTGAATTTATGTATTCTCCAGATTATTATGTCAGCAATGTGTCTGTGACTTCTCATATTTTATCATGTTCAGCAATTCTGTACGACTTTCTTTTATCATTACATTCCAGTATTCATGTGTTGGCTAGTGTGGTCCCTTCATCCCATTATATAAAACTATTAGCATCATATGTCAAGCTTGTTCCTGTCTTACCTGTCATGATCTCCCCTTTTGCACAGGACCAGGATTTCTGGATATGCACTGGATGTATACTGTTCTGAATGGCTGAATCAACAGAAGAGGACAGAAGCAGAAGGATACTGCCCATCCAAATTAGCTCCAGGAGGACACACGATTACTCTCTTTGCAAGCTTTCCCCCCTCTGATCTCCAATTTCGCATACTGAATCTCCTCACCCACCCACACAGCTTTAGATTAGCCATTTCTGTTCTCCTTTCCCACGATCTGACTTGAATATGACTCAGCTTCCATACTGCATCACTTAAGGTAACTCTTATCTGTAAAAGCAGGAACTGCCTGTGGTTGATTAAGCAGAAAACACGTTCATTAATGAATACAAGTAACAGATAAAGGTATGTATCAGAGGTTCAAAGAACTGGGATCAATGCCAGATTTCTAGGAGTAATGCTCCAAATTATGTTCCAAAGTAACTCTAATTAGATGAACATTTCTGCCCCTTCTCTTGGTACTGTCAAACAAGCTCCTCCACTTTAATTCCTATGCCACTGTGGCACTCTGCCATCTTGTCCTTTCTCAAACAGGACCTCGGTGTCTCCTTACCATTTCTCACCAGCTGAAGAAATTGGCATTCTAACAGGACGTCTAGTTGAAGCGAATCTAGTTGATGGCAAATGCTCACAGGCATGGGTCCTAGCTACAAAGGAGTTTGGAAGTGAATCTTTAGGTTCCCACCTTGGCTACTTGTCAAGTAGAAAGACATTGCAAATCTAATAGGGTCTTTAAAAGATGGTAGCCATAAAATATGGCCATTATCTACTATATAAATTGTGGCCTGACTGTCAGTGTCCTACCCAGCCTTTCTTTGATGGTGATTGCTCATGTTTTAGTCAACAGGATATAAGGTGGTTGGCCTACTCTACTACCTGACATAATGCAGATCTAAAGCTTCCATTATTTTGATGACAAATTGCTAAGTACCTTGAAATCTCTAGGAAGACAGGAGAAAAATCTTTCCAGTGCAAAACTCTAGAAC
Source organism: Arvicanthis niloticus (assembly GCF_011762505.2). NCBI lineage: Eukaryota > Metazoa > Chordata > Mammalia > Rodentia > Muridae > Arvicanthis > Arvicanthis niloticus. Next base: position 98,086,426 of record NC_047660.1, on the reverse strand, counting down.
CAAGTGTTCTGTGTCACCATTATTTAATTAATTGTATAGCTTTTCTGAATAAGTGGTTAAAAGCTACAAAGAAAAGTATCATTGTTGCTCTTGCAGTATCTAATCTATTCTTGGCACACGTGAGAAAATTGATAATTATCTGTTGACTAAATAAATGGATAAACAATTGCCTGGTTGAATGACTTTTGTTATTAATTAATAATTAATAGAAAAGGTTAATCTTTATTAATAAACACTGTGCAAAAATTCAGTGGCTTGAAATAACTATTTTCTTTTTTTATATGTTGCTGCATGCCCACTAAAGGATGAATGAAGCCCTCTTCCACGTCACATCTTTTGTGGTGCTAGCAAGTAGATTTTCCACTGCTGTTGACCATCATTAGGACACAGAGAGAAAGAAAGCATGGTAAATTGCTCATTAGCTCTTAGACCATCCACACAGTTGCAGCAATGATGCTTCCATTGAATATTGTACTCACCAAGACAAATGGTAAACACACACCCAAGTCTCTGTGCCATGTTATCTGCCCCCACTTGCTAATCTTCTTCCTTGTCCCAAAGAGTCTCCCCTTCTGCTTTTATGACATATGTGTTCCATTTCTTTCTCTTATTCACTCCTTCCTTTAGGCCTCTTCCTCTTCTCATCTCTCTCTCTCTGTGTGTGTCTCTCTCTCTCTCTGTTACACACACACACACACACACACACACACACACACACACACACAAACACATTTATAACAGGGCTCCATATATGTGAAGATACAATATTTGGCTTATTTTGCTTAACATAATGATCTACAGTTTCATCCATTTTCTGAAAGTGTCATAAATTCATTTTCTTTACAAATGAATACAACTCTCATGGGTTTATAAACCATATACCTAATTTATTCATTTATTAATGGACATTGTTTTATATTTTACCCCTTGTTCATAGTGGAGCAACAAACACAAAGTACTAGTACTCTATAATGTGTTGGCTTAGAGTCCCTTCAGGTATATGCCAATGAGAGGTATAGCTGCATCACATGGCAGTCCTAGATGCAGCTGTTTGATGTATGTCAACGCTTCTTTCCACAGCGAATACAAGAGTTTATGTCCCCACCAGCAGTACTAAATGATGTCCTTTCTCTCACATCCTCACTGTCATTTATTGTCATTGATTTTCTTGATAACAATCCTGAGTATGCTATCAAATCAGTTTTACTTTATATTTTCCTGATGGCTAAGGATGTTGAATAATTTTTCTGATATTTATTGGCCATTTGTATAACTTCCCTTGAGAATTGTTGGTGCAATTCATAGTCTATTTGTTGATTGGCAATTTTTCTTTTTGTGTTTACTTTTACTTTTTGGAGTAAAAGTAAACAGAGTCTAGACTTTAGAGAGTACTACACTGTCAGATGTAGAGTTGGTAAAGTCTTGACTTCCACTCTGTCTCTTGATTCTACTGATGATTTTGTTCACTGTGCAAAAGCTTTTTCATCTCATGCAATCCTGTTAACCTATTCTAGGGATTATTTCCCAATGCTATTGAAATCCTTTTTAGATAGCTGTTGCCTGTGCTGCACCTTGAAGTGGTTTGTCTGTGTTTTCATCTATCAATTTGGGGTTTCAAATTTTATTCATCCATTTGAATGATTATTGTACAAAGAAGAGATACTGACATAATTTCATTCTCTGCCAGCACCATTGATTGAAGAGAATTAAAAGAAAAACATGTTTTTGACACTTTTGTCAAAGATAGGGGTTAAAGCTAGGTGATATTTATTTATAGGTCCTCTGTTCTGTTCCATTGGTCTATATGTATGTTCTTTTCTGGCAGTACCTTTCTGTGTTTGCTACTATGTTTCTCTAGTATAGTCTGAGATCCATAATTGTAATGTCTCTAACACTACTCCTTCTACTTGGAATTTGGTGACTTTCTGGCTTCATATAAATGATATATTTTTTCTAATTATTTTAATAATGTCATTTGAATTCTGGTAGGTATTGCATTTAATTAACTTGTAGATTACTTTTGGTAATAAGAAGTCACTTCCACATTAATTCTGCCAATCAAGAAACTCAGGAGATCTTTTCATGTTCTAGTGTCATTTTACATTTTTTTAAACTGCAGAATCAGACCATCAAGTTCAAGAAAACTTTACCACCATGGTCTTCATGTTAAATCTCCTTGGGGACAAAAAAGTAGAGTTTAAGGATTAATGTGAGTAATAAGTCATAAGAGCTAACCTGTTAAGATGTGAAAGGAGTCAGAGTGAATTGCACTAATACATCTGCTATGATTTAAGAATCAGCCTTTCTGTAATTTACTTCTATTCTTAATCACAACCCGTGTTCCTGTCATTCAGAGACACCTTATTGTCTCAAGGAAGACCACTATACTAATAGCAGACAAGTAGAAAACAAGATATTGCTGCTCTGTTTTTATGAATTCTAAAATAACTTCTTGGTGCCCATAGAAGAAACAGAGCTTTGAGCACCACATCTTTTTTATATATAAGAGATTCTTTCTCTTGAGAAAAGAGAGGGTTTCTGTGAAACAGTATGAAGATCATGAAGAATGAGTGTGGTGAATAAATTAGGTTTATGTTTTAAGCACCCCAGAGCAAGAAGAAAGCTGCAGATAGAGCAGTTTATATGGAAGGTAAGTTAAAAGTCACACAAGAGGCAAGGGGGTAGAAGGGCTAATGATAGCTCTGAAAGCCGGTGGGCTCAGTCACTAAGGGATGGAGAAGGAGAAGTCAGCACGGAGACTGGGAAGATGCTCCGTGAACAGATGGTAGTTAATTTTTGGTGTCAACAAGATCGGTTTGAGGAATACCCAGATAGCTGAAAAAGCATCTTTCTATGCATATCTGAGGATGCTTTTAGAATGGACTGCCATTTGATTCCGTGGACTGAATAAAGAAATGTCCTCACCTAGTGTGGGCAGGCTTTATGCAGTTAGTTGAGGGAACAAACAGAACAAAAAAATCAGAGAAGGTGAAAATGTGTTCTCTCCCTCTCTTACCTCTCTCCCTCATCTACCGATGAGACAACACTCTCCTGTTCTTATACATCACAATTCCAAGTGTTCTCACTTTCAATGCAGAGTTTGCATCTGCAACCTCCAAGGTTCTGACATCTCAGCATTGGGCTGACAGTACCTCTGGCTTTCTTGATTTTCATCTAGCAGATCACTTATCCACATACTGATTGGAGTCCTTAGTGTTAATACTCTTATGATTTGGACCCCATAATGATATATCTATATCTATATCATCTATCTATGATGATAAACCTAATCTTATAGAATTATTCTATCTTAAACTGTTAAGAAAAATTGCCCTAAAACAATAAGAATAACTATTATTTTTCAGCTAAGAAGCAATATTAAAGACAGAAAATAATTCTGTCAGATTTTTTCGGTTTTTTTATTAATTAAAAACTTATTATAAACATATAGTATCCTTACATATTGTCCAACAAAATTTTCTTGCCTTATTGGATCCACATTTTAATTTTTTTATTCTATACTTGAAATGTTATTTCATGTGAATTGGTGTTTTGCCTGAATGTGTGTCTGTGTTGATGGTGTCAGATCCCCTGGAACTGCAGTTACAGAGAACAGTAATCTGTCATACAAGTGCTAGGAATTGAACTTACCTGTCCTGGAAGAGTAGCCAGTGCTCTTAATCACTAAGCCATCTCTCTAGCCTCAAAGGAATGTTTTATGCATGGTGTGTGTGTGTGTGTCCGCGCGCGCGCACACGTGCGTGCGTGTGTTTCTTTTCCTTGAGCAAAGATACCACTTAGGAAGCTATATGAAATTACTACAGAAGAGATTTTGTTTGTAAGTCATTAATTCAGATTATTAAGAATAAACTAAGACTTATCAGGCACTTAGTACCAATGAAGCTTTATTATAAACTTTGAATAAAATCCTTTACAACATCATCATCTCCATTTTATAAAAGAGAAAACTGAAGTCATGAGAAGTAAAGGACAAATAGAACTTGTGTAGCCTGAGACCTGTCTGAACTCAGCACCACAGCCTTGATTGGTGCACCACATGGTCCCGGTGCACAGCCATGTTTTATAGGTATGATCAGCGCACCACATGGACCCCGTGTACAGCCATCTTTTGCTCATAACACATTCTATCATCCACATATTCAAGTGTCTTAGAGTTTGTTACCATGGGAATAAAGAAGTCAGCTAGAGCTCCCAGTGCCACATTCCTGTTTATCCTGCCATAGTTTGCTAATGCCTCTGCCTCAAACAGTGCAGGTGTTTTCTCCATGGTAAACCAAGATGCAGTGGAAATATCTGTACAAACTTTACCATTGAGTATGTGCATGACTTTAAGTAAGTACATAAATCATTTAAATGCCTTGTGCCTTAGTATCTCTTAGATATTTTGAGTTCTCTAACTCCATAACTTGACTAGGCAGACCATAAGCCCATCAAATCATATACTCCAAGAAGGTTCAGAAGCAAACTAGCATGCCTCCTCATCTCAGTCATTCTACACAGGCCTAACGGGTGACAAGCCAAAGGATGCTAAACCACTCTTATCTGCAGTAAAAGTATCTAGACTGGAACTGATGCTCCAATTCTGACTGGTAAAGTAAGCAGAACACATTCCTGCTATCAAGAAATGGGGCAGCAATGTGAAAAGGTGAAAAGAAGAGGCACCTCTTATTTTTTATTTATTACTATTTTAGAAAGTATCTTTTATTAAAAATAAATTATAAAAAAATGTAATTTAACTTCATGCATTTCAGTATATTTGCCTGAATGTATTTGTGCATGCAATGTATTCCTCCTGCTTGCAGAATTCAGAAGAGAGGGCCAGGTCCCTCAGAACTGATGTTTAAAATGTCATGAGGGTGCTCAGAATTGAACTACATTTTAAAAGAGATTACAGAATCCAAAATGCAGACAAATGTTCAAATGTAGTGCTGGTGGAAGATCATTTATCTGCTGCTTAGATCTTAGGTAACATCAGAAAATTCATGGAGGAGAGAGACATTACGAATGTGAACAATGTACTAAGTCATGCTGTACATTGTATATGGAGAACAAAGATGTTTAACTTTTGACACACCTCTACAGCACTGGGTACAGCTAAACAGAGAATTCTAACAGGGAAATCTCTAATGGCTGAGCAGCACTTGAAGAAATGTTCAACACTGTTAGTCATAAGAGAAATTCAAATCTAGAGAACGCTAAGATTCCACCTTATACCTATCACAATGGTCAAGTTCAAAAACTCAAGTGACAGCAGATGCTGGCAAGGACTTGAAGCAAGGGAAACACTCCTCCTTTACTGATAGGAATGAAAACTTGCGCAACCACTCTAGAAATAAGTCTGGCAGTTTCTTAGAAAACTGGGAATAGTCCTACCTCAACGACCAGATACACCTCCCCTGGGCATATACCCAAAAGATACTCTACCATACCACAAGTATGCTCAATTATGTTTATAGCAGGTTTATTCATAATAGCCAGAAACTGGGAACAACCCAGATGTTCCTAAATCAAAGAATGGATACAAAAAATGTGGTTCACTTACACAATGGAATACTATTCAGCTATTAAAAACAAGGACATCTTGAAGTTTACAGGCAAATGAATGGAAGTAGAAAATAGCATCCTGAATGAGGTAACCAAAACCCGAAAGGACATCCATGGTATATACTCGCTTATAAGTGGATATTAGCTATAAAATACAAGATACATGCCTAGAAGAATCTCTAGCCCCAAATTCCACACTTAATAATGCTATCATCTTCTTTCTCATGAGAGTCCTTGTTTCTTTCAGCCAAGAAGTATACCCAAACAGCAGAAGAAAGAGAGGGGAGAAGGAAAAAATAAAAAAGGAAGGAAGGAAGGAAGGAAGGAAGGAAGGAAGGAAGGGAGGAAGAATAGGAGGGAGGATGAAGGCAAGAGAAGAAAGGAGAAGAGCCAGGCTAGGCTGTCTTGGCCTATAAATGACCTTGCACATAAAGCCAACCCTTTCTTAATCTGGAGTGGCAAATTTCTAAGACAGAGCCACACTGCATAGGGTCAGTGGAGGATTAGAACAGTTTCAAATACAGCCCCTAGCATAGTACCCTGAGTGAAGCGGATGAGCCACACTTGAGTTTGTTATTTCTTTTCTGCATTTTTTTCATAGCTCACAACTATCAACGCCATAGTCAAAGGAACAATCTCACTAAAAATGTAAGGACAGTGGTGCTGACACGTACATGGAACATCTTGGTTAGTCTGATCCCGAGTCTGTAGGTACATGGGACTGTACCTGAACCCATGAACCTACAGACTCGAGGATCAGACTAATCTCTTTACTCTAACATTAATTTCCACCCAGAATTGGGTTCTGGAGTCACATGGCCAGAACCCGTCTCCAAGCTCTGCCAGCTTCTGGTAACAAGATCCTGGACAAGAAGCTTAATGTGCTTGGTTCTGTTTGTTCTTAAGAGGGCAGAGGAAGAAAACGAATAAATCTCTATCCAATTTACAGTGTTGTCAAGATTAATGACAAGTGCGGATCAAGTGGCCGTCAGAGAGTAAATGCCCAGTCAAGGCCATTACTTCGATTCTATTACTATTTGGTTGTTTTTGGATCGAGTACAAATTGAAATGCTCCCCAGCAATATTCCTTTCAGCAACAGAAAATGAACTCTGTGGGTTGTACCTGTTAATGTTCTCTTTGAATCTAGTTGCACCTTCCTATCTATTCTGAATCTTGCAGCAGTTACCTAACTGCTCTCCCTGATGCTGGGCAAGCCTCTGATTCCATTGCGGCCAGAAGGATCTTTCTCAAGGGTAAACTGATAACCTCACTTTCTTGCTTAACCACCTTTGCTTGCCTTTTATTGCTATTAAGATTGAGATCTCTTCTTCAGGCTGAGGAGACAGTTCAGACTGTAGAGTGCTTAATTACTGTGCATGCACTCCTAGATCCACATAGCCTGGTATGGTGGCACACACCTGTCACCACAGTTAGCACATACCTGTAACCCCAGAACTTGAAAAGTGAAGGCAAGAAGAATCAGAACCTTAAAGCCACTCGAGACAACATGGCAAATTCAAGCCAACTTATAAATAAAGAAATCTTTCTTTAACCCTGTCCATAGGTCTATGTGATCTGGATCTTATATGCATTTTCAACCTCTGCACTAAGCATGGCCTCCTTCATTCTCTGTGATCCAATGGTACAGAATAAGCCTCTGCTCTTTCAATAACATCGCTGCTCCCTGTTGTCCTCTGTGCTTGGGGTCTGCTCTGCACTCTTGCCTTTCTGCTACATCCCAGCAGTCTATGGAAGGCTTATTCTTACAGGTTTCCATAAGCTATTTCAAAGTTTCACATCTATCTTTCTATAGAACACTCATCCTGTATTTTACTACTTCCAATGGAATGCTGAAGACCTATTCCATAGATGTCTGAGGACAGGAGCCAATCTCTCATTCAATTTATCTAGGGTCTGCAGACTATTGTTTGTAGTTGGGAAAGGACAGGATGAGACTAGAGTAGCTGAGTCAGGCAGACTCTAATACTGAAGGAAATATTGACTCTTTCTTAAGAATGTTACCAAACAATGGTGTGGATAGCTGTCCCCACCCCTTCTTCATAGTGGTGACATAAAAGAGGTTGGAAACATCTGCAGAATGAGTGACTACATAAGGGACTGCTGTTTGCCTGCACAGGTGGCTTGCGTTTCCAAATGCAAAGATAAGGGGCATTGTCCTCCCTTCTGTGGACATTTAAACTCCAGCAGGAGAGAACATGGTAATCTCTCTTTACCTCTGAGATTCACATAAAATGTGTTAAATACGTGAAGCAGACTAATTTTAAAAGTCAAATGACAGCATTTTTATGAAAATAAAGAGTTCCTTCAATTAAAAGAATACAAATAGCTGAATCTGATTTAGTTCAATTTGGAATATTAGCTGAAAATAAAGCAGTTTAATTAAAATGTCTTATGACAAATAGATTATTGCCATAGATTAAAGAAGCACATAACTAAAATATCAGTAAAATGGTGGTTTTATGAGAATTTTTGTCAGTCTCAGGTTATAGGGAAATTATGAAACAAATGTTGCCAGTGAAACATGGAGGCAAAGCCACAAGGTAATTGATGTTCTCCTAAGAAAGGTTCTTTTTGTCCCAGTAACTTTCATGATTGTCTTCAGTATGCTCTATATGGTTCATGGAAGAATATCATTGTTACAGTCTTTGGTTAAGAATGTATTTCGCTATAATTCTTTCTTTTCACTGTAATTTCCTTAGAAACAAGCTGCTCTCTTTTTCTTTTAAAAACTATTAAAATGTCATTCACATCACGTTCTGGATGCAGATCCAGCTATTCCCAATAGCTATTCAAAACACATAATCACCATAATTACTGTTGACATCTAATTAACATTCAGCTTCCTTTCTGCAGCATCTACAGCTGGACAAACCATCTATTACAAGATAAAAACTAATGCTCTGTTGCCTTTTCCTCAAAAAACAGAAAAAAAAACTGGGATCCTAAACACCTGGGCTCTGGTTTTGTTCTCCCTGCAAATGATGGTTGGGGACAGGAGAGCTACATCATTACCTGTCTAAATATTGTCATCTGGTACACTGGACCTTGTCAGAAAAAAGCCATGCCAAGGGTTACAGGGATGGTGATGCTCATGTCCTCTGTCAGAGCTGTGGTTCACCAGGCATGACTCCCAATCTCCAGCAGTGTGTGTTATGGCTTGAGGACTGCCTTGGCTTGATTCTTTCCAGCTGTTTTACTTCATCAATTGGTGACCTCCCCTTTTGTTCAAGCTGCACAATGCCTCCAGATCCTTTCCTGCTTTCCATAGTATGTCATCTTTGGGGCATCCCTACAGGGTGGAATGTTACAATCTCAGAAAAAATCTTTTATAAAACACTAATGATTGAAATGTTTCCTCCTCCTTGTGCAATAGTGGTTCAGATAGCATGGGTAAGACCAACAGCTTTCCAATTGTATTTCAGACCCACTCTACAAGTGGGAGTTCACATCTGGTACTGTATGCCAGGACATAAACTCCTGGCTGGAGAGGTTGTAGGACCCAATGAGGGAGCAGATTCTATTGTTTTACTAGATGGAGGACATGTGTTTATCAAACACTATTATCAGCCTTCACTCTTAACCACTGGTAAAGATACTCAGAGCAAGTGACTATTGAAGTGGCATGTGGCCTAATTCATAGCCATAGGTGGATATCTGTAGTTCACCCTTCCAAAAATCATGCATCATTGCATAAGAAGGAGTGAAGAGAATGTGAGAGCTAAGGGAAAGGGTGGAACATTGTGTAAATTTCCTACCAGATGAAAACATTCCATCCTGCAGCAAATCTCCTTAAGTACAACAGTAGACAAATCAAAATAGTTTCAGGAAGTTCCTGAAACTGACCAGATTCACTAGGCCCCTCCCTCCAAAAGTAAACAATAGACTGCTGCGAGTCACACTCAGACAAGCCAAACTGACAAGCAAAGTGTTAGATCACAATGAGTAATTTGGAAAGGACACTCTTCTTCTATTCAGATGCCTACAGGCTGTACAGAGTGTTTTGGGTTCCCAGCATTTGTGAGCTGTCACCCTTGCTGGTGGGCTTTGGTGATTCAGCTGTCATTGAGTCATTTCTACTTCTATAAATAACCACACACCCATACTCCTATAAGTAACCACAATAAAACCTGTTGGTTCAGCAATTGGACTTTGGTCTGTTGTGGGCTCCCTGTCTGGGGTTAGTAGACATGTGTGAAGCATCTCCCCAAGAAAAGTTTTGCCACACAGCAGGAGTCTCCTCCATTATGTCTATTTACAAACAGTCCAGCCCTTCTTATTATCAAGGTTTTGCATAAAGAGGAGTGATACAGATATAATAGCAACAAAAGGCAGAGACTCTACAATCTTCCACAGCTCTTATCATTGTGGATCTCAGGTTAGAGAAGGCTGACTTAAATTGGAAATGGAAATAAAAATCCATGTTCACTTTCTTTTTTTTTCTTTTATTAAATTTTTTTTCTTTCAATTTTTATCTTCTGAATTATCATCTAAATGATAATTCACAATGAGAGGAGATTTCTGTGGAGGAGTAATCTAGGTGTTTATAGGGTTAGTATGTTGTCAGACTCTTACGTACACAGAGCCTCCACTGTGCAGTACCTAGTCCCAATATCAGTATCTCCTGATGTAGACTGCGGTCTTCAAGTCTCTCTGTGCTGCTTCCAAAGTTTCTTTAACTTCTGAGACAGAAGTTTCCCTTTTAGGCAATCTTGCTCAGAAAGCAGTGTACCCTGTAAATCACCAGGTTCATCGTAGGGGAGAGGGAAAGATGACACTATTTTCTCCATCTCTCTTTGTTTCCCAGGGCTCACACTGCTCTACCACTGATAGACTGGTGGCAGCTGTTTGGATACCATTTTGACTCCCATAATCCAAGGCCACCTACATAAATACAGGCACAACGTTGTATGGCATCTCTTTAGTGTGCAATAGCTAGCTAGCTATATCTGCTGATCTGCTGTCAACCTCATACCAGTCTTTTGTCAGATCTGGGCTAGATACACCATTCTGTTAGAAACTTAGTTAATTCTCTTACAGACGTGGCAGGATCACCTGAATAAGCCAATGTGTAGCTAATGATGCTTCTTCCCCTGTACATGCCTGCTCGTTGTCCTTAGGGTGGCTCACTTCATAGCCCGGGAAGTAGAAAGACTTGAACATGTGGCCTGTGATTGGAGTGACACTTTCTAGTCTCATCTTGACAGGATTCTACTTGGCAGCAAACACAGTGACTGTCACCTCCTTTCCTACTAAGTTCTAATTGACAGTGGCTACTGCTTGTCTTAGCTAATGGCTCTCCTCAAGCATAGATTTGATTCCCTGCCAATCTGTTGAGTGTGCATACAGCAGCAAATCCAATTATCTTTTCCAGTGCTTGCTTTGCCTTTTCACTTGTAGTTCCCATAGGTTTTGCTAGAGTACCTTTGTGATTTTATCAACTCTACCTCTTTCCCTACCTTATAGGTCAAAGCACTGTAGGTTTCATTGTTCCCCTCCCATCAAAACTGGGGCCTCTTCTTAGTGAAAATTCTCATGAAATCCTTACTGTGTATTATCACTAATTCTTTTTGTGTGTGCATGTGTGTGTGTGTGTGTGTGTGTGTGTGTGCATGTGTGTGGTGCATGCTTACACATTTGCATGTTTGCATATGTGTGCACATACATACATATGTATAGAGCCTAATAATTACCCTCTGGTGATATATTTTGAGGAGCTGTTCATTTTTTTATTGGATATTTTCTTTATTTACATTTCAAATATTATCCCCTTTCCCAGTTCCACCCCCCAAAACCCTGTATCCCATCCTCCCTCCCCCTGCTTCTATAAGGATGTCCCCCCACCTACCCACCCTCTCCTGCCTCCCTGCCCTGGCATTTCCCCACACTGGGGCATCGAGCCTTCACAGGACCAAGGGCTTCTCCTCCCATTGATGCCCAACAAGGCCATCCTCTGCTACATATTCGGCTGGAGTCATGGGTCCTTCCATGTGTACTCCTTGGTTGGTGGTTTAGTCCCTGGGAGCCCTGGGGGAACTGGATGGTTGATATTGTTCTTCCTGTGGGGTTGCAAACCCCTTCAGAAGCCGTTCATTTGTCTTAGTGAGACAAGTTCTCTCAATAGCTTGGAGCCTGCAAAGTAGGCTAGTTCAGAAAGTCCTGATGATCTGCCTGCCCCTGCTTTTCCTGTGCATGGATTATAAGCACAGGCCACTACACTCTACATTTTGCATGGGTGCTCATAACTGGAATTTAGATTCTCATGCTTGCAGAGAAAGCACTTCACTGATTGAGTTATCTCCTCTGTTTAAACATATCTTACTTCTACTATGCAATGCCAATTTTGCATTCCTTTTGGATAGTGTTACAGTATCTCTCATCATGTGTATCAGTCATATGTATGTCAGTATGTCTTTCTATAGCTCTTACACATACTGGAAATTAATTCGCTGATTAATTAATCAATCAAGACTGTCATGTTTTTCCTTCCTATAACATTTATTCATGGCATTTTTCACATTCTTATTTTGTGATTTATTTTATTACCTCTTCCAGGTATGGTTCAAGATGAGTTAATCAAATATACCAACCTATCTTGGTTTTTAGTTATATCTAAGAAATGTTGACAACCCCTGGATGATCCCATCTCATTTCATCCCTCTTAAGGATGAAATAAATACTGAATGGCTCTAGGTGATGAGTGTGACTGTCTACATTATTGTGAAATAGGTACTGCAGATGATATGTTAGCCTCTCTCCAGGAATCTATTCCTGTGGGCAAGGCCCGATGCCAAGTTGTGAGGATAGGTATCTAGCTCCACAGGGCAGGCTATGTGGTGAAGAAACACAGAGGCACTGTATCAACTCATGGACCTAACTTGTCATCCAGGGAGTGGATCGAAGTGGACACCAATACTTCAGGTGACTACAAATAGCAGGCATCTTGACTGTGGTGTCACTGCTGAGCTATTTTACACACTCCCAGCTAAACTGCTTTGAGATTTCTCACCTAATGGCCCTGTGGAGCAACAAATACATGAATACACATTTTAATCAGGTGGCAGAAGACAGGCTGTAGAAAGTGGCTGTCAGTCGGTGAGTGCTATGTGGGGCCTGCATACATAGTTCTTATTTTCATGGGAGTATCAGCATGTCTTTGCTTTCACATGTATGAATCAGCAGGGAAGGCTCTGTTGCTCTTAGTTAAGTTTGTTTATTCTTCTGAAGAAACAGGTTTCTTTGTGGCTTTCATTCATGTGACTCTTGTTTCCACTGAACAGCACGCTGGCTTGGACAAGTTCATTCTTTATGGAGCTGGTATAAGCAAAAGCTGAGGATTTTTTTAGGCTCTGACAGGAACTGACTTTCATTTTTAACTGCATTCAATCAGCCAAAGCAAGTTACATTGTTCAGTGTAAAGTCAAGACCAGGAGAAAATTTTAATGGGAACGACTCCCAGTTGTGTAGCCAAGACTGCACCGAGGATTCTACTGCTAGGCCGGAAAACAGTGGCGCAACCATCCATCCACCATCACAAGCCAGACACCTGTCCATTGCAACAGACAAAACATCTGTTCTGGCTCCAAAGTTTATGCTGAAACCTAACCCCCAACTTGATCACACAGAGCTTTCAAGAGAGCTCTCATAAAGTGGAGCTAGAGAGCTGACTTCTTTCACTTGTGAGGGAGTAGCAAGAAGGGACAATCAAAGAGGAAGGAATCCTCACTAGACAACAAACCTGCCAGCCCCTTGATCAAGGATCCTTCAGAACTGCAAAAAAATCAATACCATTGTTTATAAGCTGCTTAGCCTGTGGCATTTTGTTAACACAGTGCTATAAAGTAAGAAAGCTACAATACCACAGACACTGGGACATACCGGTTCCAATTAGATGGTCTCTTTCAGGAGTAGAAACCTTACATGGTTCAAAGTTCAGCACTTTGTACATCACATATACTAACCATATTCCTGATGAAATGTGCCCTTTCATGAGACAAGTAATGGATTCTTGCTTTTCAGGTAGGATTATCTTGGTTTCTGTCTGTTTCTAAGACATTGTCTCCATCCTTCCTATCACTTGTTCTGTGAGCCCTAAGTACCTTTCTAACAACTGCCTTTGTCCTAAGTCAGATGGAGTCAGTTCTACATCTTGCTTCTACAGTACTAACAAATATATCTTGCCTTCATAACTCTGAAGTCATCTGTGAGGCAGTTTTCATACACTCTCCAGTTCAGTGTTGGCAGTTCCTTCAAACATCTCTTGTGGCACATGGGACTAATTGCTTCATCATCTAGCTACTCACATCTCAACACATTCCTAAAAGGTCTTCTTTAAAGTGGGTTCGAACCCAGTTCTTCATGCATGTCTATTAGCAGAGAGTGAGGAGGACATAACTGGGGTCTAGCTACTGTAATTCTGTTATCGGATCCCCAGACTCCGTTTGTGTTTTCAAATGTAAAAGTGAAATCTTTCTAAAGGCTTGGCTTCTCAGATACTTCTTTCATGCCCTTTCAAGGCAGATAGTTTTTATTTTCTGACTTGGAGAGACCTTCCTGTTTGGAGAGTTGTTTCCCTCCAGAAGGTTGAGAACAATGAGCAGTGGTGAGCCACATTTCCAAAGGCAAGTTGTTGGGTTGAGACTTCTGTATTCTGTTTGTTGCTGAGAAAACTCTCAGTCTCCTTCTCACAGCACCTATTTTAGGACAGAGACCAGCTCTACTCTCTTCTACCCATCTCTAAAAAGATAGAGCTCCATCTTTTACTGAATCCCAAGGATGTTTTATACCTCCACCAGAATCTACTTGTTCAAATTACTTCAGTGCACATCTCAATGCCATGCTTTATTTTCTCAAATAAAATTTTGGGGACACAGAAATAAAGGATGCTGCTCTATCTTTGATGTTGTTTTAGGAACTATCATCCGTGTTTGGAGGAAGCTATTGTCTTCTCTGTTCAGTTAAACACAGGTTTTCATAGGGAAGATGTCTGTATTTAAAGCTGTACAGCAGGTCAGGGTCAGCACAGACTCAAAGCCACATCTGTGCAATTCTAAAGTATCCCTTCACAGACACCACAGTCAGTGGCCTACCTTCAACCTAGCCTCTCAAATTGCAGGGCTTGAAAACCTGTAAGACCTTAGGATTTTTTTCCCCAACAATGAATCTCTGAAGCTCTGAAACTAAATGTTCTTTGACTTCTTCTAAAATGCCTTAAAATCTTTCAGAAAAAGGAGGAAGGAGGAAGGGCTAGGGAGGAACAGCACTGAAAAGAATAAGTGACAGAGACTTCTGTCCATGTAGAGCTTTGGGTCCCTTCGTTCTGCTTTAAAAGAGCAGTTCATATTCTATTTTATGTAATAGAGATCAGATTGATATTTTTAAAAGGGTTACTTTTCATTTAAAGGGTACTACTGATTTAAATCAAGGCTTATTTAATAGATTCATGATTGGCAAGAGATGTTAGGTGATAGGTCTTGGTCTCAGAAAATAACCTTCCACCCTCTCTCCCTTATGTTCCCAGTGGCCACTTTACTATCTTTTCCTTCTTGAAATCTTCTAGAAGTATTCCTCAACCCTATCACTGTACTCATAACATCAATATCCTTAAGCATTTAGCCTCTTTCTCTTTACTCTACTTAATCCACAAGAAGCTTGAAGTTCCAGACAGAAATTCTTATGGGAAATATAGCAAAATAAAATACAGGTATAAAATATTTAAATTGCACTATGTTCTCCTTTGTCAGATTTGGAGTATTGACAGTCTTTGATTTGGAGGGAGAATTTGACCCTCTGTAGCACATCTTTTCAAACTAAATACCTGACAGCCAAGAGACATGCCCAAGACTGTTTTTGACATGAATAAAAAAGGGATGGTGTCAGTGTGAGAACTGAAGGCACTGGCTGACAAGGATGCAAGGTCTGACCTTATAGTTGTCTCTCACAGAGATACCCCTTGGATGTCTTGGGATGGAGTGATTGTAAACATCTCCCACTAGACACAGGATATTGACTTGCCCTCCAGTTGGCTTTATAAATCTCTTTGTGCTGTCTCGCGGCTTGGCTCTGAAGCTTGTTTTGTCAGGAAGGAAGTTCTCTAAGTTTCATTTTTAGGCTAATAGCTTTCCCGAGAAGCACGATCTTGAGCAGCCTTGTGATCTGGATGAATCACTGATATGAAGGTAATTAAAGAAGCTTCATATGAGGACTCACCAACTCAGCATTTATTAACTGTGGGGCCCAGTCAGTGCAAGGCCTATTTAGACTCCCATTGCAATTACTCAGAGAGGTGGGGATGCAAGTAAGGGCTACTCCTGTCTGCTCATTCTGGCCACATGTATTTGGATATGATCAGCTTACTGTAATGTAATTGCCAAAATGGTTCCACAGATTAATGTTTAACCTGTCCTCATTTAATCCTGAGACAGAGAAATTGAGGCAAGGGGAGACTGAGGAAAGCAGAGGAGTGGATTGAAAACAGATCTACTGTACTGCTGGCGTTTTGATAATTGAAGCAGTAAAGAGAAAGCATGAGCAGATGCAAAATTAGTAAGAATAAAACAATTAAAACTCCAGAGTGACTTTGCATATATCACACAAGGAAACAAAATGAACAGGGTGCAAAGTCCAACACTTGGCACAGATAAAGTCATATGACTAACTAGCAGTCACTGAAGGAAACACTGTACATAGAACATAATGCACCTGTGTTGCTACTTGTTCCATAATATCAGGGAAGACTATTATCTATTATTGTCTATTGTCACTAGTTTTTCTGCTGCTTTGCACGGGAAATGCATCAGCACACATCATTTGTGTGGCTTTATGTAATTTACCTAACATCCCTGAGTTTGAATCTCATTTTTGTCATCTTAAAAGACATATTCATAGCTGATACCAATTAAGATTTAGAATTTACTCATGTATATGTATTCATGTGTGCTATGTGTATAGGAGCATATACTTAAATATGGAATATATTTTAAAACATGGTCTCCCAGGGAACCAGGAACTTGCTGATATGGCTAGGCTATCTGTCTAGCTGGTCCAGGGACCTTCTTGTCTCTGTTTCTCCAGTATTGAAATTATAGGTCCATACCCTTTCAACTCTGACTTTTTATGTGGCTGCTGGGGATCTGAACTCGGGTCCTTAGGCTTGTACAACAGGCATTCTACCCAGGAAGCCATCTCTAAAGCTTATTTTGATAAATATAGCATGCATAAAATGCATAGCATAATGCACAGAGTAGTAAGCATAGATCCAGGAAATAGCCAGAAGCCAACACTTCTGTGACTGTAATCACTACTGCAACACATTGCCCGCAGTGCTAAAATGAGTGTGACTCTTGAAAAAACTCTGGGATAAGTCACATACAAAAAATTATAAAAAGGTTTATTTCTACCTGAAATTTATTATAAGGAAATAATTCAACAGAGGCATGGAACAAGATGTAGCTTGTATTTGATTGATAGTATTATCTATACTAACCTTGAAGGTTTTTTTTTTTTTTTTTAAAGAAAGATAGGCATCTTGAAACTGTCTCCAAAAATAACATGGAAACTGGACACAGAAAATAGCAACTGGAATGCTTCATCCTTCCAAATATCGGCACTTTCAGTGATGGTCAGCCACTCACCAAAACCCCACCGTGAGTCTATTTTAGGATTTCTAAGTCTATACTCTCTACCATGTGTGTCTAGTTATTCATATGATGTTGTATGTAGTGAGAATTCTGACATTTTGGGTTCTTTTAAAACTACACAGAAATACTATAAGAATGTGTGTTTTCATTTTAATCCCAGGTGTGGGGATATGGAGCTGTTGACCCTGGTTTGCCTCATGCCCTTTCAGAAGTATGGTTTTGCCAGCTGCACATAGTTTCTGCAATTGTATGACAACTGCAATTCTGAGAACTTTTTAGAGGGTATATAAATGCTAGGGCCTCCTGAGAGGCTGAGATGATGGTTTTTGGTTGTTCCTTGGGAGTGAGGGGGGTTGATTGCAGTTTGTCCTGATCAAGAGGAAAGGAATTTGTTTCAGATTGATCTGTCTCTGTCTTCTCTCTCTCTCTCTCTCTCTCTCTCTCTCTCTCTCTCTCTCTCTCTCTCTCTCTCTCTCTCTGTGTGTGTGTGTGTGTGTGTGTGTGTATGTGTGTGTCCTCTATCCTTCTTTCTCCTATTTAGTGATAGAGAGTAAAACCAGGAGTGAGTGTTAACAAGGGGTAGAGAAAAGAGGAACCCACAAAGTATCTAAGACCTGCTACAGTTATAGATGATCTGATGCTTAGTAAGTACATCTTGCTAGAATTATCTATTCATACCTGTTATATCAAGGCTTTTATAAAAATATCAAAAGCATAAAATAATTACAGATTCTCGGGTACAGTGCCCAGTATTACTCAGGTGATCACTACCTGCTGTCAGTGCGAAACAGCAAAGGGTGACAAAAGGTCTTCTTGTCTTTGATCATGGAGAAATGGTTTTGTGTGAAATGGGCTCAGTGTCACAGCTTTATGAGGTAATATATTGATCATATGAATAATAGCAGTCTATCACATTTGCTGCCCTGCCTGGGAAAAACAAAACAAAACAAAAAAAATTGGCGTAGAAACTGATGGCTTCTCTGACCCATAGTGGGTTGGTGAGAGCTATTTTCTGAAAAGATAAGAGGATCTATCATCTTCAAGAAATAAAATGTGCAAGCAATTGTCTAAATTAAAAAATAAAAGGAAAACTCTAATCTAGAGTTGTTGCTTTTAATGTTATCCTTAGCAGCTAAACCATTGTAATGGACCTTTCTGGTCCCCATCAGAATCAGACTGAATTTAACTTGTACCACATAGAAGTAGGTGCAGGACTATATTTCAGTAGCAAGTGAAACAGAAGGAAGAGTGAGCAGAAGACAAGATTGTGTAGTGCAGATATGGAGACTTGGGTTCAAAAGGGTTAAAAAACTTGGTCACTGATATCAAAAAATAGGAAAATATGGAGGCAGAAGCTTGGCTTTTCTATGCACTATGTATTAACACAATGATCTGGAAAAAATATATTGGCTAAAAAAGAACAGTCTTGACCCTGGAGAGATTGCATTCTTACAGGGAAAGCAGATCTAACTGTATCTGTCTAGGAAGTATTGGTAGCATATAAAAGACAAATTCCAGTAGCTATAATATATGAAGAACTCCTAAAACCAAAAACTGAAATGTACTGTAGAGATATGAATAATGTGAACAAAAAGTCTCTATTGACAATGAGGCAGTAGAGAAGGCCAATTAAAATGTATTAAATTTGAAAACATGAGTTTGGCAATAATTTTATCATAACTTAGAAACAGTCACTCTCTCAAGTTCATAAAATACATAATATGAAATGAGACGCTCTACCAGAGACCTCTTTGTGACTATTTAATATCTGAACATGAAGCATTTACAGTTGACCAGCACTGTTTTGCATGAACAAGGAATGGATATGAGACCATTTACATTAGCCTTATTTACAATGCAGGAACAAGGAAAACAGTCTATATGCTTATTGGTAAGAAAGCTGGTAAATGACCTGTGCTGCATTTAGTCATGCGTAATATGTGACTCTACCAATGAGTGGTTGAAAGCTACATTGACAAGTGAATAAACATTTAACAAAATGTTTCCGTGACATAGACTGGGGCTCAAATGGCAGCAGAGCTGTGAGTATTGTGTTACAAGATCGCAAGCATGTCACTCAGTTTCTCACAGATGTCTGTTTGTATGTATCTGTGTGTAAAAGCATAAAAATATAGAGAGTCTCAGTACCGACAGTCGGTTTGCCTTGAGGAAGCGAGCCACCATGTGGGAAGTCACACACTGTCAAGAAAACCAGAGATGAGCTACTGATAGTTTCATACATTTAGTATGGGCATAGTAAATTTATAAAATATTAATATAGATGAAAGTTAACCAAAAGAGAAAAAAAAAACATTGCTCATAGCATATGCCAGTCAGTAAACGAAGACCCATTATATTACCATTTCCAACAAGGGAATCTACTTCCCTATCAGCTACTTGTGATGGTTGAAACCTCAGGAACCTGGGTTAACTGGATCCCAGGGACAGTCCAGGGAGCATGGCATCCAAAGTAGTCCCATGTCCTTCACTAGACTCCTGGGAGTCGCTCAACAACTGCATGAAGACGACGTTAATTTCCCAGTCAGTGCCCAAATAGGTAAGAAAAATGGTAAAACTCACAAGCACACATGCACACTACAATTATTTCAGGGGTCATGAGCACCCTTATTTTAGGAGTTTTTTTTTATGCTGATGGCCATAACTCTGTCAGGAAGAATACGAAATGGAAAGTGATCACGGGAGAAGTTTGTGTAACATTGCAACCTCAGAATGAAGTCGCTTTATACTGCTGAAATAGGAGATCACTATCACTTCTGAAAATTGCCTCTCACTGCATGGAATCAGGCACTAAGGATGTCCTCTCGCAGATCCCGAAAGAGTCTGACACTGACTCTAATGTCTTTTCCATAATAAACTTATGATTACACAACTATTAATGATTGATAGTGCATTTCGGCTAAGCAATAAAGGTTCTAGTTTTAATGGAGCTGGAGATTACATATAATGAGAGTTCACAGGTAGAAGGCTCTGGAAGGTTCTGTATAGTTCAGGATGGAGCAATAAACATGGCTATTAAGGGCGAAAGTGCTGGAGCCAAGAACACTGGCACAGTTGCTTTGCCTGTGTTACTTGCTAGCTCTGAGAATTGGGGTGCATTGACATTGCTACAAGCTCAAGCTTCTTTGAAATGGGGTTAACATAGGAGCTACAAAAGCGGAGTTTGACCCTAACCTCTAGATTCACATCTCAGCTCTACCACTCACCCTCTCTGTGACCATGGCTAAGTTACTTAGCCTCCCCCCATCCCACACTTGGTTTTATCATCTATATGAGAGAAAACAATTTCTCCCACTGTTATATCACAGAAAAGTCCATATATCCATCCATGACCTCAAGCAAGACTGTAGAAGGATTTCTCGTCATTAGATAAAAGCCAGCATTCCCTAGGAACTTGTGAAATGGATTTCCTGCCCACCAGGAGTCACTCCCTTGCCTCTGGCAGGAGGGACATCCCCATTGACATATACCTGTTGTACATCGAGGCCCAAACTGGTGTACAGGCTTCCTCTGTCTCTACCCCGAAGTACTTGTTATACATTTTGCAGAACCTGTTCTAACATCAGATATCACTCCCTCCTCCCCAGCCCAGACTCTCAGACCTGCTTCATGTCACAGACATTCCTCTTCCTAGCTACTAGCCTCTTATACCCCGCTATTCTCTATCCTTCTCTGTTTACTTCTTTTAAAGCTCCACCATTCTTACTTGAGCTTTCTCTTGCTAGTCTATGATTCCTACTTTTCTAAACCTGACCACATTCTGTCTGCTCCTCTTTCTCTGTGCTCTGAACTCTTCCAAATGCATCTGGATATTTTCTGTCTCTTACCCACAATTTTGAAAAATCTTTAACTATGGAGTGGCAATTTTGGCAGTTTCTTTACTGTGGCCCTTGCATACATCTACCATATAGGGTTAGTGTGAGAACTGACTGGATTAATATATTTCATATGATCTATACATGTATAATATGTGTTTAATTTCCTAATGGTACAAGGCATATCATATGCAATATATAATATTATATTACTATTAATTCAATACAATTGGTGCTGCTAATACTAGTGACTGCCAGAAACAGATTATATGTGTGTGTGTGTTGTGTGTGTATGTATACACACCCATATACATAAAAGCCAGACTAGTTTCCTCCATTCAGAGAGATTTGCCATAGATTGACTAGCAAACACAGATATCCTCAAGAAGGCAAGACAAATATCTACCTGAAATCTACAATAAGAAAGATGAATTTAACAGATTTCCCATTTCAGTGAGGTAGACATTGCACTGGCCTAGAAAGGTAGAATCCAAGGACAAACTATAATGACCAGATGTCAGACAGGAGTGCCAGTACACCACTCTCAAGCCTAGCTAAGACTTTGGTAGAATTCTAAAAAGAGCCATATTGTCAAGTATTTTCCTATACAAATAGACTGAAATTTTCTATTAGAAAGGAATTGGGTTACTATTACAAAGGAAAGTAATATCCAGTATATTTCGTTTTAATGATAACTCATGAATCAATTTAAATCTATTGAGGCTTATGTACCCAGAGCTGACTTTGGAACTGGGTATGTGACCAGGAAGATTGTAGGTCTCGTTGCTTGACTCATTGAAGAGAAACACAAAAAGAGAACAGAAGGTTCTGGGTAAGAATAGTGAGCCACAGGAGGCTAGGATCCCAGGAGAATAGAGACAGGCCCAAGGAGGAGGAGGTGTCAGCAATGTGGAGGAGGTTAAAGATGATCGCTTCTGGCCGGCAGTGTGTGAGAAGGCCCTAGGGATGGCTGCATTTATGAAAGCGTTCTCTTGTCTGTTTGTTTTATGGTTTTTTATCAGCCAGGGTGCACCCCAAGTCTGACTGAGAAAAGCAATCGAGGAATAAGGAGACCAAAGTCCAGGTTGTAATATCCCCCACCCCAAGTTACACACCAGAGTGCACACTAAGTCTGTTTAAGATATCAAAAATAGTCACAGCCTGCTGCCTCTTAGGGGTGCTGCTGGCGTTGTGTTCCCATAACAGCAGATGGGGCTGGAGTCCTAGGGAAGCAATCAGCCAGGAGCTATCACACCCTCCTCCAGGGTCAGCCCAGATTCTTTCCTTGTGGGTATGGAGAGAAATGAAAGGTTAGCATTTATCCCTAACCTTTCAGTTCCATCAAAAGCCATCACATTTGAATCTCACAGCCATTCACCGTTTCCTGGGTGTCCTCCCTTTGATGTATTCAACAGCCACCTGGGTACCATTTGGAGGTTATAATGTTGCCAGTCTGATTTGTGAAATGTACCCTCAGTTGAAAGATCCGCCTGGGAACCTATCTACTTTTATTCAGCCTTTTGATTGAGATGTACAATTAAGCTATAAAGCACATTTGTTTATCATGTTCTTCAGAAGCAGTGATTTCACTGTTGCCCATTTGAGGACAAAATGCAAAATGCTAGATATGATGTGAATTGCTCATCACAGTGCTAAGATAATGCTAAACAGCCATCCAAAAGGTGGAAGCCATTACTGCCTGATCCAGTTTAAAGGCTTTCATGGGTCTCTAATGGAAGTGAGACAATGCCAGAGGAAATGCCAGCATAGTGCCCAGAATGTGTGTTATTACCTGCAAGGATAGAAGCCCATACTTGGATTCCAAGAGCTTTTACGTGTACAATATCAACTATCCTCCTAAGCATCCCTCAAGGTCACAATGATCAGTCCATTTACACAGTGAAGGACAGAGAGTGGAAGTGACCTGTCACAATAAAGTGGCAGATGGAGAGGTTTTATTTGGGTCAGTAAGGATCAAAAAATGTCAGTTGTCTTTGTCTGACTATCAATTGTTTATTTTGGTGTGGAAACATATTCAGACTTACGGCTGAAGAGAGAAATAGATAGACAATGCAAGTGAACCAATCAGAGCCTATATCCTTTAGAAGTGGCTGTGACTACAATCAGATGCCCTTTCCGCTCTTCACTGGGGGCAATAGAAGTTCAGAGGTACTGACAGTCCTACTATAAGAGACCTGACATCATCATTTGCTGTTTGACCCTCTCTTGTTGAGCATAACAACTGTCACTCCTTCTCTTTTTTTAGTATAAAATTACGTTTGGAATTTTTTTTTTTTTTTTTTTGCTTAAGGTAAAAGTTTTAGTTATTTGCTAAAATACAGCCTGTCTTAGTTAGGGTTTTACTGCTGTGAACAGATACCATGACCAAGCAACTCTTATAAGAACAACATTTAATTGGGGCTAGCTTACATGTTCAGATGTTCAGTCCACTAACATCAAGGCAAAAGCATGGCAGCATTCAGGCAGCTGTGGTGCAGGCAGAGCTGAGAGTTCTACATCTTCATCTGAAGACAACTAGTGAAGACTGACTTCCAAACAGCTAGGGTGAGGGACTTAAGCCCACACCCACAGTGACACACCTACTCCAACAAGGCCATGCTTCCTAATAATGCCACTCCCTGGCCCAAGCATATACAAACCTTCACAGAGCCTAACCTTGTATTTCATCAATCCAATGTATCATTTAATAATGCACTCTACATAAGAGGGGACTCTGTAAGGCATATTCTTTTATTTCTAATTTCTTTGACAACTAAAAAGAGTTCATTATTTTTATCCTTGTTGATTATAATTTGATAAAAATGAAAACATACATGTAGCTGAAGTTCTAAATCTCCTCATGGAAAGACCTTTGTTAGATTAAAATATGACAAAACCCATTTGCTCCCGCCCCCTTTCTCTTACTTATGGTAAATTATATTGTGTGAGCAGCGGTCAATTAATGGCTTTGAGAGAGTCTAACATTACATTCCTGATGGAAGAGTAGTAATTCCTAGGACCACATGTAACTAGTCTCTAATGGTCATGTTTTGAATTGTACCACCTAAAAGGTATAAGTTAAAACACAGCTCCAAACTTTTCACAGAATTATGAGGAACATTAACTGGATTCAGTTTATATCTGAAAGGCGGATACATGCTGGGGCATGACAGCTACTACTCCCTCAGCATCCAGAAGCTGGTTGAACCGCATGCAGATAACTGTTCTCTTTCTCAGTGATAGACTTGGCTATGGAAGGCTGATTCACCCCAATGTGCTTCCTCTTCCCAGAACAATTCAATGACTTAAACACAGGCACTAAAGCCAATGCCCCTTGTCCCAGTAGGTAGCAGCTTTGATCCTTCCTTGCAGTAGTCACTGCAGGGTCAGCAGAACCTTTTGTGACAATACTGCCTGCCATAGTTCTTTCTTTCTTGGTCCTTGTCTTGCCCCATGGCCATTTCAAGCACTGATTATGTGTTCCAAGTTCTGTCTGGTGGACATCTAGTTTCTCACTGGGGTCTGCTTCCTAGGAAACTGGACTTGTAACACACCATGACTGGTCTCTCTCACTGGCTTCAGCCACGGTTGCCTGCACTTCCTACAGAGATGCTTCTAAGCCTCTACTATTTGTCCTGAAAAGCCATGAGTACCCCTCATGCCATGCACAGTTTCTTCCCATTTCTCCACTCCTCCTTTCCAGCCAGCTCTTTTGGGTGCCTTCATCTGGTTTCTTTGCTTCTGACTATGTATTCTCATCTTCTTTCTTCCTCTTCCTGCTCTTTCAGTTTCCAGAAGTTTCTTTGGTTGGCTAGAAGGACAAGGTAGACTTTAGGAGGCTGCAGTCAAGGTGTTCCAACCACACTAAATTCTAGTGGTGAAGTTGCTTTTTCACAGTCACAAAGTGTTGAGCAAGGTCTGACTGAAGAAGCTGGTGGCATTTACAATTTTGATTAATTTGGATATGCCAGTGGAAAAAGAGGAAGCTCGTTATAAAATAGAAATCCACAGATTTTAACCTTTGCTTCTAAACACAGTGGAATTCTAGCATAATTGGGCAGTGAATTTTTACATTAATTTAAATAAGAGAGTGATTAAAATTATAATACTGAAGATGGAAAGACTTCACAGTGCATAAAGCATTTGCCATGCAAGTAGGAAGAACAGAGTTCAGATGCCCAGGACCCACATAAAAGGCAGGCAGGAGCAGGAGCTGCCAATTATTCTAGGGTTAGATATAGGAGATGCCCAAAGCAAGCTGGTCAGCCAGAGTAGTCACATCAGTGAGTTCCATGTTCAACTGAGAGACCCTGCCCTAACAAGTAAGGCATGGAGCAATTGAAAAATACTGTGGACACCAACCTCCAGCCTTTAAATGAACAACATAAATGTGCCTATGCATCCTTGCACAAAAAAAAAAAAAAAAAAAAAAAAAACATGAAAAAAGTAAATATAAGGTACTACACAGAAAATTACAGAGCTATGAGGCCTATAGCTAAGTTATAGGAGGGTTGTGAGGATCAAGTCAGATGGCTAATCAAGCCATATCAAAAAAAAAACCCATACACATAGAAAAGAGTGTAATATTCTTTGACACACTGCATCTTCTGTTAAAGTTCAGCCCCTGCTTTGAGAAGATGGCTGATTTCCCAAATGAACTGTGGAACCAGATATGACCTGACTTCAGAGAAATGGGATACCTGAGGAGTCGCTGCAGTTTGTTTTAGGAAATCATAGTTATTCTGAAAGCAGAGCAGAGGCCATTTGGAAGGGACTTTGACGTTAGACAGGCCATTGCAACTGAAGGAGACAGAGTCACAGCTCAGCCAGATGCCTTGTGCTCAACTGTCTGAGGAGCATATGCAGCCCCTACTAAGTTGACCCTCTTAGCAACCGAGCCACGGCCTGATCCCAGGTCTTTCACCCCAGACTCGGGCTGATCCCTGCACGGTGAGTCATAGTCAGCATTACATGTTGTAAAGTGGGGCGGGTGGAGAAAGGAAGCGAAGGCTAAGGGAAGTAAATATACTTCAACTCTGCTCAACTCTCATGGAAGATAATTACAACCAAACAAGAAAATTAAATGTCAAAGTGCCAGACTATATTATAATTAAACAAGCACAGAGCAGGTTTCAGGAACATTAAGGCTACCATCTCAATGATTCAAACAAAGCTTGTTAACAAGGAAGGCAGGCACCTTGCCATTACTCCAGAACTCAGCACTGCCCCATCCTCTGGGAGATGGCAGGCAGCAATGGTACATGTGGATTCTTACAGGGTCGAAGACATTTTTTTTTTTTTTTTTTAATTTCAGTGGTAAGACAATACAGTTCAGTCCTCATAGCGGAGGGAGCGAACCTATTAGAACACCTGACAATTGCGCATGTGCATGCTCTGCATTTATCTCAAACCTATAAAGTGAGGGTTAGAAACAGCTGGGAATAGCTGTGCCTCTCGGTGCCTCATCGGGACTCAGCAATCTATATGTGTTGGCTGAATACTGTTGAAACAACTACGACTGTGCAGAAAAACCAGGTGCCTTCCTGAAACCTGGATCTCTATAGCATTCGCCTCATAAGCTCTGACCCTTCTGACATTTGGCTTTGATAGTTCTTGCAATACTTCAGGCTATGAAAGGATAGGCTGTATGATTGGTTTTCTTTTCCCTAAAGTTATTGTTGCTTCTATTATTAAAATAGTAAACAGCATATCAAATGTTTCCCCCAAAGGAGTAACAAACGACTCTTGGTCAACTTGTCTTCTTGTCAATTCTTAACAACTAATCTTCAGCATCTACATCATTTGACAACATATTCTAAGTAATGAGTATCTTGAGTGAGGCAACCCAGACCCCAAAGGACATGCATGGTATGTACTCACTGATGAGTGTATATTAGCCAAAAGGTACAGAATACCCATGATATACCCCACAGACCCAAAGAAGTTAAACAAGAAGGAAGGCCCAAGTTAGGATGCTTCAATCCCACTTAGAAGGGGACATAAAATTGTCATAGGAGGCAGAGGGAAGGAGGGACCTGGGTGGGAAAGGGAGGCGGAGGAGAATAGGAGGCAGGATCAGGCATGGGGAAAGACAGGATAGAGGCCCAGAGGGCCAAGAGAATGAATGAAAATATGTAGCTGCCCAGGGTAGGGGGTGGGGGAATCTCTAGGAAGTCCCAGAGATCTGAGGGATGCTCCCAGGACTCAATGCAGGTGACCTTAGCCAAAATGCCCAACAATGGGGATATGGTCTCTGAAGAGACCTCCAGCAGCCAGACAGCACCCTCATTGGAGGGATGGGGATACCAACCCACTTGTAAAACATTCGACCCAAAATTGTTTCTGTCTTAGAAAAATGCAGGGATGAAAAATGGAGCAGAGACAAAAAATGGCTGTTAAATGACTGGCCCAACTTGGGGTCCATTCCATGGGCATGCACCAATCTCTGACACTTATTACTAATACTATGTTGTACTTGCAGATGGGAGCCTAGCATGGCTGCTCTCTGAGAGGCTCTACTCAGCAGATGACTGAGACAGATGAAGATACACCCAGCCATGCATTGGACAGAAATTGGGGACCCATATGGAAGAGTTTGGAGAAGGATTGAAGGAGCTGAAGGGGATGGCAACTTCATAGGAAGACCAAAAGTGTCAACTAACCTGAACCCCTAAGATCTCCCAGAGACTGAGTCATCAATTAAGGAGCATACACAGGCTGATCTGAGGCCCCTGGCACATAGGTAGCCAGGGGTTGCCTTGTCTGGCCTTAGTAGGAGAGAATGTACCTAATCCTATAGACACTTGATGCCCCAGGATTGGGGGATACCCAAAAGAGGACCCCTCTCAGAGGTGAAAAGGATGGGAATCAGGGAAGAATTCAGCAAGGAAGACCAGGAAGGTGGGGGCAACATTTGGCATATAAATAAATGATTAATTAATAAAACATAAAATAAAAATTAATATGCATTAAAATGAAAGAAATTAGATCATCTGCAGTTGGGAGAGTGAAAGACATTAAAGTAAAGGCCAAGTTCATGTTTCTTCAGTAAAAAGCTGAGTAGATGAGTATTATAAAAATAACTTTCTAGATTGCTGGGTAATTTCATGTCTATTCCTCCATTATTTGCATAACAATGTGAAGAGTTCAAGGCAGTAGTTCTTAAGTTCTGTGGCATATACTTCCTGAGCAGTGAAGTTATTTTGCTTTGTTTTTCAGCATTTCTTATTGTAGCTAGGGACTGGTGTCTCTTTAACTTGTCCACAACCCTTGGTAAGCCTTTAGGGAGAAAGATGGTAGGAGGGATGGAGGAGGTACGAAGAAGAGAGGAAACGGGAAGAGCAAAGCACTGTGTGGTGTTTGGAAAGAATTTAAAGACTCTGTTTTCTTGACTGCACTTTTAGGGATCTACAATATATATATATATATATATATATAATAAATTATAAATATATATTAACATTATATATATATGTAAATGTATATAATGTTAACTAAAGTACAGAAGATACCAGAAAATACAAAACTCGAAGTGACTTTAGACCACTAATGTTTATATTTGTAGTCATTGCCTAGATCTATAACTGGCACAGTTGAGGCTATGGGATACTTTCAAATCAAACCCTTTCTCCTCAAGACTGCCTCCTATGGGCATAGCAAGATGGCTCAGCCAGTAAAGGTGCTTGCTGCCAAAGCTGATGACCTGAGTCCAATCTCTCAGACCCACAAGGTGAAAGGAGAGGACCAACTCATGTAAGTTGTCTTCTGATGTTTATATGTATGCCATTGCATGAGTAAACACCCATGCATGTGTACACACACACACACACACACACACACACACACACACACACATTTAATAACAATAAAAAGAACTCTTTCTACCCCAAATAACTTTAGAGTAGCTGAGCAGGGGAAGGTCTGAAATGGATCCAGCTTTAGTAGCTCTAGCCTTACTTTCTTTATTGAGCTTCCTAACATCTGTATGCCTCAGTGGATGTGAAGTGTGGTGGAGCAATAGGCTTAACTCCCAGGACTATAATGTTGTTTCCATTTTAAAAAATCATTACAAAGCATCCAACACAGTCCTACACACAGAGTAGGGACTTTGCAAATGTCTACACACACACACACACACACACACACACACACACACACACACACACACAATCAATGGAAAAGCTTAAGTAAAATAAGTTTGACAATTCCAGTATTATAATGCTTAGAGTTTCAACCGTCAGAGCTAGGCTTGGTGATGTTAGATTGTACACTATTCTTCTGAGATAAAACCCACCCATGGCAGAGGTTTGCTCACAAGTCCAACTGGTTTAAAGACAAGAAGCTGATGTTATACACAGTGGCCAAGTTGTGATGCTTAGTGGAAGGGGGAGAGGAGAAATTGATCTTCCTGAATCTCCTTAAAAGATGTTCTGTTTGGGAGTTATATTAATATGTGATGTGTATATATGCACTCAGATAACAATGTTTGCTTATTGGTATACTAATCAAATTGTGTCAAATGTATTTATTTATGTATATATTTATGTATGTATTTATTTATGTATGTATTTAATGTATAATTTACAATTATTGATTAATTGTAATTTTATGTGTAACTTGATGAACTATAGTTTTATATTCTATCTGATATTATAATTTTCAAGATACAAAACAATTATCTTTCTCAGTATTTATTACAGTACTTTATGATTCATGCAAGTATTAGAGAAAATAAAAATAAACACCATTAGATTTGTTTTTACAAATACAACAAATTCTGTCATGACCCACTCCTCCTCTACTCATTTGTTTTGCCTTTCTTCACATTTTTCCAATTTGAAATGATTAGTAATTAGAATGTCTAGTTTTGATTTCAGTAAAATAGATGGCATTTCAAGTAATGATGTATATAGAATGAAAAGAAAATGACATTTGTGGAGAGTAATTGTTCTTTAGATGATGAATGATGTTTTATGAAGAGCTGCCCATTTGGGGTATCATGTTTCACCTACATACCCTCTAAACTCATCCTTTGTCGTAATACTGTTCCTAGGTATTGGCATAAAGCAACAGGGAGAGAGACCCCAGCCTTGTCTTCAAAGTGCTACATAAAGTGTTGTAGGATGCTGTGCCATCACACAAATCTTTTCTGCAATCATTTAGGAAAAAAAAAAGTAGGAGCAATGGCGCATGCATTAGGGCACAAGCTTTCACATTCAGGACAAAGGAGCAATGGTACATGTGTCAGGGCACACAATTGCAGATCCAGGACTGACTTCAAATTAAGTACATGTACAGCAGGTAGCTTTAAGATACTGAGGAAAACATTCTGTTTTCCCGAGTGCCCTCACATAGGTAGTTGGACCAGGGTTTTCAAAATGCCAAGAAGTCATGCAATATCTGTAACAATTTGTTTTATCTGTACTTCAACCTGCTCCTTGTGGTTTAGTATTAATATATTTAATTTTCAAAGACAATTCTCTATTACCATCATATTTATAAACTGGTTAATTACATGATTGAAAATCATCTGTAAGAAACAAATTTTTAACTATGGTATAGTAAAGTATGGTGAACAACCACTATTTTGGTATTATTGAAGTATAATTAATGACAGGTTTGTATGTATTTTAAGTAGTATAGTATGATGACCTACAGGAAGTAGATGCTATTTATTATTTATCATGTTCAAGTTAATTAATATTTTCATAATTCTAGGTACTGTTGTGTGGCTGCTGAGGACATTCATGGTCCAGTGTCTTAAAATTTTTCAAGTAAACAATATAGCAATCTTTTATGGACATTATTGACAGCTCTTTCCCAAACTGTGGCAGAGAAGGGATGTCTTAAGCCAAGAAGTACTTCTTACTGTATTGGAAGAGGAGTGCTGTTTCTTACTCCTGTTATTTGCTGGAGACACTAATAAGCACAGACAAAGGCTGTTCATCAAATGCCTGCTTCTCTAAACAAAGGGCCAGAAAAGAGCTCCCCAGTGAGAAAGGAATGTTTTTTAAAGTGTCTATTCTGGGGTCTTATATAACTAGACATTGGGAAAGGGAGCATTAGCAGAGAGCTTACATCTGATTCATACACACAAGACAGAGGGCAAGTGTCAGAGAGCTCTGTTGCCTGGGAATGAAATGGACTTCTGACACCTCAAAGCCTGTCCTTTAGTGACACACTTCCTCCTACAAGGCCATACCTCCTAATCCTTCCCAAACAGTTCTACAAACTGGGTACTCTACATCAATATATGAGCCCGTGGGGGTGATTATCATTCAAAACACCACAAACATGGATACAAAAAAAATACTTAACCAAATGGACAGATAGATTTTTGAATTATGTAATATGACTATGACCAAGAATTATCCATGGAAACGATCCTGGTTCAGCCTTTTATAGTCACTCCATGCAATCAATATAATACATTATACTATTAGGTTACAAGTGATAACTGCATGTTCAAATTAATATACACCTTAAAATTTGTGACAAGATGCTATGATCCCAAGTGGCTTTTTCATTCATCTTCATTTTGGTTATTCTCCCCTCCTACCCCATCATCCCCCTTATCCCCCTGTTCCCCACTCTGCTTAAACATTTCCATTATCCACAACTCACCTCTCCAGTTTTATTTTACATACTGTCCCATTCTTGAAAACATCCTCTATAAACGAATTCTTTCTGGCTTCCTGAATTCCACAGATACTCAAAGTCAAACATATAGAATATAAGATTTGAATTTAGAATCCACAAATGACAAATGAAGAAGACATGTGGTATTTGTCTTTCTGACTTTATTAAGTACATCTTTCCCTATTAGATCCATTACACACAAATTCTTTCTTTACAGCTAAATGAGAGAAGAGGAATTAATGTCTTCAGTTGCATTTCTGATGATGGTGTCACCAGGCTCCAATGGTAGTTCTGAAACCATGGTCATACAAAGTGCCCTTATTGCATTCAATGAGTCACAAAGCAAAACAAAAAGACATGAATGTGTAAGGGGTCTCTAGGAAGGTGGGAGTTCGACAGTGGGAGGTAGATAAGAAAGGCTGAGATGAGAGTAAAACGAAGAACTGTGAATAACTGTGAAATCATGTGAATTGTCTGGGACACTGATGAGCCATCTCATCCAAACTCAAGAAGAGCTTTAGAGAAAAGAAGTGGAGGTGCTAGCTTGCTGGTTCAGCTGTTAAAAGCACTTGCTATAGGATGATGAGGGCAAGAGTCCAGATCTCCCAACACGGACATAATAACCTTGGTATCCTGCACACTTCTTCTGGCTTCTTAGAGTTACACACACACACACACACACACACACACACACACACACCAACACCCAACCTATATTTCCACCTGAATGTCTCAGTAAGAGACTTTTTATGACCAGCTTCTCATGGTCTCCCTCATCCCCCAAGGCTTAAACAAATGTGGTTTACGCAGCTAGGTTTAAAAGGAAACTGGCTCCTCTGTTGGAAGTCACTTTAAGGTACAGAAAAAGAATTCTTATTTTATGAGTCTAATTATCAGGTTTAAGTGAAACTGACAGCCTGGAAAGGTACAATAAAATGGCTTCAGGACAATAGCAGGCTTCAGTAAAGCAATGCCAGCCTATCATCTCAAATGAAATCGTGCACGGTGAGCTAACATCTTTATTTCAGTATACTATATAATAAAAGGGTTTTTTGTGGGGGAGGGCAGGAGGAAGAATCTAGCAGCAATGAAGAAGCAAATGAAGTGAGACACATTTTAGTTGCTATACAGAACCTACTTCACAAAGACACGGTGCTCCAGAAATCTGAATATGTGTTATTAAACAAAAACATTAATTATGTGGTTTTCACTGGGACAGAACAATGTAGAGTCATTACACAGAATGTTCTGTGTGTCATGATTTTCCTCTTACTGCCAAGTTGAATCTGTACTAAAACAACTGCAATGGAAATTAGAGCATGGGAGTTTGGGATGGCAAAGATAAATGGGCACTATTTTTTTAAAGAATCATGACATTAATCTGAAACATTTCACTTTACCTAGGAAGTATTAGCTTAGAAAGCAAAAAATAGAGTCCAAACTATGATTTTAAAGCTAATATATGAATCCATAAAGCTCTTATGGAAGCACGTAAACTCACTTTGGAAAGGAAGAGGAAGTAACATAGTGGAATGTTTCCAGCAGAGATAAACATGTCCCTGCCTCATAGCATGTAGTAGCTGTTCAGTGTTATAACCAGATGAATATTTGAGATGAAATGTTTTATTATTTGACATTAAGTGCCAGAAAATCATCACATGAAAAGACATTAACTTATATACTGGAAATGGTATTCCCTTTTGCTTTCAAAATCTCTCCTTCCCCCTGATTTAATTCATTTTTATTTTATGCATTTTGAGTGTTCTGTTAGCATGTATTTAAGTGTAGCATATGCATGCAATGTTCATGAATGCTAAAAGGGATGTTGAATTCTCTGTAACTGGAGGTAACAAGGGTTGTGATCTTCCATGACAGTGTTGTGAAGCAAACCCTGGTCATCTCCAATAGTACTCAGTACTCTTAATTTTTGAAGTACCTCCCCAGCTGCCCTCTCTTTAGATTAATTTGGTTACTTGTTTGTGTGTGTAAAAGACTGTATTATCCTATGTGAGTACACATGTTTGAGAACACACACACACAAACACACACGCACACACACTCGCTTTCTCCTTTGCTGATTTTCTTGCTATTTAGGTCACATATGCCAATATAATAATTGGAACATAGATTCACAAATAAGACAGAGCATGTGGCATTTGTCTCCTTTCCAGTCATTAGTCGGGAAGTCCAGGAGACTTTAAAACCAATATGAGCTGTTGCCACTGCCGTTGTCTGCCTCTAAGAACTTGTTGGCAGGGCCTTATTGCTGATGACACTACACACTTTGGACACAGGACTTGGAGAAATCAAGTTGGAATTGACTTGGAAGATCCTTCCTGAGGATTAGCTCTCATAATATCAGATGTTATGCAATCTGCCAAGAGAGAAAAGCGATCAATAGTTCCCCTACTGTAACTATGGACCATGAGAGTAGCCAGACTCATTACTGCCAATGATGTAAAGTGGTACTTAACATCTTGGTGTAACTACTGGCAGTCTAATTGGACTAAAGGGACACTTAATAGGAGGGAATTTGTACCTGGGACTATGATCCTAGCCAGTTATTCATGGCAGGTTTTATATATCAGTTTTCTCAAAGAATAAACTTCATAGCTAATAGAGACACTTTTAAAGATATAGGATGTGATAGTTTCTAACTATTGAAAATAGTTGTTTTTATGCCAAGAGGTACATGTGCTCTCCCCCTTGTCCTACTTTGCTTTCTATTGATGTTAATAAGACAATTACCAAAAGCAACCCAGGAAAGAAAGGGTTTGTTTGGCTTATGTATCTCAATTATAGTCCATCATTGAGGGAAGCCAAGAAAGGGACTCAAGCTTGGCAGGAACTTAGAAGCAGAAACTATGGAGACTGCTGGTTCCTGGCTTACTCCCTATGGCTTGCTTACTCTACTTTTTTATACCATCCAGGACCACCTGCCCAGGGGTAAGACCACCCACAGTGGACTGGGCCCTCCGACATCAATCATTAATTAAGAAAACACCCTAGAAGCTTTCCTATAGGCCAACCTAGTGGAGCTATTTTCTCATTTGAGATTCTCTCTTCTCAGATGGCCCTAGCTGGTGTCAAATTGGCAAAACAAAAACCAACCTAAGAACCAAACAAACAAATAACCAAACAAAACCCAAAAAACTAACCAACATTTCCCCTCATCAAAGAGGCTTCTTTTGCAGTAGATAAACTGCTCAAAATGCAGAGACTAAATGACGATGGGGTATCCAGCCCTAGTTGATATATCTACAACACAACCCTTATACACAAGGCTCAGGGAATATCACAGAAAAGTGACAGAAACATTGTAGGATCCAGAGCACTAGGATGTCTGTTACAAGATAGTGTCTTCTAGACATCACAGGGTGCTGTACCCAGGAAATATCAGTAATAGTTTTGCTTAAATGACACCTGCATAATGGCCTGCCAGTTGACAGACCAACAAGAATTTTTACAGGGTCTCACCCTGAGATAAAGAGCTACAGGCAATAAATAACTGCTGAGATAGAGAAAATAAATTTTCTCCATGAATGAGCCCCTTGGTAGGTTTTCCATCTCATGTGGTTAGCCCAACATTCATATACATATAAGCAATTTGTTAGGTTCTCTCCTCTCTCTCTCTCTCTCTCTCTCTCTCTCTCTCTCTCTCTCTCTCTCTGTAAAACAATAATAATTACAGAAGAGAAGATCTTAAATATGAAGGTGAGTAGTGGCCCTGGAAGAGTTGAAAGAGAAGAGAGAGATGTGAAAATTATGTAAATACAGTATTCTATTCATGTATAAAATTCTTGAAAGTATTTTAGTGGTAAGTCTTATTTTAATCTTTTTGCTAAAAGCCTAAGAATGAACCTCTCTCTTCAATGTATCCATAGTCAAGTTAGCTGTTCTTGGTAAATGGGTACTGAAAAGCTAGCTAGGAAATTGATGTAAGGCATGGGTTTGCCTCAAACATTACAGTAAGAAGACGATATTGGAGTGAATATTTAAGCATATACTACGTACGAGTTGTTTTATACTCTAGAGATAATCTTGATTAAACTATTTCCTTTACAGTCCATACTGCAACAGTTAACATGCATTATCAAACAAAGCAAGAGACATTTTGAAACAGAAGCTAGTGCCATGGATCAACAAAAGAGAAGGAACAGAAATTGATGTACATGGCCATTTTAGATACCACAGTTTTGAAGATGATTCTAGTCAGTTGGAATCTGAGATAAAGGTTTTGAAGAGAATGATCTAATTGCCAAAAGATGAAGACTGAGATAGCCCCAGCAGCAGAAAGACTGAAGTTCATAAAACACAAAGGCTCTGCTAAGATTCTTAGTCTCTTCTAAAAGGAATAAGAAAGCAAAAGTAGTGGAGAGTAGTGTCTGGTCTTGAGAGAGGCCTAATTATGAAGAAAAATAGGCAATTGGGCATACCATGTTGGAGGACAGTGTAGACAATAACAATGGATATATTTTATCATGATTGTAAACGGAAAGCTTTCTCAGGTGTGCCAAGGATATGGCATAATCTCATTAAAACCACAATGAGATGCCTTGCAGCTGAGTGGAGAATGGGTTTGAGAGAGGTGAGATGAGCAGGGCGGAGTCAGAAGACTGGGAACTCTCTTGAGAGGTAGGGAGATGCCTACACTGGCATCCCAGGTAGACAGAATAAAGATGGACTTGAGCTGCTTCGAAGCATCCATATGGTGACTCTTTCTGATGAATTAGAAAGGGAAAGGAAAGCGGAAGAGACACTAGATCAACTCCTAGGTTTGAGGCTTTGAGCAGGGAGATGCCACAGTAGCCACGTTGAAGGCAGAAAGCATAAGGTCTTCATAAAGTTCTTCTTCCCAGGTAATTTAAGTCACTTGGCAAACCTGTTAGGTTGATACACACTCAATGGAAAACTTTGAAGAGCAAGCCAGGACTAGTGAGAATAATTCTGGACATGTTGGCATCGAAGCAGCATTTTTCAAATTAAGATTGAATGATGTCACTGTGTTAGTTATTCTTCTTACTGATAGAACAAAGTACCTGACTTTAAAAAAAAATTAAGGAGGGGAAGGGTTATTTTTGGCTCAGAGTTTGAAGGTTCAGCTCTTCATGGTGTGGAAGGAATGGACAAAACAGCATGAGGCAGCTGGTCACATTAAGTTCAAAATTAGGAAGCTGAGAAAAATGAGCAGAGGTAATCACTTGGTGTCCTGGCTAGTTTTATGTTAAATTGACACAACTTGGCACAAGCTAGAGTAATCTGAAAGGAGGGAATCTCAATTGAGAAAAATGTTCCCATAAAATCCAGCCATAGGACATTTTCTTAATTAGTGATTAATAGGGAAGGGCCTAGCCCATTGTGCATGGTGCTATCCTTGGGTTGGCGGCCTGAGATTCTGTAAGAAATCAGGCTGAGAAAATCATGAAGATCAAGCCAGTAAGCAGCAAGCTGTTCATGGCCTATATGCATTAGCTCCTGCCTCCAGATTCCTGCCCTGATTGAAGATGAACTAAAATGTGCAAGGGCAAGCCAAATAAACCCTTTCCTCCCCAGTTTGCTTTTGGTTATGGTGTTTCATCACAGCAATAGTAACCCTAAGACAGATGGCTGTCTCCTTCTATTCAGTTCCAGATCCCAACCCATGGAATGCTGCTTTTTGTAGTCAGAGGGAGTTCTCCTATCTCAATTAAC
Organism: Arvicanthis niloticus; assembly: GCF_011762505.2. NCBI lineage: Eukaryota > Metazoa > Chordata > Mammalia > Rodentia > Muridae > Arvicanthis > Arvicanthis niloticus. The sequence continues at coordinate 98,049,041 of NC_047660.1, read as the reverse complement.
TTAATTAGACCATCCTCACAGGCATGCCCAGAGGCTTAACTGGAAACCCTGATGAACTTCAGCATTTAGTCTAAATGCACTTTGATCACTCACTCAAAATGAGTTTATTTAAATTCTAATTCAATATCCAGGCTGACCTTTTGAATCCATAGTATTTATATATTAGTATTTTGACATTCTAAACAGTTACAGGTGCTCGATTCAATCTGATAGAACCAAGTGTCCCACCTCACTCTCCTCATGGACCTGAGCCATTTCTGAACAGCCTTAAAGTTTCTGGAGAGGGGAACTCACTCACTTTGTAATACATCAAGTACTACAAAGTTTAGCTTGAAGTTTTCACTAACGTAAGAATTTCCAGAGATTCCCACAAATTCTAGACAAAAGAGCACATGCTGGCTGACCATTTCCAACACCACTATGTACAAGCGCCACAGCTAAATTTCAGCAGGCAGTTTGGATAAGCACAAGTCCCATTCTTCAGACTACTAAAGACCTGAATTCCTGAAGCAAAGTGCATATCCATCAGAACATTTGTTGACACACTGGACAGCTTGTCAATATATAGTTTTAAATTCAACTAAAGAATGACCAAAAGATTAAAGAAATCCTGAACCCTAGGCAGAGTCAACCCTCTCAGAATGCTCTCAAAGGCCTGGTTTTCTAAATAAAGTTGTGAAAAGGATTTTTAAAACACCATTGTACCCACCCTACTTGGACTAGATTTTACCCAGGACAGAGAACTGGCTCCCATTGGGGAGCCATCAGGGGACACAAGGATTAATGCACAGTCCACGTGGCATATTTATCACTTACTTCATGTCTCCCTCATCTGTTTTGCCATTTGCTGATTTCTTTGACTTTCAAAACCCAGAAAGAACACAAGTAGTCCTCAGGGGCAGAGATGCACAGACAGCTTTCCAATTTTGTTCTGAGATTCAAATGAGCTAACTCAAAACATCAAACCAAAATTCTCTTCTCAAAATGGTACTGGAATTGGTAAAGGGAAGGAAGGAGTTTTGGTCTTCTGAAGCTTTGGGTTTCACAGGAAAAAGAAAAAAAATTAATTACTGTCTTTCCTGGCTCCCAAAACACTGAATTTTGTATATTGATCAACAGACAAGAAACGAACCTATAATTGTTCTACAAAAATGAATATGAGCTGTGTTGGTGCAATTATGAGCCCAGCCTCAGAAGGCTGCGGCAGGAGGATAATGAGTTCAAAAACAGCAAGACCACATCTCTAGCTTCAACTACATCCGATGAACATAACAACATGAAAGATTTTTGGAGGAACAATCTCCCTTCACTCTAAACCAGCAAATACTGACATTTAATGTTAACAAAAAGGTACCAAAATGGACATCACATTAAAGGGGGCTGGAATACTGGGTTTTTCATTTTAGATTAGGTTTGGGAGTTATCGAGACAGTGTAGCAGATAAAACCACTGGCCATACCAGCCAGAGAGGACCCAAGTTCAATCTTGGCCACTTCCATTTTCACACTTAACAATATGCAGCTTGTAGACAGCAATAGTAGAGTAGCGATACTATAGCAAGAGACCACGTTTCCAGTTGCTTTCTGGACACCAATGCATAGTTTCTCAGTGCTGGGGGCTAGAAATCCAAGGTGTGGTGCTGGAGGCTTGGCTTTTTCTCAAGCCTCCTTTTACTCCTCAGCTTATGGATCAGTGTCCTCTGCTGCCTCTTTCCCTGGTTGACTTTCTGCAGACACCTCAATGTCTGTCTGTGTATGGAAATACCAGTCATGCCAAAGTGGGTCCTAACTCTAAGGGCTTCTTCACTTTAGCTCAGTGCCTTCTGTAAAGAACCTACTTACATACTCAGTGACCTGCATGTTTTCAGGCCTGTTGCTGTGAGAATTTGGGAGGGTCAAGTCCAGCTTATATAAGAGACCATATGAATGACTGGTTTATTTTTCTTTATTAAAAGTGATAGCAACCCTTCATTAATACTACTTTAGGTCAAGGTACCAATGAACCTCATTCCTTTCTCTAAACTTTGTATAAAATCCTCAAACAAAACCCTGCATTTTGCAGTAAAGACACTGTGATGGCTAAAGAAATTCCTTTTCATGCCTGGCATTCATCTTGGTACCTAATAGCTGTTTGTTTCTTACTCAAGTTTCTGGACGGTACATTCTCAGCAACATTGATTCTTTAAGCCGAACCCAGAAATGTGCAGCCTCGGCCATCGCTTGTCGTGCTGTGACTAACTGCTGATTCTGGCTTCTATAACCTGCTAACTCAAACATTCAAAGGCAAGTAGCCTTGGCCATCTATCCAGTCTTGGAAGAATGGAACAGCTCTGTGTCTCCTTCACTCACCTCTAGGTGACAAGTCTCTGATGTGGGTTAGAGATTATGGCCCTGCTAGCAGCTTTCATAAATTTGTTTAATTAAGAGCTGAAATGAGTCTAGTGGTATTTTCCCCCCAGTGGTCTCAATTTCATAGCAATATCTTACCTTCCTGTATCCTGCAGAACAGAATGGCACTTCTGTCAGACATCTCACAGGAACCACTCTGAAAACTCCCTAGATTCCTTAGCCACCCTTTAAAAACTCTAAACTTTTAAATGCTGCCAAAATCCTATATATGACATCATAAAGACAATGATGTGCAACGCTTCCTTGAGATCCTACAGGCATGTGTCTTATTTTCTTCCTCTTTTTTCCCGTTATACTCTGTGTATGTGTGTGTGTGTGTGTGTGTGTGTGTGTGTGTGTAAATAGAGATTATTTAGTCTTTTAAAAAAAGAAATTGCTATTCATGACAACTAGACAAGAATGCAAACACTATCCCAAGTGGGAAAAAAGCCAGGGAGAGAAAGGCTAGCACTGCCTGCACAATTAGCAATTAGCTCTGCTCCAAAGTCTCTCTTCAGTAGTGTTCAGCCTCACCACAGGTCTAACTCGAATCATGGAAACTGTAAGCCAATGTAAATTTTATTTACTTAACTTGATTATCTCCAGTGTCTTCATGACAACAGAAAGCTGGCTAACACGTTGACATGTACAAAACTCACATTCCTTTTTTCTTCAGTTGAAACTTTGCAGTGCAGTTTCTCTGCCTGAGTGACCTGCACACCCCGCCCTGCACTCAGGCTGGAAACCTGTCATTATCTCAGTCCGTTCATTAATGTGCTCTGCAGGGATCTAGTGCGCACCTGCTGGGAAGGTGCTCCTGAATCAAGCGCACACAGCCTTCGCTTTGCATCCCTTCCTGGTGCAACCCAGTTCTCTCTTCTGTCTTCTCACAGCAGCTCCGGGCTCTATAATTCATTACTCATCTCATCCTTTTGAGAGTTTCATGCAGTAAAAAGATAACATTTTGTTTCCTATTACATCAATTTTTACTGCGCTGCGATGAATGCAATGGCCACCAGGCCGACCCTTGCCTCTAGCCTCTCTTATTACACCCACACTACCCAGTCGCTCCAGGCTATCACTGTAGCATTAGCCTCTGACTATTGGCATTATCACCTTTTACTCCTGGGAGACATTTGTCAGTCTCCTGGTCCTCTGCAGAAGAACAATCCACTTCAGGAGCCGAGGAGACCAGGAGCAATGTATAGATATGAATTCCTACTTTGCTACTTAAATGTTTAAGTCCCCTGGAAAGTCCCTAAGCTTATCAAGACCTGTTTGCTCCAGATAACACAATAGGTGAAATTTGTAACTAGTTCACTGATTTTTATGAATGGCATTAGCTCACACTGTTTCCACCACTGTCGGCTACAACCATCACTACTATATGGTCCAAGTTTTAGATTTATTTTCCACTCACAACCCCTTTCCACCCAATCAATGTTAAAGTGACTTTGGGTAAACAGATGCAGAACATAGGTCTACAATTGAACATTTAATAATAATAAATCATAAACAAATTCATTTTAAGGTAATTATCTTGTGCACAGATAAATTTACCATTGACAGTGAAAGCAAATTTGCATGCTGATGAGATAAATGTGTTTGTCTTTACATAAATAATGAAATCTTAGATGAATAAGTGATACCAGAGGACACAAAGCATCTTCATGGGTTTGGCAGAGTTGATCAATAGATCAATATTTTGATTGTGTAATTGACAATGACCCAATGACAATTTTGCACCGATGTACACTACAAAATGTAGAGGTACGCTTCAGGACATTTCAGAAACTGTTGGAGATTTCAAAGCTAAAATTTATTAACATTTTTAATGAAAATCAAGTTAGCATATCTAATAATATTTTTAGTTTACCTTTCCTTTTTCAAGACATGGTTTCTCTGTGCAGTTCTGGTTGTCCTGTAACTCACTCTTCAAACCATAATTTTAAAAGTCAAGCATTCTAACCTAGTGTAATCTAAACTGATTCGGTACTTATATGCTGAGGAATGGTCACAGGAGAGTATTAACATTCTTTGTTTTCTGCACTTATACCATGATCTTTTTATAAGAGATGAACATTTTGTATATGCATTAAAACACTGCAGTTTGTGATGTAACTTTTGATGCCAAAGAAGTTCCAGTAAGGGTGGCTGCAGCACCTCCAGAGCTCAGTCTGGAGTCTGAGCTGTCTGTCTGTCGTGCTTCAGGCAGTATTTGTTGAGTTACGTGTCACTGAGGTCATGGCCCGTGTAAAATGCACAATTTCTGTGTTCAGATCCATGGCTACAGAGAAACCACACAGCACAGCATGGGGATCCCTGAGAAATGCCCTGGGTTCATCATGATGCATTTGATTTTGAATTAGTTTTTGGACATCACATCATCAGAAATATTTTGATGATGCTAATTTTTGTGTAATTCCCACATTTATTTATGGATCACAACCTACGCCTTTAGAAACTTGTGTCTACTCTACTAGCACATGATCATGACATGATGTTTTACTATTCGAAGCCTGCCATGAAATTGCTCATTTAACTTTTATCCTCAATACTTGATATGTGACCTTTGGGACGATTCTACTTTGTTTCCTTTCTCTTTCATGTTGTAGGATGTTGAAGACAGAATCTCTTTATTGAAGCTGGGATTTATATGTTAGCAGACTTGCTGGCCAGTGACGTTTGGGGGAACCTTCTGTCTCCTCCCCCAGCACTAAGCTTACAGGAGCATGCCTACAAGTCTGGCTTTTATGCAAGTCTTAGGTATGCCAACTGAGATCTCACGCTTGCTTAGCAAGAATTTTACCCCGGAGCCATGTCCGCAGCCCTGGACAAGTTTGTTAAGTTCTATGTGGCTTAGTGCTTTTGTTTTCATTTTCACAATGAGGTGTTTTAAGGAGCGAAGGTGATGGCGCATGTGCATGCAGATTACACTGCTGAGACACCAAGGAAGTTTCCAGCAAGGGTGGCTGCTACACTACAACACCTCCACAGGATCCCACAGATGCATCCAGCACGTTCTTCCTGAGCAGCTGCCCAATAAGGTGGGATTCTGTCTTAGAATTGCTTTGATTTTCTTGTAGTAGGAGGGCCCACACCGAAAACCCTTGCTCAATGAATGGCAGTGAATGGGTGGCCTAGTATCATCTCTTGTCTGTAAAGGTGCACACCCTTCACATATAGTGTGATTGAGAAAGTTCCAGAATGGCTATTCTTCAGTTTATAAAACATGAATTAGTTACAGTAGTTATTGCTGTGGGTAAGTATCTGACAAAGCAATAGGAAGAAGAGAGGTTTATTTTAGCTGGGGATGCAGTCCATCCTGGATAAGAAGGAGTGGCTGCAGGAGTCTGAGGCAGCTGAATCACTCTGGATCTCAGTAAGAAACAGAGATGAATGAGTATGCATGCTCAGTTGCCTTTCTCTTTCAGTCTGGGGCCTTGGCCTGTAAGTGGTGCCCCAGTTAAGGCAGATCTTCCCACTTCAGATAACCTAATTCAGAAACCCCTTGCAGACATGTCAGAGGTTAGTCTCCATAGTGATTGTGAATCTTGACAAGCTGACTGTATTACCCATCACTCCCAACTTGATTGAACAGTGAGGTTATTCATTTCTGGCTCTACAATTACATCAATGTAAAGCATCTAAATTTGTCTAAGGTCATTTTCTGTTCTCTTCTCCTGGAGAATGTGAGAGTCTGAAGCAACTTGTAGCGGGAACAAACAATCCTTCCCTTTTGTATCGAGAAAGACTTGAAAAGATTTAGATTTGACTTGCATTCAGTGTATATAATCAGCAATTATATTTCAGCTAATGAATCCCAGAAGTAAAGATCATTAACATTCTGCCTCTTTTGCAGAAAATAAAATGGATTTGGCATGGCACAGTCTTTTAAATCTTCTATCGATATAATTAGTAAATGCAAATATTTGTGAGTTGAACAGAGAGTGTTTAGCATTACATAAAATAGCCAAGAGCTATTGCCACAACAAAAGAAACGGGAGACAGAGCTTCAAAAGTGTCTCACCAATCATATGCTTACCTCAAGTATGTGAGACATAATGAGAGTTTGAGATGAGTCCTTATCAACTGGCTCATCACTCTGAAGGAGTAACAAGGGTCGAACTGTTGGAATTGCTTTGCAGCTGAATCGAAAATGCAATAAAGGAGTATCTTTGTCTACTTGATTGCATACATATAATATGCACACTCATTTATATCCTTATCGTCTTTAAATTTATATTCCTATATATTCCTCTCTGTGCCTCTGTGTCTCTCTCTGTCTCTCCATCTGTCTCTTTGTCTCTCTCTCTCTCTCTCTCTCTCTCTCTCTCTCTCTCTCTGCCTCTTGAATACACACAGTCACCCTTTGCCCTGGATAATAGTTTTACTCAAACTAGTGAAAGCAGTGCTAAATATGTTCCTTTCCCTTTTCAATATCTTTTTGATGAAAAAAAAAAAAACAAAAAAAAAAAACAAACAAAAAAAAAAAAACAAAACAAAACCCTGGTCAAATTTTTGACAACAAATTGTAAAGGCAAATTCAGTTGGCAACTTCTTGGCTTTATTTTGCCATGTTAAATTTTAGTCCACTGAATTTAAGGTTAATTTTCTCCAGTGAACTACATGGAACTAAATTTACATGGAACTAAATTTAAAACAGATCATAGAAAAGCATCTATAATTACAACTTCCCTCAAACATGGGAATCTGGACTCCCTTCTCCCTTCCCCTAGTGCCCTAGAAACAGAGAGGAGATTTTTCAAGGAGCCTCGGTATCTGTGGCACTGTGTTTGTGCCTGGTCTTCCACATTCTGATATGTCATTCCAAACTTCTACTTCCATGATTTGTGTGGAAATCATCAATGATCCAGATAAACACTTGGCCAAGGCACTGTGCTCCAGATCATATGATCTGTGTTGATAGCCACCCCTCTGCAGTCAACAAGCCTTCTTGTTTATTTCCTGTAATTCCTTATCTTAAGCAATGACCACCCCACTTTATATACTTGTGCAGACTGCTAGAGTCATAAAGAAATTAATGTCACTTAGCTTTCAACCTTTTTAAACCTTTATTTAAAAAAAAAAAAAAAAAAACTTTAAAAAATTTTATTTATGTCTTTAAATGGAGGGGTACTCTGCATGTACACATGCCTACCAGAAGAGGGCAGCAGATCCTTTTATAGATAATCATGAGCCACCATGTGGTTGCTGGGAATTGAACTCAAGACGTCTAGAAGAGGAGCCAAAGAGGAGCCAAAGAGGAGCCAAAGAGGAGCCAATGTTCTTAACCGCTGAGTCACCTCATCAGCCCATTTATTTTCAAAAAATTATATTTACATATATATGTATATATGTATATATGATGTATATGTGATGTATATATGTATATGTGATGTATATATGTATATATGATGTATATATGCATATATGTATATAAAATTGAACACACAAGTTCCTCATAGTTTCAATCATCTGACAGACTCATTTTATCTCAAACCTAATATTATTTGTGGAATTAGTGGGAAGGGGTAAGGGCTTCAACAATGAGTGTCTGGGTCTTTTCTCATGCCTACTAAATTACTACCTTCAATGGTGAACCCAACTAGCTCTAGCTTCCAACGCTTCCCAAGTGACTCAGATCCACAGAGGGGTAGATCCACTCCAAGAGTGCGAAACTCAAGTTACTGTCAGCAGTGTGTCAGGACCAAGACCAGACACTGATAGAGTAGGCTTGATTTTTAACCCAGAAACCAGTTAATAGGCTCACAGAATCTGACCTCTTCTAACTTTCTTAACTAACAACTGAATCCAATTGCTTGAGAAACTTTTTTCTAAAATTTGAATTATATCAAGATGTACTTCTTAAATTTTTTTTTTTAAAATTTAAGTCTACATTTTCTTGAGGCCATGAAGCTGGCATTCATAGGCACCTTTTGCCTTTATGTGATCATAGAATCTAGCTGATGGGCTGCCTCTGGATGGGGCACTGTCAGAGTGCACTAAGCTCTCCCTGCAGGTTGTGTCACATCTCGCTCTTGCTCTTTGCTTCTTCCTCAAGCTCTCCTTTTTAAAATCACACAACTGAAGAGCCATCTGAATGTTGCACACAGCAGGGCAATGTTTCCAAGGCAGGGCCTGTGGGCTCCTTCATATCTTCTCAATCTCGCTTTTATGGCATTTCTGTATTCTTGGCGGCAATCTGTATTGGATTTCTAGGCCACTGTTTCTGCCCTTTGACAGAATGAATAGGGGAAGAATAGGTTAGTGTTAGAAAACTCTGGCCACAGCTGCTTTAGATGCTGTATTCTCATCTCTCTAGATCAAGCATCCTGAATTTTCAGGAATGTGATTTATTTTCAGTGATAAGGTTTTCTTTTGCCCTTAAGAATCCTCCTTATAATAACATATAATTTTCTTAACTGATGAAGTCAATGAATTCATGCAGAGGATCATAAAGAGTCTGGGTGGAAGAAAATAGGATTACCTGAACCTTAGAGCATGTTCACTGCTGCCTCCTAATCTGGACTTCGAATAAAAGCAAAGACTTCATTCACATCCAGATTCTAGGTACCTAGAGCATTGGTTCTCAACCTTACTAATGTTGCAAACACGTAATACAGTTCCTCATGTTGTGGTGACCCCCAACCATAAAACTATTTCATTGCTATTCTATAACTGTAATTTTGTTACTGTTATGGGTCATAATATGAATATCTGATATGCGACATACAAAGGGGTCACAACCCAGAGGCTGGTTAGACCATATTTGAATGCCTTGCTAAACAAGCTGTCACATGCTGATAGAACATCTCACATCAACTGAAACCTACAATGGCCCTGTAAGTCCATGTAAGTCTGCTTTATCAGTGAGGAGGGTGATACTCAGGGGTACAGAGTAAATTAGATACATTATTTTAAAAGCTCGTCTCAAAGCAACAACTTACATCTACATATTCTACCTGCCAAGCCCTGAATACAAATTCTCTTCTCTACATACAGGGAGTAAGACAACTGAGTTCATGCTTAACCACCAACCAGCTTTGGCTCTTAGGACGGTCCTGGACACACACAGCAACCCAATCTTCATGTCCAAAGGGGAAAAAAACACGGCTTACAAGACTTGTTAACTCTTCAGTCTTCTTTAGCACTCAAAAGAGGAGTGTGTAAACTGTGAAGTGCAGTCAAATGGACAGGACTACCATTAGCTCACAAGTCTTCCCTAGGAGAGAGCACCTAAGTACAGAAGGGCTGATACTTGCTACAGAAACACAGATATGGTGCAAGGTTATGCATTAAGAGTTGAAGAATTGTGTAACAAATACAACAGTATGACTATAAGGAATGGTCCTGGCTTCCAATAATTGAGTATCTGGGAACATTACTTGAAATGGGTATTAAAAAAAAAAAACAAAAAATAATTATAGTTGAAGGTAGTTGTATAAGGATACAGAAATTCTCAGATTGTACTTACTACTCAGGGAAGCATGCAAATAATTTCATTGACGTTGGTGCTGCCTTTCTTGAAAATCATTCAGACAATGCCCTTTGCTTGCCTCAAAAAAATGTTCCATATTATTTTTCTAGTAAGGGACATAACATGTGTAGAATAACTTTAGAATCTAGGAGCCAGGGCTAGTAGATATTGGAAAGTTAGATAATTATATTGGCATCTATGGTTAGAGACTGTGGAATCTCTGCTCACTGGATCTTTGCATAAATGTCAACTCCTCATAGAAGCCCTCCTTGATTCCCTGCTTCCCTTAGCAAAGCAATGCTGAATTGTTGTTCAGTACCAGTCCATAGTCCCTGTAGCACACGTCACGACATGATTCTAGAGAACTTGTTGTTTGGTTACTCAGAACAACTGTTACCAGTCTACACAGCTCTTACCATAAATGTAAGTCTTTGGTTCATTATGATTTCCTGGGAGGTTTGGCTATATATAGGCATCAAGTTTGGCAATATGGTAGGTTCATATTTTTTTAATGAACCCACACATAATGCTAGAACGAAGAAACAGTTGTGCTCTTCACAGAGGGACACCTGCTATCTAAGTTGGCAACATCGATTCAGTGATCACTTAGTTAATCTAAACCAAAGAACATTAATGTCTTGATTGGGTCAGGAAGGCTCGGGGACTCTGGCGACAGAGGTGATTTTCTTCTTATGTTCTTGAGGTGCCTGTCACTTCCTGAGGGATGTGGTCTCACTGTAGCTTCACCACCCAAAACATCTCTGCTAGTGTTCACATGGGGAAGATGGCACTTCTTTCTGTCTAGAGGAGGAAGACCTACTGCCAAGGGATAAGGGAATAGGCGAGTGGGTACTTCCTCTTCACTCCTTTTAAGAGTTGCGTGTTGGCAAGCACTAGTAATGTCTACTCATCTTCAAAGCAATCATTAGAAACAGTCTAACAATACCCACTTTTTTCTTAAGCTTCCCCATAAGTCTACCAACTTCTTATTTCTCAAAACATGATGATGTCTGTGTTCCTTCCATTGTACATGTATAGAGGAAGATATACCTTTTTAAGGGAGTCACCCCAAACCCCAAAATCCATAGTTCCATTTTGTATATCCTACATGGCAGGATTCCCACACCTCTCTCTTAGTGTCACTCCCTATACCCTGCATGGCAGGAGTCACACAGCCACACAGCACTGCACGCATCCTCACACCAATCTCATTTGGGAATCATACAAAAACACTTGCTGTTGTGACTGGCATCCTTTCCTCTTTCTCCTAGTTAGATCACCCAAGCTTCCTTCTGAAAATCACAAAGCCTCACTTCCCACAGTTTCAGTGTGTAACCTTATTTGCCCCTGGTCAAGGGATGGGCATCAGATAACAGATAAATACAGGAATATCTCTTGAGATGGAATAGAACATTGGTGCTGTGTAACCTAGAGTTGACCCCCATACAACTATGACTTGTTCCAGTATGTACTCACTGTTTGTTATGTGCCAACAATATATCCCCTGCCTTTATGGGGTTTATATTCCACAAACACAGCCATGTCATACTTGGTCCTGGATGTCAGTAAGTGTTAAGAGACAGAAAGGAAGAGGGAGGAAATGCAATGGGTATAGGGTCTCCATGACATCATGTAGGTGAAAATACTTCTTGAGAGGCTTTCTCAGTCATGTGAATTATCAGTTGAACAGTGTTCTAGACCAAAGGGAGACAGGAAGTACCAGGGCCCTGAGACATGGATATGCTTTGTTGAAAGAAATAAGTGGTTAATGCATGCTTCAGGCAGAATGCTGCTCTGTACATTTGGAGACATATCAAGGGTCCTGCTAATATTGTAGGCCAAGATCAAGGCTGTTGGATTTTATATTTAATCAGAAATATCAGAAATAACAGAAAATCATTAATGGGTTCAAAGAGAATAGGTATGTTTCAGTTATGTATTTTACAAATAGTTCTTCTGGTTGCCTCATGTATAACAGTGCTATGTCGAGAGTAAAAATTGAAACCGGGATAAAAATGTCCCTGCCAAGGCTCAGTTAGGACAAAAAGGCATCGATGTCCATAATGGAGTTGAAAAGTACACAGAATCAGGATGCATGCTGAAGTAATCAGGGAAAGGGTTTGCTAATAGGTTAGATGTGGGTCTGAGAGGACAGCAATGGTGCTGATGTGTGTTTTGATGATAATATTCAAGGGAAAAGAGTACATTATAAAAAAGACATGAGTGAGTTTAGGGGAAGCTAGAATGTTTTAGCTTGTGAATATGAATCATGACGTGCCTACTGTCTACTCAGGTAGAGAGACCACATGCACCCAGGTAGACTGTGGTATATATTTGAGTGATTACAGACAGTGGCTACTTCTCAGGTCACTGGAGATGTTTCTCTGATTCATCCTGCTTCTTTGCACTGTTGCTGAATCTATCTACTTGGAGCCTGGCAAGAGCTCATCTTTTACACCTTTTTATAGACTAAAGTAAGTTTCTCTTTCATACCAGCAAGGCACTAATGAGCGCTATGACTTCCAAGGTAAGAAAGAGCAGAGGTGGGACCGGAAGCCAGGCCTGAGTGTAAGAAGCCCAGACCCAGAAGTCCAAACATGAAAGAGCTGTGCTCTGCACCTCATCCTCAGCAAGATGGCTTCAAAGGCTGGGGTCATGGACGCTGTTCAGAGTGACCACACCGTGGCAAGGAACGGCTGGCGAGGGGCAAAGACTTCAAAGAGAAAAGGGCATCTCTGTGGGAGAGCCATCAGCTGTCAACCTGAAATTTTAGGAGGCATGGCACAGTGGCTGCCTGCTTTACTTTGCTAATCAAGCACAGGGATATTACACACGGCCTCCAGCACAGTGTGCAAGCAGTCCAGCTCTTGGTTGACATCTCCTGACAGAACAGTTGGCTGGCAAGGAGAAAAGAAAAATGTTATTCTTGTTTACATTTCTTATTTATTTGCTTTGGTGTGTGTATATGTACAGGGTGTGTGTATGCCTCTGTGTGAGTGTATGTATGTATGTGTATGTGTGTGTCTATGTGTCTGTGTGTCTGTGTGTGCCAGAGAACAATTTTGGATGTAGCCTTTTCAGGACATTTTATTTATTTATTTATTTATTTATTTATTTATTTATTTATTTTGACATGGACCTAGGACTTACTGATTAGGCTAGGCCAGCTGGCCAGCAGCCCCAAGAATCCCTCTGTCTCCACCTATCCAGTACCGAGATTATAAGCATATGCCACCACTCAGATAGACATTTTGATTGTCGGTGTGTGAAATAATCTTTCCTCCACTGTTAATTCTTCTTGTTCCATCCAAAAAGACAGCCCCTACCTTGGGGAAGCCTTTTCTTTTAAGTTTGAGGTTAAGCATAACTTCTTCCCTGAGGTGAGCCAGTTGTAAGATGAAGGGCCATGCCAGGTTGCCAGTAAGCTGAGTCTTATCTAAGCTCACAGCAGTGTAAAGCAACACCCCCTGATGCTCACCATGCTGGCCCCTAGGCTGAAGTGGAGGGTCTGAACCTCAAGGGCAAGGACCAAGAACCTGGCACTTTAGAGAACTCATGGGGTGTGTGTACTGACTCAAGACTTAAATCACCTCAGTTTTGACTCTTAAGTGTCTCTGCTACCTTCCATCATACAAGACTTTGTTCCCTCTAGGAGTGAGAAGTCCTCAGGTTGTGAGCAGGACACTAGTACCTTGAAGATGGACAGAAAGGAGCCATGGGTTTTGAGATGGGAATCTTCAATGGGAAATGAATGAACTAGCTGTCTGGAAGCTGTACTTACCTAGTAAGCTGATGTCCCCCCCACACACACACACACACACTGGGCAGCTAAGACCTGTGGCTGAAAGAAATTAGCACCATAGAAGGCAGTGTAGGAACACTGAGTGCTCTCAGCAGAAGCAAAGGAGCAAGACCAGGCTAGGGACACAAGCATTCCTGTGAACTTGCCCAGAGAACACCTGAAGTAGAAGTGACTGTGGGCCTGAGGCAGGGATAGAGCGCCTCACCAGAGCAGCTCCTGAGGTGCAAGGAGAGACAGAACTAAGACAGAGGCTCCGGGTGTGCTGCAGTCAATAAAGTCAAATCTAGCTGCAGAGGCCTGAGCAAGCAGGGCCCGGATATGCAGCCTCAGCAGGCCCCACAGCGCGAGACCTGGATGGTTACCTTCAGTAGAGCACTCCAGGCCCCACAGTGCAAAAGTACTCGCTAGTTTCACGTGAGAAGCCCAACTCCCAAGACTGTTGTCACATTACCTCATCTTAACGCCACACCCCCACAGCCACATGGACACTACCCCTACTCCCAAAAATTTAGACAGACATTCCAGTTGCTTAGCTAAATGTCTCCCCTTGATCTGCATGGCCGTGGCATGAAACACACTGGAGTCCAAGAGCTTTTGACCTGGAAGCATCGTGTGACTGTCAACCCAGTGATGCTGACTTTCACCTTGGTCCTGTTGGGGGCTTTGCTGATTTCTTACTCGACCGCAAACATGGCTACTCCCCGTTTCTAAAGCTGCTTACGGGTTTGAAGCAAAACAGATGTATTCATTTAACAAATGATAGAATGTAAGCTGTGATCTAGGATCCCCAGCTTTAGAATCTATGCTTACATTGCATATGATATAGCCCCCATAAGCAAGACAAATATTAAAGCTCAGCTGGCCTTAATAGTATGAGTGACAGACGATGTAAGAGAATCTATGGCATTATGTTAAAGTTACACATCATTAGATACTTCGATGACTAATCTTGACTGTCCAGCTGCTTGGACCATGAGGTACCCAGAGAGCAGTAAAGCATACTTGGGTGTTTCTGTGAGGAACTTTATAGAGGCAACTGGAGAAATATCTGCACTGAGTGTGGATGGAAGTGTCCCATAGGAAGAGGGCAAGACCCTGTAACTGGAAATATTCTCTCTCTTCCCCCCTCCCTCCCTCCCTCCCTCCCTCCCTCCCTCCCTCCCTCCCTCCCTCCCTCCCTCCCATCCTCTCTTTCTGTTTCCTGGCCTCCAGAAGAGAGCTGTCCAGATGACCCCCCCTCCCCCCGCCATGCCTTTCCATGGAGATAGACCCAAATTTCTAAAGCTGTGAGCTTTAGAAGCTTTGCAGGAGAAACATTTTCTTCTCCTGAGTTGTTTTGCTGAGATTTTTCTCACAGCAGGGAAATAGACTAATAGAAGTATCTTCACGCTGAGAGACTCCTGTGCACCAAATCCCAGCCCACCACCATCCCTGCATTAGGCAGCTTGCCTCACTCATGTGGCTCACTGTGGTGACAGCTCAGAGTGGTACAAATGCAACTTTGGAAAGTAGAGGTTGGGTGAGGAGGGCTGGCTTTGTCAATGAGTCATGGAGAACATTCCTGCTGAGACCTGAATCATCCAGTGGCACTGTCCATATTGTTATCCAGCCACAGGCAAATATCCAAATGTCCACTCCAGTCTATGTGGACAAAGGCTTTGTAATTCATCAAAAATGTTTGACTAGCCACACAGTGGGTTCATGGGCAAAGCCAGGAGTTCCAATTTAGGAGGTGGTCGAGGGGATCTTTATAATAGGCAGTTTCAGTAGGTTTCGGTCACTGTGAGGGACAGTGACTAAGATGTCTCAGTACCTTCCTGGGCAGATGTCTCAATTGCTATGGTTGTTAGCATCTATTACTCCTTTGAAGTGTCAGAACATCCTCTGTCTCTCTGTCTCTGTCTCTCTCTCTTTGTGTGTGTGTGTATTTGTGTGTTTGTGTGTGAGTGGGTGCATTTGCTTTTACTTTGGGTTTTTCGAGACAGGATGTCTTTATTCATCCCTGGTTGTCCTGGATCTTGAATTCACAGAGATCTGCCCGCCTCTGTCTCAGGAGGACTGGAATTAGAGGCATGCACCATGACACCCTCCAAAACATTTTCGTTATGCTTTTTTAAACAGACTAGCACTTCCTAGAAACAAAGAATATTTTGTGACGGTCTAATGTATCTTGTATATATTTGGTGCTTAATAAAATGTCAGACAACAACACAAAAAAATCAGAGAAAGGGAGGTATATCTTAATAAAGAGACACTGTTGTTGTTCATCACTGTATTGCAGGACCTGGCATGCTGCCCTGCACTTGGCAGATGCTGAGTAACTATCCGAGAGTGCTCATAAGTGAATAAACCGTCTGCACAGACAAGCAGAGGGCCTAGACTGTAGTCAACCTAGACTGCCTTGAAGAAATCGCCCAAGCCAAGCGCATGGAATTATAATTTGCCAAGTATAACTAAAATCACATGTAAAGAGAGAAGAGAATCTCTCGTATATCTGCAAACCCGGGTGCCCGAAGCAGTTTGGGGTCTGGCTGCCCATGATTCTGCTTTGTCACATTAGTTTCCAGTTGCCTAGCAATGAATTCCCTTTCGGCTTCACTCTGTTGCTTGTGGCCGTGCAGTCCCAATAGATAGAGTTGTGCTTTCTCAGCAGACAGACATGGACCTCGCCCTTCTAAACCAGAGGTGAGGCTGTTGATTCGTGGGTATCCCTTGATCTGCTCGTCAGATTTCCTGATACAACCTGCCTCTGGGACAAACTTCTCAAGAGACTCTTCAAGGTCCTTTTGGGAATAACTTGAGGAGAGATAGCCAACATAAAATGCTATCTCTTCAACATAAAATGGCACAACTGCATAGGTAAAGGAGATGATGGGTTTCTGACAAAGCCTGCTACTCATAAAGTCAGGTGCTGCGTCTCTGGCCTCTGACCTTTGTGCTCACCACACTGCAAGCTCACAGTATCCTTGCTCTTTCTACCCCAGGACCTTTGGACCTTCTGCCTCTCACTTACAACAACCCACAGAGTTCTCACCTTCAGAGAACACAGAGCCCGTTGAAAGCCCACACTGTGGTCCCAGCACCCCAGCAGGCGTTTCTATGTGATCAGGTCACCATGCATAAATCTGGCTTTCTGCTTTATCTTTCTTCCACTTAGAATGCAATCATGATAGTTGGGGTGGGTCTGGCTTGGTATTTCTCTTCCTTACCCCTCTAGAGTTGTATTGCCAAAGCACATTCTTGACAAATAATGTTGAATAAGTGGGTCCATGGGTTTTAGATACTCTCTGAACACCGACCCATGTCTATTACTCAGAAAACGGGGAGCTCAGGGACTCTAAAGCACGCACTCACCTTTACAAATCTGTCTCATTCCTAAGTGGCACTGCCTGTTATTTGTAAACCTGGTTCCTATTGCCAGAAATAGTTAAAAAGGATTTGTTTCAACTTTAAACTTTGCCTTGTAAGGAAACTTGGTCAAAATTTTTATGAAGCAGTGAAGAAACACCAATCTCTCAACTCCTAAGTGGCAGGAAAACTAAGCAAGCTAAAAGGGCGCCTCCTATGAGGATCCTCATGCTTTATTTGAAATGTGCTCCTGCCCTCTACTGGCCATCTACAGTATTGTAACTTGAACTCAAACTGTCAAACCCATTAGGCACGTGCTTGTGAATGCCCTGTTCTCTGGAATCAGATAAAGAAAGCATATGAAAAGAGTGAGACCAGCAGGCAACAAAGAGACGACCTGGCTTTCTGATGTCTTCTCATAAGACAACAGCAAAAAATATATATATATATATATCAGGGGCAGCTGCTCACTTTAGAATAATTGAAGAAACAAACAGGATTAAGTGGAGAAAGGAAAAAGAAAACCAGCAGGTAAGCACGAAGCTTCTGGGTGGTGCACAAAGCCAAGATAACGGGATATGAATTAAATGCAATGCAGTTCGATTCCTCATGTCTAGAAACAAGGGAGCGACTTGAAGTGGTCACGAAGAAAGTACCTTAATCAGAGGTCATGGGGTCACTGAATGGTGGTGGCCCCACATTTTGCAGGCAAAATGATGAATCTGGAGGCACTTGGCACATCGTTCAGGTCCGTGCATGCACAGTTCCTGCTGTGTGCTCATTATCTGGAGTGTAAATGTCATTTTCCACTTAGCACACTCCATTCTCCAATGGCCACCCTGCTTCAGGTGGGCATTTTGCTGGGCTGGCCCCACAGGCATTTGACTCTCTTGAGAGTCCCTTCTGAATGTTTCATGTAATGCTAAAACATTGCCCTTCTCACCTCAACACACACACACCACATAGACACAACACACCACTCACACATACACACACAGACACAGACACACACACAGAGGAAGGGAGGGAGGCAAGGAGGGAGGGAGGAAGACAGACAAACAGATACACAGACACCCCCCCCACACACACACACATAGACATACACACAGAGTGTGTTTCAGCAACCCTCATTTTCTTTCTCATTCATTCTCTCCATGTGCCAAGAAAAATAGATTCCTCAAACCCGGGCTTCCCATTTGACTCCTTCCCCAGCCCTAACAAATGCAGTGAATGTGGTATTTGGAGCTGCAGTCCTGTTGGCATCTCTAGGAGCAGGCATGCGCACTGTGGAAAGGAGGCAAATGCTCCCCTCTCCATCGCTGTAATCATTGTGGAGGGCACATCAAGTGGATTAGCCTGCAAATGCAAACTTCCTCCCCCTCCGCACTTGCAAGTCTGTGTATAATTCCAAATGTGAAGACACTCACCTGTCACTGACTTCCTAAAACACTGTTGCTTCGCCACTAAAATCAGGGTACATTTACAGTTCTTACCAGAGCCATATAAAAGACCATAAACACCTGTATTTTAGAAACAAAATGACAACATTTAAGAATACCTAACTTATATTTAAGCTTCCGCTAGCTTACCTGTGTTTGGAGACACTTGATTCAGTGGTGGGCGTGACAGCACACACCTTTAACCCTGGCACCATGGAGGTAGAGGCAGACTGATCCCTGTTAATTGGAGGCCTGTCTAGTCTACATAAGTGAGTTCCAGTCCCTCCAGGCTAGATAGTGAGACCTTGTCTCAAACAAACTTGATGTAGCACCTTAACATTTTGTCTTAGGATTTTATGGGGTGAAGAAAAAGGAAAAGAAATCAAAATGAAAACAAAAGTTTATTTTTAAAAGAAAGGAAGAAAGAAAGAAAGAAAGAAAGAAAGAGAGAAAGAGAGAAAGAAAGAGAGAAAGAAAGAGAGAAAGAAATTTAAAAAATTAAATCATGCTGCAGTAAATGCCACTTCGGTTCAGAGGACATGGCTGTTCTGTCGCCACCAACTGGTCAAAAGCTAGGAATGCTTAAAATGGAACCAAAACTCCAATTATTAAGCAACCAATCAAAGATACGTGTAAAGAAACCGCAGCATGCCACTTCTTTCTTAGTCAGCACAGCCAGCCGTGGTGGCTGCAGCAGCGAGAGTTCTAGGGTTGCCCCTGAAGATCCTAGGTGGTCGAGAAAACAGTCAGAGGCATCACAATCTTTCAGCCAGCATTCTGTAATCTGACAAGTGACTGAATGTGACAGAGGAGCCGACTTCTAAGACAATATCAAGCCCATGCTCACAGAGACCAAGCAGGTCACCTGGAGGGCGGTGTGGAACAGTGGTGGCTTCACCGTGGAACACCGCCTGGCTGGGTCTCTGCCTGAGGGCAGCAGGGACAGCCTTCCTGGACTTGACAGAGGAGCAGCTCCAGCAGTCCACGTTTTCATCTACTTCCCCAAGAACCGCGAGGGCAGAGCCGCCCTACCTTCAGCTTTCTTGTCTTTGTGAGTGTGGGAACCGGACCTCCTCCTGGTCCCCAAGAGATCCAACGCTTGCTTCATGGTCTACAGGCTGGAGACGAGAGGACCCGAGCCAGGAGTACTAGGTGCCACCTTACCAAGGGTTCCTGCGCCCTCTTCCGGGTTTGTCTACATGTCCTGTTTGTGCAGAATAAACGCTCACTCCATTAGCTGGGTGCTTCTTCAAGCTGAATGCTGTGTTTATCACACTTAAGTGGTGACTTTAATTTAAACAAAGGTTTTGATTTTACTTTTATATTGCTGTTTAAGGTTGTTGGGTGACTGGTGCTAGAGCAGCCCCCTTTTAAGTCCATAAAGATAGATAATGTCACCTCCCCTGACTCAAACCCGATAAAATGATCTTGTTTAAAAAAGAGGAGGAGGGGGAGGGGGAAGAAGAGGATGAGGAGGAAAAGGAGGAAGAGGAGGAAGAGGAGGAGGAGGAGGAGGAAGAGGAGGAAGAGGAGGAGGAAGAGGAGGAGAAGGCAACAGTTCACTTATGAAAAGAAAAGGGGGTGTGTGTGTAATCCAGAAAAGGATGAGCAGGCATTCAGACAGTCTTTAATCTCTAATGGTCCAGTACCTGTTCCTGAACAAAATTCACAAGGAACATCAGAACAGAAGGACAGTGGCCAAAGAATGATGTCCTTCAACTTTAATCTCCCTGTCTGGTTATGACCAGAGCATGACACTGAGCTGTTATCAGCAATTGGAGTTAGAGTTACCATCAGTCATTTCTGTAAAGAAGTAGACTGCTTATGGCCCAAAGCCATGCAAATTTACAACACTGAGAAGGCATTTCTGTCTTTCCAGCTCCCAGGAACTAAAAGAAAAGGGTCACTTGAGCCAGGAGTTTGATGCCAACCTGAGCAACCATGTCTAACAACAAAGACAAAAACAATCACTGTTTTCTCAATTTTGTGAGGTGAGGTGAGGTGAGGTGAGGTGAGGTGAGGAGTTACTACCATAGAATTTGAGCAACTGAGGTCTAAATATTAGCATAGAGTATGGCTGCCTACTGTTTCCTCTACAGAATCCCTCATGAAATAAAAGGAATATCCTTCCATTCATGGTGCTAGAAAACCTCTCACAGGAGTCCTTCACTAGCAGTGCTCTGTAGAAGATGGGGCACATCTTGGGGGTATTAGCTAAAGTGATACACTTAGTAATATGGGAAGCAAGAGAGTATAGAATAACTTCTACCATACTTTCCATTCATGGCTGCTCATATAAGGACCAGTCCTATTTACAAATAATCATTTAAATCATCTTCAGAAAGAGAAGCAATAACTAGTTGTTCTGTGTGTAAACTCTCTACACTAAGGAGTCACGTAGATCTGCCAGACAGATGAAGTGCTCTCTGCAGAGGCCTAACCACCACAGGCCTGGACCAGGGTGGAAGAGAGAACCAACTACCAGAGGTGCCCTGAAAGTTAGAAACACATGTATAGCATGTGTTTGTGTCACCAAAGGAACAGGGGGAAAGTAGTTCAGCTGGCAACATCTTTTTTTTTTTTTTTTTTTTTTTTTTTTTTTGCAACAAGTGATGTAGCAGAACCCAAACTGGGGAGAGATTCACTGTTTTTTTATTCAGACTCTGGTAGTAACTGTGTCTTTTCCCTGTTGGCTAGAGTCAAACCTCAGTCTTTTTAGGAATTTGACTAGTTTTAAAAGAATGGATGTTATAATGAGCATAGTAAAAACAAAAAGAAAAAGTGCCCTTTAGACATGGAAAATTAGTTCAGTCAATATCCCCCACTATACCCAAGGCTGCACTTGATACTTGATAATCGGAACCCAGTGACACTGTAGAGTGAAAAATTATAAAGATCATTTTATAAAATATATACAGGTTTTTCTTTAGACTTTTCTTTAAAGGACACGAAAAATATAGAAAGTTTTTATGACCCCTAGACCTGAGTAAAAGAATGCAGGTTCACTAGTTCCAAGAAAGCGGAACTGAATGTAAATTTCAGGCCTTCACTGCCCCGGGACACATTCTGGGAGGAGGACATTATCCCTGAGTCAGAGGCCTTGGTAACCCCCTCACCCCCCATGGTTTGTGGTTCTACCCTTTATAAGCCCTCCACTCCCAGCCGACTGGGTCAACACTTCTCTGCCCCGCGTGGGTCACGAATCTCGGCCTCAGTCGACTGATCCCAAAATATACCTCTTGCTGTTGCATCAAGAATGGTGTCTTATGAGTTATTGGGGTGGCCACAAGTTCCTGAGGCTAGAGGGAGGTCCTTCCTTCATGGGGAGGGTTGTTTTACAACATCACTCACTCACAGTCCTAAAACCCCATGACTCCCACTGGACAGTATAGAAGCAGAAACCAAGAGTAATGCTCTGCCCTGCACATATGGAGAGCTGCCACCTTGATCTGCTCTGCATCTGGAGAGTCTCTGCCCAGGATCTTGACTCTCATACCAGGACCTGACCTTCAGCTAAGATACATCCACAGGTGAGCAGCCTGTGGGAGATGGGCTTAGAACCATAGTTAGGAACTTAGAGTGTGAACCTTGTGTGAGATGACCCTCGGCACAATAAAATACAACTTTTATTATACCAACTACATGTGTCTACTTTCTTGCTCATGATAAATGCAAAGAATCTAAAGGAAAGAAGGAGGGGTTGGTCATTCCAGGCTATCTGGGAAGGTAAGGGACATTTGGACAAAGAATAGTTTTACTATGTGATGAGATCAGAAGATTTGCATAAACATTGTACAAGCAGGGAGATGATGGTTCAAGAGATTTATGAACGATTGGCCCTCGACAGAAAAGCTATCTTTGATAGAAAAACAAAACAAGCCTGGCGGTGATGGTGCATGCCTTTAATCCTAGCAGTTGGGAGGCAGAGGCAGGTAGATTTCTGAGTTCGAGGCCAGCCTGGTCTACAGAATGAGTATCAGGACAGGCAGGACTACACAGAGAAACCCTGTCTCGAAAAACCAAAACCAAACCAAACCAAACCAAAACAAACAAACAAAAAAAACCCAAAGCTTTCACATGTGGCACACTAGTACCTGTGCACACTCACCTGTGCATACTAATATATAAACTAGAATTTTATAAAAGAACAAAAGAATCATAAAAATTCATGACTGTTAATGGTTCCAGTAACAGGTGATTGATGTAAAAATTAAAGACGAGTATTTTAATTCTAGATTAGTTTACTAATCTAGTGTGAGTGTTTTGCTTATATGTGTGTCTGTGTGCCCAGTGTGTGCCAGGAGTTCTAAGAAAAGGGCATTGGACTTCTGGAACTGAAGTTACAGGAGGTTATGAGCACACATGTGGGTGCTGAGAACCAAACCCAGGTCCTCTGTGAACTGGAACAATCCTCCAGCCCCAGGCAGATATTTCAAATGTGAAGAGTTCTTAAGCTGTGAGGTAACTCGAAGCTTGTCCACAGGACAAAAATCAGATGGATATACGGGAAGAGTCAGGAGATCTGCATCTTTAGATACAGATCTTTAGATAGTGTGAATCTGTCCTAAATTCACCTCGAGTCTTTCTTCTCAGGCCACCTGCATGGGCCACACAAGTAGAATGCCTTAGGTCCTGGTCTCAGTGGGAACCTGGCAGAGGATCAGAGAGAGGAATTAAAATGAGAGCTCCTCAAGCTCTTTTCTGGAAGGTCATCCCAGCCCAACTGGTCCTCACATTGGAAGTCGCTTTTCTTCCTTCCCCCTCATTCTTTCCCCCCTCTCTCCCTCCTCCTTTTTTGTGCATTGATGTTCTGGGTAAACAAGCTGATTGACAGACTAAACTTCTGTGATTGTGGAGAAGTTGGAATGTTGCAGCTCCAGAGCCAAATATCTCTAGTATCTTTAGCTTTTCTTGGGGGGAGGTGGGGAGGGGGAGGCAGGAACAGGACTGAAACTCAAGTCCACTTCTGATTGGACCACTTAAGTGCCAGTCCCACTCATCTCTAGATAAGGAGAGAGGAAGTGTGGTGGGCAATTGGGTCAAATGTAAAAGGACTGCTGATATTTTGTTATAACACACACACAGTCATATACACTATACACACACCATACTACACATACACCATACATACACATACCACTACACACATCCCACACTACACACATATACCACACTGCACACACAATATACATATACACACTATACACATACCACACTACACACACCATACACACACACATATACACACTCACCACACTACACACAAACCAGACCACATACACCCCATACTACACAAACACATACACCCCATACTACACACTCACAGACACAAATATACACATACACACATCATACTACACATACATACACCAAGACACATCAAACACCACTTACATACACACACCATACACACACCACACCCCAGTACACACACACACACACACACACACACACACACACACACACACTTCCTTCTTTTAAAGTACCAGGCGTGTTACCAGAGCCACACTCTGATGGACAGAAGAGGCTCATTACCTTTCATCAAAATGTCAGGCAGGCAGAATCTAAAGTGAGCTCCACAATGTGAGAGAACACTCTTCCATCTCTGCAGCTTTGAAGCTGATTGCAAATGAGTTGCCTCAGAGCAGTGGGGCTAGCAGTAATGGTGTGCATCTGTGAAGCTCCGCTCCAGGCGTGGCTGCATTTACATCACTAAAAACTCTGCAATTACAGCTCAGCCCTTCCTTTCCGGCAGCAGCAGGCAGCGAATAGGAATCTCAACAGCAGGTTTCCTGCCTTGGATTGCTGCCAGCAGCCTGAGTCACTGTCCCAGACATCTGTAACACTTTAAACCCTACCCCTGTTATCTTTCCACTCTGAACAATGGTTTAAACCTCTGACACAATGTGTGGCTAAAGCTTTCCCAACCTTCTAAGTTGAACAGCAAATCATAAGCTTGCACAGAACAACTTCTGATGTAGTTAACATTGTATTAATAAAACCCATGTTGGACTTTCTGCATCTCAGTGGGTCTTTCCACAACGCAGCAGAAAGCCTTGTCGGTCTCAGATGGTTTTGGTACTCTCAACTCCATTTAAACCTTTGTGCTTCAGGACATGCTGTGGCAGACAATGTCAACAGTACAAAATCAATAAGTGATTTTAATATATGCATCGTTATCCATATATGATTCTGCCCCTACCACTCTCTTCCCATCTATTTTCACTTCTGCTTCCTATATCTTAGGTAATAAGAGGCAGCCTGGATGGATCACATCAGTGAGTTTTTTGCATTCTGGTTTGAATTGATCTCAGTTAATGGCAGACCAGCAGAAGATAGTGATAAAGGAGAGAGTGAGGTCAAGGTGGCTGCTGCCCAGATGATCTGTAAGAAATGTAACTATGTAGGAAGAATCCAGCAGGCAAACAAGGATGGCTATTGTCCTGAGTGCTCTATTCCAGAGACATACACAGACATATTTATGTTTTTCTACAAGGCCAGAGGTTATTGAGCAATAATAATTTCATAAGATGCCATAGTTTCAAAGACAGCAGTTTGTCAGATAAGCCAGACTTACTTTGGTAGTCTGGCTGAGATGAATGCAGGATCTTTTTATTACAAACTTAATGAGTAATATACTTTTCTATCACACAGCTCATATTAGATTGAAAGGACTCAAAGGGGGATTCTCACTCAAGTCTCAGGACAGCGCCCACCCAAAAAACTCACGAGAGACCAGCTTGATGTAAACACATGAGGCAGTGTAATATCAGAGCTCTGGGCCAGTCCATATCTCCATATCTCACATAGAGGATAGAGGGACTGACCTCGAAGCTCTAAGAATTAGGACTTATATAGCCAAGGGGTGGGGGAATTGGGAGATTTTTACGTGGTTATACATGATTGGTTGTTTTACATCAGCAGACTGTATCAGTCTAAGTTAGTATAGTATCTAGTTAATTGCAGTTTCTTCGTCCTTGAGAAGACCTCAAGGGGAGGGGGAAAGGGTTTGGAGAAACACCAGATGGCCCATTACTCATTTGGACATATCTCTGTTCTTCTAAGGATGTCCTTGTATATCATTTTTATCTATGGGTCTGGCCAAGTCCTTGGGAAGCTCAACAGGCCTTCGTCCTTGGTCCTATAACTCTATATTTTCTGTAACTAATTAACTGGGCCCAAACCTGCTGACAGGCATGTTTAACTATTTAGGTTAGGAAAAGGAATCACAGGGCCCTGTTATTTTATTAGTTTGGGCCTATTTCAAAATTTTCTTTCAAGATCTATCTATCTATCTATCTATCTATCTATCTATCTATCTACCTATCATCTATTTCTATTTATTTATCATCTATTATATCTCTATATCTTTTTTGTTGTGGTTTTTTTTGTTGTTGTTGTTTTTTTTTGTTTGTTTGTTTTTTCGAGACAGGGTTTCTCTGTGTAGCCCTGGCTGTCCTGGAACTCACTTTGTAGACCAGGCTGGCCTTGAACTCAGAAATCCGCCTGCCTCTGCCTCCCAAGTGCTGGGATTAAAGGCGTGCGCCACCACCGCCCGGCTCTCTATATCTTTATATCTATCTATAATCATCTGGTTTACAGATTTAAAAAGGCTACAGCAGAGTCACATAAATACAACGGAGTTTGAATTGATAAAATAGTGAGTCCACTCCAATCTCTGGAAGAAGAAGTTGTAGCTGTGGAGCTTCAAGCCATAGAAAGTACATGTTCAGGGAAAAGACTTAGTCAGGCACAAAAACAAAAAGGCAGCATCCAGAGCCTAGTCTGGAGCAGAGATGACAGGTCCAAGTTCTGGGCCAACAGACAGAGGGGCAGATGAGGGGCAGATAGCAAGCAGTTAAGTAGGCCACACTGACAGTGAAGGCTTGAGAAAGGGGAAGTCCCAAGGACACTCAGAACTTCTCAGTCTGTTGGTCTTTTGTAGGCTTAGATTTTTCAAAACCTACATTAATAACTGTTCTTAAACGTTCTACCTCCCTTCTAGCCCACCACGCACCAGAGGTAGTGGGAAAGGTTAATAGGAAATGAGGGTTGTGGATCTGTTTAGGTTAATAGGAAATAAGGGTTGTGGATCTGTTTAGAAAATTTTTTTTTACTGACAATCTTTGTTGTCAGCAGTCTAGTCCTGTAGCAAAATACTAACACGAATCAGCAGGGGCAGTCCAGTCCTTTCAGCAATCACCAAACATGAGTCAGCAATCGCAATTCAATCCTGAAGGAACTGAGAGGCTTTGCCAATTGGCTCAAGTCTGTGGAAGCCACTGGAATATCACATGATGTTTTTTGGTGAGTTCCTCTCTATGAAGTCATGACAAGTGAAGATCAGCAACCTGATGCAAGGTGAACCAATGCCCAAGTGTCATCATGGAAGACTATCAAGGCATAGCAAGGTGAAACCAATGCCAGAGCCTCCTTCCACTGTCTGTGGGGGTCATATGTATACTGTTTCTAAACATCACACATCCTCTCACATATCTGTTTCAGCAAAACATCCTCTCACCTGTGTCTGCTTCAGCAAAATATCCTTTCATCTGTCTGCCCCAGAAAAACATCATATGGCCTAAGTTTCCAAAGACATCAGAAATATCTACTTCAGTCCTTCATGCACACAGAAGGCACAGAAGATACACTGGAGTAATGCTGTGTTAGTCAGGGATCTATAGAGGAATAGAACTGATAGAATGATTCTATATATTTTTAAATATTCATGCCTTTAAAGAGAATTTATCAGAGTGGCCACAGGCTGTGGTCATGCTAGTCTAACCATGGCTGGCTCCTGATATAGAAGCCAAGAATCTGAGAATTGTTCAGTCCACAAGGATAGGTATCTGAGCTGATCTTCAGGCTACCTTGGAATCTTAAAGAAGGAGGTTGTAATACCAGTGAAGGAATTTCTTAGCAACAGGATAAATAAACTTCCCAGCAACAGTGAGGACAAACAGGTAAAACCCACAATTTCCCTTCATCCTTGTTTTTATGTGGCTGCCAACAAAAGGTGTGGCTCAGATTTAGGGTGGGTCTTCTGATTTCAAATGATTGAGACTTAGGGAAGTCTCAATGATCCAATGAAGAAAAGCCTCTCACTGGTGTGCCCATAGGCTTGTTTTTTAGTAAACACTAGATATAATCGAGTTGACAATCAAGTTCAGTCATCACAGGAATCATTGCCATTGCAATGCTATGTCATCATTTTATGGATTCAAGTGAGTGAATTAAACCCTTTTCTTGGTTTGTTGTGTCTGATAAGTTCTTGAGTCTGGTTTCCCTGATACAATTTAACCTACTCTTGTGCCCTTATGGGATCAATTCACTCTGATAAATTAACAGGGCAGGACCATTTCTACTCCCAGGAATAAACCATTTATTAATCTATGCCAGATGCGTGGTTCCAGTCAGGTGGTGGTGTTTGTAGGTCCATTCTGTATGCTGTCATTCCATCTTCAAAATGAAGTAAAAATCTGTTTGTAAAATGTAGTCTGGTTTTACACAATACAGAGCAATGGACTATGATACAGCCTGATGTCAAGTACAGTGAGTGTTTCCTCCTTCTATATCCCAACTCTGCTCCTTTCTTTGCATCAGTCCCAGCATTCCTATACAGAGAGAGCTATAGGAACTTCATAGTCTGTCTTTCAGATACCTTCCTTTACCACAGTCTATCCAGCACACAAAGCCACAAGGCTCTTCCATAAATAAAAATGCAAGACTAAATGACATTTTCAGGTTTAAATTGTCAAATGATGCTTTGTCATTTTCAGCAGTGGTTGTTTGAATAGAGTACCCCTCATAATTCTTGGGTATTTGAATACTTGGGCCCCAGTTGGTGGCTTTTTAGGGAGAATTAGGGGGTGTTGCCTTGCAAAAAGAAGTATATCACTGGGCACAGGCATTGAGTTTTCAAAAGACTTATGCCAATCCCAGAGTGTTCTGTGCCTCCTTCTGTAGTTCAAGATGTAATCTCTGAGATGTTTCTGATGCCATTCTGAACTCTAGCCCTCTGGAACTCAAAGCTCAATTAAACGCTTAATTTTGTAGGTTGCCTTGGTCAAGGTGTTTTGTCTCAGTAAGAGAAAAGTAACTAAGTCACCATCTGTGGGGAGCTGGCTATCATCCTTGTAGCTATCTTGAGCCATATACCCTGAAAAGAGACTTGATTACATTAGCCTACAACAGCTGAGCACACTCTGATAACATCTTGCTTTAGATACCCAGGATTTTCCCTTGGGTGTGTGAGACTTAAAGGTGTGTGACTTAAGGGTGTGACTTAGAGATCAGATTTAGAGACAAGACCTAAGGGCATGACTTAAAGGTGTGCCTTAGAGGCGTGGCTTAGAAGTGAGACATATAAAAGGCAAGAGGCAGACAAAAGAGAATAACTTGCAGTACAACTAGGAACTAGGGACTAGGAACTCAAGACTTGGGACTTGAACTAGGAAGAGAGACTGAAGAATAAACGGGATTGAATCACACTCTGTCTGATCTCCATTTCTCATGTCCGTCCTCACTCTCTCTTTCTTGCTGAATCCCGACCTGCAGACCAGAGCAGCTTGGGGCAGTGCGGGCTCTAACAACTTAGCCCCCAAGGTCCCAACATTGGCAGCTCGGGCCTCAACAACCATCACCTCATCTGGAGTATCCTATGCTCTAAAGACTGCACTGATGACTTTTGCTTTCTGCTAAGGACAAAGTACATTGTCAAGTACTCCCACACACCAGGCATGCAGCTGCTGATGGCTAAATAAACCACAATAACAACCATAGTTCTCAGTTTGCCTTGTGGTTCACATTGCCTTATATGTACATTTGCACAGAATTTGTTGAATTGTCATATATTATTATATGACAATATAATACATTATATTACAATATAATACATTATATTACAATAAGTACACAATACATTTGGAGAAAGGTTTAGGTGTGTGATTCCCAAAAGAGGGTGTTGAGCTTGGTATGAAACTATCAGACTATCTTTCCTGGTGCATTCCCCGTGGGAAATGAGAGTCAGTAAATGAGAGTTCCCACAGCCCACATCCTCACTACCACTTAGCATGTTCAGCATTTTCCAATGTAGCCATTCTAAAAGGTACACAATTCTTATTCTGCCTCAATTTCAATTTTCCAAGGATCTATGCTGTAGAAGCATCTTTGATACGCTCATTTGCCACCTGTGGCCAGGTAGCTGAGCAGGTTTTAATGAGGTCATAATCTTATTGCTAAATTTTAATCATTGTGTTTCTTGGATACAAGCACTTTATTGGATATATGTGGTGCAAGTGTTGTATTTCACTCCATAGCTTGTATTTCTTAAATGGAGGTTCTCTTAGTTACTGTTTTACTCCTGTGAACAGACACCATGACCAAAGCAAGTCTTATAAGGACAACATTTAATTGGGCTGGCTTATAGGTTCAGAGGTTCAGGTTATTATCATCAAGATGGGAGCATGGAAGTCTCTAGGATGGCTTGTTGCAGGAAGAGTTGAGTTCAACATCATCATCTAAAGGCTGCAAGGAGAAGACTGGCATCCAAGGAGCTAGGATAAGGATTTTAAAGCCCATGCTCAAGATGACACACTTTCTCCAACAAGGCCACACCTCCTAATGGTGTCACTCCCTGGGCCTGCCATGTTCAAACCATCATATTTATCACAAAACAGAAACATTTTGTTCTAAATGGAGTAAAACTTTCAGTTTTTGCTTTCATGGACTTGACCATTGCAATTGTTTCTAAAACTTATTAGACCTATGACTGACTAGATTTTCTCTCTGTTGACTTGCAGAAGTTTAATGTTTTTCACTTGATATCAGGTCTACATTTACATTGTCTATGTTCATGTTTTTGCATTTTGATATCCATATGCTCCTGTATCATTAATACAGAGAATGTTTTTTTTCCCATAAGACTGCTTGAAGCTTGATTTTATACATGGAATTTTAAGATTATAAAATCATGTATTTACAACTAACATGGGATGATTAGTAAGAACTTGGTGAATATCATGAATATTTTATTAGTCTTGGTGTATATATGTTGTGCATTTGAGATTCTATTGTGAAAAATCTCTCCCAGTCTCAGTACTAGCTAATACAATTTTTAGTTTCATAACAAAGCAGAAATCCATAGTATTATCTCTGGGAAATACTATATATACTCTTTTATAATCTGATTTTTGCATGAACAAGTGTTACAAATATTTTCCCAAGAATTTTTCTATGTCATGCCTTTTTGGATGTGTATATATTTATTTAAATTCTAATAATAATATATCTAGGATATTTAAAAAATATTTCTAAATAGGATTAAATGTGGACCATGTCAAAATAGTGACAAAAAAAAAAAACTAAGAAGCTGGGCATGGTGCTGAACTTGTATTGCAACACATGGGAGACTGAGGCAGGAGGATCATAAGTTCAAAGTCAGCCTGGGCTACAAAGAAACCCTGTCTCAGAAATATAAAGAAGGGAAAAGGGGAAGAGAAAGGAAGGAACAAACAGACAAACAAGAAAGACAAAGAGAAGACAAGAAGCATAAAGAGTGAACAGAGACCTTGGAACAGAAGTAGGTAAAAAGTAATGAGGGATTTCTATGTTTTAGAATATTTTAGTCAGGGCAATTCAGCCAGAAGCATCCTTCAGATGATTCAAAGCTCAAGATTCAAAACTGTATATGAAGGTTTTTACCTCTTGTCTAAGGTCCTGAAGCACTCACATAGTTGTTTCCTCCCTCTCCCTCCCTTGTCCCCTTTCTTTACTCCCTCCCTCCCTCCTCACACACTCCTCTCACTGTATTAGTTGTCTAGAAACTCAAGGCTGAAGAGTAGAAGGCAAATCAAAGGCAGTTATGGCAATGGTTATTATTTGTGTATCTGATCTCTCTTAGTGGACACTCTCTTAGCCATAGTAAGCAAATCGTAGTCACCTCCCACCTTACTGAACTGTCCCTTATAGCAACCACCTCCAAAGCGCACCCTGTATGGAATAAATGAAGTCCTGATGGTGTATTGTTGACATGGGTGTGGCCATGGCAAGGACCACAAAGTCTCAGACCCAAGGGAATGGTAAAACCTTCCACCTGTGTGAGTATTGACAATGTATACAAAACCTAACAGTTGCATGTTCCTTCTCCTGATTACTGCTGAGATTGTTCCCCTACAGAGACCTCCTATGAAGACCTCCATCAGAGCAAGCACAGTCCACTTGATGCCAGCTTTTCTGTGCATGTGTCCGTTTCTTCATTTCTGGGCTGCCCATGTCAGGTTTCCAGGACCAAGCCATGCACCCCTTGGCAGTTCCTTTTATAGGTATTCTGGATTCTAAAATCACCCAAACCCACCTTTCTGATTTAAGTCCTGAGCCAGGAAGGCCATTCTTGATGGATGTCTTACGAACATGAATTTGTCTCTGTTCCAAGTTCCTGTCTGCAGTCAACTCTAATGGGCTAGAAAAAATATGTACTCCTGTCTCTGAATTCCACAGTTAAAACTACTTGCAATTCTGTGCTCCCGCTCTGCTCAGGAAAACAGCTGTGAGCCCAAAATACTTTTTGATACTTGACCAAAAACAGCACAGATTATTTGAAACTAATAACAGCCTTGTTTGAATTCTGAGAAGTAGCAAGTGGTCCACCGCCAGGTGTCACCAATTTCTCTATTACTATAGGTGATGTCATTCTTAACATTGTTTAGAAAATCTTTTCATTAAAGATTTCATTTTTTAGTAAATTCACTTGAACGGAATAAGGGGAATAAGTATAGACATTGTTTTCTATTTTTATGCAAGATTTATATGATAGCATATGCAAGATTTTATACTAAGACGTGAATCTAACGTAAAGAACACTTTGTTATAATATTTTGTTGTTGAGTCGGGATCTTGCTTTGTAACCCAGGCTCATCTTTTTTCTGCCCCATGATCTTTCTGCTTCAGCCCCTTGAGCTAAGATTCCAGCTGAACAACGCTAGGATTCTACACCTAGGCACACTTTTAAGAGAGTGAGAAGGATAAGCACATGAAGAAAATCACTGACTTATGCCTGAGCCTTTACTTTTGTGTTCATACCTTGAAGGTCATGCCATGTGTGGTGGCTCAAAGCTACAGTATCAGTACTTGGGAGGCTGAGGCAGGAGGATTTTCCCAAGTTTGAAACAGCCTGGGCTAGCATATTATCATACCAAAATAAGATCCAGATAATTCTGGTATACACAAAGACTCTATCTCCAACAATGCACAATGGAGCTCTTCTCCTAGCCTCGCAGATCCACAGTTTGAATTAGTTATTTGAGATATCACCAAATAGGGTGGGCTGAAAGAACTTCCTGTTTATCAAATTCTTGAGGTATTCTAGCCAGAGACAGAAAAATCCAATGACAGCTCATCTAATTTGAAAGATATCTCAATTGGAATTCCACAGAGAAAGCTAAGATAAACACTAGGGGCAGAGGAAACCTGGTTTTAAAAACTGCTGATATTAGGATGCAGTCAATGCTCTACAACAGGCTCTCAGCCTGGCCCCAGCATATCCCCAGTACACAGCTATCTGGAGACACTTTGCTTCTTTGCAATGGTAGGCTACAGGGGAAATCTCACCAGCATCTGTGAGTAGAGAATGTGGAAGTTGATGGCATCCTACAGTGTGAAGCTCAGCATTACAATAAAGACTGAACAGCCCCAAAGGAACCCCGCAGAGCAACCTGGAGTGTTACAAAGCCACACAAACTCACACAAACCGGTGATCAGACGTATGACAGCTGAGTGACTCTGAAAATTTGCTATAACCTGTCTGGACCTACATGTTGTCATTTATAGAGCAAGGATGCTAAACAGCCTGGGGCATGCTACAGGACCTATGCATATCTGTTTCATCTTCATAGCTCCTGACGTTAAGATACAGTCATACCTATGACTTTTTGGTCTTTCTCCCTCCAATAAATATATGGAGTGTACACTCTAAGCAAAGTCTTGAACAGAAGGCTGCAGTAGCCAAGAAGAAGGGCCAAGTAAGTTCAAGCCCCAATACAGCTGACATTCCAATGTGAGGCATCCTACTAGGTCTCATCTAGACAGCATCTCACTAGCAGCACGGTTGACAATGATAAAGCGGTTGCTTTGCACTGTCCTGGACTTCTGGGATGTTCCTGGCTTTAAACTAAGGCAGCTGGGAGTTGGATTTGACATGGAGTTCATACTTAAATCACACAAACCCATGTGGAACATTTGGCTATAAATCGGGGAACATGGGAGTATTTTGTAGATGCTGTAATAAAGGTAGGAAAAGCACACACACACACACACACACACACACACTCAAAGCTACCACTGATGCTCAGCAATATAATGCTCATGTTTACACAAAGGCCACTAACAAATGTGTCAAGTTTATTCAAGCATGGCAGAACCAGGATTCAGCTCCAGGGAATCAGAGCTGCAGCCATGAGCTATGAAGTCCCCAGAGCTCACATCAGGCATTTACGCAGATGTTTATCTTGCATGACCACTGTGCTGGCCTCTATAGCTTTGCAGCCCCCAAGCGCTGCCTTCTTCCCAGAATGCCTGGATACTATTCTTAGTCACCAGCAATTTTGTTTTTATCTTCATTCCCTTGTCCATTTGGAGACACGTGACTGAGTCAGTGGCAGACAGAGCAGGCCTGCCTGTTAGAGGAGCTGGGGCCTGGAGCACCAACCTGGTGATTAAGCTCTTGGGCCATGCTAGCACATCACAGAGTTTTTTCTTTTAAATACAGAGCAGTTGCATTTGATATGAAATGGGCTGACTCAGGCCTGTCATGCTAAGCAGGTCACATAATTGTGGTGGCATGCGCAGCTTGAATATACAATGTTATAGAGCCTTCCAAAGAGAGAGAGAAGAGACTCTGGGCTTCCAGACTTAAAGGGAAAGGGCAAAAGAATTCTCATGTTGAGAATATTACTGGTTTCCTGTAGTTGTGGCTTTGGCTTTTAGTGGTTTAGTGTTGAGTACCTTGATATGACTAGTCCTATAACAAATTTGAGGGTTGTAGCATTTCTTTAAAATAACATAAAATCTGGTGATTGGGTCACAAAAAAAAATCTATTTTAGATTCTGTGTATGTGGTATTTTGGTTTAGATACTGTCTCACAGTTTATGCCTGATCAATTAGCTAACACGGTTTGAACTACTTTCCCTACCTGCATGTCCCCTAGTCCTCCTCACTCCTCTGCTTCTTTCCATGTCCTGTTATTGTTCGTGCAATGCCAGTGCACTTGTGTAGCGGAGATGTGCCGATCCAAGGACGCTACAAGAAGCCTCTCCTCAGTTTTCTCCCTTGACTTGACACTACTGCTATAACTTCTGATACCACCTATTTTTAAAAATTGGTTTGTAAAAATCAATTGATACAGATAGTATATACTCTTTCATATCTGGCTTGCTTTCCTCGATGCTTTTTGTGTGAAATTCATCTCTATTGTGTGCACTCTGGCTTGGCTCATTCTTTTTGTTTATTTTTGAGATGGTATTTTAGTTACAGCATTTCTCCCTTCCGTTTCCTCTCTCCACACCCTCCCATATAGTTTACTCATTCTTACTGCTATATGCACACCTTCGAATAAATGCGCCATATTGTATAATCCAATACATAACAATAACATGTATGGCTTTATAAATACCCAATCCTGAATATCTGAATATACTTATTTGGGAATTATACATTTAGAAATGTAATTAATCAGAAAAAAATGCAATCCATATATATACATACACATACATGCACAAATACATACACATATTACATAATTACATAGTATATGTATGTGGTGGTTTGAATGAGGATGGCCTCCATAGGCTCACATATTTGAATGCTTGATTCTCAGTTGGTAAAACTGTTTGGGAAGAATTAAGAGGTGTAGCCATGTTAGAAAAGGTGTGTCACTGGGGGTGGCTGAGGTTTCAAAAGAGGGAGGTAGCTGCCTTTGCCTTGTACTTTGGATCAAGAAGTAAGCTCTCAGAAACTGCTCCAGCACTGTTCCTGCTTGCCTGCTGCTGTGCTCCTACTATTATGGTCATGGACTCTAAACCTCCATAACAGTAAGCCCAAATAAACATTTTGTTTTATAACTTGCCTTGGTCATGGTGTCTCATCACAGTAGTAAAAAAAAAAGTAACTAAGATAATTTATAATATGCATAATGCTTATCTATCTATCTGTCTGTCTGTCTCTGTCTCTCTCTCCATCCACATGCCACATACAAACATATAAATGCTCATATTACTGGATTCTCTAAAGTTGAAGTAATGTATTTTCTGACAGGTAATGTTACTCTTTCCACCTCATTCTCATTCATACAGACACATAACATGTAAGGTCACCATTAGTCTGGAGCAAGGATTCCTCAAAAGTGGGTTAATGAATGACTATCATGGTTATTCTGTGCCCTTGCCATCAGTTAAGATTGTTCAGCTATTTTGGTAGAGACGTTGTATTAGTTACTCTTCTGGTTGCTGTGATAAAACACCATGGCAACTTATTTGGAGAAATAGTTAGTGTTTACAATTAAGAGGAGTAGTAGTTCATCACGACAGGGAGACATGATAGCAAGAAGTAGACATGGTGTCAGGTGCAAGAGATTGAGAGATCACATCTCTACCACAAGAAGAAAGCAGAGGATGAACTGAAAATAGAGCAAAGCTTTACATCCTCAAAGCCCGTCCTGAATGACGTATTTCCCCCACCAAGCTGAACCTTTCCATAAGCTCTCCAAACAGCTTCACCACCTGGGAGCTAAGTGTTCAAATACCTGAGGGACAATTCTTATTAAAATCACCACTTAGTTCCTATAGAGTGAATATATTCATCTTTATTTTCCATTATAATTTCTTTGCAGCTGAAATGTATCTTTCCTCTCCAGTTTATGTGAATGGTTACAATTTTAACATAGCTAGTAATTAATAATAGTATAATAGTATCTAACCTCCGCTAAGAAAATTCAAAAATAAAGTGTCAGTGCTTTTTTTCTTTCTAGCAGCAATTTAATCTTCTAAAGATTTATCTTGATAGCAGTTAGTTAAGGGCAGGAAAAAGGAAGTTCATAGCCACCAAAATCCAAGCTACTTGTTTATTAGAAGTTTTAAAGCCACCCCACTGCAAGCACAATTAGAAAGAATATGAGCATAATTAATGAGGTACTGAGTTTGATTGCTAAAGCAACCTTCACTGCCTTCTGATGATCTCAAAGCTAATAACACTTCAGATCCCTTTCTCAGTTCTATTTAATAGAGCCAGAATATAATAGAGTCAGCCAATAGATGGTGGAGAGAGGCCTGATGTCAGGGTGTTGAGAAGGTTCAGAGGCTAGAGCTCCACCCTTGTAGACAAGACTGACCATCCATGGTCTGAGACATATTGTTAAAGTCCAGTTTTAATCACTAACCACCTAGACTTTTTTTTATGGAAAAAAAAAAGAGACCCATTGAAATTTTATCACAACACCTTTTGCTCTGGAGACTCACAATATAGACAGAACTTGATGTTGTGGAGGTATAGCTTTAGTGGTAGAGTGTTTGACTGCAGACAGAACTTGACTATCGTCACTAATAGCCAGTAACATAAGAATATAATGGGCCACTGATAATGATTTGAACATAGTCCCATGAGGGCATGAGGGCATGAGAGCATGAGAGACACGAGAGACACGAGAGCATGAGAGCATGAGAGCATGAGAGCATGAGAGCATGAGAGCATGAGAGCATGAGAGACATGAGAGCAAAATTCTAAGTTAGTTGTTCCAAGCCAGCTTCAGTCTCTGCCGTCTACAGAGTGGAGGAGAGCTCATCTCCTGTAGTACGATGCGTCCTAACTCCTACATATGCTGCTGTTCGCTTCAGTAGACCTAATATGTTCCTGAATAGTTTTAGCCTATTTTTCTCATTTATAAAGACATATCTACTACCAAGATGCAGACATTAAAAGAGACAGACAGGTAGATGATAGAACGCGAGTTATCAACCATTCTTCATTTCCTTTTCCCACCTCACTCTCGTTCACACAGACACATAACATGTAAGGTCACCATTTATCTGGAGCAGGGATTCTTCAGAAATGGGTTAATGAGTGAATGTCACAATGTTCAATTTCTGGTTCTACCATGAACATGAAGAAGCATAGAAACAAGGTGCACCCGCTTTACAGCCCATGTCTCTCAGCCCTATAGTGTCACAGTGATGGGTGTCCTTAGTATCTCATGAATATTGGGCAACAAGTAAGAACCAGATGAGAAGGAGAAATGTA
Source organism: Arvicanthis niloticus (assembly GCF_011762505.2). NCBI lineage: Eukaryota > Metazoa > Chordata > Mammalia > Rodentia > Muridae > Arvicanthis > Arvicanthis niloticus. Next base: position 98,011,300 of record NC_047660.1, on the reverse strand, counting down.
CAGGCTTACCAATGTCCTGTTGTTTAGACAGAGTTCTGTGTCAGATGTCAGCTGCGTGAACAATTCCTCTAGAAATGATCAGCAGACAATACTTCACCATCCTTGGTTACGTGAGCCAGATTCCAATGGAGACAAATCTTAACTGGAAGATGATCTAGCCTGCATTTGGGTGTACTTTGTATTTTGAATAAATGACTTTACTCTGAGTACAAGAAACTAGCAGGAGATCTCCACAAGGAAATGAAAAAAATGGACACACTATCACCAGGATGACACCAGAGTAAGACCTGGTGAGCTGGGTATCTTCTGTAGTGGAAAAAAAAGTAAGTCAGACAGGTGAATGTGAGTGCATGTTACATGTGATGTGACTCACACATTTATTCACCAGAGTTTTGCTTAAAGCCTATATAATACTAGTTCTCAACCTTCCTAATGTTGTGGCCCTCTGATAGAGTCCCTCATGTTGTGATAACGCCCAACCATAAAATTATTTCTGATGCTATTCTATAACTGTAATTTTGCTATTGATATGAATCATAATGTAAACAGCTCTGTTTTCCAATGGTTTTAGGTGATACCTGTGACCTCCGATGGAGTCATGGCCCACAGATTGAGAACCATAGGTATAGATGGTGTGGGACCATTAGATTCACCAGTTCACATTGCTTTAATAAAGTTACATTTCTTGCCCAATTCAATGGAATGGTGCCTAGAATTCATACCTGGTTATGTGCAGAAAACAGCCTGGTATGTATAAATGGTCATCGCCATTATCTGGAAGATCTAATTAACACCCTGTCTCTTGTTACCCAAGAATTAAGCTGTAATTGTAGTGTCTATTTGCCATGCTATAAATAGTTTTTACTAAGACTTTACAAGCAGAGATTTTTTTTCAGCCTCCAATAGAAATGTTTTAGAGACCAGGATATTAAGAAGAAGACATTCTCATCAAAATGAAAATCAGATTTGTATAAAGTATTCTTTATCTCCCTGAGTTAACACAAGTGATGTGAGAGAAACCAGGACTGCATCAGGCAAGTTTTTGATGGTTTTGGAGGAAACCATGTGCCTCTTACTTGTGTTTTCATTGTATTTCTTCCTGAGGTCCATGGAGAACAGCCATCACCATCTGGCCAGGCTAATTCTGGGAGGCTGCAGCTGCAGCCCCGTGTCTGGCAATCACAGCTCCAGGTTCCTTCCATACTAAATAGCTGGCTCAATTGCAGCCTGGCCAGCATATTCCACTGCAGACAGCCTCGTTTCCTAGTAGGAGTTCAGCCTTACAAACAGGACAGATCATCGTTGTCATTCATTAGCCTGGTGTTCACATCCCCCTTTCTCCTTTTAGGGCTATAAGGCAAGCTTTTGGAAACACACACACCTCACTTGGGCATACCCTCTTACACAGATGGTTGCAATCTTCCTATAATTGGTCCCTCCGTTTCGATTTTTTTAATTTCATGAGCCATCCGATTCCTATCCCAGTTTAATTATTCAGAAGCTCAGATCAAACCTGTTATCCCCATGTCATGATTTGTCTTTTGAAACAGTTTCAGTGTTGACAGGTCGAGCCTTGGCTCATTCTTCTGCCTTAGATTTCTGCTAGAATTACAGACATGGGAGATCACATGATGCTCCAGCTATGGACTTAGTTAATGCTTTCATGACTGCAAACATCCTACACTTTCACCAAAGGCTTTTTATCACCTGGCCCTACCCTTGGTAAGCAGTATACCATAGTAGAGTTTAGTGATCATAGGTACTAGCCCACACCAGCACCTTTCCTGGCCTGAGCATGTTTTTTTCTCATCAGCTAAGTGGATAAGGTCAAGGTATTAATCTTCTTAACACTCCACAGTAGAGGCTCAATAAATGGTCCATGTAACTAAACTTCGCCCCACTTCCACTCCTGAACAAAAGTACCCAGAAGGTCAGGAATTAGAGGTATGAAGTGAAGAGACATTGAAGTAAGTGTGCTGTTCACTGGAAAGTAAGAGCAGCCCACGCACATACCAGTTTACAGATTACCTCTGGACGGTTCTCATTTCCTCTAGTACCAGTTTTGGTTATTCTGACCTTAATGAGAAAACTCTTGATTCACAGTTAACTGAGAATGAACGAAACACCAAGAACCCGGACAAATGACAGCAGCTCCATTGCTGGAACTTCTGATATCTGTTGTAGCTGGGCTGGTCCTTCTGCTCCAGGTCTTTCTGGAATCATGGGAAAGAGTCCTCCTGGGGATTTAAGTCATATCTACTCTTATCTTTGCAGTGTCCAGTGAAGGAGAAGTTCTCCGGGCTTCTCCTAACCTTCAGGGGATTCTCAGGGAGGAGAAATGTTCTGGCACAGTTTTTCTGGGCTGCTGTTCTTGACTTTCTTGTCTCTTTGAGAAACCTATATATTTCTTTGTATCTGTGTACTTTCACTTTGATGATGGAAACCCAGAGGGCTTGAGGATAATGGGCTTAAAATTTTGCCACCAACCCATTCCTGACTCCAAACTTTATAACACAAAAGCCAGTGATCTAGGGAAAGTAACTTTGTATCTTGACATTTCCCCTTTTTACTTGTAAAAAAGGGTCAGGACTTGATGATCCAAAGAATCATTGTTATTATTAAATATATTAAATACCGAAAGACTCCTTTGTAAAAGCCTCCATTAATCAGTAATATCTTTGAGTATGTTAACACTCACACCACAATACATTATATACATGTGCATTACCTATAGCACGTGCACACAAACACACATACACATATACACACAACACACAAACACATACACACACACACACACACACACACACACACACACATACACAAACACATGTCAAATGCACAGGTTTGTCAGGAATGGTAGTACTTAGCTATATCCCCAGCATTGAGAAGCCAGAAGGAAGGAGAACTGTGAGTTTGAGTTAGCCTATCCTAGATAGTCTTTTCTTTTTAAAGCACAACTTCTGGATCTCAGGCAGATGTGAATCCAAACCTTGCACTATATTTTTTACACTGTGTGCTCAGGGGATGACTTTGCTCTTCTGGGGCTGCTTCTTGATCTATATAGTGGAAAAACATTAATTCTCTGAAAACTTACAGAAACAGTAAACCGAGGAAGGTTGAGAGGTGCTTAGCCGTGCGTCATTACCTCCTCCATGTTCATCATTTGACTGTGCTTTCTGAATTGTGTGCCCTGGTGAACCTTTAAAGGTTTAGGCCTATACTTCCCCAAGCCTTCAATTCACACTGCAGTGTCCTTACCCAACAGAGAGCCAGTCTTATCCCATCCCTCATGAAAAAGCCTTTCCAGTATTCTGGTCATGCACATCTCCTGGAAGCCCTTTGAAACATACCTAATTAAACTTGTAACAACAACGCACTCCCAGGGAGACAGGCAAGCTGTAAACATGCAAAAGGAAGAGTGACAGTTTCAGCCTTCTCAGAGCTGAGAGCTGCTAACTCCCTGTAGCCAGCCTGCCATGGCTGCCTCTTAGCCGCCTGCTTGAAGGGAGTTGTAGGTGGGTCCCGGGAGCTTACTCAGACATGGTACAAGAAAGACTCAGCCCAATATTTTTTCTCATGTTCAGACTGGTTGACCATGTGCAAAAATGTCCAGATACATGGAGCTCCATATTTACATGTGGGACTAAAGATTTAGACTTTTCTCCTTAAAAGAACAGAGGGAGTTTTGTTGCTCTCTGTCTGTAAGAGTAAATGCCCTCTATGGACTAAGCAACAAACTGTATGTTCAAGCCACAAATAGAACAATGCTCAGTCCCCATAATTCAGGGGCTCAAAACTAATTTCTTCTTCTTCTTCTTCTCCTCCTCCTCCTCCTCCTCCTCCTCCTCCTTCTTCTTCTTTTGGTTTTTCTAGACAGGGTTTTTCTGTGTAGCCATGGCTGTCCTGGAACTCACTCTGTAGACCAGGCTGGCCTCGAACTCAGAAATCCTCCTGCCTCTGCCTCCCAAGTGCTGGGATTAAAGGCATGCGCCACCACCGCCTGGCTAATTTCTTCTTTTCAACATTCACAGATGACTTGGCTTTCATGATTCACACAGCAGCAATGACAATGGTCTGTCTTAGGTATAGAAATGGATATTGTTGGCATTTTGTCTAGGCTCCATCCCACAGTTGCCTGGCAACAGCCAAGTGTGCCAGAGTCACTGTAAAAGGGTCTTCTTGCTCTCTCCTGTCTCTTGCCTTCTTTCTCTTGCTCTATCCTCTTGCTCCTGTTCTCTCTCCCCATTCCCCTCTCCCCTCTCTCCACATGCTCAAGGCCAGCTTCTCCTCCTCCTCTTCCTCCTCCTCTTCCTCTCTCTCTCTCTCTCTCTCTCTCTCTCTCTCTCTCTCTCTCTCTCAGCCCTATCTCTGTTTCTATCCCTTCAACTCCCCTCCCCATGCCCTGAATAAACTCTATTCTATACTATACTGTATAGTGTATTCGGTACATGTGGCTGGTCCCTCAGGGGGAAGAGATGCCTCATCATGGGCTAGCAGAGACACAACCTTCCTCAAAACTGACTACACATGTACCAAACATATTCCTTCTCTCTTTATTTTTCTAAAACACAACAGATACTACAGAAATATTTGAAGCCATTCTCAGAACAGCAACTCTGGGAGATACTTTCTTCTTGAGAGTTTTTTTTTTTTTTCAGAATCCTTGTATTTATAAAAATATTGCTATAGAAATATTACTTATATACTAAGGTGACAAAGAAAAAGTGCAATTAGGAGCTGAAGAAATGGCTCAACAGGTAAGGGTACTTGCTGCTCTTGTAAAGAACCTGAGTTTGCTTCCCAGGTTCTACATTGGGTGACTTACTGTCACTTGTAATTACTGTTCCAGGGGATCCACAGACACATACTTATACACTCATGATACACATACACACACACACCTATACATATAATGTAAATAATAAATATTTCAAGTGGAATAGTATTTAAAGGTCAGAAATAGAGTAAACACTTTTCAAATATGATTTCACAAAATAAAAAAATGTTTTAATACTGTTATTTCATATATATATATATATATATATATATATATATATATATATAATCATCTCTTTATTTGGAAGAAATGGGTTGTCAGGATGACAAACTTTAAATTTACAATTTAAATTGTTAAGTTAATTAATAACTGAATTAATAATGAAGTCCACATCTACCATGTGCCCCATGATAATCCTGACTTTCCTAGAACATTTGTTTTGTAACACTGTTGATGCTTTTGGCTCTTCAAATTAGCAAAGAGAGTTCAAAAGAGGATGGCAGGATACCACTCCAGAGTCAACTGAGACTAAGGAGGCTGCCTAGTAAATCACAAAACTAAGATAAAAACCCTTTGTCTGCTTCTCAAAATGGTTCCGTTTACATGCAAAAGTCAGTATTGGGAATAAAATCATGATTTCTGAGATACTCACATGAGCATTTAGGGTCTAAACATTGTCTTACACCACTTTGTTAAAAATGATTCATTCAACCTCTCAGCCCTTGACAAAATATCTCCCAATAAGCTGTCATGTGACAGAGAATTTTTTAAATTCTGTAGACACAAGAGGTAAGAACCCTGGCCCTGACTTTCAGCCCAGGCAGACACTGTAGAAGTCTTAGATCTCCAAGTTCTCTTTAGAGTTGTTTTAAAACTTTTTAGTAAGGTACACTTGTTACAGTGTTCCACAATAACCCAAATATAGCTTTCCTTAGCATTATCACGAATTTTTATAAGAAGAATTAGAAATATTTTCAAAAGATGTGTGGTGCTACACAATGATTATTTTATTTTACCTTGACACCATTTTAAAAGAACTAAGCTGACTAGTACTAACTTCCCATTGGCCCATTAATCCATTTTTTAAAAATTACAAACAGGAAATAATTAGATATACTCAGAATGATGCACTTTATAGTCTTGAAAGATAAAAGAAGAAATTACCTAATTTCTTCATATATAAAGGCTAATTAAACAATAATATAGCAACACCATCCAATTAGCGAAAATAATCTTTTAGCTATGTGTGATGATACATTTACAAACTCAGCCTGAGATATATAATCTTCCAGGCCGAGGCAAAAGGATGTGATATCAAGGCCATGCTGAACTGCAGAAGAAGCTTAAGTCAGCCTGTGTTACTTAGTGACAACAAACATGTATAATTTTTGGTGACAAGAAACCTTCAGTTACATGTGTTCCATCTGGAATACCCATGGAGGTCAGGAAATTAGGAAGGACCCAGAATTGTGTGTGTTCATGAGAGGGAAGGTAGAGTGCAGTGTTATAAAGAGTTGAAGAAGAAGAAAGAAGAAGAAAAAGAAGGAGGAGGAGGAGGAGGAGAAGAAGAAGAAGAGGAGGAAGAGAAGAAGAGGAAGAGGAAGAGGAAGAAGAGGAAGAAGAGGAAGAAGAGGAAGAAGAGGAAGAAGAGGAAGAAGAGGAAGAAGAGGAAGAAGAGGAAGAAGAGGAAGAAGAGGAAGAAGAGGAAGAAGAGGAAGAAGAGGAAGAAGAGGAAGAAGAGGAAGAAGAGGAGAAGAAGAAGGTGGTGGTGGTAAGTGAGGAAGGGAATAGAAGAAAGGATAACTAACATTAGCAACACTTTAAGTCATATGGAAACATATGACTTAAAGCTTCCTAAACTATATGCATATATATATATATATGAAGTTTAGATGGAGTTACCAACAATGGGGGAAAATGCTCCTGTTGGACACCACAGGCCAACATCCAAAAAGCCCAGTGACAGGAATGGGTTACCTATTCTGGAGTTGTTTGGCAGTGAGGTTTCCTAGAACTCCAAACATTACATGCTATTACCAATGCTCCTGTTGCCATCCAGAACACTGTGGTAAGTCCCTGTTGTTAAAAACTCCACATACTTATGTCATTGGACACAGAGAAATCAAGCTGGTACTCACCCGAAAGCTTCATCCTTACTGGCTAGCTTTCATCATGCTGAGAGGTGCTATTCATGATACTGGAAGAAAAAAGTAATCACCAATCTTACCTAGCTGTGAACCCTGTGAATGAAAATAATGACCAGTCCAGCAACACATACCTAGTGGTGCAATAGCAGTACATATGTTACGGGGGTAACCAACGACCTTCTGACTGGTGTCAAGTCCCACTCCACAGTTGAAAACCCATACCTAGAACCATTACCAGGGTCACAAAACCATGGATAGACAGGTCATAAGCCCCAAGAAAAACCCTATTACTGTTACTCTGCTAAATGGACACAGTAGTAAATCCATTCCTAAATGACTTATTGTTGTGTTCAGAGATTAATGCATTTCTCAACCTTCATCAATAAATGCCAGTTAACACAGAGAACCAGAAATGGTCGAGGTGAAGCTTAGCTGCTTGTGTTCTCATGCTAATTATGTTCTCCAAAAACCTGTTTGCAATGTCCCACAGAAAAGACACTGAGGAACCTGCCCCCAAGTTGATTCTAATTGGTAAATAAAGATGCTGACAACCAATGACTGGGCAGGTCAGATACAGTCAAGACTTTTAGGATTCCAGGGCAAAAGACTGAGGAAGGAAAAAGGAGGGGAGCCATCATGCCAGCAGAATGTGGAGGAGAGGAGAAACCATACCCGAGAAGGTACAGGACAGAAAGCATAGCCACCATATAGGAGCTAAGGAAGAGCAGCCCCAAAAGGGCCCCTGACTGGGTCTAGGGCAGCAAAGATGGAATATAGATTTTAATAAGTAATAACCTGGGAATATCAAAGGGTGGCAGATTAGCCACATGGAGGTTAGGAAGTGCCCCAGCCATTGAACTGTTTTAGGCATATCACAATATAAAGCTTGCATGTATGTGTTTCATTTGGGAACCCACCGCTGCTGCCAGGATTGGTTTGAGTGTTTAATTGGGTACAGCTACAGTGAAGAGACTACAGATTAGTTTCTCCTAACTATGGAGTCTATATCACCACTTCCTTTCATGGCTCAGGGATCATTGTGTAAGAGGGTAAGGATGACTGTAAGCAGTAGACAGCTACCAGGAAATAGTGCTTTCTGGACACAGCATGCCAGTTGCACGAGTGAACTCACAACAGTTGAGACAGCATGCACAAGACCTGTGCTAGCTCAAGCCAGACAAAATGGCAGCATGGATACAGGAGGCAGATATAAAGTCCCAACCACAGCTAACATGCTATTGACAATTGGCAGCTGCTGAGAGAGGGAAAATCAGTTTTCTTTAAGGGTGTGGACCCTGGTGTGTTAGTCATGCTCCAGTGAAAGGCTATATATCAAAGATTTCGTGGGTAGTACCAACTGTACTTGATGGGTTTCAAAAAACATACAAAGTTGAACTGGGAAGTGAGGATGAATTTGGGAAGACTAGCGGGAAGGAAAGGTTATGAGTGAAATTCACTGCACAAAAATCGCAAGATAAAATGAGAAAAAAAAACTTAGAATTTTTGAATTCTAATAATTCACTTGTTTGATAAGTATTCAATTAAATACTAGATAACACCTGATCAGTAACAGAGAGGAACACTACTTTACTCATCCTCAACCACTGCAGTGTAAGTTACAACAGTGATTCTCAACCTTAGTTGTGGAAGGAGTTCATATTCTGCATATCAGATATTTGCATTATGATTCATAACAATAGCAAAATTACAGTTATGGAGTAGCAACAAAATAACTTTATGGTTGAGGGTTAGCACATGTGGAACTGTAATAAAGGGTCACAGCATTAGGAAGATTGAGAACCACTGAGTTACAAGGACATGTATTCCTTACTCACTCAGCAGTTGAATCACAGACCTGGGCTTATTCTAGTATTCTCGGGAAACAGTAAGAGTATTCTTTTGTCTTTACCAATCTCAGTAGATCGTCACGTATAACATAACCTATATTCAGGTTTTTGTTTTTTGTTTTTGTTTTTTTGTTGTTGTTTTTTTTTTGTTTTTGTTTTTGCTTTTTTTGTAATCTCCAGGATCATGTGTGAATGGATCCCAGCAGAGCTTGTCAAGCAACAATGGTTTTTCAACATTACATCACACATATCAAATGAAGGTCATTCTATAAGAAAGCCTTCCTGCATTCATTTCTCAGCATCATCAGTAATGGAAAGAAATAATTTCTTGGCACAAATTTGAAGAAGCTCATTCTGATAAATTAGAGTTTGGAGAGGAGGAACAGAGTCCAGAGAGGAAAACAGAAGCTACAGGTGGAGAAAAGTATAAAATGCATCACTTAGCAGAAACTCAAGACTTGATGAAAGTTGAAACAATGTGGTCCATGACTGAAGGAGCCTAAGAAAACCTGCTGTACACAGGCAGGAAGGACACTACACCAGATGCACTAAGGTTCTCAATAAACATGATGAAAAAGTTTTACATACAACCTGGAAGAAAAAGCATACATGTGTAGAAGGGGGAAAGTTGAAATTATAGAATATTTCTTATTAGCAGAAATACAAGTGAAAGAGACAGTGAAAAATCTCTAAAATGCTAGAAACAAAATCTGTCACAACTTACAAAGACTTTCAAAGACAAAGATGAGGGTTAGGGAGACAGCCCACTTGCTGTGGAAGTGTGAAAGCTGGAGTTCATTCCCCCAGAACTCACTTTTTAAAAAGTAAGGAGAGGTGGCAAATGTTTGTAATCCAGGGAGACAGACTGGCAATGCCTAGGCTCAGTGAATTCCAAGCCTAGTCTAGCTGGTAAGATCTGGGCTAATGAGAGACCCTATCTGAAAAGCAAAGTGGGCAAAACCTAAGAAATGACACCTGGACACCTGGCTCCACACACATAGCCAAAACACATGTGCATGCCTATGTGCACGCACACGTGCACACACATACACACATGTGCGTGCACAGGAACATGTACCTGCCTATGCACACCCACACACTCACACCCATGTTTCAAACAGGTGGAAAATTATTTCTCAAACTGTTAACAACACTATTTATTATATTTCAATCATCTGTCACTAAAACTGTGTAAAAGTAAAATATGTGTAGGCAAATAAATTGTGTTTTAGGAAACATTTATTGGATATCTGCTGAACGTTTGTTGTTTTCTATGCTGAGATAATTTCATTAGAAATGCCTAAAATGTCTTGCAGACTACCTCCGATGGTTAAAACCACAATGGTAAGTTCTGAAAGAACAACAAACAGAAGTACTTGAGTACTTTTGTCTCTCAGTGGAAACATCCCTCAGCACGAGGCACTGCATTTAAGTAGTCTTCTATTAATGCACACAGACACTTTTGTTTTTGCTTACATAGTTTCTAATGTTACTGAAACTGGTCTTTTCTCTTTTGTCCCTCCTTGTCCTTTACTTTGGTAAAAGTCCTTATTCAATACTTTCCCATCACATGAGTAAGATTAAAACCTATGAAGTGTGTCTTCTCAAGTCAGCTGTCTATTAGAGCCCGGGGACCAGCTGCATTTTGACCAGTCATTTCTTTTTTTTTTTTTTTTCTAAAGTGGACTTGCTGAATAGGCATCCTTCTAGGAATCTTATCAGGACAGAATCTCTCATACCATCTTACTGTCTGACGTCTTTTAATAAATTTTAATATATGAGAATTAAAATAACTAGAACTCATCAATTCAGGGCTCATTATCAAGCATTAGAACAGGCTCCCGAGGAGACTTCCATCAGGTTCAACTAAAGAAATTATTTGACAGGAAGACATAGGTGAGGGAGAGTGGAGACGGGAAAGCACCATGTCTGCTACAGTCCAGTGAAGCAGCTAATTAAAGAGCAAAGGTGGGAGAGCAGTTCATGAAAACGCTGAATTATAATTCAGTCAATGATAAAATAGGAATATGTTAGTACACAGCTTCTGGGAAGCCATATAAAGAAATGAAGTAATTAAACTTAGATTTTTCTTAATATGTTAGAAACAGAGACATTTTTAAAGATGGTGGATTTAACTAGAAAGCTTTTATTTCAGTTTGAAGTCTGTGCCACAGGAGGGAATTTATGGCTGCTTTGTAAACCTGGTCAAATGTCCATATGATTTCCTGCACATGGGAAACCATAGCCCAGGGAAGATCTTCCTACTCATGCTCTGCTAAGTAGGTGTGTCAAACTGCTTCTAACTATGCTTATGCCCACAGAGATGTGATCAACCATCACCAGAGAAGCTTTGTCTTGCAGTACTAGTGGTTAATGTGGAAACTCCTTACTGGTCAAGGGGACAATAAATGACTGTCCTAAATATCAACCCCCATTCAAGACTCAGGGAATCTAGCAGAAGAAAGGATTGAGAGAATGAGAGAGCTGGAAGACAAGTACAAGGGTCAGAAAACATTGTTTCCTGGACACAGCGTGGCTGCTACAGTCATGAACTCATAGCAGATGCCTTACTTTAAGACTTGCAAGGAGATCAAGCCTATGACCTATCAGCATGGATGGGGAGGAGCTTGTGACCCCTCCCCCAATAAGGTGCTATAGATAATTGGTGGTTGATACACTGGGAAGTCATTTTTCTCCAGGGGTGGGATGGCTGATAAGTTTCCACGCTCAGGTGCACATGCACATATCCATGCACATGCAGGCAGCACTAACTGGGCTCTGGATTCTTTTTATTTAAAGTGGGCATGAAGGTGGGTGAGGGAAATGTTGAGGGGATCCAGAGAAAGCAAGAAAGGGATGTTGGGTATACATATGATTAAGATACATCAGACATCACACATGTGAACACACACACACACACACACACACACACACACACACACACACATTTGTACATACACAGGACATTTGAAGAGGAAAATCTGTCCCTCCCTTCCTTATGTCAATGAATTTGTCTTCCTCAAATCTAAAGCAAGTTGATATCAAATCTGTGATTAAAATCACTTGTATCCCAAATGCAAGGCCTTTCATTTGCCTGAAACAATCTGGAATTGGGCAAAGTACATATACTCCTTCTCAGGAATGAGAGAGAGAGAGAGAGTTTTGATGGATTTCTCTGCAGTTTTAAGTCAGAATTAAGCACACTGAGTTTCCTCCTGCTTTGCTATTTATCATTATAATAGACTCATCAAAAAAAGATTTTTATATTATTTTTATCACTGTTAAATGTAAAAAAGCAAGGTAGCACAGTTATCAGTAACCGTCCTGGGAAGTTGTTGGGGTCTCTGCTAGTGGAGACCATGAGCTGTCAGGAAAGGATCACTGCTTTCCTACAGCCCCTCTGGCTTTGATGCAGCCTTTTGAATGCTTTAGGAGTAAGGAACACAATCTCATTTCAAATTCAGACCAAAAGGCAGCATATCTAGAAGCCCCAGTATATAAACACACTTTGTTCCTTCCCTCAAGACTTACGCTTGAGGGCTGCAGCTGAACCGGAATCAATACATCAAAGCAAGGGGCCTGACATTCACTCTTGAGATAAACAAGACAGCAGTCCTCACCCCAGGAAATGAACAAGGATAAAGAAGGTACAAATGTTATTTTTGCAAGAAGCTGTAAAAAAAAAAATACTTTAAAAGTGAAAAACTTCCAGGATAATGGGGGTGAGTCTGAAAAGAAGGTAAGGGATGGAGACAGGGCATCCAAACAATGCCTTGAGTTGTTGCTCAGATAGTGATGAGTGGAGAGGAGGAGATTGATGGGAGTAGAGCATTCCAGGTATCCAGGGCTAGGTGGGAACCCCTATGATGGATCATCTCAGTGTGCACAAGTTCTCAGTGGTATGTGTAATCATGGTGTAGTTGGAAAAAATAGAAAACATAAGGTTTGTATGTAGAAAATATCTAAAACATAAATATCATCACTTAAACATTTGACTGTTATACACTAAAAAAAAGAAACTATTTTCTGTCAATTCTTAATTTTTCTATCAATTTGCATATAAATGTTTAAGTAGCAAATTAGTTTTAGAATTTGCCACTTAAAATGACAAATGTTTACTATCTAACATAACATCTGAAGGTCAGGGATCCAGGGTTAGGGTAACTAGACAGTTCTGACATAGTGAATCAAAAGATTGATGTTAGCTTGGGCTACAGTCAACCCAGGGTCAACTGGAGCTGGGAAGTGCACTTCCACAGTCATTACTATGAGTAGGACAAGGGCTTATCCCTTTGCCCTACTGTGGTCAGTTGTTACTTAATACCTGGCTAAAGTATCACTGTGTGCAGTGGGACACTAGCCCCTCTGCTGTCCTTTTCCTTCCTCCTATGTCTTCAATGTCCCCCCACCCCCAGTAGGATCTGCCGGCAACTGTTGACAATATCCTGTAAAAGGAACCCAGCTATTATTTTTTCCAGAAAATAATTTTATCACTGCCTGGAATAAAGAGTTCTTTTAAACATTCCTAGATCAAGAAAAGGGTGACAGGAAGGCAAACATACTCACTTGAGATTACAAGGGATGTCTTCTCCTAATTTGGTTTCTGCTGCCATGATAAAACACACTAACCAAAGCCAAGTTAGAGAAGACAGAGTTTAATTATTCTTACAACTCCAGATCATAGTCCATCACTGAGAGAACCACAGCAGAAACTTGGAGGCAGGAACTGAGGTAGAGGACATGGAGGAACACTGCTTATTGACTTGCTCCCCATGACCTACTGGGTTACCTTCCTTATATAAGCCAGGACCAATGGCCTAGAGGCCACACTGTCTATAGTAGGAGGAGCTCTCCCACAGCAACCATTAATCATGAGTATGCTCCTTAGAATGTTACTAGGCCAAGCTGATATTATCAGTTTTCCAACTGATGTCCCCTATTTCAAAGTGACTCTAGTTTGTGTCAAGGTGACAAAAAAGTAACCAGCACATCTTTAAAGTAAAATTGGATCGTGTGTGTGTGTGTTAGATTAGTTCTATAACCATTTGTAACAGATAGTTTTGATAGATATTATTGAGAAATAAGGTTTTATTATCTACATTTACATAGTGATACTTAAAGGCACCATTCTGCTTATGGGAGATAAACAGAATGAAGTAATGATGAAACATTAAAACAATTGCAAAAAAATGCTGACAGAGTCCAAAAGATCAAGTTTATGAAGTGACTAAGTTTTTTAAGGTGAAGAAGAGAAATAAGTCTACGCTCAATGCTCTTCCTATCTTCACACCAGCTATCCACCTGTGAATGCTAGCTGGCAATCTGCCCTTTCCTAGTAGGGTTCAGGTATGTTGAAATATCATAGCCACAATAATCTGTGAGAACACTACAATTCCATAGATGGCTTGGTTATCCCAGAAATAAGTGAGCCTAAACTGGAAATAAGTCTGTCTTGTCCAAGAAGGTAAGATACCATCTGTAAACACATGAGCTCTTACTGCTTTGCATGCTTGCTCACACCCAGGTCTGACATGCTATTTGATTCCAAAACATGAGCAATAAGCTGAGCCAGTATTAATGGATTCATTTTACTTGTGAGTGTCCTGAGTCTCAAACATGGAAGCCAAATCCCCTGGTAACTCAACAGTAAGTGACAGACTCATGTTCTAGACTTAGATTTTGGATGAAACAATACAGGACTATCTCAGCACTCTGCTTGAAGGGAGATCTACAAAGAGAGGACTGTGACAGTGGCAGTATATAAGGCCACACAGCACCGTGGCAGCATGCTAGGGTCACACAGCAGCAACATATAAGGCCACACAACAGCATGGCAACATGTTAGGGTCACACAGCAGCATTTGATTTTGTGTTCCCTCTGAATTTAGAATTGTGTGATAGGATATTTCCAGAGTCATTTTTTTCTACATGAATACTGTGAAATTTTTATGAAGATAAACAATCTTTACTTCTTAAATCAGAGGCTTTATAAAATGAGCATCTTAAGATGTCTCAATTGGTAAGAACACCGGCTCTTCTTCCAGAGGACCCAGGTTCTGTTCTCAGCACCCACAACCTTCTATACCTCTGGTTTCAGGAGATCTAACACCTTCTTCTGGCCTCTGTGGGTACCAGACACACACATGATGCAGTCATATGTTCAGGGAAAACGCCTATACATATAAGATTCAATTAAATTAAAAATTTTAAAGTGAATAATTAGGGCTGAGAGTTTAGCTTAATGGTAGAGTACTTGTCTAGTAAGATCTTGGTTTGAATCTCTGGTAGAAGAAAGAAAGAAAGAAAGAAAGAAAGAAAGAAAGAAAGAAAGAAAGAAAGAAAGAAAGAAAGAAGAAAGAAAGAAAAAAGACAGAAAGAGAGAAAAATCATTTATTATACTCAATTTCTTAGTCATAATATCATCTCTTACATTTTTATTTAAATAAAAATATTTTAAAGAGATTAAATATAAAGAATATATACACACATACAAACATATACATATATACATATACATGTATATATATTTTTCATATCCTTTATAACCTTTATATATTATATTCTTTAAATATTTGTTTATATATTCTTTAATATTTTATATTATATCTATATGCTGCAAAACTGCAGAGAGGAAAAGAGTCAACTGACAGGGTTCACATGCTCATGTGGTTTGCATTTCATGGGGTTTGTGGGGAACATCTGGCAGGGATGAAGTAATGCTCCAACACTGGGTGAGCCTTGCAGAATCCTGGGAACTTTACAAAACTGTAGAAACGGTGTGGGTTATAGTCAGGACCATATACCTGCCAGTGATTACTAAGCTTCAAAACAGGGTTTTCTGTAATGCTTCCACTCTCCTCATTAACTCCTGTGTGTTTAAGCACTAGCTTCCCACAACAGACTTGCAAGAATTGTGTAGTTACAGCATGACATTTATGAAGACTTACGTCACAGCCTCAGGATAGAATTTTTTTACCTCAGTGAAAGGAAACTGGAGAAAGTTTTAATTATTTGTACACTTCAAGACAAAATAAATTGCTTAAAATAGTGAACTATGGTCTGTGCATCTAACAGTGTTCAACAGGAAAGTGTATATAAAATGCTTTCCACGTTGCCCTTCCCTTCTATCCTCATGATAGACCCTTGCAGCTATTTCAAGCTATCTAAGAGTTAACACATTTTTTTTTTTTTTGCCATTTTAAATATACATGCGTAAATATTTTAGGAAGCTGCTCAAAATTCACAATACTTATTTAATACTTCAGTAAATGCTGTGCGAAGCATGTTTCTGGCATTCCACATCTATCTTTGCCAACATGGTAGAAAGCTTTACTTTTTAAAATAATATGTTGATTTTCTTTTCTTGAACAAGTTCTTTAGTGGCAGAAACTGATGTAAACTCTGGAGTTCTTGGTTTAAGTGGGTGTGTTCTGCTGGAATAGGGTCTGAGATAAGAAAATTCTAGAAGATCCAGACAGAGCCTGTCTTATCAGATGGCAAAGGCTCACAGGCTGTAAAACTCCATCATTCCTGCCATTCCAGGAAGAGCAGCTGCACACCTCAGTCCGTTGAAGAGGTAAGCTGTGTGTTTAACCTTCCTGGCTTCTCCATTGCCTATCTGTGTGCACAAGGCCCATTTTGCCCTCTATACATTTTCAGTCTGACTCACCAGTCCTCTGAATTGTACAGCCGAACTAATCTGCTTAAGGCCAGGAACATTTGGTACACCCAAGTTAGATGTGAACTGTCTGTGTGCTTAGAGCAGCCTGTAAACTCCAAGGTAAGGTGCTTTTCATTCAGTCAAAGGCTGTTCCTTCAGGAAGAGGCAGTTGTAACCTACTGTTGTCAACATTCACACCAACTAAGAAAGAGAGGGAAGACTGTGTTCTACTTTGTCTGAGTACAAAGTCCACCATAATTACTTAGGCTATAAGTATACCTAAAGCTTGGTACCAGGTTAGTGAATATGTGCACACAATAACCATTTGTCTTTTTAAGCCAAAGCATTTGAGTTAACAGTTCTGGACCATAATTAGAATAAAGATGACAGAGATACACTGTGCCTTCTAGAAATCACATTAATAACTCATAACATATGCAGCATTTGAGAGTCTCTGGGAAATGTACTTTTAAAATAAAAGCTCTGTTATTGAAGTATACCTTGCAAGGCATCATTTGGACGTGGGTCATATTTTTACCTGTTTCCCCATCCTTCAGTCACCACCAGCTCCTGTGCTCTTCTGTGAAGAGCTCTTTGAACTGGAAGGCACTGTGAAACCATCATCAAACATCTAAACCCTCCTGAGCACCGTGAATGAAAACTGCGTCCTGATGCTGCAATCAAGGATGCTCATTATTTGCAGCTGATTTTAATGCCAAACACCTCTAATGATTAATGAATTCAACAACGCTATGTTCAAAACATGGTGTGGCTTCAGGAGATGCTCTGAAGATCATGGTCCTGACCAGCTAAATGACTGTTGCCACCCACAGGGACACCTCATCTCTGTCCCAATCATTGTGAAACTACTGCCACCGTTCTCAGGGGGTTGGTAATCACTGACCAAGCCCAGGATCCAACCCCCTGAGAGCCAGCTCCCTGCTCTTTGCATTTTCTCATATTTTAAAAAATTATAATCCTTAAGGGGCCTGGCATAACAGAACAGGAGTGACATGAATGTAGAAGTAGAGAATTTTGGTTTTGGGACGTGTTAAATGCAGACAAACATTTAGAGAAGGGAAAGACACAGAGAGAATAGTTAACCAAAACTTAGGAGACAGAAAAAAGTCATATGGACACCTATTACTTTCTAACTGAATTAAAAGGATTAAAATAAGTTACTGGCATCAAGGGAGAAATTTCCCACCAACTCATCACCCCACTTAAAGTATCTCCCTCCACCAATCTTGCCTAGTCTCTGCATAGTCTCCTTCCTCTCTCCCCAAATCCAAATGTAAGACCCTAGCTCAAAAGTGTTAGGCAGGTTCTTTACCTGTTCCTAAGAATATCAGCCAACAAAAATAATGTTGGATATGTAAACTGTGATGTTAGAACTAAACTAAGGAAAGATATTGTCTCCTCAGTATTCTGATGCTGAGTAAGAATGAAGACATACAAAAGCAGGCGTAACAAGGCCCAGCAAGATACCCAAAGACGCTTCCCTCATTTCTTCAGCTCCCAGACATCATTTCTGATTGATTACGTTGCCTGCTGACAAACTGGATTCCTTCCAATATAGACTTATTCTCCCCTCAGGCAGTCTGAATGGTTGCTACTCCTTGCCAACAAATAGGTTGAAGGATAAGAACGGACCTCTTTGCTTTAAGTATAAATTCAGACGAAGCCAAGTGGAGACATCTTTGGAACTCAATTGTCATGTATCTACATTGGAGACAAACATCTTTTTCCTCAAGATCCATTCTCTTGTTCTATCTTTACAAGTTTTGCAGCCAGTACCAACATGCCTGGGCATAAAGCCACATTTCTATTTCTTTTCCAGTAGGGGCATTCTGGTGGTGCAGTCCTCCCAGCACACGCTCTATACTGGTCCACAGATTGCTTGCTGCCCATGAGCTAGCATTTCAGCACCCCCAGATGGTTTCATTCCTATCCCTGGCCCATGGCTTCTCCACCAGGGAATTTTTACTGCTTTTGACAGTTTTACTAGTATTACCTCCTAAACAAATTCCAGTTAGTTTATTTCTTTTTTTCATAGTCCATTATTGAGGAAGCCAAAATAAAACTAGCTTATGAGTAGGAAACAGGAACACAAAGATACCTGTTCTGAGAGGTATTACCTGTGCTGGTCTGAGCTCCAGTTTCCCATAGGGTGACAACCCCATCAGATCCTCACATTGGTTTGTCACCTTCTCCATGTCACTGCTTTGGTCATTCACTGCTGCTACTTGGGATCTTGCCTTACTAAGTTACCCCCAATGACTTAAGTTTGCACATTCTTTTAGTTATGTGTGTGGGTGTGGTACCTGTGCATATGATTGTATACATGGGTGCATGTTCCCATAATACTATGCAAAGCCCCAAAGAGGGTGTAGTGTGTCTTTCTCTATCACCCTTCGTCTTACTCTTTCCTACTAAACATACAGCTAAGCTGGTGGCTAGCCAGTCCCAACCACCCTCCTGATTACATTCACTAAAGCACTGGAGTTGTAGGCACGGACATCCATTCCTGGCTTTTTACATAGGTTTTGAATTCAGGTTCTCAGGCCTTTGTAGCAAGCACTGTTAACCACTGAGCAAATTCTCCAGCCCTTCAACATGTTTTTTTTTTTCTGTGTATCACATTGAATTGCTCAGTGTTGATAGTTTTTAGTCTGCCCTCTCCACCCCCAGGCTTAACTCGATAAAAACTATCAACCAGTGTCGTGAGATACTCATATGCTAAAAAGAATCAGTAGAAACCTTGACAACTTTTTATATATGGAGAGCAAATATGAAGGTTACCAGATTTATATTTTTAGTTCAGTATTTAAAATCAATGTGAGTTCATGTCCTGTTTCAGTGTTTCAATTTCTGAAATGTGTGTGTGTGTGTGTTGTTATACACACACACATAGTTGTTCACTAATACATTTTTTAAAAACCCTGAAATGTTCTGTTGCCTGGTAACATGATTGTGCTTGTGTGATGTTGATTGTAATCAATCTACTGAATGGCACAAAATGCTAGATAAAGATCACTCATGACTTTACTAGTTTGTTTTCTATACTATACTTTTTAGTCGTTACTTTGAAATCCTACCTATAACCTTTACTGTAAAGCAACATGTCACACAGACATGACCACCCCTGTGTGAAGAAGAAGGATATTGTGTGTGCTCTTAAAGAATGTGTTTCATTGAAGGTAATAAGACCAGTGAGAGCTGGGCCAGAACCTATGTCAGATATTTCTAATATCCTGCATTAAAGACACAGTGGCACCATGGACAATCACAATCAGAAGCAAAAGTAACTCATTGGAACTGACTGGTTTAAATGATTCAAAAAGTGTTGTCTGTTACATACCAGAGTGAGTGGTAAGGCTGTGAGTATTGATTTGAAGGCAGCTAAAAAAATATTTGAAAACTCTGGATCAGCTGATTATGAAGAAAATGTGCTTGCCAAAGCAGATCTTCATCTAGACAGAAGTGGTTAGCACAGTGATGAAATCACCCAATGATGCATTGCTTAGAGCATATGCCTGCCATTAAGCAAAACATGAGTGTACAAAATTCACAGGCATATGGAAATACACAAAAAGTGTCAAAAATAAATAAGGACTGCTAAGATTCATAAAATTCAAATGTTATCTTGTGTTTTAGTTAGGGTTGCTATGTACTCTAGCGTCTCTGCCTCGGCCAACTACTGGCCACCACCACCACTGCTGCCATGGCTGCTTCAATGACCAGGGTTCAGAATTTCTTATCTCTGATCTATGTAGTCACTGGATTCAGTTTTGAAGGGACTCAAATGTCTTATAATTATATATAATTAGTATATGTTGTTCTACTTTATTGAAAAGCTGGCTCTGAAGTTGGGTTATGGTTCTCCCTTCTCTAGACCCAAGCATGTGTATTTAAAAGTCTCTTCTCTGTTCAATGTCAGGTGAGCCACCTGATTCTGTGACAGGGAAAAGAGGAAAAATCAAAATAGCCAAAGAAATTAGACTATTGGTTTCATTTAACTGACAAAACTTGTTGCTAAGATTAAAACCCCATCTCACAATTTATAAGACTATTATGTGCACTTTCTGTACCTCAGAATCTGTAAGCTCATTGGGTACAGTTAAAAATATGTAAATATCTATAATGTAAATATGTAAATATCTGTAACAAAAAGGCATCTCAAAACTTAAAATACAGGAGGTTGATAGTTAAAAATCTGTACACAGGTAATCTTAAAGAAATTGCATGGCATGACTCCATTTTGGAATGTAAGCAGCATGTGGCTTGGTGTCATAACTGATAACCTGCAACAGGATGGAGGCAAACACATGGCTGGCACCCATCTTTACTAAGGATAGAGAGAATAAAGGCTGTGTGACTTTACCACCATTTTGATTAAAGGTGACCACATGGTATAAACCAACCAAGACGGCAACAACAAGTCTCTAAGTTACTTTGATTTAGGATGGGTTTTTGTACGATAATTCATATCCTCAAAACAAAATCATAAAAGAAAAATGAGGTTTATAAAAGATAGGACTCAAAAGCAATGCTTATTTAATAATGTATCAAAGCTGTACTTTCATGCGTTCAGATACAAGAATGTACTCTGTTCTGGCAGCTGGACTTTGCAATGTAAGAGTGACCCAGGGAGTATTGCTTTCAAAGGCATTAAGGGTCATAGAGAGCAGCTGGTGCTTCACGCTGTGTGGCAAAACTGGCATTCATGGAGATGGCCCAGGCGAGGCTGTTGGTAAAGGGGCAGCCCAGTTGCAATGGCGGACCCCAGCAGTTTTAAAGATGATGCCACTGCCATGTGGTGACCACCAGGTACAACTTTCACAATGAAATGGAGCTGGCAGGAGCCTAGAAGACAGGTTGAGGATAGAGCCAGGGAGGGAACCTGGGCCCCTTGGAGGAGGCCAGATGATCATGAATGAATTCCAGATATTATATATTGGGTTGTTTGCATTGTTAGAGTTTGGCTTTTCCTTGTCTACATGGTGGTTGTGCCTGTTTCTTCCCTCTTAAAGTTAAAAAAAAAAGTACTTTGTTTTTTGATATTGGAGGAGCCCACAATTGAGAGATCTTAAATATTTTTAATGAAAATTTTGAATATTTAGATAAAGATTCTAAAGAGTTAGGACCACAGCTATGAGTATCAAACACTAAACACCAGAAACTGGAATATTCCTATCTTATAATCCAGCAAGACAATGACCTAAGCATCTGGCAGAGTCTACAGAATGTCTCTCCTTACCTAAGGTCTACTCAGGTGAAGAGGGGCTGAGGTAAGCATGTATGTATGACCAACGCCTCCTTGTCTTTACTAACGTTGTTAAGCTTTGACTATTTTGGTATACTGAGTCACACAAGAAACTCTGATATCAGGTAATGGCGCGCTATGAAAGGACTGGGAAAGTAAAGTTGCCAGTTTCCCTATTAACTGTATTTATGAGTTAAAGTTTTATTTTGATGCTAAGAGATTTGGTTAAAAAATTGCTAATTTTTAATGCTAAACCTAACAGTGATAAAACTGCAAATCTTAAATCTTAATCTTATAAAAGTTACTAACCTACTGAGAACTATTAACGATGATTAATACATGTGAGTTAATGGTCAGTCACCTTCTAAACGACCAAGTTCTTCAATGTGTTTAGAACTACACTTGTAGTCATGCTAAGTATTAATGTAAACTAGTTATAGAAAAAGCTTTATTTAGCCTCCTATATGTGTTTTAAGAGTAGGAGCAAGTAACTAAAATCAAATAAAGTCTGCTTAAAATTGAGTTTCCTTAATAGATGGCTCTCAAAACTTTTCAGAGATCTGCTGAATGCAGCATTTTCAATGTTTAATGGAAAAAAGCTTTCTGTGATACAAAAAATGCCAGACCCTAGTGGCAACACTAAACAGATGGGGCACAGACATGAATTGGGGCCATGACAACTACTGGGAAAAACTGTCCCATGTCTCAAATGCTGCCAGGGTCCTACACAAACTGTGAATATTGTTGTGTTGACTGCCTTACCCTGCTTCGGTCAAAGTAGGCCAACTCTCCCAAGTTCCTCATTTATAAAAAAAAAAATCTCTCAGAACTTCTGGTTCTGGCAGAAGGCCTATGGTGTCCTGTATAGCAACGGGAAGATATAACGAAAGATCCTATGTGATAGCTGGAGACCTTTGACTTCTGCTCCCAATGAAGTCATCAAGACCCTGGGAGCCTACTAGGATAATTCATCCAGGTAGCGGGTAAGTCTCAGTCATTTTAATCAACACAGAGTCCATTTGGTTTATACTTCTTGCTATAACTGATCTTTCTGAGGATAACTATAACTCATTCTCCTCAGGTCTCTGATGGCTATTTGTACCTCTGTCCTTTTGGCAGTGACAGTCAAATAGCTCCTTTCCCAAGGCTGCAGCTACCTTGTTATCTCATTTCATGGAAAAATCCCCTTGCTTTTTCTAGAGCTACTTGATTTCCTGCTGAGAAACAAAGAGAAGTTTGCTGTGCTCACAGGCTTCATAATAAAATATCAAGAGGTTTTAGGTAAAACTTTTTACTATTTATTTAAAGGACCTTGCTTTGCAACTCCTGCTGTCAGTAATCAGTTGTTTGTGTCTCATGGTACATGGATAGAAAAAAGATTTCAAGCTGATGTTGTGAGGGTCTAAAATTGTTTTGTGGTGTGTAAATGAAAGTTGAAGAGGTTTAAGAAAATGGTTTAAGGTGATGAAAACCTTTCAGACTTCTTTCCCTCACTATGCTATTGTTATACTAAGATTTTAAAACTTCAGAGTTTTAATATTGAGTTCTAATAATCTGGTAAAGTACTGAATACTTTTGTCATTCTCAAGTTCAAGATTCTAAATTTCTTTTGGTTGTCTTCTTAGTATAGACCTAAAGGTGCTTTTCATCAGCCTAAAACCATCTCTGTCCCATCTATATATCCAGCCAGCTCTCCGGACAAAAGAAAGAATGTTCCTGCTTTTTAACCCTAAGCTTTTGCTATGACTTCATAGCGCTTGTTCCACTTCATGGAGTCCACTCCTCCTCGTCTACAGACATTGCTAACTGCTTTTTCTACAAGGTAGATTTCAGCACAGATTATGAACAGTGATAATGCTAATCAATGTATCTAAAACTTTATCTCTTTTTTTTAAACTAAAATTAATGTAAGCTTCAGGGTTTTGCAACTTAAGTTCACCTGTCACAGGCCAAATGGACTCTAGATAAGTACTACTGTCATGTCAATCAACAGCAAAGGCTATCCTACCTAGTGCCTGTTCCTAAGAGGGAAGCTCTAAATTTAAGATTTTCCTTCAAGTTTCTTTAACTTCTCTTTCTAGTCTATATTTGTCCCATCAGGTTTCCACTCAGCAGATAGACACCCTCCAAAAATCAATTCTGGTCTACAAACTACTCCAAATGGCTGCTAGCCATGAACTTGATAAAAGCTGATATGAACCAGTCCAGCCAATATAATTGTTCCATGTCTCTTCAGGTGGGTTAGAGCACCAGCTGCTTCTGGATGAATGCCTCATTGCCTGAATCTCCTCTCGGCCTTTCACTAACATTCCAGCCTTCCTGGGCCCTGACAATGATGCCTTAATTTCAGCAGAAAATAGTTTCAGAAAAGAGTATGTTGCCTCTTATCATCAACTAAACACTGAAATGTTAGGTCCAAAGGAAACACCCTGGCAAAGGAGACAAAATGGCTATCTATGGTGCCTATTAGCATACCAGGACTCATGTCCACCTGATAAAATTAAATAGGTCAAGATTTATCGACAAATAGATTCATTACCTCAAATAGTTCTATAATACAATAGGGCACTTGACCTGCTCTACGCAAAACAAGAAGCCTATTGTGTGACTATAAGAGAAAGTGTTTCTATGCAAGCCATTTGGAAATCATTAGAGGTTAGAGATAAACACACACACACACACACACACACACACACACACACACACACACACAGTGCTAAAATAAATGACTGGTTCCTATTCTCATATTTGGGCTCCTCCTGGGTAGTAACACTGATGTCAGTCATCGTGGGGCCTTTGCATTGACACTTCTGTTTCTGCTAATTACTTCTGGACCTTACATCATTAATGCCTTAACTAGATACATAAATTCCTGTCTGGGTGCCATAAAGCTAGTGGTGTCAATATAAACCGTTACCCACCACAGACTCAATGCTTTGACTAAAGATTCAACTCAAGTGGGGAATGTGATGGTTATGTTATGTTTTAAGTTTAAATTACTGTGCTTATGAGGTCTATGAAACAAAAATGTCTCTAACTGTAAGGTCCACTTGCCCAAGGACAGATAACTTCCTGGGATGCTGAGGGCCGATCATGTAAGATACCAAAGCATGTTTTCACTTCTGTAAACAAGCTTGATTGCCCCAACTGTGCAGGGTGTTGTATGCTTGATCACACATAGGTAAGGGGTATTCAGGCAGGAAGTATGTCAGGATGTATGCTTGCCACTGATTGGATGAAGGTGAAAGTATGTAGCCTTGTGGGTTTTGCCTCTATAAGCCCTGACTAAGGTAATTTGGTGCCATACTCTGGAATCCCTGGTATAGACCTGGCCAGTGTCCATTGTCCTGACTTGTATTTAATAAAGCTTGCTACAAATTTTGTTCAAACTTGTGATAGTGATCTTATTCTTGCTTAGTGGGATTAACATCATAGCTTGCATATGATGCAACATTAGATATGCTTATATTTTAAAGATTATTTTATTTATAAATTAATTAACTATTAAATTGTTATTTAATATTGTTGCTTGATTTATTTTCAAAGTTGTATTAGTTTCACAAAATGAGTTGAAAGCTATGTTGGCATTATACAGGTTTGTAATTATCAATTTGAATAAAGATCATATCATTTCTTCCAAAATTGTTTAAGAGAATTCACTACTGAACACTTCATTTTTAACAGGGTAGTTTACGGTTGTCAGAACACAGTCTTAGAATGTTGCTGTATGAGGAGAATTCTGAGTGCTTATGAGAACACTCCAAGCAAACAGGACAAGAGCCCTGTGACCTCAGTTTCTTCAGATCGTTCTTGGAATGTGCATTTGCACCCTTCCCATGTGTAGCAGAGAGGAGTGGGTTTGCTTCAGATTGCCTATTGGCATTTGCTATTGTGATTCACAATGTTCACAGATTTACTCATATGACCATTTTTAACCCTCGAAGTATGAACTTTTTGATGTTCTAGATAAAGTTAGTTATTGTGTGAGATTTTAGTTCATCTCATCCATCGGGTCCATTCTCCCAGACCTCACCATCTCTAGAATGGGAACATATGGTACTAAATTTATCTTCTTCAATAGAAAGAAGAGATGTTTAAATCTCTCTCTCTCTCTCTCTCTCTCTCTCTCTCTCTCTCTCTCTCTCTCTCTCTCTCCCTCTCTCTCTCCTCTCTCTCCCCTCTCTAATGACTTTCTGTTTCAATAATTTTTCCATCACAAAGCCAAGAGGAAACAAAACAGAAAATAGGGAAGGAATACCCAATCCTCTTGCATTTCTAAATGGTTTCCATCATTTGCCTAAGCAACCAAGCTGCAAGTGCAAGGTTAAAGAAGCAATGGTTCAACTAGACTTCATATCATCGTAGAGAAACGTGCGACTGGTAATGATCTCTCCAGAACCATACTATTGGAGGACAACCTGGTCATTTTTTCCCCAAACATCTTTAAAACATATAGTACTTTGAACACCCTCAAACTAAAAACTAGTATACCAGGTATTGTAAAGATTTATTGGTAGGCAAGATTACTTGCTATGCAAACACGAGAATTTGAACCTTGGAATCCTGGAAACCCATGTAAAAATAGGATAGTGTGTGTGTGTGTGTGTGTGTGTGTGTGTGTGTGTGTGTGTGTGTGTAATACAAACACTATGAAGTACAGAGAAAAGAGGATACTAGCCCTAGGTTCAATGGAAGACTTGTCTCAAGGGACTAAGGCAGGAAAGGCATGATAGAGTAGGAACCCTATGCCCTCTTCTGGTCTTCACATGTGCATGGGTGCATGAATTGGCACATACATCACATACACATACATGTTAAAATAAAAAAAGAACAAAGTTAACTGTATTAGAGGCACAGAACTGTGCATCTTTACAGGGATCCTCACAGGTTATTCAAAGCGTATAGTAAGCATTTGAAAACTATATGGCTTATGAGTTGGTGGGATAATCTCTGCAATAAGCACTCAGAATCACAGTACACGGTTGTCGAAGTTATGGAGTGGGACATTTAATTTCCACAACATGCTATGTGCTTCGTAGCATGGAAGCATAATTCACACTATCTCAAGAGAAGAAAGCACATGACAAATAGTCCCTATTCTATGTCTCCTCTACTATCGAAGGAGTTGGGCCTTCGTTCCACTTTCAAAGGAAGGTTTCTATGCTGAAATCCTAACTCTAGTACTTCAGAATGTGACTTTATTTGGAAACAAGATCAAGCAGATAAAGTTGGAGGAAGTCATAATAGCAGAGTTAGAGAGCAAGCTGCTAATTCGGTGTGACTGGTATCATGTACACACGTGGGCACACACACACAAACACACAGTGTCATAGAAAGAAGGCAGAGACTGGAGGGATGAATTATCGATAAGTCAAGGAACACTAAAGACCACCAACCATTAGGATTTGGAGATGAGTCTAGTTCCTCATGACCTGTGAAATGATTTTTGTTTTTCCACAGGCTGATCTCAAAGCTTTGGCCTTCAGGACTTTGCAACAATAAATTTCTGTTATTTGTAATAAAATCAGGCATCACTTCTTAATGTCTGAGATAGGTTTTAGGAATGTATCCTTGGGTGATTTTATCTCTGGACATCATAGAATGGTTTGCTTATATAGGCCAAGACATATACATTATCACTTGTGCTAAAGCCTTGCTGTGATAGGCTGTTTTAGCAACTGTCATTGACTAAAATATATTCACGTGTGTTGTGTGATTATACTTGTACAGGTCTGGAAATTCGCATATCATTTCAGTGGTAAAAATGTATGTGTACACAAAAGTACCTTAAAATGTATGTTCAAAATATTAGCCCAGTTAGCTCTCAGCAGTACATTGGGTAATCTTTACTTGCTGGCTTTCGCTTATTTTGAGATTTTAATGAATAGGCATATTGTGAGTGTATAAAAATAGTTCTAATCACATTGATGATTAGTCAAAAGGTCTACCACCACCATCTACTTTCAAATGCAAGTGCCAGTCTATCTGGTATGTTTGTCCCCATGGCATGCCTGAGAGGGGTGGGACGTCTCACAGAGTTGGCTGAAGATCCTTCTAGGTCATTCACCAACTGTATTACTGAGCAAATGTACTTTAGAAGGCCACTGTAAGACGTCAGTGAAGACAGGCTGGGCCAAGTGGTGCAAGTTGGAAGGTAAGAAGAATAAAGAACACGATGTGCTCTTCAAATCGCCTACTTCTGTTAATAAACATGTTATTTTCTGCCAAGCTTTCTAACGTTCAATGCTGCTATCAATTTTACACACACAGCACTTTTTCATCTTTTACATTTTATTATTTCTTTGACAATTTTAACTTCTATACACATATTTTGATCATACTAAGTCCAAAATTTTTTCCCAGATCTATTTCCCCTTCTCTAGCCCAGTTTTGTGTCTTTCTAAAAAAAAAAAAAAACAAACAAAAAAAAAAAAACTTTTAAGCCCAATTTGTGATGCCCAAACATTCTTGTATGTCTGGCCTTCCACTGAAACATGGTTTAGTTATGGGGGCTATTACCCTTGAGGAAACTGACACTTTTATCCTCAGCAGCTAGTGATTGGCAGTCGCTCCAGGTTTAGGGGTGGGAATATGCACCCAACTTTTCTTTTCACGCTGGGATTTTTTGTCTGGATGGATTTTGCACAGGTTTTGTGTATTCTGCCGTAACTACTGTGAGTTCATATGTGCAGCTACCTTGCTGTGTCGTTTTCTTGTAGCCATCTACTGTCTCCTGTTTTTACACTGTTTTTACACTTTTTCCACCCAATCTTCTACTAGAATCTCTGAGCCTTGTAAAGGAGGGTACACACACACACACACACACACACACACACACACATACACACACAGATACTCGTATGTATTCCCTTTATAGCTAAGCCTTCTGCAGTTTCTTATTCTCTGTATCAGCTGTGGGTCTCTATGTTAATCACTATTGTAAATAAAAGCTTCTCTCAGATGATGATTGAGATTCATCAATGGGTATAATTAAACATCATTAGGAGTTGGTTTAATACTACATTTATTTAGGAACATAATAGGTTCTCTGGCATAGTACGTGTTCCCCTGGCACCCATGATATACGTAGCCATAGGTTCTTTGTTTGATAATTGTACCTAACCCTCAAGAGATATGAAGCCGCAGGGAGTGGGGAGGTCTGGTGGGGGGACATCCTTTTGGAGATGGGGGTAGGGGGAGTTGTGGTATGTGGAACATTTGGAGGGTGGACCAGGAGGGAGATAAAGTCTGGACTGTAAAAAAAAGATTAAAAAATTAAAAAAAAGATTACAAATAAAAGAATACAGGTTCACCTCTCTTTCTCCTGATAAAAACAAGTTCAGCTAACACCTGAGGTTCCTGAAATGCTTCCCCATGCTAATGAGGCATCTCAGTCCCTTAAGCCTTCAGCTAATAATGTTTGGCCACCCTAGGTAATCCTAACCCCTACCCCCAAAACTATATAATCCTTGAATCACCTCAAGTAATGTTAACTTGTCTCCTCAAAGCTAGTCCTGGTATATCATCATTACTATACATATTCACAAGGCTACATAATCCTCTGATTCCTACCACCACCCCTAACCTCCTCCATCACCTCTGCTCCATTTGCCCTTAGTTGACTGATATGAGCCAACAATCCCTGAGGGGCAGAGAGGGTCACATTTTCTTTTCTTTTCTTCTCTCTCTCTCTCTCTCCTCTCTCTCTCTCTCTCTCTCTCTCTGTTTCTTTCTTTCTTTTTTTTTGGTCAGGGTCCCACTATGTATCTCTAAGCTAGCCTAGAACTCCCAATATAGACCAGGCTAGCCTCAACCTCACAGAAATCTGCTTGTTTCTGCCTTCTGAGGTCTGGAACTAGATGCATATGCCATCACACCTGGCCTCTCAGCACATTCTGAATCATGTTATAATCTCTTCCTAGCTAGCCATTTCTTTGTCTAGGTGCAGTGTTTCTCAGGATCTCCATGTTTCACTCTAATCATGGGCCAGTACCTATCAGGCTTCCGGAATTAGTATTCAATCCAAGTGTTTTCCCCTTGTAACTCTGGCCCTCGACTTCAGGAAGGATTCCAGCATGTCAGCAATCTGTCTATCAGGTACAAGCAAAATCATCAGGTGAAGTCATGGTACAAAAGCAGAGTCAAGCAGTCTGCTGTGGAGCAGAGCAGATGGGTGGGTGAGCACATCCTGTCAACACCACAGAGGAATCTCTTCATATTTGGCACACCAATCCTCCAAATTACAAACCTAACCTCGGTTCTCACTCCCAAGAAGAGGACAAAATTCATGCATTCCCCATCATCAATGGTGAGACTCATTTGGCTTAAGTAAATTCCCAAACATCCAAAAGAATTAAAGTGTTTATAATCTTGCTAAGTATCTAGAGATTTCATGAATTCCCCAGATGTCTTCCTGGGCATATGTCCATAACAGATTTCTGAATTTGTTTTTCCTTAGGGAGTGGACTAGTAAATGAATATTCTATAAAATATACAAGATAAATAAAATTTTCTGAAGAAACAGAAATCTTTTTGAGCAATAAAACTCCCTGAGAAGTTATTTTTGAGGGCACTTAGCTTTAAACTTTGCCTTATTTTCTGGTTGCTTTGATAGTAGAGAAGAAATTGAGTTAAGAATGAGAAGAAAGATTTAAACTTCTTAAAGTCTTGTCTTGTATTACTAGATGATAGATACAGATATAGGCTTGTGTCTTTTGTACTACTGTTTTCAGTGGGGAAATCGTTGACACCCTGTGCATGAATGAGGAGTCTGTATTAATGGAGAGAATTCAGGAAGATGATCTAGAACATGGAGTTTGGTGTCTGGGCATATTCACATTATTTATGACTTACTTGTCTGACTTCAGGAAAATGATTTGATCATCCCATTTATAAGCAAGGCTATTAAGTAGTCCTCAGAATGTAATAAGAAATCGATAGGACAATTAGAAAACTGCTTTTATCTACACGTTAGAACTAACACTATTTGTATATGGTTTATGGTTGCCTCACTATGCACTTTTTTTTCAGTGGGAAGATAACAGAAACGCATGCACGCACGCGCGCACACACACACACAGCATTACTAACAGTATAATACTGAGAAAACTATGTTTATAAAGATCTAGAAGTTTGGAGAGAGTTCATTGAATTGTAAATATAGTGTCATCATTAACAAGGTCTTCCCCAGTTTCAGTCTCATAGTTGTGATACAGGTAAGACACTGCTGAAGGTTTCGCTAACATTTAACCACTACAAGCAAGCAAATGATGTGACATTTCCGATATCCATGTGAAGACTCCACAGCTTTAAAAAAATAAATTAAATTAAATTAAATTAAATGGGCCCAAACTCTAGCACATGACTGATTCAAAACCCACATTTCTTCAAGCTTTAGGTGAATTTTGCATATCAACTAATCTCTTTCATTAAACAGACAGCATTTAGTACACAAAACAAGCCAATGATAGCTCTTTAAATTTTCTGTTTTCTATCACATCAAAAGACACACTACACACAGCACATACATATACCCCACACTCTACATACACCCCCCACATATCACATCACACATATACTTACACACACACCCTACATACACACCCACACGCATATCACACCACACATATACTTACACATACACACACACACACACACACACACACACACACACACCACATATACTTACTCACAGACACCATTTCCATTGTCCATTCATCTGTTCAAATAACCTAATTTTACCACCTATATACAGACCATTCACTGGGCCTGTTATGCTATAACTTTAAAGATTGTCCCTTTCACTGCTCCATTAGAAGAATGGTCTAGAGGAGAGTGGCCTAACTTTCATGATCCTTTAAAGTCAGACCACGAGTGACAGAATAATAGTGTACATCTGACCTGTGGGCAATGAATCCATATGCTAGTTTATTGGCTTAGGATATGACCTGGGGTTGACAGTTAGGTTAAACTGAAAAAGTGATCAGCCAAGGCAATCACATTCCTTCCTGCAGGGTATCTGATGAGAATCCTGGGCAGAATGAGTGAGATTCACCAAGGGAATATGCTGAGAAGACAGGCAGGACCCTGTCTAAAATGTTGGCATGGCAGCCACCTTGCTTAGGACTCTTGTTGCCTGGGTCACTTACCACTATTTCAACTCTTACCTATTGTTTTGACCAGGTTCTCCTCTGTTACTAAATGGTGAGCAGGTCTTTAATATCTCTTTCTTGTCCACAATCCACTCTGTTTTTGTGAGGCAATCTCTTTTATAACTAAGACTAACAGCTTATCATGTACGTCTATGGAGTCCTTACAGTTCTCCTTCTCAGGAAGGGACTGTGTTCTCTAGAATTCATTTATCCATCCTCCATCATGTTTCTCTCTTCCTGCCTTTCCTCACCTCTTCCACTCAATATTGAGTAAACCTTTGGGCCTGGGACCTATAGAAGGATTAGTAGCTATTCTTGAAGTAAGCCTTTCTTTATTCCAAGAGCTGTACTAAATCTTCGGAATTTGCAGATGAATAAGACAGTATTCTGCCTTGGTGTGAATGTATGCTTCAGATAACATAAGGGGTCAGCTTCAATGAGCAACATCTCCCTATCCAGGCCGACACCCAAGTGAAAAATAATTCTCTAGTCAGTTGGGGTTGGGTAAGAAGGGAAATTGAGCATGATCCAAGCAGAGGAATTGGCATGTTTGAAAGCCACCTCATCAGCAAGAAACCATCAGCAGGACTTTCAAATGTCCAAGAAATATGAAACATGTGCAGAGCAGGAAATGGGCGTTGGAAATGGAGATCTGGACTTCCTCCCATGTACAGGTTTGCTTGGGTTATGAGTTAGATTCAACTTTCTCTTTCATGTGTCTCCAAATGTACGTGTGTGTGTGCATATGTGCATGTATCAATGGATGGTATGTGTGTGTGTGTGTGCATGCGCTCACATGCACATGCACATACACATGCACAAGTATGTTTGAAAACCAGAGGGCAGCTTTTCGTATTTGTTTGTTAAGCAGTATTCAAAGTTATTTGTTTGTTTGTTTACTTGTTTACTTCTTCATTCATTGATTTAGAGGCAGATCTCTCCATGATTTGACTGAAGAGCAAGCCCCAAGGATATTCCTGTCTCTCCCTTCCAGTCCTGGGATTATAAGTACACACCACCATGTCTGCCTTTTGCCACGACTGACTTTGGGGATCGATTAGGTTCTCATGCTTGCAAAATGAACACTTTGTTGGCTGGACCATCTCCCCAGTCTGGGTTTCCCTCACTCTTGTGACTTCTGAGGAGTCTGAGGCAGAGGCTAAAGGGTGGAGGCTATTTAAGACAGCAGGGCTCAGCCCTGTGGAGAGCAGAGTTCAAGCTCCCACATTGCAGACCTCAGCACACCCTCTATCCAGCAGCCTGCTGCTCTCGGAGGAGTTGCAGTCAGAAGCACTCATCTGTCAGGACCCTCGCTCACCTACCATGTGCATGGTTTCTTTTAAAACTCCTGACACTGTGGGGAGGCAGGAAAGAGGCGTTTTCTCAATGTCCAGGTGAGGAAACATATTCTTACCAAAAAGCTAAGCCGATACATTAAACAAGAACGTGCATAAATGTAACAGAAGTGAAAAATACCCCACAGAAGACAGAGGCACTAAGAAGCCATGCTCCTTGAAGGTCTAGAATTCTTTTTTTTAAAGTAAGACATGACTATTTTTCCTCCTTACCTTTATACCTGTGACAGGCAGAGCTTGGACTCTTCTTGAAAGAAATTTCCCTGTATTATTTTCCCCTGTTCTGATGGACTTTCATCCCAGCTGCCCTAATAAACTCTGGAAGCCGCATGTGCTAAATTCTGGGGTACTGCTGAACATCATGCATGTATCCATTCATATTCCAACTGAACACAATTTTGTCAGAAGGTTATAATTAAATCCACCACATTAACTTAGCTTTAAATACATCAGGCCCTTAATGGCAGACTGCCACTCAGGATTTTGATGTTTTATATCACAGTTCACCATTTTGTTTATATTGGGTGGTGTGCTTCATCCATGCAAAGCAAAAGAATGACAATAAAGTATGATAAGATTATTGACTTTATAATAAAAGTTGCTTGTAGATATTTTATGTGAAAAAATTATTTTAAGTAAAACGTGCTTGGTTAACTAATCATGAGTAGAAAAATGAAGCCAAATATAAAAGATAATAGATATCTGTTGAATTTTTTCCAAAAAAAATAGAGAGATTCCTGGCAATTTCAGAAAAGGTCTCAAATATGTATCTTGATAGGTCCCCAAATAAGACAGTATTGTCTTTTAAATCTTATTTGAAACTTTAGGATAAGAGACACTGAGCACTTGCCAAATGGGAGAAGACTGTAGCATTTAAAGAAAATACAGTGTGGAGCCAGTTGGTCAAGTCTTGGCTTTGGCATTCCTAATGGTTTTGTTTACAGTGAGTTAGTTAGGATCCTGGAGCCCCAGGATGAGATGACACCATAAAAAGCAGCATGAGACTTTATATGAAGCTCTCAGAAAAATGTGAAAATGAGTACTTATATTTCTACAAGTTTGAAAGTGTGGCCATTGTTATATACACTTTGCTATAGGCATCAATCAATTTTTACTGATAACAGGAATTATGCATGCTATCTCTTAACAGCAAGAAAGCAGAAAAGGGTGGGATATTTCTTAGAGAACATAGCTTTGAATTTAGGTTCAGAAGTGGGGATAATATAAATCCTAGTGCTACCATTTAAATAGACCACATACATTTCTTGGTGGGCTGGCCTCACCTGGGAGGTAAAGGGGCATCAATGTAAGTTAGAATAGGAATATGAGGTCCAGAACAGTAGACATGTTACAATATAATTAGCTATGGACATCAGAGAATGAGGACTGGAGGAATCCAGTAAGTTGATTCCATAAGGGCACAATATAGGACATCTGGAGCTGCAGCACAGTCCTAGGGGACTAGGCAAGCCACACAGATCCATCAGGGACAAGAAGTCCCCAGTACTGTTCCAGCAGGGCTAACGTTTGAAGCATTAGTTTGTCCTGAACAACACAAACATGCTGGGGTATAAACCCAGAGCTTATAAACAGCAGAAGAAAGTAATGTGTTTACTACAAATTTTTACAGAGATGAGAGAGAGAGAGAGAGAGAGAGAGAGAGAGAGAGAGAGAGAGAGAGAGACAGAGAGACACAGAGACACAGAGAGAAAGACAGAGAACATTTGCAGAACCGAAATAACAAAATAACAAATTAAGAAAGACCAGTAGAAGATTGGATGGTATGTTCA
This sequence comes from Arvicanthis niloticus, assembly GCF_011762505.2. Classification (NCBI taxonomy): domain Eukaryota; kingdom Metazoa; phylum Chordata; class Mammalia; order Rodentia; family Muridae; genus Arvicanthis; species Arvicanthis niloticus. The sequence goes on along the minus strand of NC_047660.1, from coordinate 97,976,304 downwards.
TGGCTTTTCAAAATATAAAAGCAGGATAAATTGGATATTTTATAATATTTTCAAATAATGGTTTAAGAGCTTTGTAGGACATAATTTCTTATCATGTAATAAAGTAAATAAGTGGCCAGAGTCAGATTTGTGTTCTGAATCTCTGGTTTTGAAAGGTTAGGAAAAGTTCCCTCACGCCATGACTTAATAGAGATCAAGGGTGGAGAAGCGTTGCTCAAAAGTGCTGGAAAGCAGTTGAGGCTTTCCCATCATGCTAGCTATGTTATTAAGAGTTTAAGTTTATTTCCTCTACAAGCTCTTCATAAGGGAAGAACATGTAAAATATATCTTCCCCTTAAGAGGATGTGTTTGGATGTGAATCAGTTCAAATGGTCCATCCACAGGAAAAATTTTACAACATTAGTTACTAAAAATCACCCACATGTATGACTGTACAGGAGTGATGTATCTATAACTCTGACTTTCATGACTTTCTTTCGGCCCATTCCATTCTTTACCACTAACTACCAAATTACGTCTTGTCAAAACCTCATTATTTATCCGTTCAGTTGTAAGTATTGTTATGCTTCCCTCTATGTTCATATAAAACACACAGACACACTCAAACACACTCACACATGGTTTTGTAAAGACCGTGTTGTTTGCTGGGCAGGTGCTGATGGACCACATCCTTTCCATACTGACTAATGGAGAAATTTATTATTCCTCCATTTAAAGTTTATGATGTGTTTAAAAAAGAAAGAAAAGCTTATTTGCTTTCTTTTCTGTTTTTACGAATTGTTTTGAAGCAGCATCTCACTGTGTATCCTAGGATGATCCCTCTGCCTCAGCCTCCTTAGTCCTTGGGGTACAGTTGGATGCCACCATGCCTGGATTCATTTTTGACAGTTAGTATACAGGCATCAACCTCCATGTAAATAAATATTAACTTAATTTATTATTTTTAATGGTAGCATATTTCATTAGTTGCACTAATTACACCTTTAAGTGTTTTTTCCTATATGTTTTTATTGGTTGTTTCCATTTTTCTACTGTAAATGGTGTGCCTTCCAACCTTTACATGTGAAAACCTGATCCTCCAAGTGGCAGTATTAGATGGTGGCACATTTAGGACCTGAATCACTTAAAAGGTCAGAGACCTCATGAACAGCATTGGTGCTATTACAAAGGGCAAGTGAGGGCACAAGGAAGGTGCCATCTGTGAACTAGAAAGTGGGCTCTTGCCAGGCACAGGATCTGCCAGCCTTTGATTGAAACTTCCAGCCATCAGAAACATGAGAAAGAAATCTCTCTGATGCAACAACTATTCAGTTTAATGCAATTTTTGTATAACAACAAAGGGACTATCTAAACATACATCTGTATGTGGACTTTATTTTCACAGGTATAGATGCTGACAAGGATTATAGCTTAAAGACTGGAGACTCTCAGCCTCAAAGCCACATTCTATCACTTCTTCAACGTCTATAGGGGAAGAGAAACTGGCTATGGTAAGTGATCTATCCTGACCAATGAACATTTTTTTCCAGATCACCGACTGTTTACCAGTGTTCTGAATGGGGCTAGTAAAAGACACAGAGATAGAACAAATGTATATTGTACTAGATGACTATACTTCCACCTGATGCACTGTCATCTGCATATAGGGTGCTTCTGTATCAGAGCAGCTTCACACATCAGTACACACACACAGATGCTTGCCTGCCCAGTGTTGTTATCTCTCTGTCTCAAGTCAAGATGGCCAATAGTACAATGTAATACAGTGTGATACTTCTTGTGAATAGATAAGAAGTAATAGAAGCCCAGAGAATGGAGTGAGTCACTCAGTTTAGGGGCAAGAAATTAGGAGGAGTATGGGACATACTTTATTGAGGAACTAACATTTCAGCTAAGAACAAACATCTCCTCTAGGCCTAGAATGGGAAGAGAGAAATAATCACTGGGGTAAATAGCAGTGCCTTTGGGCTTTGAAGAGACAATGTGTCTCAGACTCATGTTTTTTCAACATTGATGCATTAGAGAATTACCCACAGGGGCTTGTTTTGAATGATGGCTGATGAATGTCCATCTTCCCAGCATTCTGATTTGCTGTCCAGAAAGCTATGATCTAAACAAACTCACTCAGATTGACTAGGTCTTTGAAATCTAACAATAGAGACCTTGTTTGTAGGAAAAAAATTATGTTGAAGAATGAGTGATATTTCAAGTAAATGACCATGTGAGATAGTCATATGTTCTATCACAAAATGATGTTAGGTTTCTGAACATTGGGGGGAAATAAGTTGAGAACTAAAGTATTATTTTGATATTTTTAAAGTCATACCTTCTCGAAAAGTTCTAGTTGATGACTAAGTAAATGAATGTGAGACAGGGGTTAAGGAAGGCAGCTGAAAGGCCCTTCAACTCTGAGTATAGCAGATTTGCCTGACTTGGGAACAAGGAAAAAAAGCAAACCAACCAACCAACCAATATTAAGGCTGTCAGCCTCTCAGCAGATAAATGTATTTGCTGCCAATTCTCACAATTGGAATTCGATCCCAGGAATCTACCATAAGTGAACATATGAGAGAATCAACTCCCATATGTTGTCTTCTGACTTCCACATGTGCACCAACCATGCATGGCCTTAGTGTACAGAGAGGGGGAGAGAGAGAGAGAGAGAGAGAGAGAGAGAGAGAGAGAGAGAGAGAGAGAGAAACAGTATCAGAATAGCAAACTGAAAGGCAATAACAGAAGCCTTCTTAAAGAACTTTCTTGAAGAGGTTAAACTGATCCAATCAGGCATTGTGTTTCAGGTCAATTCACAGGAAAGATGCGATTATCTCTGGACTGTGATGTAAACACGCATCACACTTATGTAGTGAAAGCCAGATACACACCCTTGTCTCTGAGTCTGAAGCACAGAACAGGCTCTTACATAATTTCCTAGCTGGTCTGTGTTAGCGCCTGTGATTAATTCTACATGACGGGCTTTGAACTTTCTGTTCAGATGGCTTCTCTAGCCTTCCAGAGCTCCCAGCAAGAGGAAATGTGTGACCCACAGACTTCACTCCTGATAACTATCATTCCAGTCAAGAACATTGGCATCGCTCCATGCGGCCTCGTGAGTAACCATTTTTGTGCCTTGCTCCTGTCTGCAGACAGACAGGACTCTTGAGGTGGCTTTTAAAAACAGAAACAAATCAGAGACACGATATAAGTTCCCTCAGCCCAAACCCTAGAGAAAGCTTATCAAGGATTAGACTGAAAAAAATACAGTAGTGACGGTAGAAAAAAAATGATACTAGGGAAGTCCTTCTCACTTATACTACCCTCTCTTTAAAGCCCCCTGGAGTATACTTCTAGCTGGAGCTTCCAGTCAAGCAGTGAGTCTCAGAGATCTGAACACAGAACAGGAACTAGCCCAGTGCTGACCAACTTTTCCAGCTTGGACAAATCCTCCCAGCTCTCCATCTGTGATGCTTCCCTACCCATACTTATCTAGGGCTCACAAGGGTACAGGAGAGAGACCAGAGCTCCATTGGAGGCTTCTCCTCCTCCCTCCCACCTCCCCTGCTTCCCCTACCAGACCCTGCCAGCAAGCTGCAAAGGAAGGTGATTGGAGTTCCTGCACAAATGCATCTACATTTCACCTAGGATCCCAATGTTACCTCGACACTACCTAGCAGCCCCAGAACCGCACCTGGAGCAGGAAGGATTGAAGGAGGTTGGACCCCTGGCTATGAACAGAACAGAGAGCGCCCCACTTGACCTCTTTCTACCTGGCAGCTCAATGCCTCCCAGCTACTCACCAACTCCAGGGCTCGCAGGAAGGCAAGGGGTTCCTTCAATGCCCGAAAAGTGCCCGCAGAGGCCAGCTACAAATGAACGAGAAAGGGGAGAGAAAGCAAAAGTATGAGCAGAGGGCTGGGGACACCTGTCCAGTGTGTCGACGTTCCTGGCGTTTCCCAATCCTAGGCCAGCCACCCTGCCCGTTCTGTTCAGTTCTACCTGGCTCACAGGGTCCATGGCTCGCCCTTACTCTGTCTTCTCTCGCACTGGTTCCCTTCAGGGATGAAGTTCTTCTGACCGACGATCCCCAGGGTCAGAAGCCACTTCAAGCAGCGAGCAGCTGACCCGGGACCCAGGCGGGGAGCGCCGGGCTGTCGGTGCAAGCTCGCTGGGGCTCGTCAGTGCTGTGCGCTCGCTGAGCTCGCTCAGCGGGAGGCAAGCAGAGCCAGAGAGGGGTGGGCGGGGCAGAGTGGGCTAGGGAGCAGCAACAGAGGAGGGGAGAAAGCCAAGCCATCAGGGCCAGGCTGTCATTGGCCAGCCGCACGCTCCACGGGGGAGGGCGTCCGGGTGGGCTAGGCACAACCCTCGCACATTGGTCCAGATCCCGCGCGCGGGCGCGCAAGCTGCTCTAGGCTCCGGGGAAACTTTGGGGCTGATGGTTGGCAACAGTGGACTAATGTCCTCATCAAGAAGGCTGCAGGCTGCAAGAGGAGAAGGGGTTTCCGGTAAGAAAAGAGCACCCAATGTCAGGGGAGGGACACATTCACCCTGGTGACTTCTCTTTGACAAAGACACCATCGATCACTCCAGTCATTATCCAAAGCCTGCTTGGAATGGCTTCTTGTGACTAGACAGTTTCAGATTCTGGTATCCAGCCCCAGACAATATACTGCTACTTCCCTTCCAGGAAGTAGGAACTGGGGAAGAAACTAGGATGTAGTCTGGGGAGCAGCAAGGGTGGTGGGAGAGAGGGCTGGAGAAGGAAGGAGAAAGAGGGAGGTGGTGTGTGTGTGTGTGTGTGTGTGTGTGTGTGTGTGTGTGCTGGGGGAAGGAGGGTGTCAGCATAGAGTGGCTGGAACTGAACTCAGTTCATCTTAATCCAGCCAGGTACGAGGCAGGTAGGTAATATTCATGGCTATGTGTGAAGTCCCTAGAAAATATCAAGGACTAAACTGGTGTTGAAAATTCAAGCCCACACTGTCGCTTTTAACTGTATGCTAGTCCTGTAAATGAACCTCCTCCAAATAATGATAGATAACAAGCCGTTTCCACTCCAACCTGAGTCGGACTCTCTCATAGAATTACTAAGAGAATTCTCTTAGTAATTCTAAGAGAAGTAGCTTACCCTTACCCCTTAACGGGTCAACTTGCCGACTATAATAAACAGCAGCAACTTAGTTTTGCTGACCAAGAAAACACCTTGCTAAGAGCTTGACAGACATTATTTTGTTAAATATTCACAAAACACCCATGGGTTAATAACATTATTATTCGCAGTCTTGAGATGAGGAAGCTGGAGCTTACTGAGGGGAAGTGACCTGCTCAAGTGTTGTTCAGCTAGCAGGCACTGAGCCAGAACTGAATTAAAAAGAGGAGTCACAAAAAGCATAGAGGAAGGAGAAGAGGGGATGGGAAGAGAGATGCTCATACCCACCACACTATGCGGCCGTTCCTTCTCCTCTTTTTGGACTGGATTCTACATACGAAGTGGTCTCCCAGCAACACGGAGAGTCCATCTGTTTACTACAAAGATTTGCCAAAAAGGCTTGGTGTGTGTAGAAATATGGGAGGGGTGTGTTTAATATTTAGGAGTGGGAAAATATAGAAAAGAATGGTTTCTAATCTGTAAGAAGAGACAGCAGTACAAAACTAGTTAAAAAGGGGAGCGTTTAGAAGAGACCCTTCCACATCAATGGATTTTATTAAAGACAATCTAGAAATCTCAAGAGTGGGAGCCCCAAGATAGTTGCACCATCTGCAGCTGCCCCTCATTCCTACTGATCTTCCTTCATGCAGACAGGATCTAAAACCGTGAGAAGCAATTGTGTTTAAAAGAAGCCGTTATGGAGGTACTAAGTGTATGGGAGGAGGGAAGCATAATCAAGTACATAGTACCTGGTGTCCTGAATTGCATGTTTATGAACAGGTTAGGTGAGCCTGTTTCTTTTCATCTATAAAACAGAACACATAATACTGAGTAGTCACTGTAGCTTCTTGCTATGAGGATTCTAGCATATTTTATAACCTCGGTAGGATAGTACATCATACTTTGAATTTGCTCAATAATTACATCTTTCCACAAGCAGCTGTGAGCATATAAAGGCCCAGACTGTAGTGCTGGCCATCCACTCTTTATAGTGACCCTTTCTTTTGGTCCAAGAGTAGTCATGTAACGTCTAGACACAATGTATGTATTTCTGAGGATACATCCTGAGAACAAGTTTGAGGAACTTTATGTTATCTACCCTCTGTCTTATTTCCCAATACCAAATGATGATGAGTATAATTCTTCACAGAGACGGTGGTAGAACACTTGTCTGGCATATTCAGGGCCTGGCTTTGGTCCGTCACATTGCCAAAAGCAGGGCAGGGCAGACTTACATAGAGGCATCATTGATAGCCTGGGCTCACACAGAAGATTGATATAGATCAAACCTGCACGTGAGCCATGATGAATATGAAGCTGAATGAGAAATGCTTTGGGGACTCTAAACTGAGATATTAAGGTTTTTGTTGTTAGTGTTGCTACAATTAACCTTAGCTGATGAAACAGATTTCATACAGTGTAGGAAAAGCAAGATTCTGCTTTAGGTAGGTTTGATCTCATTGTCCCTGCATTTTAAAATGTCGTCTTCGCTCTTTGCATAATTGTCAATGAGCTTACTGGGTATAACGTCTCATGCTTAAATTTAGTGATGATAATTGTCAGCATACTGTCAATTGAGTTTCACTTCTGCTCCTGTTGCACTGTTTCCTGTATTTCACTTAAGCTATATCCCAGCTTGCTCTCCTGTATGGATAGCATACCTAGCCATAGTTAACTTGCAGAAGTTTATCTCTGTATTTGAAGCTCTACACAGGGAAAGATTTATGCACTTATTGCCCATTTGAGCTGAGACCTTGCCACTAATGAAATGTAATGAAAAGTGTACCTATTCTCTCAGATCTCTCTTCACACTTCTAATATGGTAACATATTTTTCCAGTTCTCCAAACATCATGTGAAATGGGCAGACAAGGGTGTAATAGCTTAGACAACAATGGCACATTGTCAGAGGTTGCTTTTCACATTCCGCAGATGTATACATTTCCAACAGCTGCATCACCAAAAAAAAGTGTGTTGCATATTGCATTTGCAATGTTAATATTTTGTAGACTTTGGGGTTAGAACCTCTCTATTCACACATGGGAATAACACTGGGTTCCCTACAAACTAGGTTGGGAAGAGAGAGACAGATGACATCAACACTGCCATATTTTCTTTCTGGTAACTTAAGATGACCCCTTTTCTTTTGGCCCAAGAGAATGAAAACTAGTTTCATCTTATTATAAGACACAGGCTGCTAAGGCTCAATTGCCAGGCTAACGTTGATGCTTGATCAACGTTATAGACTATGAAACTCACATAGTTTCCAAATATCTTTAACTTAAGGAGAGGAATTCATAGCTTTGAATAGTTCCTTTGGCCCAGCAAGGCAATTTATCTACCTTATTTCAGAGGAGCCTATTCTCTTATATTGTTGGTTGTGAGCCTAGCCTTTAACGGTTGAGCCATCTCTCCAGCCCAGCCTATTCTCAATAGAGGGAGACTTAAGTCCCTCTTTACTTTATTGATAGTGTTAGGAGGTATTTTAATTTTTATGTCCAGGGTTGGAGGGTGACCTCTAGAAGATAAAGACCAGAGTTTATTCCCTGCAGCCTTTTAAGAAGAGAAAGCATCTCCAAAGTAGTAAATGGCCACAAGGCAAAGCAGCCTTAGCTTTCTCATTCAGTAAGTAAAGGCTGAGAGCCTGACGTCTATTAACATGGCTGAGTTCTAATCTGCTCCTAGATGCTTGCTGAGACCCCCACCTCTGCAAAGCTTGCATTGTACTAGAAAATACTCAAAGCTTAAAATTTTAAAGTCACCATTCACTGATAGTGAGATGAAGCCAAATAATAATAACCATGTTAAATCTCAAAGGTGACTGATGTTAGATCAAAACTACAAAAGAACAAGTCATTATGAACAAATATAAATATATTATATTAAATAATGTAAGCACACAAAGAACAGTATTCTTCATATATTAAGTAACCAACAAATATGCAGTGCTAGGAAAATACTACACAAAACAAACTAGCATACTCCAGTAGATAAACCTGTATTGTTCAGGCAAATGGATTGCTTTGGAACAGTATCCATGGATTTCATCTTCCTGCCTCCTCCTGTAGAGAAGAATAATATTTAAAGTTTATCTGCTGCATCAATGCAGAAGGAACCCATACTCAGGGGTATGAAATAAAAATACCACAAAGAAGTAAAGTACTGAGTAAAGTAAAGTAATGAGTGGCAACCTGCTTAACACTGCACAGAGCAAAACCTGACCTAGTTGGCAGTGTGAACTTCCCACGTTCTTCCTCAGGTCTGTGAGCAAGTGAGTGAGGCAGGGTATGTCAGGCGCTCATTTGTTCACTTGGTTTGCAGAAGACTTAAATGTTACAACAAATGAAGCACTGTCTTCAAACATCCTGTAAAGTTAGCTTTGTTTTCTTACGCTTTTGTCTTAAGTGGATGCACTAAGACGTGGTGTGTTCAAATTTTGTCACAAAATAGGCTTTGTAAAATAGGCTTTCTATTACAAGTCTTCTGTACAGAATCAATCTCTCTCTCTCTCTCTCTCTCTCTCTCTCTCTCTCTCTCTCTCTGTCTCTCTCTCTCCCCAAATATTTAATTTTAGTTAATGTGTTAATTGTACAAGGTAGCAGGTTGCATAAGTACATTTTCCATATAAGTGTACCTTGAACCTATTTCCCTCCATACCACCTACTTTCTCTCCCTCCCTCCCTCCCTCCCTCCCTCTCTCCCTCCCTCCCTCCCTCCCTCCCTCCCTCCCTCCCTCCCTCCCTCCCACTTTCTATTCCTCCCTCCTCCTCTTCTTCCTCCTTTTCTTCCTCCTCCCTTCTGTTAATGCTCTTTGCCCCCTACTTTCAAGTCCCTAGTCTTAGCACTCCCTGATTATAGACTTAATCTATACAAAATCCAGGAACCAATGTGATAATATCTGCATTATTTGTCTTTCTGAGACTGACTTAAACACGTTATGATGATCTCCAGTTGCTTCTAATTTCTGGAAAGTAGTAATTTCTTCTAATTTCAGGAAAGTAGTAGTTTCTTTTACTTTCCTGCAAGTGATATAATCATTCTTTATTATGACTAAAAGAATAATTATAGATGCACCATTTCTCTAATTGTTCCTCTGTTGATGGACACCTAGATTGATTCATAACATCCACATGGATACGCAAATGTACCTGTCATATGTTGCCATGAAGTTCTTTGGCTAAATATCCAGAACTGGGGTAGCTGGGTTAGGTGGTTGATCCATATGCAGTTCTTTGAAGAACTTTCAAGCTCATTTCCACAGTGGCTGGACATATATTTCACAAAAGGCGGGAGGGTCCTTTTTGTTCTGTGTGCTTCTTAGCTTTTGTTGTTTGTTTGTTTGTTTGTTTGTTTTTAATGACTGTCATTCTAAGTGGTATGAGACCTCAGTATAGGTTGGTTTTCATAGTGAGAGTTAACATTTTTCATGCATGTAATATGGCCTTTGGACTTAATTTTTATGAATTGTCCATTCATTTGATTAGCTGTTTACTGATTGGGGGTATTATTTGTTATTTAGTTGACTTATATAATTTGTCAAGTTATTGGTATAGCCTAGATATCAATCTTTTGTCAACAAAGAGTCTCTATTTCTGTAAAGGGTGACATTGAAATTCTGATGGAGATTGCTTTTGAGAACATAGCAATTTTTGCCATAGTAATTTTTCTAATTCATAAGCATGGGAGACTTTCTGTCTTCTGGTGTCTTTCATTTATTTGTTCAGTGTTTTACACTTTTCATTATAAAGCTTCTCTGGTCCCTGGGTTAGGTTTACTCCAGGATATATTTTGGAGGGCCAATAGAAAATGGGATTGTTTTTCTGATTTCTTTCTCAATGTGTTTGTTATTTGTATATAGGAAGGCTACTGATTCTGTGTGTTGATTTTTAAATCCTGCCACTTTGCTAAAAGTATTTATCAGGACCAAGTTTTCTAGTGAAGCCTTTAGTGTATTTTATGTTCAGGGCTATATTATCCACAATTAAGGAAACTGTGAGTTTTTCCTTATTTTATGTAATTCAGTTCCTTGCCTTATTACTCCAGCTAAGTCTCAAGCACTATATTGATTAAGAGTAGAAGTAGTAGATACTCTTTCCTGGTGGAAATATTTTGAGTTGTTCCCAAATTACTATAGTGTAGACTACAGTTCTGTCAGTTATAGCTGTTATTTGGATCAAATAACTTCCTTCTAGTCCTAGGTTTGTTGGAGCCTTTATTGCGAAGGATTATTGCATGAAATTAGAAGCTTTTCAGTGTTTATTTGATGTGATTATGTGATATCTGTCACTGAGTTCATTTGTCAAATATATTACTTTTTTTTCTTGATTCATTCCTCCCTCTCTGTAAGGAAGTCAACTTGGTCATGGTGAACGATCTTTCTGATGTGCTTTTTAATTTAGTTTTCAAATATTTTATTGAGAATTTTTGTATTAATTTCCACCAGCAAGTTTGGTCTATAAGAGGTATTAATGTTAGTTCCTTAAAATTCTTGTAGAATTCAGCAACAAATTAATTTGAACCTGGATTTTTTAAAAAATTTGTTAAAAATAAAATATGGCTATGTGTGAGTGTTGGTGAGTATATACCATGTGTGTTCTGGGTTCCTGTAGAAGCCATAAGAAAGCATCCCATCCTCCAACCCAGTTTGGGTGCAGGGTCATCTGAAAGACTAGCAAAGTAGTCTTAACTGTTAGGTCCTCTCTCCAGTCCCCAACATGAACTTTTTAAATGCAGAGATTTTGTTTTATCTCACTGCTTCATTCTTATTGCTTGTTTTAGATATGTTTAAATTTTATCTCTTCTTTATTGATTCTCATTGGTCATATATATTTAGAAACTCATTCATTCTTTTCTTTAGATTTTCCATTGTAGTAGGATGTAAGTTGTCAAGATATGTCTTAATAGTTTTCTAAATTTCATTGGAATCTATTATGTCTTCCTTTCATTGATAATAATATGGTTCATCTAGGTTTTCTCTCACCAGGTAAATTTGGCTAAGGTTTGCCAAACCACCTATCTTTTTTATAGAAGGTAGTGTTTCATTCATTCTTTGTATTTTCATTCATTTTAATTTTATTAATTTATTCTCTGATATTATTTCTTTTCTTCTACTAATTTTGGGTCTGTACATCATGTGTTCTCAGTGCCAGCAGAGACCAGAAGAGGGTATTGGATCTCATGGAACTGGAGTTAAGGACAGTTGTGAGCTGCCATATGGATGCTAGAACTTGATTTTTATTTTTGTTTGTTTTTGAGACAGGGTTTCTCTGTGTATTCCTGGCTTTCCTGAGATTCACTCTGTAGTTTTGGCTGGCCCAAAACTCAGAGATCTGCCTGCCTCTGCCTCCCAAATGCTGGGAATAAAGCTAGGCACCACCACTATCTGGCTGGGTGTTGAGACTTGAACCTGGTCCTCTGGAAAAGCATGTAGTGTTGGTAACTATTGAGCAATTTTTCCAAACCAAAATGTTTTTATATGTGTATTTCAGTGTGTGTGTGTGTGTGTGTGTGTGTGTGTGTGTGTGTTCATGTGCACCACCTGTGTGCTAACACCCTTGGAAGTCAGAAGAATGTATGGACTCACCTGGAATTGCAGTTACAAACAGATGTGAACTACCCAACCAGGGTGCTGGGTGCTAGGAATCGAGCCCTGGTCCTTTGTATGAACATGAAGTACTCCTAACCCTGAGCCATCTCATTGACCCTCTGATTTCTTAGTGTAAGTGGTTATACCTATAAAGTTTCATCTTAGGAAAGTTTTTATCCTACCATGGGGTTGGATAGGTTGTCTTTTCATTTTTATTTAGCTTTAGAAAGTTTGAAATTTCCTTTGTGACCTCATTGATAAACTTTAATTATTCAGTAGTGTGATGGATAGTCTCCATGGATTTCTATGTGTTCTGTAGTTTCTCTTGATGCCTAGTTCTTATTTTATTTCATCGTGGTCACATAGAATGCATCAAATGATTTTAATTTCTCCTGTTTTATATTCTATACAATCTCTTTTAAAGAAAATTCTATGGAATTATGAAGAGAATATGTATTCTGCAGTGTTTAGATGGAACGCTCTGTAGCTATTTGATATATTCATTTGATTTGTGATTTTATTTGACCCAGATGTTTCTCTGTTTGTGTTTTATTAGCATGACCTGTCTGTTGATGAAACGCAAATATTAAGCTCTCCCTCTATTATTGTGTTGGGGTTAAGCTATGGCTTTATAAACAGGTTTTTTTTTTTCATAAAATTAGGTGTACTAATGTTTGGTGAGTATATACATAGAATCATAAAAGCCACTTAATGAACACTCAGAAATATATATATATATATATATATATATATATCCATTAAGAACTCATATCATATCATAAAATGACTATTTCTGAATTTTAACCAAAGAGAACTATGTAAAATTTGAAGCTTCAAAAAATGCAAACTAGAACACCAAGCTATTATCGAACTATTTGCCATTGACCCCAGGGCATCACAGTAACAACCAAAATTATAGTAACAGTGGAACAGTGTGTTAAGTAAGTAGCAGGCAGCAGGCAAGTGCTCCACAGGACTCCACCCCACAGCCCACAACTCTCTCACTTAGCTCTGTTCTCAGCCTTAAAGCATGTGCTACTGTCACCCCACAGCACATGCAAGAAAAGTTAGACTCAAAAAGTTAAAGCCTTAGCTAAGGTTTTATGGAAAGTAAAGAGCGGAGTCAGTATTTTCTTCCTTCTCCACAGCTTTCTAAGAAAAGGATGCTGTGCAGTTTTCATTGAATATAACACAAGCTGTTGGTAAAAATGTGTTTCTTGCTGGAATATAAGCAAAAGGTCTTCGGAGGCAGGGAAGAAGGACAGACCGTATATTCTCTAACAATTACTATTGTGTGGACACCGAAAACCCCTCCCAGCCTCAGAGACTGACAGATCCTATTTCTGCCTCTTACCATTAACTTATGTCATAAACGCTCATCATTTTAGTGTTCCAGACACTCTCGGAGTACAAACAGCTCTGAGTTCCTGCCACATCCCCTGCAGGATTTGAATGAGATTGAAGCAGCCCAGTTAGCTCTGGTTCTTCCCCAGGGAAGAGGTCAGCAGAAAAGACAGTGTAACACAAGGTCAGTCTCAGCTTGACTGAGTTCATTGCATCCTGACTCCTCCAGTTCTTCTTGGGTTGGGTGAGGGCATGAGGCTGTCATTTTATTGGTTGAGTAGCAAGCACAGGGTCTCCATATGGCATTTTCATGCATAATTTGTTGTTGCTGGTTTTGCCCCCATCTTGTCCCTTGTCTTTCTGCCATTTTCATACCCTCCTATCTCCAGTGACACACTTTATGTTTCCAAGTCACATATTTACTCTTTGTCCATCTTCAGAAGCTTCAATTTCCATCTAGTATGGCCTTATAGTGTCATGTAGGTCCACTCACATCCACATATGCATACATTTACTGTAATGAAAAACGAATCTGCATATGAAAGAACATGATGGTTGTGTGGCATGGTGAGCCATCCCATCTTCACTCAGTTTTCTTTCCATGAAATATAATGTTTTTAGAATCCCATCCCTCTGCAGGAAGAGAGTAATAATCAACATAAAGCACCTAGCTGAGGTATCTGGTAGGAGACATGTCAATGTGGGTATCGACTAACAGACCAACCACCCTAGAACTTTATGTTACAACTGATATTCACAACATGTGCACTTAAAAATAAAAATAATCTCATACTTTTTTCTTTTCAAAATTCTCTTTTCTTTATATCTCCAATTTTATCTTCTTTGAGTCTCAAACTCTTGCTGTCAGTTGATCTAGGAATTTCCCTTGCAGGTAATATTGGTTCGTTTTAAAGTTCTTCTTGAGGATAGAAAAATACTCAGTGGTAGAACACTTGGAAGTGTCAGCTCTAAACACACTAAAAAGTCTTGGCATAGTTTCCAGACACATATATTTCTAGAGATTATATAATGTAATTTTTTTTTTTAATGTCTCTGGAGCTGAGGTTAAGGTTCAGTGGATAAATCGCTTACCGTGCAAGCATGGGGGCCTGAGTTGGGATCCTAGGATTCTGTGTAAAGCCAGACACTTGTGTGCATTTGTTACTTCATTACTCCTGCGGGGAGATGTGCAGCTCCAGGGTCAGCTTGGGACAGTCAGCAGTGAACATGAGACCCTGCCACAAGCATAAGAGTGACAGGTGAGGTTGTCATCTTTCCTCCACACATGTACTATAACATTTGTGAAACACCATGTACACACACACGCACACACACACACACTTACACACACACACACACTCATGCACACACACACATATGACTAAAAATAAATCACTGTTGAATATAAGTAGAAATTAGGTAAACATTTTTATAAAACATGGTTTTTCTTTCAGTCATTTTATCTTTGTGTTAGGGAAAAGTGCGTATGAAAAAATATTATGGATGATAAAGATAAAAAAGAGTAGCTAGATTCTACTATATAATTACTAGACATAATAGAAGTAGTGCTACATGTATCTGTTGTGTTTCATTATCTCCAGAGTCGTTAAAGCTTCTTTTTCAATCTTACAAATAGCCTTGGCACCCGTCAAAAACAACCTTGCTCAGCAATGGTTAAGAACCTACTTAGTTGCTTTTCCTCAGGCTAAACCCACACCTGAATACTCTGCTTTCTCTTGAGATCACAAACTTTTTCCCCTTCAACTTCTAAGTAAAAAATAATAGGAAATTATTTCTGTTGAAACACAGGCTAAGAATGGAGTCATGTGAGAAGAATTCTGAGCACGTGTGAGAACACTCCAAGGAAGCAACACGAGAGTCTTGTGACCTCAGTGTTTTCGAAACACAGAATTGCTCTTGGAATATGTTTTTGTGCTCCTCCCAAGTGTCATGGATCCAGTCAAATGTTTATATGCCTCTATGGATAAAACGTGGTTTTGACAAGTGTGGCTTGTCCTGGCAGATGTATACTTCTTGAACTCATGAAAACTGTACTCCTGTTGACCTTCTTAACCCTCAGAGTTAATAAATGGTCTGGGGCTCTAAATAAAGGCATGAGATTTAGTTGGCCCCATTTATTAGCTGTGGAAGTTTCAAATTTGAGACACTAGCACATTGACTTCTGTGTCACCCTGTGGACATGCTCTCGCCTGCCTCAGTCCCCGAGCTCTGTGAAAGGGTGGGGCAGTGCTAATTATGCTCATCTCAACAGAAGCAGAAATTCAGTACCTAAAATTGGACTTTGACTAAATCACACTGCAATGCATTTTTACACCTGCTTGGCAAATAATATGCAGAGGAAGTCTACAATTACATAGGTTCTTTGCCAGAAATAAAGGATAGGTTAAAATAATAAACCCTTCAAATTAGTAAAAAGAGAGCTGAAAGGAAGAAAGGAAAAAAGAATGTACTTTTGTGATACAAGAAAGAGGAAGAGAAAGAGATGGGGGTGGAGGCATATGAAAGCGTCTTCCCAAATCAAGACCAATGCGTATCATCAAAATCAGTATAGGTTACTTATTCTCAGGATTTTCTGTGTTTCCCCAGACCCAGTCCCCAAGTGTCATGTCGTACAGTCTTTTGTTTTTGTTCTGACTCCATCCCCAAGGGATTATAAAGACCTCCTTCAACCTTTCTTTCCCCAACTCATGCTCATATTCCCAGCCTCCAACACCAGCAGGCATTCCTTTTGAACATAGCAGCTGCACAGGCCAGGGAAGCAGACTGTTAACATACTGACATTACACACTTCAAAAATTCAGAGAAGAAACAGGGACCAAGGAACAAAATATCCATCCAACAAAGACAAATTCTGAAATCAGCACCTAACCATATAATCATACCAACCCCAGATGCATAGATGCCAGCATAATAACAAAACAAACAAAAACGATAGGGCAATGCCTTTACTAGAGCCAAGCAATCTTACCACAGCAGGCCCTGAATAACATAGATGAAGCACAAGAAAAATACCATAAAGTCATCTATATGAAGATGGTAGAAGTTCTTAAGGAAGAAATAAATAAGTTCTTTAAAGAAATCCAGGAAAATACAAATAATTTAAATACACACACACACACACACACACACACACACACACACACACACACACTATTCAAGACCAGAAAATGAAAACAGAACCAATAAAGAAAACAAGCAGAGGGAATCCTAGAGATGAAAGATTTAGGAATTTGAACAGGAGTTACAACTTTAAGCCTCATTATCAGAATATGGAAGAGAGTCTCAGGGATTGAAGCTATAACAGAAGAAATTGATATATCAGTAAAAACAAGTTAAAACAAAATTAAAAAAAACAAAACCTCCTGACACAAAACATCCAGGAAATCTATGAAAAGACCAAACCTAAGAATAATAGGTGTATAGGAAGAAGAATCCCAGCTTGAAGGCACAGAAAATGTCTTCAACAAAATCATAGAACATGATCTGAAATTAAAGAATTAGCATACAGAAATACCAATAGATTGGACCAGAAAAAGTCCTCTCACCACATAATAACCAAAAAAACTATATATACATACACACATCCATCCATACATGTATATATACATACATACACAACCTACAACATGAACATACAAAATAAAGAAAGAATATTAAGGACTACAAGGGGAAAAGACCCAGTAACACATAAAGACAGGCCTATTAGAATTATACTAGGCTGCTCAACAAAGACTCTAAAAGCCAGAAGGGCCTAGATAGATATCTTGCATACTCTGAGATACCACAGATGTCAGCACAAACACCTATACCCAGAAAAAATTTTCAGTCACCGTATATGGAGAAAATAAGATGTTTCATGATAAAGTCAAACTTAAATACTATCTATTTACAAATCCAGCACCATAGAAGATGCTGGAAGGCAAAATCCAACCTCAGGGGGTTAAGTACATGCAAGAAAAGGCAGGAAGTAAATAATCTTATACCAGCAAAACTAAAAGAAGGCAAATGAACATGAGTGTGTGGCGCGCGTGCGTGCGCGCGTACACACACACACACACACACACACACAGACACACCACCACCACCAACAACAACCCTCACAAATAAAATTAATAATCATTGGTTATTTATATCTTTCAATATCAAGGTTTCAATTTTCCAATAAAAAGACACAGACTAACAGAGTGGATTTGAAAACAGGATCCATCCTGCTGCATCCAAGAAACATACTTTAACATCAAGGATAGACATTAGCTCAGGATAAAATGTTGGAAAAAGATATTCTAAGCAAATAAAACTAGCAAACTTGTGCAGCCATTTTAATGCCTAATAAAATAGACTTCAAGCCAAAACTAATTAGCAGAGATAGGGAAGGACACTACATACTCATCAAAAGAAAAAGTTGACCAAGATGACATTTCACTTTGTAACATTTATGCCCCAAACAAAAGGGCACCCAAATTTGAAAAACAAAACAAAACCAATCCAAACAAAAAGAAAAAACAAACAAAACATTACTACAGCTTAAACCACATATTGACACCTTACATACTGATGATTGGATACTTCAATACCTCATCAATAGACATCATTCAGCCAGAAACTAAACGAAGAAATGCAACGGTAATAGACAGTATAAACCAAAGGGACCTAAAGATATTTACAGAGCATTTATCCAAACATAAAAGAATATACATTCTTCTCTATACTTTATGAAACTTCTTACGGATTCAATACAATACCCATCAAAATGCCAGCACCATACTTTATATACTTTAAAAGGACAATTCTCAAGTTCATATGGGGAAAAAAAAACCCTAAGTTAGCTAAACTAATCCTGATCAATAAAGGAACTGTTGGAGGCACCACTATCCCTGATTCAAGTTATACTACAGAGCAAAAGTAATAAAAGATACATGTTACTGGCATAAAAACAGATACGCTTATCAATGGAATCAACTTCAAGACCTAGACATAAATTTGCATACATATGGATACCTAGTTTTTGATAAATAAGCCAGAAATACACACTGAGGGGGAAAAAAAAACTACAGCATCTTCAAAAAATGGTGCTAAGCTAACTGGATGTCTGCAAGTAGAAGAATAGATTCATCACTCTGCACAAAAGTCAAGTCCGAGCAGATCGAAGACTTCAACATAAGACCAGGTACACTGAACCTGAAACAATAGAAAGTAGGGAATTGCCTTGAATGCACAGGTACAGGTGATCACTTTCTGAACAGAATACTGATAGCACAGACTCCAAGATCAACAAGTAATAAATGGGACCTCAGGAAACTGAAAAGCTTCTGTAAGGTAAAGGACACTGCCAATAGAACAAAATGGCACCCTATAGAATGGAGTTTTACGAACTTCACATCTAATAGAGGACTCTATATTCAAAATATATAAAGAACCCAAGAAACTAAGTAACATAAAAATCAAATTTAAAAATGAGATACTGACTTAAACAGAATTCTCAGTAGAGGAGACGCAAATAGCCAAGAAACTAATTTTAAAAATGGTCAACATCCTTAGCCATGAGGGAAATGCAAATCAAAATGACTTCGAGATTCCATCTTACACTTTCCAGAATGGCTAAGATCAAAAACACAAGTGACACTTCATGCTGGCGAGGCTGTGGAAGAAGGGGAATACTCTTCCATAGATGGTGGGAGTGCAAACTCATATAGCCATCATGCCATCTATATAGTGGTTTCTCAGAAAGTTTCAAATCCATCAACTTCATGACCCAACTATACCACTTTTGGGTATATATCCAAACACCAAAACTCTCACGTGCTTGTTCATATATGGAACTTAGCATCAAATCTTTAGATGTATGTGTTTAACTTAGAATACATATAGAATCCATGAAATTGGAGAAGGAGCATTAATGGTAGTTAGGAGGAAGTGGGAAAAAGCTTAAAGAAGGAGACATAAAGGGGAAAGGATAATAGTGGGGATGAGGTTCAGCTGCAGAGAAGTTGGAAAGTAGGTCAGAGGAGGGATAAGAAACATGAAGTATTGTTTGAAAAAAAACATATGGAGACCCAGTATTTTATAAGCTTTATATACAGACTTTTTATATCTCTATAAAATTTAACTGTTACTGTACAAAAAGGATAACGTTTCTTCCTGAAGCAATAGGCTACCTAATTTAAAATTCCAGTGCCACATGGAGGATACCACAAGTTGCTGGTCAGTGGCGTGCGGAGGTCCCCCAAAGCAATACAGCAAATTGCCATTGCTCTTGACTGTCCCCTCAAACTTAAGGTTCTATTGCTGAAGACCCTATACACTTGGATCACATGATATTGAGAGACCTAATTGGCACTGATTGGGGTCTTGTGTAGCCTTATTCTTGGGGAAATAATGACAAACATCTACTCACCTCAGTTTTCAAAGTATTCATATTTGCTTTGAGTATTTTATATATGCAGAAATTATCATAATAAAACACATCTTGTGTGTATCATAGAATGACTGATTAGTCCAGAAGGCAAGTGGCTTATTTTCCTTGAATGTTTCTAGTCCCTGTACAGGCAGTTGTCATCTTAGGCAGTGCAGGATCTAGGAGCTCTCAGCTCCGGTTTTTCCAGTTGACAATGTGTGCTCACGGAGGAGAAGCATTTGACACATCCATCGTTGGCATCCAAGAATACAGCCCCTACAAACACACCAAGCTGTCCCCACAGCCTGTAAGAGAACTGTTCATAACAATGTCGGGAAAGCATCCAGATCTGCATGGGCTCTGTGCCTAGGAGGCCTCTTAAGCTCTTGTGATACAGAAACACATGTCTGCAAGGCCTATGACCATTCCACACATGTTGTGTATCTGTGACAGGATCCTATTTGCTTCCCCTACGAAGGATAGAGTGAAAATCTATCCACATGAAAATAGTGAACGTACAAGATGTATGAGGAAGCCAAATTTGAGAAATTAGGAGATGTTTTCAAATTGATGAAAGGATACCTTCATCGACCTCATCCCTGTTCCCGCATTGCAATAGCAACATCCTCAACGCCCAGGCTTCTTTCATTGACAGCGTGTCCTGTTACCAGTGACTCTTTACACTCCCTGAAGTCATTTTCACACTTAAGACTTAGTATGAAGAAGCAGGACTTCACATCTGCCTGATTATTACAGGAATGGTTATTCTCTTGGGCAAAGCACTGACTGTCCAAGAGAGACTGTCTGTGTGACCTGAGTATCTCTAAAGTTAACTATTTCAGAGTATTTTTGATAACTTGATAATAATGGACAAATCTCCCTCTCTGGAGTGGAGGATGGAGGATCAGTTCATTTAATATTTATTAGCAGGGAAAACAAACCTCCTCCAGGCCTCTAAAAGAAGGGTCAAACATAGTCAACCTATGGACTTCTCTGTTGAAGAAAAATGTGTGGCAATGTAATACATTATCCAGGTTCTGATATTCATAACTACAATGTATAACAAACAGCTTTGCAAGCCAGATTAAAATATAAAAGTCCTGTGCAAGCAGGGCCTCCTGCTGGGGATGGCATGACTGCCTTCTTCTGCTCTTTGATCTTCTTCTCTCCCTTGCTAACATCTCTCTGACAGAGTGTGGGTAAGGGACCACAGATGCTCCAAGTAGATCCACATTGCTGGGACCTGACTGGGAGGTTGTCCCATCTTCAGACTCCTCCTAGACTTCACTGTGTTGCCTCTGCTTCACCTCATTTGTTCATGCCATCCTTCTGTGTTTGCTTAACAACCAAAGATCCTCACTGTCCCTTCTGCTAAAGCCCTATTCCCAAGTCATGGTACCTGCCTTATATGTGGAACACAATAAAACTGTGAATCCTGTTCTCCCAATGAACTTGGAGAGAGTGGATTACTTGAAGCTTCCTTTTATTTGTTTGTTTGTTTATTTGTTTGTTTTTGTGACTGTCCTTATCTAGTCCAGCGTATTCCTTTTGGAAGGCACGTTGAGCTTCCTTTCATAACTGCTGGGTCACACACTGAGCTCAGGGCCACACCAGATGTCCTGGGCCCTGCCTTTACAAAATCACATAGTCTTGTATTTTATGATGTTGTTGGTATAACTGTGAATTCAAGCTAGATTGCAACTATTGTTTTCTTCCAACTTGAGAAGAAATCATAATGTTTCACAAGCCCCTCAAAGGCATGTGTGAGTCCCTGTGTAGAGGAAAACCCAGCCACTCAAAGGCTTTTATAACTATTACCTATATATTTAGATAGTTCCATGTGGCTACTGTAAAACAATTTTATTATCATTTCGTTCTTATTAATAGTGTGTTGAGTTTGTTCAGGGACTACAGCCTAAAACAATAAATGCAATAGATACCTGAAGTGTTTGATGTCGAATATATGAAGTTAAAGCTTGATGCGATGATGGTGAAAATCATAAGAAGATGATGACCATGAATGAATATAACGACCACGCAGGATCGAAGTCAAGAGAGATGGAAAGTTCGAGGCCAGCCTGAGCTACACATAGCAAGACTCTCTTTAGGGGAGCAGACGAAGTCCTGAATTTGCATATTGTTGACATAAGCACAACCATGTCAAGGACCCCAAAGCCTCAGAGGCACGGGAATGGGAAAGTCTTCCTCTAGTCTTAGTATGAGTATATATGAACAATTGATCGATGTATGCAATAATAACCAAGCCTAGGTTTCTCCTCCTGGATGACTGTAACCTGAGACTGCTCACCTACAGAGACCTCCTACTTAGATTAGCTAAGCCTGCCTCTTCATTCAGCTTTATACAATAAACCCAGTTCCAGATATATAAAATATGATGGATTCTGGGTTGCTGTTGGTTTGCCTCTATCAGAGCGCACAATCCGTTGGATCCCAGCTTTGCTTCAGGTATCTCTGATCTTTCTTCATTCCCCCACTGTCCCAGTCAGGTTTTCAGGACCAAGCCATGCAGGGTGTGGCATTCTCTCCAATATACAAGGTTTCTGTAAGATGGTCTTTAATAGCCCTGCTGCTTCAGTATGCATAAAGCAAACTATCACTGCCAGCATATAGTTACATATTGATGAGTCCAACTTAAGTTCATCAAGTGGCTATGTTTCTCAAAAATAAACAGTTTCACTCATTCACTGTAATTTGGTATCTACTTCAGAAAAATCATTTAGGCCCTGGAGCTTATAGCCATGACAGTACAAGTCCAAAGGGGTTAACAAATCTACTGAACAGATGTGTTTGAAATAACTATAGGATGAACTCAAAATGATTTATACTTATTTATACATATCAGTTCTGGTTATCTCAAAGCTAGTTGCCAGCATTCCTGACTGCATGCTGGGGAACGTGAAACTATGCGACTGTATCTAGTCTGTAAAGCCATCCATCCTCATTTTGATTATTAATACAGTTTTAGCAAAGTTTCCTGTAGATTTACATTTAGAAAAACTTAGATGTCCTCTTTGGTGTGTGATACAGGAAAGCTTTCCTTAAAGGTACATGGGAACATTCTTTGAGACAGCAAAAGAAAACTAAGCAAATGTCTGAAATCTTTCTGCTATATTCCAAAGATATTTCCAATGTCATGTGGTTTTGTTCATTTTGTCTTGAATTATCAGGATAATCACTGCATTACTGGAATCCGAATGCAGCAGAATGGGTTACAAGGCATGGCACAGTACAAAGGGGATACTTTATTATTTACTATAAAACACATGCATGCCCTTAGCTTAAGGGAAGTCTGTATAGACATGGTATAAATAAAAGCTGCAGTCTCTAGAGAGTGAAGTATATTGTGTCATTGGTATCTTTGTAATGTTTAGTTCAAGGTTTTGTGTTTTTTTTAATTTTACTTTGTTTGTTTGTGCAATGGCAATAAAAGCTATCTAAAATGTTTCTACCTTGTCTTTGTGGTGCACCAATGAAGGAACTGCTGAACTAACGATAGTCTAACCCTCTTTTTTAAAATTTAAATTATAGATCTTTTCTGTCAGATATCTAGTGAGATATTTACATGCCTCACTAATTTTAATCAGCATGTACTCCTGACTGCTCTGTGCTGTGAGAAGTTATATTATTTTACAAGAACAGCTACAGTAGGCACTGAATTTTCTTTTTTCTTTTTCTTTTTTTTTTCCTATAAAAGCAGCAGTTTAATTGGGACTGGCTTACAGTTTCAGAGATTTAGACCTTTTTTGTCATAGCAGGAAGCAAGGCAGACATGAAAGAAAACATGATGCTGGCGAAGAAGCTGAGAGTTCTGCATCTTGATCCAAAGGCAGCCAGGAAGAGCCTGTCTGCCAGGGAGCTAATAGGAGGGCCCATTCTGCACAGTGTGGAACTTCAAAGCCTTCAGTGATGCACTTCCTCCAAGGTCACATCTCATAATAACTTCCTCCCACTCCCTGAGCCAAGCATATTTATACTACCACATTTCACTGCCTGGCCCCCATATGATTGTGCAAACACATGATTGTATGGAGACCATATTTAAGAATAGCATAATACAAAATATGTGAGGTTCAAATTAAAAAGTCCTCATCCTCTATAGAAGTCTCATAAATGTTAAAAGTTCAAAGTTCAAAGTCTCTTCTGAGATCATTCCAATCATGTAACTGTGATTCCTTATACTTTACAAAACAGATAGCACATAATATCCATCCAAATTCACAGAATATACTTCACCATTCTTAATCACCACTGTGAGAAAATACTGGGCCAAGAAAAGACCAAAAGCCAGCAAGGCAATCTCCAAACTCTGCATCTCCATGTCTGATGTCAAAGCATTCTTCAGATCTCCAACTTTTTCCTGCTTTGCTTACTGCAGCACAATTCTTTTTCTTTGGCTGATTATATTTCTTGAAAGTAGTTTTCCTGAGAAGGTATCCCATAGCTGGGGAATCTAAAACTCTTCAGGTCTCCAAAGTAACTTCAAAATTACAGCTTTTTGTTCCAGTATCTGGGATCCACAGATGATCTTCTGCGTTCCTCAAAAGAAGCTGGGTCACTTCTCCAGCTCTTCCCTCTATAGTACACTAGGTTCTGCTTGACTTCACTCAACTGCTGCTGCTGTTCTTTCTGCTCATCCCACGGGACTGACATCTTCAATATATTGAGTTCTTCTGTGACAAACAGTCTTCACTGCGTTCCTCTCATGCTTCCTTCATGGTGCCAAGCCTTAGCTGCACTGCATGAAACATTATGCCTTAAAACCAGGCACTGAATTTTCTTTGCTCAACTTTATTTTTGTGAAAATTCCATTCTCTTGGATGGTCATATATCTCTCAAATTATATTTTTAATTCTCTGGCTAAATTCTGCAAGTCGTCTGTAGAACTAAGAAGGAACCAAGAAGGCACATGACAGAGGCACCTGACATGAAGACCTTAGTGACTTTCCATGAGAGTGGGCAACTGCAGAGTTGTGCGCTGCCATGCATGCTTCTCAGTGATGATTCCTGTAGAATCCGGCCACCGCTGGTTCCAATTCAGGCCTTTGGGTTTTCCCACTGCAACAGTGCATGGAGTTTTGGGGAATCCTCACAGGCTCTCTTAGATGCAGCTTTTAGTCACATCACACAGCTTGCCCACTCTATCTTCAGCCCCACATCAAGAACTCTCATGTAGTCAAAGGCTTTGTCATTTTCCTAATTTTATTCTCTGTCACACAACCAAAAATAATCTATGATCCTGCTAACTTTCACCCTGAAACTCAGCCTTATATGAAAAAAATAATTCTTTGAGGGTACATGCATAATTCACCTCTAATGCTGTCCCACCCTCAAAGCCTAGGGATTTTCCCCCCTAAATCTATGGGAACAAGATTTTCTTACTCAACCGCACAAGCTTTCTAACATTCTGTTTATGTCAGGATCTTGTCTTTGAAAACTGAAAAGCAAACATTCTCTATTTCATTTTTATTTGCATTTGTCTGTGACATGTGTCCCCTGAAGTAAGTCATAAAATGCACTAGGTTAAAAAAATTCAAACCAAAAGCTTCAAAATGATGTAAGATGCTATCTAATATGTTTGTGTCCTGATTATTAGTGGCCAAGTCTCCTTGACTTCTGTTATTGTTGTGAAAAGCTACAATAAATATTACTGTTCAAAAAGCTTAAGATTTATGTTTGAACATGACAATGAAAACCTTATCATGGGAGTTCCTTGGACAAACAGCATGCTTTCCGTGTTGATGGATGTCATCACCTTTCCCTCTGCAATAGTTATATTGTCTCTATCTTCCATAGGGTATCTCATTTTCCACAGCTTCATATACTGTGTTTATAACATACAATATGTTTAACAGCTATTCTATATTTTATAAGCTTGGTAGCTGCAAATATTCTCACAGTTTATGGTTTTCCATGTCTTCAACTATACAAGTGATTGACTGTATTATCATGGACATTCTAGCATTTTGTATATTGCGCTACTTATTGACATGCAAAATATTATGTTAAATGACCCTAAAGCATATTGAATGTAATTAAAGACTTATATAGAAATTCATCTGATTAAGGACTTAGATTTTACAGAATTTAAGGCAAATACTTTCTCTACTTCATTTGATAACAATGAAATAAAATGCAGGGGGTTAGAGGGTGGAAAACTGAGTCTCTGAGATTCAGCTAATCATTATTCTGTGATGATATCACTGCATCTCCAAGCTGCAAACACAGAGATGGTACTCATTACAGTGGAATTTGTTTCAATGCTCACACAACAGCAGCCATGAGAGACAGCTAGCACTGTCATGTCCCTTGAGCATGTGTAATTATGCAAAGACTCCAGTATCTAATTAGTACAATGGATTTTGGTCTCAACTCAAATTTTGCAAAGCCTCTATTTCACATGTCCCATGCTGTTTCTGACTCAGACTTCCCAGGATAGATTCTTCTCCCCATAAGAATTCCACAAATAGAAGCTAAAAGAACATGCATAAGAGTTTCAAGAAAAACAGATGAGACTTATTGTCAACTATATGATCATAATTCTTAAGTAGGCATCAAAAGCATCTAAAATATACTTTCTGTAAATTCTGTGCCCATTTGTTTTATTTTCTATTTCATAATTATCTAGGTATCACTCAATTTTCAGTTTTTTCAAGCTGTAGGGAAAGAAAAAACAAAAACAATACAAAAACAAACAAACAACCCTTGAATTCTGAAAAACGCCAAGATGATTTGCATTCAGCACTGCCTTGATAACAGTTGCTACCATACCCTATAACTACACTGCATGGTGTACTGGAGAACTTTGGGCAAATTATCACCTCCCATTTTACAGATGAAGCATTAGTTATTTTTCTGTTGCTATGTTAAAACACCAAGGTCAATGCAACTTACAGAGGAAGGAGTTTATTTGAGTTTATGCTTCCAGAGAGATACAAGACCATGATGGTGGGAAACTGTGTCACCAAGTACAAGATATCTTAAATGCAAGCTCCAAGAAGAGAGAGAGACAACTGGAGATAGGGTGACAATATAGACATCCAAAGCTCACCCTGAGTAACACATTCCCTCCAGCAAGGTTACACCTTCTAATTCATCTAAACAGTGATCAAACAACTGGGCATGTTGGAGACGTTCTGATTCAAACCACACTGATCACAGACATTTGAAAACTTGGCTATGGCTAAAGTTGGTATGGACCACTGAACATTTCTAGAAATCTGATAACTTTTACATGAAGAATCAGGGAGGTTTGTAATATGAGGTGAGGTATTTCTTGGAACAGTTAGCTTGAGCTAACACTAATAGCTTTCAATGCTAACATCACCTTTCACAGTATTCTCTTCATTCAGGTGGCTGTCTCTTCAATACTAACAGTTTCATTTATGTTTCCTTAAATATAAGGGTGGGTGAGGAAGCCAGTTTTCTATAACTCAAAGGTGGAAAAGAACAGCACATGTGATATAGCCTTGATCGTTGATTCCCGGCTCCATCTTTTTCCTAAGTTATTCCACGAGAGAATGATCCTCCAAGAACCCCTTCCTCTTCTGCCTGCTGTCCATCATATAGCCTCTAACCACTCCCATCATTATATCTAGTCTGAAAGAACATAAGAATGCCTGTTCATGGAAAGCAGACATATGAGATGAGTTTAAGGAGGAACAGTTGGGATGACATTTTTAGTCTGGAGATGGAATCCAGTTCGTGTGTTAAAGTTAATCCCAGGTAATAGAGCACTGTGAAAATATAGCAAGACATCAGGAGCTTAGGGAAGCATCCTCATACGTGCATGTAATCAGACAACCTTTCAGGAAAGCCTTGTTACCTTATCAGCACACCCCATAGGAAGAGATCTCAACCACCAAACTCTATACTTCAAGATCAACTTTTTCTTGAAGGCTGGGATTGAGGGTAAAGTCGCTTAATGTCTTTGCCAGATGTAAATCTGAAGTTTCATGTGGAGTTGACATTTAAGACAGGGAGAGAAATGATCATGCCACATGAAAGTTTTAGCTTGAGAGCCTCTTCCAACTTCATTTAATTCCTTCATTTTGCAATGTTAATGTTTATATGAAGAAAACAGTGTGTCTAGGATTACACAGGGGAAAAAACATTTCTGTTCTCCTTGTAGTTTTAAGCTAGAATTTAGAAGACAAATCAATATTTTTTTTCTTTTTAGTGGTTATTTTATTTATTTACATTTGAAATGTTGTCCCCCTTCCAGGTTTCCCCTCCACAAACCCCCATCCCATTTCCCCTCCCCCTGGCAGATCAATTTCAATACTTATGATCAATCATATGTTTAAATGTTGCCCATGAATCAAATTTCCCTGCAAAGCATTTTTCAAGGTGATAGCTAATATGTATAATGAATTTAGTATGGTACAAGTCACTATGTTAATCTCTACCTGTACTAGTCACTTGTTTTAAAAATATCACTAAGAAGAAATTTGTATAAATTTCTACCTTATAGGTGAAAAAAAATCCATAGGCTGACTAACTTCTAACATAGTTGTGTATCACTTGATTATGATGATATGCTTTGAGAAGTGAGTTATTAGGAAATTCTGTAGCTGGCTAAAAATCCCAGACAATCCACATAAACATGGGATGCAGTGGGCTGCTGGTGAAATAAACAACACTGTCCTGTACCAGCTTAGTCGTCAAATAAAAATGAGTAAAAATATAAAAAGTGAAGGTGGTGGAGATAAATTAACAGATAGTCACTTGTTATCACCATGAAATATTGCACTTGTTCCTTCTTGTCACTGTAACCAGACACTTGGCAGGAACAACTTACAAGGAGTCACAATTTTGGCTCATGGTTTTAGAGAGTTCAGCCATGGTTTCTTGACCACATGCTCTTAAGCAGGACATCATGGCAGGGGTGTGCGGTGGAGGTTGGGTTTCATGCCTTGGTGTAGAGGAGGCTGAGAGTATGGGGGTATAGGACAGGGATAGGGAAGGATGTCACCACAAGGCCCACACTCCAGTGACTTGCTCCCTGCATTTTAATTTCACTAGTCCTCAACATCATTATATTAAAAATCCATTGGTGTTAATCTATTAATTAGGGCAGAACACTCATGATTTAATAGTCACTGAAAATACCCTTGGACATCAAAATGATGTGACTAACTAATCTCCTTGGTGCGTCTCAGCACAAGAAGCTGACAAAAATCAACCATTATACCTATAATATACTGTGCCTAAGTGAAAGCAGTGTGTTTACAGAACTGGCAGCATCAGCCCAGACACAGGAACAATGTGTTACAGGATGACGTTACCATGACTACTTAACACTGGATTAAGAAATTTTCAGCTCTACTATAATCTTATAGGATCACCATCCTTCCTTAGGAAGATCTAATTGAGCAAAATGCTTGTGGTGTTACAAAAAGCTGTGCATAGACTTCATTTGAGATTTTCAAATTTAAAAGCAGAGTCTGGTGATGCTGACATCTTTAAACTTTTTATAACATTGAAATGTCTAAAGCAGAACAGCAGGCTTGCTTCAAAGGGTTTGCACATGCTGTTCCTTCAACCTGGAATTACCTTTCCATAAATGAGCACAAGGTATAAACTCTGGATTATTTCAAGTCTCTGTTTAAATGTTACTTTATTAATTAAAAAATGTGCAGCCATTTGATATAAAATGCCAATACCTTGAGTTCATACTTCTTAATACCTCCATTCACTCACTTAAATTTGCTGTCAGCTATCATATCGTATCTACTTACATGTTGTATCTTTCACCCATAGAAATGTAATCTCTATGAGGTCAGGACTTGAATCTATTTCTTGATTCTTCAGTACCAAAAAGAAAGCATGGCACACAGTAAGGCTTGCTAAGAACTCTTGGAATGAATGAAGGAAGAAATCAATGCAACCTCATCTTTAAATTCAGCCTCATTTTACACACACACACACACACACACACACACGTCACATCACAGCACATCACATTTCAGAACAATTTGGGAGAAAATATATCTGGTCTTTTTTTTTTTTTTCAAGTACTTCAAGAAAAGTCCAGGAGGGGCTATATTTTCTTCAAGCACTGACAGCTGGCAGAAGAATGTTCACATCTGCATATATTGTCTGCCTCAAGATCCCTTTCTCCTTGCTTAACTCTTAAGGAGTCCACAGTGGACATTCATTGTGAGAAATGTGGAAGAACCATTTTCTCCCCCTTTCATAAGCCAAACAACTATTCCCAGTGGGTGACATTCAGCAAAGGCTCGTGTTTGACTTCAGCACTTACCAGTGTTTCTGAAATATACACTGTAATTAAATTACTCTGAGGCTGTGCTTTAATCAGTGATGAATTTTATGAATATTCAAACTGCTCATTGTGAGGAAATGGAGAAAGATTTGAATATTGTCATTCTAGCCTCAGAAGAAATCCAGAAGAGTGTGTTAATGTTCTTTATGCAGAATAGCACACAAACACACACAAATACACAAACCACACACACACATACATACATACATACACCACACCCACACACACCCACATACCTACTATCAAAACTAAAAGACATTTAAAAGAACAACTATTTTGATCAAAGTTGTAACTAATGACAGATTTTAAGTCAAAACCAACACTTTTTATTTGTCTAGAATCACATTCTCTGTTCAAAGGACTTTCTTATGGAAGTAAATTAAGATGTCTACTAAGTATTATTCATCACAAGAACAACCACTCTGGATTCCAACCATGTATTCAAAATAAACAAGAGCTTTGACACTGAATGCCTTTTCTGGTTCACATACTCAGGAGAAAGGCTTTGAAAAAGATGAAACCTCTATGAAGTAATTTTCAAATTATTTTCTACTTATAGAGATACAACGAGGTCAGCCATATTCAGTAATTTTCCTATCACTGTGACCACATACCTGGCAATGGCATTTAAGAAAGGGATTTTTTTGAATCATGGTTAAGAGGATAAAGTACAGCATGTCAGGGCTGGAGAGATGGCTATGTAGTTAAGAGCAATGGCTGCTCTTCTAGAGAACCCCCACTTCAATTCCCAGCACCCACAAGGCAGATCACAACTGTCTATAATTCCAATTCTAGGGGATTCACGCCCTCATAGAGGCATACATGAGGGCAAAACACCATCGCAAATTAAATTAAATTAAATTAAATTAAATTAAAAACAACAACAACAAAACAAGCAAGCAAGCAAACAACAAAAACAGTGCACCACAGTATTGAAAGCATAAAGGCATAAAGAAGCTCGAGGCAGCTGGCCATGCTAGGCCTGCAGTTAGGCGGCAGACAGATGAACACCGGTGCTCAGCTGGCTTCCACCACTTTTCCTCTCTATTCACTCTGGAGTCCCTGTCTGAGTGACTGTGCCACATTCACATGGGTTAAGCCTCTCTAGAAACTTCCTCAAGGCACCCAGTGGGGTGTCTTCTAGGTGCTTCAAATCTGGTCAAGCCAACATCTTCACTGTAGTTGTGGCAAAGTCCTCTTTCATTTGCATTAAATTGCACCCGAATTTAACCCGAGTTGCTGTCTTTACAGTTCAGCAAATTGGTACTTTTATTATCCCTTTGAAGCTGGGCAGTCATGTGCACTGTACATTTTCTGTGGACACAATGAATGCAAATAAGTGAAGCTTTCTGCTTCTGTGTCTAAATGATTTTCCTCAGAATACAAATAAGAAAAGCCATGCAGACAGCAAAAGCTATTTTTGTATTCTACTATTAGCTTCTGGGCAGAGCAGATCTGAGAGGACATAGATATTCTAGAGAGCTCAGTAGAAGGATCATCTTAAATGAAGTCCTCTCCTCACAGCAGTAGAATAGTGCTCTCCCTGAAAAGAGTCAATGTCTGCATGACCTCTTTCAAGCAAACATTGACTCTCAGCATGCTAGCATGGAGGCTCTCGGGCAGCTGGAAAAGAAAAGGCAGAAGACTCTGCAGAACCTTTGAAGAGTTAAAGTCCCTGCCTTGAAGTAAGTCCACCCTCAATCCGACCCCCCTATCCCATTCCCACCAAATTCAGCAGCCTAGAGTCAGCCACTTCTTGGTTGCCCAATTTTTTGTCTATTCTTCTCTACCAGACAATGCATTTCAGGAGGCTTACATTTCTCAGGCTCCTTTCTTGCCTTCTACTGTGAACTTGATTTAGCTGAGGGGAGATTCAAATGAGGGCCTGAGAAGCAAGTAAAAGACAAAGCTAGCTTATTTACTTGACTCCACCCTCTCTGTACTTTAGGTAGCTTCTCAGGCAGAACCTGGGATGTCCATGGTCTCCAATCCTTGCAGGAAGATGACTGTCTTCACCAAATCTTGGTTCCCAAAAGACACCTTAGGCCTTACTTCTTGTACTATTTTCCCAAAATTTTCTCACTGTGGCCCCAGGCTGAAAGTAATTTTCTTTACTTTGGCAAAACAAACAAACAAACAAACTAACTAACAAACAAAAAACCCTTCAGCCTGGTCTAGCTTCAATGTCATTATGTTGAATTTACACTCACAATGTGTGTGTGTGTGTGTGTGTGTGTGTATGGACAACTGCCATTTTATTCAAGCAGTTAATAATTTTTTAAATTATTCTTTATTTCAATGGGGTATGAATTTCACTGTCAGATTTCCATCTTACTCTTTCTCATTCTTCTGATTTGTTCTTTTTATAGATTGTGCTTGCTCTATGATGTCTACCTCATTAGACAATGTTTTAGAATAATGATGTTAAAATCTGTTGCAGGCAATTTATAGATTTCTTGTTCTTAATGTGCAAATTCTTTTCATTAGATAATCTCATTCTCTATGCTGGTACCTCACCCCTTTCCACATTTTGAACTTTCAAGCTCTTCTTCAGTGAAAACTAATGGTCATTAGTATACTGATTTTTCTGAACTATGGAAATTATTCCCCCTAAGCTGTTTTAGCATTTCTTCTGAGGTTCTCATGGGTTGGTTTTCAAGTTGTTTCATCAACTTGAAGTATCTGTTCTATACCAATGATGTGAACTTGGACTTGCTCATTCAGATTATGGTAGGTTAGAATTTTCTACTATTTTATTATCTTTTTAAGACTTGCTGTAGATACACAACAAGGTTTCTTGATGCTTGCAACTGAGGAGGATAGACTTTTCCCAGCCACTAATATTACTCAATATTCCTGTATAAAGGCTGTGACCTGAACCACCTTCTCATTCCAGGTACCCAACGTCTTGCTTTATATAATCTGATTTCAACCTACAGTATAGCTCACCTTACTTAAGACTGTTTTGTTTCTAGAAATGCATATTTGCTTTTGGACTTTCATTCACCTATTTTATTTTCTTCCATAATATTTTATTAATTCAGATTCTAATGTAGAGGTATGTATTACTTAGGGTTTTCTTGAGTGGCAGAACTTACAGTGAGAAGCCAAACCTACTCCATCTTGGGACTGGCCTCCATTTTAAAAGAAAAAGCTGTACCCAAATACAGAAAGGACCCCATGGCTTGTCCCTGGCCCATACTCCAGAGTTACTCCCTAGCAACAACCAATCAAGATTAGTCTGGTTGTTCCAGTTATACTTTCAGACTGACTATGATTGTTCGTAGTATTGCTGTAGAGCACCCACCTGTCAGCTTACAATAGTCATTCAATTAGATGTTTGCCAGGCTGGAAATTCCCTCACTTGCTAGACATTTCCTATAAAACCTTGTCCCACTGAGGGCTTGAGGCTTCACTCTTCTGTCTTATTGAATCAGGGTTTGAGATGAGCCCCAGCTTAAGCTTGAATAAAAGAGACCCTAGTGTGATTGCATCGGAATCAGCTCCTTGGTGGTTTTTCAAGTTCGCAATCCTAAGCAGGAACAACATATATATATA
This sequence comes from Arvicanthis niloticus, assembly GCF_011762505.2. Classification (NCBI taxonomy): domain Eukaryota; kingdom Metazoa; phylum Chordata; class Mammalia; order Rodentia; family Muridae; genus Arvicanthis; species Arvicanthis niloticus. The sequence continues at coordinate 97,942,962 of NC_047660.1, read as the reverse complement.
TATATATATATATATATATATATATATATATATATGATTTATTAGAATGACTCACATGATATGGTCCAACTACACCAACGATGGTTGGCTATAAATGGAAAATTCAACAATCCAGAAATTGTTCAGTCCACAAGGCTGGATGTCTCAGCTAGAAGATGAGTAGATTTAAAAGATGATGGAATCCCAAAGAAGTAGGCTCTAATGTTATAATCCTACACAAAATGAACTTGACAGCAAGGTAAGAACAATCAGACAATGAGCAAAACCTTCCTTTCCCCCTGTCCTTATATAGGCTTCTAGAGAAAGGTGTGGCCTAGATTAAAGGTATGTCTTTCTACCCCAAGATCTGCATCAAAGGTTTGTGTCTTCTTACCTCAAAGGTTAGGATTAGGAGTGGATTCACTCACTTCAAACCAAGCAAAAATTAATAATAATAATAATAATAATAATAATAATAATAATAATAATAATAATAATCTTACAGATGTGTGTCCTCCATTTCCAGATTGTGGTTTATCCCAGATGTAGTCAAGGTAACAACAAAGAATAGCCATCACAAGGTCTTTTCTGCAAGTTTATTCCCTCATACTGATCATGTCAGAAGAAAATATGCTTAAGAATAACAGAAAGATTCTTCCATAGTATGTCGTATCTATAGTTAGAAGGAGAAGTAAAATATATCCCATTAGCAGAAATGAAATAGCATCACTCTCAGATAATCATAAATCTATAAGAAGTTCATGAAATTGCTGTGAGTGACGAGGGCTGGGGAACTCTTAAGAAGAGATAACTAGACCAGATAGAAATACATCTACTTGTTGTTCCCTGGCTCTTATCAGAGGAAGAATTCAAAGACAAGACAAAATTAGGATTTGGGAGCAAAGTTTATTGTGGAGTAAAAGTTACCATTCAGTGGTGAGTGTTGGTGATCTCAGAGATTTTTGGACAGCATAATGCTTAGATACAGAAAAGTCCTCATAATGAAGCAAAGGATGGAGTTTGTTTTTATTAGCAATGCTGGTCCTATGTTGATCCAACAGTGTCTTATTTTTCACTAAGTACTTACACGGTGTCCTACTTTATTATAGCTTGGCTGTGCCACCTTTAGCTTTCATTCAATTGCTTCAGTTTCTATGATGTCTAGCCTTCAAAATGATGCAAAATAGGACTGGGGAAATGGGTCTGATGGTGAAGAGTTTATATAGTAAGCACAAGGACATGATTAGGGCTCTAGAACCTATGTTTTAAAACCCAGGTATGGGGTGGGGGGGGGGGGTTAGTCCTGGTAAGGCATGCTTTTAGTACCAGCACTGTTGAAGCAGAGACAGGTAGAGGTAGACTCCTGAGGCTCATTGGACATCTCTACTTGGAACTTTCAGGTCAGTAATAGACTCTATCTCTGAAAACTAAATGTAGATAGTACCTGAGAAAAGATACTCAAGATTGACTCCTGGCCTTTACATACCTGTGTGTATACATGTATGCATGCACACACAGACACCATGATAGAAAGCATTTATTTCTTTATCAGATTAACAATTTATGTTGATATCTGTCCTGGTTTGACTAACAGAAATCTCCAGAGACTCATGTATTTGAGTGCTTGGCCCATAGAGAGTAGCACAAATTAGGAGGTATGGTCTTATTGGAGTAGGTTTGGCCTTGTTGGAGAAATTGTGTTTCTGTGGAGGCAGGCTGTGAGGTGTCATATACTCAAGATACACCCAATGTGGAACATAGTCTTATTCTGCTGCCTATGGATCAAGATATAGAACTCTGAGCTTCTTTTCCAGCACCGTGTCTAACTGCATGCCATCATGTTTCTCACCATGATGATAATGGACAAAACTTTTGAAACTGTAAGCAAGCCCCAATGATACGTTGTCCTTTATAAGAGTTGCCATGGTCATGATGTCTCTTCACAGCAATAGAAGCCTTAATTCTAGACATATATCTTTATCTAGAAAACATACAAAGTTATGTATATTTGTATTTAAATAAATATAATTTAAATAAACTAAATAAATATTTTATAAATAAATATGTATTTAAATATATGCATATATAAATATATTATATAATATATTTATATTTTATATATTTATGATATGTATATTTATATTATGTAATTATATGCATTTATGTATTATATGTAATTATATGAATTTTATATTAATATATTATATGTATTAAATGTATATAATATAAATTTAATAATAAATGTGGATGCTACATCACATGTGTGTCAGAAGGTGGCAGAGAGAAAAATGAGTGGCTATGTCTATGCCCTGTGTTCTGACCTGTGAACATCTGAATGATTAGCAGCCTCACAGTCCCTGAAAAACGTGAGCCTGAGATGGCCACAATTCTGGGGGTGGCCAAGGAGCTAGACTGAGACCAAACACAAGTCTACTGCCTCACAGGTCTGGATGGGCTCCCAAGGCAGCAAACAAGACTGAGGATTGAAGAACCCTGCCTGGGACCATGGGGCCCTAGGAGAGACAGAGCCGGAGATAGACAACACTCATATGGGGTACTCAGTCAGACCTGGGTGAGGAGCAAACCCAAGTTGACCACCAGATCATGTGGCCCAGACAGGGAGTTAAATTGAGCTCATCACCAGTCCAGCTCTGCACAGGACTGGGGGCAGTGACAGACAGACCATACCCCCAGATGATGCCTGCCTAGTGCCATAACTCATGAGCAGGGCATAGCATTCCTGAGACTACTCCTGAGATGAACCCAGACACTCAGAGACCCTGGACACCACCAGGAGGAGCAAGTAAGTGGTAGAGAAATGGAAGAGAACAAGAAACAGAAGGATGTGGTTAGAATGAAGAGAAGCAAGACTAGAAACTAGAGGGTAGTGAGGAACAGCCTGATGTGAGGAGCTGGTCATGCTGCCTGGAACCGTGATGGGGTCCTGGCTTGTGCTGGCACAAAGGGCTGTGTCTGAGTCCCTGTAGTCTGTTACCACTAGAGGACAGGAGGACATCCCTGCTCTGGGCTATTGCCAAGGGATGTGTTCATGTCTGAGGGCTGTGCTGAACTGGCTCTATCTTTTGCCTGGGTATCATGGAAGAACTGGCCCTAGGGGCATGCAATCAGGAGAGCTGACCCTGTACCTAGTCAGTTGGAGTACTCAGAAGAGTGTGGCAGGAGTTGCTAGTAACAATCCCTGAGGGTATAAGCATGAGAAAGCATGCCCCGACACTTGTCTCCCATGTGGTGGCATTGTTAATGGAGAGCTACCCTCTTTCCCCTTTGCCCCTTGCCAACTGCAGCAGGTGGGAGACCTGACCATGGGATCATGAGAGCAGAAGAGCTGACCCCACTGCTCATCAGCTGTTTAATTCAGGAGAGCAGGCCTTGCCCCTTGCCTGGACATCACAGTAGACTTGACACTGGTGGCAGGGTGCAGACAAGCTAGCTTGGGGAATGTGAGTGTGGGAGTGCTGGCTCTGCCATTGTCTATTGCTCTGTAACATAGTGAAGGAGAGATGCACCCCCTTGCCCCTTGCCACCTACTACTGGCAGAAGAGCTGGCCCCAGGGTAATCAGAGTGGGGGAGCTGGCCCTGAACCTCACCTGCTGCAGCACTTGTAGGATCATCATTAAGAATTAAGAAGTCATCTATTTTTCTATATAGCATCACTACAAGACAGTACATCTTCGTTCTGCAGAGATCTGCTCAAAACAGTGGGCTAATCACCTATGATTGTTATACATGTTTAATAATAACAGGAAAAATATAATAGCAGGCATTTCTCCTGGGCCTTGCCTGTCAGAGAAAATCTGTGGTGGATTTTTAATCCAGGGCAGAATCATCTCAGGAACATCACCTGCTAGTTATTAGCTTGTCCTATCATGGCTCCTGACAAGTAGGTCCTGTACCTTGCCTGGGCAGCAGGGTAGAGTTGGCCCTGGTTGCACGGGTTGCTGGTGAGTGAGCCTCAGGGAATGAGGAAAGGCAGTAGGTTGAGCAGCTCAGATACCTCTCAAGCCTAGACCCAGGGCTTTGAATTGGCTCATCACATCATCTACCCCATTAGTGAACTGCTGGCATGCATGAGGAGGCTGGACCTACAGATACAAAGCTGCAGTATCTTCATGACATAGGACTTTACGAGAGGCATCCCTGTGAGATTCCACTATTGATAGTGTAGCAGAAGCCAGAGGCCCCGTTCCAGACCAATGAGTCATTGCAATGAACATTTGCAAGCAAAGAAGTGTGGGCAAATGGGTGTGCTGTGGGACACTGTGACACACTACAGCTTCCACAATGAGATTTTTTTCTGTGTTGAGGGGGGAGGTCACAAAGATGGAGGGTGGGTAAAAAGGGAGTGGGAGATGAGTGGGGTTGGTGTGCATGATGTGAAAGTCACCAAGAACCAATAAAAGTTAAAGAAGAAAAGCTCATTTTCCACATATCTTTCCAAATCAAAATTAAGGCAATTTGAAACCAGCTTAGCAGTGTGGCCCACTGTCTCCTTTTTGATCAGAGGTGGCTGTAGTGATCCATGCAAGCCAGCTCCGCTCTTCCACTTGTAGGAGAGGAGGACTTAGCATTTATTTCTCTCTTGGCTCTTTTTATTCTCCCTTAAACAAGAAAGAACTCTAATTTCTGGTAATCTTAGCTGGATTCTGACTAGAAATAAGTCTATGGTTAAACTAATATACTGATAAGGGTAATAGGATTATAACAAACAAGACAGATCAAATTAGCTGCACAGCAGGGTTGGTCACAAATCCAGGCTTCCTTGAGATATAAAGTTGGTAAATGATTGCCCAGTATCAGGCCCTGTAACTGCGTGGATAAGCAAGCCTCAGCTTGCCCTTCCTAACCTCAAGCCATTTTGACAGGGCATGGAGATCCTCATGTTTGATTTTCACCTTTTATTCCTCTGCTTGCCCTATCACCATTTTCCTGTGTTTCTCTTTGCATCGCAGCTCCTCCTAAGGTACCAATCACTCCAGCAGATGCCCCTTGTCTCTTCCTCTGTCTTCTGTGGAAATAAAGGCAGATCCTGATGGTTGGAGTCTTCTTACAGTCAGTTCAAATCCTACATGCATAGCATCTTCACACTTGGGTAATAGCAGGATTCTGCTGGGTCAAATTTATCACTACCCTGCTTTAGAAAATTTGCATTTTCAGAAGTCCCTTGGTATGACTGAGAGGCATATGTTTATAATGATGTTCTGGTCTAGGAAGAGTACAGTCTTCAGAGCATAGCAGAATGTGACCACAGCTAGATAATTAGTCCAAAATATGTTGGTGATGAATGAAACAGGGTGTTGCCTAAAGTCCTAACTGATACAACCACAAAACATGGATTGTTTTAAGAGTTATGGACTATTCTAAATTACTAGAAGACTGTGATCAACTGGCACCAAGTCCTATAGTCTCCTCCATAGGAATAGGAAGTTTGTGTCATTTCATTCTTGATAGTAATCTAGCTAAATATTTTTATTAAAACTAAAAATATTAATAACTTGTTTATTTATGAACAATAAAAACTTATAAGTATGAATTGTGGTGTCTTGAGAAATAGACAGGAGATCAGAAATTTAGGGTTATTCTTGATTACATAGTGAGTTTGAGTTTATTCTAGCATACATGAGACCCTAACTCAAAAACATAACAAAAACAGTTTTTGTGATGAAAAATACAGCAAACTAATGACAGCAATAGATTCAATCCTTCATGTTAAGGTAGCCACTTCCAAACACAGATGCACTGAATTCTCATTGCTACTTTATTTAAAAACCCACTGCTATGAAATAACCTCTGGAGGTGTCTGACATTCTGCCTCCAGGGCTCTATTTCATCTTGATCCATATTAAGTACAAATGACTCCTAAAGGTGTTGAGATGCTATGTTCTATCTCTCTAGCCATTAAAATCAAGTAGATAAATCTCAAATCTTTTTAAATATCATAGCACATTTTTAGTTTAATAACACTGAGAAGACTCTGGAAATTTAAAACTTCCCTGTCTTACAGCTTTGTTTTGCTTTAAAAAAATTTTAACCTAACACAAATACCATCCTGTTTTATGTCTATGAGTTTACTGCCAATAATTTTTTATACTCTAAAACATAGTTTAAAATTAGGACTGTGCAAGCAGGAGCACTGTGGAGAGCACTGTGGGGTCAGGGAGGGGGGGGGGTGTTCCGGCAAAGGAGCTAATGAAGAGAAAGAAGACCCAGGCAGATAAGGTCTTCTTTATGGCTTCTGGTGACTAAATCACCATAAAAACAGAATTGTTAGCTTACAGTGTGTATTTTTCATTAACTCTAATATCTAATCAGGATAAAATGTCAAGACAAGTACATCCCTCTCCTCCTCGTTATGCTGGTTTATACACTCTGGAAACGGTCGCAGAAGAACCAGAGGATGTTGCTGCATGGTGAAAAGTGACAGGGTTTCTGACTTTAGGGCTTGAGAAAGGATGAGATGGCAGGGGGTCACATCCTGTCACCTGACAGGCAAAGGGGACCTAGACTTGTAGCTTTCTAATTTCTGACCTCGTAAAAGAAGACAGCCCCTTTAGCTCATAATAAAGGATTCTCACTGGCAATATCACACAAGGTATCAGTGAAGAAGCCTGATTACAGCCTAGCCATCCATCTGCTCCATCTACTCTGAGTCTGAAACTCAGCCCTTCAGCAATTCCTGAGCTCAGGCCTGAAGAAAATATTTCTAAGCCCTCAGACAGCCCAACAGCAGCCAGTAAGAGCTTACGGAACAGCACATATCCCAAGCAGACCAAAATACCAACACAAAGACTCTCCAACTCTGACGTCACTGACAACAGGAGGCCGAGAAGTGTGTCTTACACCTGCACAGATGACTGCTTGTCAACATTGGAAGAATTCAGTAAGATTCTTAGTCTTCTAAACTACACAAGAACGAGCCCCATAAAATCCCAGGATGAAGCAGCAGCCATGAAGCCCACCACTAGGTGGAGAACCATTGGAATTGGAAGCTGCTTGGAGATGGAGAATCAGTTTCCTTTATGATGTGGGCCCTGAGAGCCCTTGCATGCTCCAGTACATCGACCTACACCCAGATGAGTCCTGGCAGCAGTAGGTGTACTCAGTGCATTTATTAAATAACACAGAACTGGGGGGAAGGAATAAGGAATAAAAGTAATTGGAAGGTGAATTTGATCAAAACATGTTTATACATGTATTAGATTCTCAAACCATACATATAAAATAAAGTTGGGAGAATTGGTTCTACTCACCACTAGAGGGTAGCATATTAAAATTCTGAAATATGAACACAGTTTATTTTGTATGCTTTTAAAAAAATGTTTCAGACAGTTTAAAACATCGATTATGTGGATGTTTTAAGACATGAGCATGTCAAGGCAATAAAAACAATTCATTAGTGGCTCTTTCTTCTCTTGTTTTCCAGTTTAATCAAATATGTGCCACAACAAGCCCATATTCAAATGCTAAAGAGTGTAGGCTCTGGCCTGCACGGCAGCAGCAGCAGAAGCTCTTCCACTGTGAACAAGCAGGCAGGACCTTCCTCCTTCCACACAACTCCCATCCAAGCCCTCAGTCTACTGGATGGTTCTATTCTTCCTCACCCAATCTGCAACTCCATGGCAGCTATATCTGGAAACAATTCCTCAACAGAATTCTGACCAGTTCTCTGTCAAGTTGGATAGTCAAGTTCAACCACCACACTAAGGAAAGGCAAACAAACAAACAGATACCAAAACAAACAAACAAACAAACAAACAAACAAACAACAACCCAGGATGTGAGAGAACAGGGCAAGCCACGTTTGGTCATTTCATTAAATGAAGGTGAAAAGATGAATGCAGTCCTGTGGACCAGCCAGTCCTTGGCTTTGGAAAGGAAGCCTACCCAGGGGTAGAACCTCTTCTTTCTTCCTCTCTCCACTCCTTCCTGTTCCTATTGTTTTTCTAAGAGGCACCTGATGAACCCAATGCTTTGGGCAGGGTTTCTTTCCCCAAGGGCAGCTAAAGTCAGTGAGGGTGAGGAAGAGCTTTTCTTAGAAGGATGCTGACCACTTTCACTACTAATCCTCAAGCAGATCCAGCACTATTGTCTCTGAGAGGAGCATAATGCTTCACCTTATGACCTGCACGGAAGCAATTACTTGAAGGGGATGCAAGAATTTTATTGGGGTGTAAAAGGGAGTTGCTAAGCTGTAACCTAACAGTTCTTCCTTTTCACCAGGGGAAACTATGAGTTAGTCACCCCATGGCTTTTGAAATGCCATCTTCAAAGAAGCCTCGCTTTATCACAGACAAGCCTTGCTTTTTCAAGTTCCTAGCATTAGATACTGAGAAACTTGTTTAAAATGTCTTATTTCTTTCTCAGTATAACCCTATGGAATAGTTGCTATTACTGTGCCCAATTTATGGAGGCTGGAATTGAGACTTGGGAGAGCTAAGCTAACATACAGAATTAGAGGTGGAGAATGTTTCTGCCTTAGGGTTTCTATTGCTGTGAAAAAACACCATGACCACTGAAACTTTTTATATAGGAGAACATTTAATTGGGGCTGGCATACAGTTCAGAGGTTCAGTCCATTATCATGGCAGGAAACATGTGGCAGGCAGGTAGACTTGGTGCTAGAGAGGTAGCTATGAATTATTCAGCAGCAAAAAGAGAGGGTGGGAGGAAGCCTGAGCTTGGCCTGAACATTTGAAACTCAAAGTCAATCCTCAGTGCCACATTTCCTCCAACAATGCCATACCTACACAAACAAGGCTATGTGTCCTAATCCTTTCAAACAATGTCACTCCCTATGAGCCAGTGGGGCCATTTTCATTCAAACCATACAATTTCTCAAAGACAGCCCAAGCTCATGTGCCTGTTCTTCCCTGCCCAGCTCTGAAACCATTAATTCACATTCAGAGCCTTATTTCCAGTGGGCACTTGTGTGCTGGTCTTGAACAGTCTTAGAGTGTGTGCCTATTTTCTTCTTAATGTTCTGGTCCTCCTGGAGATGGGGATAAAGGCTGACAAGACTAAAGAGACTAGCTAAAGATGCTCCACCTATAAAATAAAGTAGGGCTAACTGTGGGAGTTAATGTTAAACTAAAACCTCCATGCTTTCTTTGCTACAGTGAATTAAAGTCCATCCTCCAGAGTCTCCACAGACAGGAGAAATACGTAGAAAATACATCAAAAGGACCAGCCCGTAGACATGCTATTTATGATCACATTAGAGACTTGGAATCACTTCAGATCTATATTAAATTACCGTTTTAGAACTTCAAGGTCTTTACCTCCCTTCCCAGTGGTTTAAATCTCCATCTTTACCAGATTGTTCTGTGGAAACATAAAAGAGGAATGAAGCCACTGGCAAGAGAAAAGATTGATATTCCTCCCCATAAAGACAGGCAGGCAGAGGACAGGGCTATCTACTGTTGGTCAGTAGTGGCACCTGAGATGATTTTGTATGATCAATGAATACATTCTCTTTATTTTTTTCTTCCTTCTGCTGAAAATAGATTTTTTTATATACAGTATATTCTGGCTCTCCTCCCTCAACTCTTCCAAGACTTTCTCCACCTTCCTTCCCATTAAAATTTATATACATCCTTTATGTCTCTCCTTAGAAAACAAAAGGACATCTAAAGCATAATAATAAAACTCAACTCAACTAAACTAAACTGAACAAAACAGTAACAGGGCAAAACAGAGAAAAAGAGCCAAAGAAAAAGCCCAAGATATACACGTAGACACAGAGAAACATGTTTGTACACACAGGAATTCCTTTAGAAACATAAAACTGGAAGCCATAATATATATGCACTAAGCTTGATTTACTGATATCTGATTATATTAGGGCCCACTCAGGGATCCTGTCACCAACACTGCCCAAGTAGTCAAACACCAGAGATTTAAGAGGCCAGGAACCTAGAGAAAAACCAAATAGTATTGTTATGCTAATGCAGTGGTTCTCAACCTGTGGGTCACCACTCTTTAGGAGTCCAATAATCCTTTTACAGGGGTCATGTAAGACCATTGGAAAACACAGCTATTTACTTTATGATTCATAACAGTAAGAAACTGTTATGAAGTAGCAATGAAAATAATTTTATGGTTGGAGTCATCAAAATATGAGAAACTTTACTAAAGAGCATAGGCATAAGAAAGGTTGAGAAATCTTGTGATAAAGGAACATAACCATAAAGTGATTCCTAATGTCATTCTGCTACACTCACAGATCGGGGTTTGTTCAGTCATCATCAGAGAAGCTTTTTCCTGCAGTAGACAAAAAGGTATAGAGGCACACTGCTGGACAGTGTACAGAGAGAGAGAAGAAGACATTCAGCACACACACAAATGCACACACCTACACATACACAGGGAGAGACAGACAGAGATAGAAACAGAGACACAGAGACAGAGTGACGGAGATGCAGAGAGAGACAGAGAAAGAAACAGAGACAAAGACACAGGGACACAGAGAGACACAGAGACAGGGAGAGACAGTTAGAGAGAGAGAAAGAGACACAGACAGAGACAGAGAGGAACAGAGACAGAGACTGAGAACAGAGAGAAGTAGACCAACTGTGGACCACAGCACCCTAAAAGGGATGTCTCCATTAAATCCCTCCCTCGGGGCTCAGTAAATACATTCCTTATAAGGATTTTTTTGTGGTTATATATTAATGTCATCAGTAATTAAGATAAAAAAATAAAGCATATTAAATTAGTAATTTATGGCATTGTTTCTTAGAACAAGGCTAATGTTTAAGGAAGAAATCTGAACAGTAGCATTGAACAAATATTATGGAAAGAGATGGGAAAATGCTGAAGATATGTACAAACATTCGAGTTGGGATTCATATGTATCTATCCAGATTCTCCATTATGATTATGTGCTAGCTTTTAACTTGGGACATATGAGGATCCCGACAAATGCTAGACTATCAGAGGAATTGACTATGAGAGGCAAGAAGGAAAGCCTGTTTATCATGACGTAGTTAGTAGGGCTGGATTAAACTTTTGGACTCTGATCTCAATCACTTTATTTTTTATATATTTAAGCAAAGTACAACTTTGGAAAAATGTTTTCTCATGACAAGAATCACAACAAAGCCTAAGGCATGACTATATCAACTTTTTGGCAAAGTACGTGTTTAACAAAGTCCCTGTGACCTCTTCCATAAGACTTGGTTCTATGAGAAACCATGCTCAGGATAAGGAGGATTATGGTGAAGCCTGGCTCTACAGAGTATAGCCAGGCTATAGATAACATTCACCCCAAGCTTCTAAATGAAACAGGCATAAATCCATTCCATTGAAGAGACAAGTCCACATTTCTGGTTTCCCTAGTACTGTCTGTGAGCATGAAGGCCTCATGTGCTCCTACATCTCCTTATCTCTAACGTTTTAAAGAAAAAAATAGTGGCTGTAGAAGAGGTCATGATAGAATTCTTTGCCTCCATTGCTATTCTAATCAATATAGAATTATAAATAGAATTATAAAAATAGCTAACAGATGACCAAGGAAAAGGGAAGCCCTTTAGTCATGGCAACCATTCAAAGGTCACTGGAGAGATTTTGTCTATCTCTGTGTAAATCTGACACATTAAAGCAACACATGCCAGGAAACTGTTGATAACCAATATTATGTCTGAGCAATAAAATATCTATAGTGGCTCAATTTTGTATCAACTTTGGTAAGTAACACAAGGTATTTTCTTCTTCATTTGTACATCTACAGTAAATATCCATTCAAAATATGCCCCATTCCATTGACACAATAATTATACACCATCTTTTATCCAGACAACTACTCCTAAAGGATAAAAACAATTCTTAGTATGGCAAAACAGCATCAGACTGTTAACACCCCAAGAGTTAAAATAAACTGATTACTTGGGGAATACATCAAGGCTCTAACTTCCTAACTGAGACTTTGGGGGGGCAGCAAGGACATTATACTATTGACTGTAAAACAATGGCTATTATGTTTACTGAATATATGGTATGTTAATTCTTAGGTGTCAATGAAAAATTCAAATACCGTTTGCTCCTCTTGATGGGTTTGTTGTTTATCTTTGGATGGTTCACTTGTGGTTTCTGGCATTCTGGCATTTGGATGCATCAAAGTGGGAGCCATCTGAGACTGCACTCCTTTTCTGGACAGATACAGCCTAACCTCTCCTTGATGTTAGAATACTAGGCCTTTTCCATTGATTAACATATACTCTAAAGTGTGTCTCCTTTGTGGCAAAATACTTTTGGGCAACATAAAAAGCATAATTTTTTAAAATGAAAAAAAAATAAAATTAACATAGCTAAATATATCATAGCATTTGGAAACTTAAAGAGTGTATATACCAACTTTTTATTATTAAAATTTGCCAATGAAGTATTTGATGGTGTTTTATAATAGTTTAATCCTGTGGATAGTAAGAAATTTTGATATCATGAATGATATCTAAATTTTCTTAAATCATTTGCTAGTATTATCAGGGCCTTTATCATTTTGTTGTTGCTTCTGTAATGGGTCCTGAAAGAACATGCATAAAAAGCTATTTGACAAAGTCAAATTTTAGATACGACAAGCTGGTATTTTCTCAGAGCTCCAAGAACTTCATGCCACACCTGAGGCTGTGTTCTGTAGCTGACTAGTTAGGGAGAAGCATTGTGCATGCCTTTTACCATAGATCTCTACAGGTCTGACAGCAGAGAAGGCCTCAGACTCAGATAGTTGCAGTCTAAGATGTCAAACTGATGTCCATTCATTACTAATTAGGTTCTAGAAGTTTGGAATACTGTATAAACTAATCTCTTTATTATACTGCACACAATAACCCCTTAACAGAGGGCAGGCTATCATGATCCTCCTTTAATTATTTCTCTTGCCAAAGACTAACCATTTATCAAACCAAGGGCAAGCTCAAAACAAAAAATAAAACAAAATCCATCTAATTCACAGTGATCATTAACTTTTAAAAATTTAAATGGATTTTAACTTAAGATTTGGGATTTTTAAAAGTGAGGAAAAATTTTAATTCTGAGCTTAAGAAGATTCTTTTACTAGGTAACAGGATATGCAGAAGTACCTGAGAAGCAGTCACAGAAAATCCTGAAGGTGAAAAAAATTAGGTCTTTAACATGGAAACATGCAAGTATTCATTTGGCTCACACTGTACAAAAATGTGAACAGTATCAAATCATAATTCCATGAATGAACTTTCTGAAAGCCTTCAATTTCTACCAGTTTTAGAGACAATGTGATATAACAGCTAATGAGGCTGTATCACAAATCACAAATCATTTTTGGTGAAAACTTTATAATAATCTAATTTCTACCAATTGTAATTTTGGTGTAACCCCCTCTAGGTTAAGCCCAAGGGAATTTGAGAAACATCTAATTATATTTGCTTTTCTTGGTCCTGGTACTGTTTAGAAGAAATATAAAAACAAACACAAGCAACAACAACAAAGCTTTCTGATTTCAATCAATCTTATTTTCCTTAAATTCAATTTATAAAAAGTTTACTGAAGTTTTAGAAAGTACAGATAACACAGGCATCTAAGAAGTGTTCTCTCAGTGTCTGAGAGGCCTAAAATATGAAAGTCTTCAATTTTTGATGTAAAAGACAAGATGGAATTTCTTATTTTGCTAATATATGTACATATACATATATTAAAATATTTTATAAATACATTAATACATAACTAATACCAAACATATATGTATGTACACACACACACAAATACACACATACTCATATTTACATAGATGCAGGCTTTTCTGAAGAGTTTAGAATTACTGTCATGTTTCAATAGGATAGGATTTAAAAAGTTACATTGAAATTTGTTTTGTGAGTTCATCTCTTTCAGAGTGATATCTGCCAGCAGGATAAATGGTGAGTCTTATTTTTACATATGAAATGGACTAACTAGGCAGCTGCAGTCATCATGGAAGAACTCAGTGCTTGCTGGTTAGCTGACAGCATCATCAGAGATCTCAGAAGGATGAACTACAGCAGGAAGTATAACCTAATGGCACAAAGATCATTTAAAAAAAACATTTTAAATGCTGTATTTAGCAAATTTCCTGGAGTTCGAGGATCATCTATTAAGTATACATGATTTTAAACAATTCTAGTTACTTGCTTTCACCTAACGCTCATAGCATTTACAGAAGATTATTTATACAAGTTTTTCTTTGTAAGTTATTACATTTGTACTTAGGATGACTACAAACATGGTTTTGATTGAGCATATTAAAAAAATCTGATCATTTATACAATGACTGGCAATTAAGTTCTATGGCTTAATTATTTTTTTAACAGTTTACAACAAAGTAGTGACTTATTTAAGATTAGGGTTTATAGTTATATCTGTATTTAGTTTGAGCCTTCGATTTTTGAATTAAAGATCTTTTAGCATCAAATAAATACAGTCACAAAGACAAAGAGGCTCGACACATATTTTCAAGTCAGCTTCTGCTTGCTTACATAGACCATAGGTATTTATAGAGCTATTTATCAAACATACTTATCAAATATATGTTGCTTCTTACTTAAAATTTTCTAGAAGCCTGGTGTTGAACAACTTTAGCAAAGACACATAGTTAGACATACATCTCAAAGTTTCTGTTAATTTGAGTATACAATTATAACTTTCGGAATGTATCATCATACAAGTAATCCATCCAAACCCCAAATATCTTGGAGACTTGCTGTTGCCTTCTTAGTTTAATAAAAGGATACAATAAAAAGCAGAGAGCGCAATGGGATTGAGAAGTTTTGTAAATGTTGTCTTAGTTAGTTTATACTACATGGTTATCTTAACCAAGAGAGTGGTAAAGTTACATGGCATGTACCTTTAAGCCTTAATGAGGTGGCTGTCTGCCACATGGTTGTTTCCATCCTGATGAAGTCATCAGCCAAGTTGGAGGTAAACCACGTGGTTGCTATTTTAAAACATATATTTTCCTAAATAAGGGTTGAATTCAAGTTGCATATATAGTATGTTGTAGTAGATAAGAGTATGTAAAACATATGTTCCTTGTCCTTTTGAAGAGCCACCTATAAAGCATTAAATATAATCTCTATAAGATTTTTAGATATAATTTTAAGCAACACCCATGTAGTATCTTTAAAAAATCATAAAAGAACATCTATTGGATAGTGATTATTTATAGATCTCA
Organism: Arvicanthis niloticus; assembly: GCF_011762505.2. Taxonomy (NCBI): domain Eukaryota; kingdom Metazoa; phylum Chordata; class Mammalia; order Rodentia; family Muridae; genus Arvicanthis; species Arvicanthis niloticus. Next base: position 97,927,789 of record NC_047660.1, on the reverse strand, counting down.
AGAAATATACTAACACAACCTTCCAATTATTATCAGTGTGGGACAATCAACCTGTATTTTTTAGTGGCGCGGTTATTTCTATAGGCTATTTACCAGGAAGAGATTAATTCTATGAGCCATCACTTTGGCAGCAGTATCATTTAAGTTAATGTACCCATTTTGCTTCAGGTATTATAATTTTTTTAGAATCAAACAAGACTCTTCAGAAAACAACTTAAATAGCAAAGTCAAATCCTTAGCAGTGACAGACAGATAATAGCACACCCAATTGATATCGTCCAATGTTGTGGATTACCCTGGTGATGTTTGTAATTTGATGCTAATTCTGCTTCCTCAAGAGGGGTTGCCCTGACAACAAAGAGTAGATTAAGTACTCAGGTGATTTCAGGTAAACTAACTTTCTCCCCATTTTAACTGATCAAATAAAGGATAGAGCCTGTGATTGGCAATGGAAGGAAAAGGTGGGGCTGGAAGTGAGAGAGAGAGAGAGAGAGAGAGAGAGAGAGAGAGAGAGAGAGAGAGAGAGAGAGAGGAAGGAGGAGGAGGAGGAGGAGGAGGAGGAGGAGGAGGAGGAGGAGGAGGAGGAAGAGGAGGAGGAGGAGGAAGAGGAGGAGGAAGAGGAGGAGGAAAAGGAGGAGGAGGAAAAGGAGGAGGAGGAGGAGAAAGAGGAGGATGGAGAAAGAAGAGGTGGAAAGAATATGGAGCAGAAGCACATGGTCTGGAGGAACCACAAATAGCAAAGGATTTCATAGCTGGGGAAAAATTAGTGTAGTGGTGTATCTGCCAATCTAGGCATACCATTTATAAATATTTTAACTGAGTTGTGTGTTCTTTGTGCAGGTTTATTAGGGTTGGAGATTTACCACAACAGTACAACATCTTAAACTTTGCTCTTTTGGTTTATTTACCAATGAAAGTTAAGCATTCATTTACATATTGATTAGACAATGATGAGAGGACAATATAATTCATATATGAATGAACAGTACCTAAGGAACATTAATCAGCACCGGCTTATGTACTTAACCTCCTGGGTGCAATTGTTCCTGTAAGAGAAGTTGAGTCTGTTCTAATTTTCCCATGAAGGGACCGTTGATCAATCTGTACTGAGTTCTTCCTGTTATGAGTAAAGCACAAACAAATAAAATCCAAACAAACAAAAGCTAAACCTTTGGGCATCTAAGACCTAACTCATGCTGTAGGCAGCAGAGCTCTGCCTACCATTCTTTGAAATTCAGGTGTTGGTAGCATTCGTACCAAGCAGCAGAAAGGGCCCAGGAGCTGGAGGGCTTTGAGTTTGTCAACTCTCTCAGGAGGATGAGCCCTGCATGTGCATGGCTGGCTTGAAAGCCAGGCAGCCATAGTCCATCATCCGGCTCTGCCAAGACCTGTTTCAAACAGGAAAAAAACAAAAAACAAACAAACAAAAAAAACCTCTCTTTCTCTTATTTTTCTTTTTCTCCTCCTCCTCCTCCTCCTCCTCCTCCTCCTCCTCCTCCTCCTCCTCCTCCTCCTCCTCCTCCTCCTCCTCCTCCTCCTCCTCTTCTTCTTCTTCTTCTTCTTCTTCTTCTTCTTCTTCTTCTTCTTCTTCTTTTTAAGTTTTGCTCCTTCTGTACTCCAGCTTGCAAAATAATTGTCAGGGATTTCATCTCTTCTTTCATGGGCTGTCTTTACATTTGTTTCTATCCATATAATAGCTATGAATATTTTGTTCCTCTGGGACTTAACAAACATCTCAAAAATTGTATAAAATGTGTTGGGAGCCGACTTGGAGCAGAAAGTGGCTATCAGCTTTGCAGCCATCTTGAGCCATATACCCTGACGTGAGACTTGTTTTTCAACAGCCTATAACAGCTGAAGCACACTCTGATATCCCTCATAGCTTGTTTTGCTGTTTAGTGCCCCCAGCTCCAAGGCACATGTGGTATCCACCCCTGCAAGGCATGTAGTGCATGTGCAATCCACGTGCTATCCACGCCATACATGCTTCAAATTTCTCAGCAACAGTTTCTAGACTTCCCCAGGAAGTTTCCAGCCCCCCACACCCCAGTAATGGAATGTCTATAGAGATGGACCCAACAGACTAACACAGAGGTCACCTACCCCAGAATCCCCTAATGTGCTTTAAATCAGGCCTGCAAGCTCACATGGTTGTCTCTCTATTCTGGTATGGGAGACCCCAGCATGCTGTACTTCTGCAGAATAAAACACTCTTTGCATTTACATACTATTTAAATCCAGGATATCACTCTTCGGTGAATCATGGACCCTTACAGTACTTCAGTACTTGTGACCTCTTCCACAAAAAAAAAAAAAAAAAAAATGCATTTTGTTGACTGAAAAACCACGTTCAGGATAAGGGGGCTCTGGGTGCAGCCTGGATTTACAGATAGCAAACATTAACAGGCAATAAAACACATCCACCCCTGCTTCTGGATGGAAGAGGTGTAACTTGCTTTGTTGAAGAGAAAAGCATACATGTTTAACATTTCTGGTTTCTCTAGTAGTGTCTGTGAGCATGAAGTCTTCATGTTCCTTTACAGGGGCGATCTATTTATACGTGTGATCTACTTAGCTTTACTCTACTGCAAACACATTAAACTGAATCATCAGGGGCCCTAATGGTAACTATGGACCCCAAGAAGGCCTTGGAGATATCACAGTGAACCAGAGAATCTACCCACTTGATAGTGTCAAAAGTCAACCCGAGGTAGCTTAGCGGTGCATTTGAGACGGCTTTGCCAGAAGGGAGATAAGGTCATGATGAACTCAGTAGTTTGAGTTTAAACTAATTGATGTGAAGGTTCTGTTCACAGAGGTACCTGTGCTCAGCTCTGCCCCCCAAACAAATAATAAAAATATAATGACTTACTTTGGGATGGCAGTTGAGAGAGTCTTTCTTTGTAGCACAAGCTGGCTGGTGTCAAATTTAAAAAACTCCTCTGTCTCCAGCCTCTCTAAGGATAGGCTTACAGTCATGAGCTACCACACCTGGCTTACAGTTAGCATTTTTACCATTGGGATTCCCTGCACACTCATGCAGATGCTCCCTGCTGGCACACGCTGTATGTCTAGCTCCTTGAATAACTTCACCTGTGCATATCCCAGGAGGCTATCCTATGGAATCATCAGTGGAAGTTAATTAGCCCCGCCTCACTACAGAATACCCATTCCTAATAACCTCACATACCCAGGCTGGCTTTTTAAAGGTAGATTTGTATTAGCTAAGGATGTAGCTAGCATAGAGCACTGACATATGTCAGCATAGTATGCCTGACATACTAAAGGCCTGGGTTACATTCTCAGGACAGAAGAAATAAAGAAGTAGAAAAAAAAGATGTATAGACAACTGTTTTTGATCCAAATTGTTTTGTGACAAGTGAGATGCTAACTGTTTACTCACTTAACACATAGTGTATGCGCACACCACAAGTCAGTTTTGATACTTTACACACTTTTAGTCTTTCAATCACACTGAAAATTAAGACCTAGTAACTTGACCTTGTTACTACAAATTTATAAATGGCAATGTCAGGATTTTTGTCAAAAGTTTAGAGTTCTGAACTGCCACCTATTTCTGCTAATGTTTAGAGAGTCCCAAACAGAAAATGGTGTAAGAGAAGAAATTGTAAATATAGGTCCACAGAGTTCTGTTTACTATAGATAAAGGTCTCCAGTTAAGATAAATTATGATGCAATAATTGTAAGACCAAGAGTTTGTCACTGTTTCAATTAGGATTGTGACTAGGTCTCCTCACCCTGTCTTCTGCCAGTAGCTATAGGTAACTTGAAGTAAGCAGATTCAGAATACCTAAGGATGACAGCCTGTCACCTGCAGTAATGAAATGCCACCAAACAAGAGCAGTGGCAAAGGAGTGAGGCAGAGGACACCTGTGAGACAGGGTGGCTTTGAATATGACTTGCTTTTACCAGCTATTAATTACTAGCTTTAACAGCTATTACACCTGGAAGATGGGACACTCATATTCATCTTCTAGATGAACTTGAACGTGGCTATCATGTAAAGTTACTGATGATTATGAGCAATGTTAGCGATAACCTCAATCACAACCTAGACATTGTCCAACCGTCCATCTTCCCCATGCCTGGCACTGTGGGAGACAGTCATGACTGGCATTGTTAGAGGTGGTGATTCAGACCTAATTCCGCTTCTGACAGCTGTGGATGATTAAGTAAGTCATGGAAAAGAGAATACCCAGCTGAAATGGTGATAAAGGGCTGAAAGGCCACAGGGATGATAACTCCCCATGATTATTGTCCTTAGGTGTACATGAAGGAGTATGGAGTTTACAGTATTTCATGAACAGCTAGACTTCAACATGACAGCAAGTCTCAAGGATAGACAGAACCAATGGTGTAGGTGCATTCTCTCCTATGCAATTTCTAGAGTATCCACCAGGTGGCACCAAATAGTAAATTCTACTTTTGTTTTTAATGCTATGAAAACAAAAACAAACGAGAAGAAAAAAAAAATCAGAAAAGAGCGCAGCCCGGAAATTTCTTCCTCTCCTGCTCCTCCAGCCTGAGTTTAATCCATAAAATATTGTTGGGAGAGGGGAGTGCTGTGAACTGGCCAGAAAACAGAAAGGAAACTAAGAAAGACTGAATGCCTGGGCTTGAATATAAACGCTGCATAGGGCCTGGTAAAATAGGACAAGTGTGAAACCACCACAGCTGGATTCAGAAATAATCAATTCACTGCCTTCAACTGCATACCCAAGAGGACGCTTGATTGTTTGTGTCTTCATCTGTTTCATACATAAAATGTCGAGATGGTAATTCCTCACCTGCCAGAAGGAAAGGATGTCAGGCTGCTTAGCTACCCCACAGTCTGTGGAAGGACCCATTGAAGTGATGGAGTCCACATTTAGACTTCAGTGTCCTCTCCATGCTCATTCATGGGGCCATCTTAAGCAGAATGTAAGAGACCACAGGCTGTGGTAAATTCCAGCCTCTGTGTCCTGAGTTCTGCTCGCTCCCAGCCATCTTTTTCACTTGAGCTAAGAGACCATCCTAGCTGCCTCCCCTTTCTCCTCTTCCTCCCTGCACCCACTTTACCCAATGGAATAAGTAAATCTGAATAAACCAATACACTTTTCTCCTTAAATCCCTTCAACAGTCACTTTCTGCATTTAGAATAAAATCCACACTCCGTCCTGTGAGTCACCAGGCCCTGCGTGAGCTGGCTTCAGCCTGCCTGTGACAGTCACTGCTGGCTGACTAATACTATACATTTTTTCCCATTTTGCTTTATGAACAGAACTCCATCATATGCAATGACATGAGCTCAGTGGTAAACTCTCAAGCCGCCAGACCCTTTTGGAGTCAGGAAAAGCCATAGGCATCCATTTCTAGCTAAAGAAATGTTAAGTGGAAGCTGCTGATCCCGAATGACTGTTTACCCACCAGGCCTTCACCTTTCTTCTTCCTGTTTTGAATAGGAATGCAAGACCTGCAGGCAGAGCTATGAACAGGTTTAGAAAGAAGCCTGCTTGCTAAATATAGAGAAACAGAAAGGCAAAGGGACCAACCCTGAGACCCCAGGGTTGGCTAGGATTATGCAATCTCTGACTGCTTGTTTCAAGGCTCAAGGCTTAGGTCTAATGTAATTAAAAATGCAACTCTAGTCTATGAAGAGACCACAGGTTGGCTTCTGTTTCACGATTCTAGAAGATACATATGTAATGTGTCCCCTCTCAGAGTCTAGGATTTTTTATTTCTCCTGTACACAACCCAGGTGCTTTCAAGGCTTTAAAAGTTTGTCTACCCATGATGCCTTTTACTCAAATTTTCTTCATGACTCCAGGTACACAAAAACATAAAATAGCCATACAAATGAAATGTTTACTGATAATAAATCATACAGAAAATTATCTTGAAAGAATTCTTTTCTATACATAAAGTTTGCAATTCATTAACAATAAAGGCGAATTTGCATACTAATGGATAGATGTACTTATTTTTAAGTAAAGAATTAACTCAGTTGAATGTTTGATACTGCAGGATGTTAAGCATCTTCAACACTTCAAGTCAACACATACTTGTAGTTTTTATTTTAATTACGATTTTAAAAATTTATTTTCATTCATATGGAAGTGCATGGGTGGTGCATGTGTGAATGATATGAGAAATGCCTCAGAAGCAAGAAGAGGGCATCAGATCCCATGGATCTGGAATTACAGACATTTTTGTGCTTAGGACTAAGCCATGACTTCTGGAAAGGCATCAAGCCTTTTCAACTATTGAAATCTCTCTGTCCCAGATACTTTGATTTTATAGTCATTGGTGCTGCATAGAATGCAATACTAGTACAGGAGAACTTGAAGTAATACATTTGATGCTATAATAGATTTACTAATAAACTTGCATGGGGCATATATAAGTCCCAGGAGGTGGTATTTACCTAAAGGAAGACTGCCCCAACATAGTACTGTATTGACCAGGCCTGTTAGAAATATTAAGTTCCACATCTCACTTTAAAATTGAGTCCTTCCTTTCTTCCATTCTCTAAGAAGTGGTATTTGATTTTATTATGATCCATTGAACTAGTCCCACCCTCATTTTTGTCTCCTGGTTTAAAAAAAAAAAAACCTGTCACACCTTCAATCACACTTCTACAATGCAGGGCACATTCAATTAGTTCTGAAATATCCATGCCTAGCTTCTCTCACAAGTTAAAACAAGCCTTTGAAGTCAAGGACTGCATTTTATTTACTGAAACAATGAGTACGTATTTGCTAAACAGTAATATAGTGATCTCCTGCCATAGGCAAGGTCATGCGGGGCCTTTGGTGGAACTGAAGGACCTGCAGAAATGAAGAAATGTAGAGGACTTCTGACCTCATAGGACTCAATCCATAGAGTGGCAGAGGACACATGTAAACTACCACAGTAGAAAAGGGAAACACTGAAGGCCAAAGCAACAGAAGCTCAGTCAGGCAGAATTGGGAGCTCCTTCTATCTCTTACTCATTCAGACTGACTTCAATGAAGGAAGGATGTAGGTATAGACTTCTATTAGTCACCATCCTGCTTCTGTAATAAAAGACCCTGGCAAAAGGAAAGCTAGGGGAGTGTGCTGGTTGCTTTATTGTCAACTTAATACAAGCTAGAGTTATCTGGGAAGAGGAACTTCACTCGAGAAAATGCCTTCATCTGATCGGTAGGCAAGTGTGTAGAGCAATTTTGTGATTCATGACTTATGTGGGAGGACTCAACTCATTGTAGCAGTGCCAACACTAGGCATGTGGTCCTGAACTGTAAGAAAGTAAGCTAAAAAAAAAAAAAAAAAAAAAAAAAAAAAAAAAAAAAGAAAGTAAGCTAAGAAAGCTACAAGAGGAAGGGATATATATATATGAAATTTCCCCTAGGCTCATGTGATATATATATATATCTCACCATGGTCTCTGCTTTAGTTTCTCCCTTCAAGTTTCTATCTTAAGTACGTGCTGTGACTTCTCTTGATGAAAGATTGTAGCCTGAGAACTATAAGCTGAAATAAACTCTTTCCCAAGTTGCTTTTGATCATGGTGTTTATTACAGCAATAAAAAGCTTAAGGGAGCAAGTATATATTTGCCCTTATAGTTCCAGAAAGTATCCAGTCTGTCATGGTAGGGAAGGCATGGCAGAAGGAACGCTGGGCTAGGCTGGTCATCAGGAAGTTGGCTGGTCACATTTCATCCACACACAGAAAAAAAGAGAGAAAACAGGAAGTGAGGCTACATTATAAAACCTCAAAGTCAGATCTCAGAAAGTTTGAACCTCCTAAATATTCCATAACCTTCCCAAACACAGTCACTAGTTGGGACCCAGAGATTCAAACACATGAGCCTAGGGGAAATTTCATATTCAAACCACATCAGTTATTAAGATGTCAATTTCAGACTACTCCACTGGCCTCCTCCAGACCTGCTATACCAGAAACATCCAGAATATATGACTCTTGCCCATTCTCCCTGTCTTGTCCCCCAGGGCATGCCCAGTTCCCCTGAACTGCATGATTCCCCCACCCCATCCCCCTACCCCAGCTCCATTGTCTAGCCACTGCTCAGCTTGCTTTTACCAGGTCTACTATACCATGAACATCCAGGTTACACCCTTTCTCCTGTCCTCAATTCCCTGACAGCAAGGTCCCTGGGGCACAGCCAGCAGCTCTGAGACATCCACTGCTCCTTGAGTTCCACAGTTCAGCTAAATGCTGCTCACCTGAGGCCTACTGAACCAAGAACATCCAGGTTATATAAACTCAGCTTCCCAGTACCTGCTACAGCAGGAACATTTAGGGACAAATAGCGAAAGGCCAGAGTCAACAGGAACATCAACAAGAGCCAGGGCAATGTCACCTTCAGAGCATCGATACGCTACTTTATCAAGCCCTGGATATCTTAACACAACCAAAGCACAAGAAAATGATCGTGAATCCAATCTTATAAAGATGATAGATGCCTTTAAAAATGAAATTAATAAATTCCTTAAAGGACTACAAGAAAATACGATTAACTGATGAGTTAAATAAAAAGAAAAACTGTTCAAGACCTAAAAATGGGAATAAAGGCAATAAAGAAATCACAAACTTCAGGGAGTCATGGAGATGGAAAACCTAGGGAAGAGAACATGAACAACAGACACAAGCATCACCAACAGAATAGAAGAGATGCAAGAATTTTAGGCATAAAAAATATGAAAGAAGAAATTAATAGATTAGTCAAAGAAAATGTTAAATATAAAAATTCCCTAACACAAAATATCCAGGAAATCTGGGATAGTATGAAAGACCTAACCTAAGAATAATAGGAATAGAAAAAGGATGATGATAATGAGGAGGAGGAGGAGGAGGAGGAAGAGAAGGAGAAGGAGAAGGAGAAGGAGGAGGAGGAGGAGGAGGAGGAGGAGGAGGAGGAGGAGGAGGAGGAGGAGGAGGAGAAGGAGAAGGAGAAGGAGAAGGAGAAGGAGAAGGAGAAGGAGAAGGAGAAGGAGAAGGAGAAGGAGAAGGAGAAGGAGAAGGAGAAGGAGAAGGAGAAGGAGAAGGAGAAGGAGAAGGAGAAGGAGAAGGAGAAGGAGAATGTTGGGAGCCGACTTTTAGCAGAAAGCGGCTAGATTATCTTTGTAGCCATCTGGAACCATATACCCTGATAAGAGATTTGGTTTTCAATAGCCTATAACAGCTGAAGCACACTCTGATAAGTGTATTGTTTATCTCACATAGCTTGTTTTGCTGTTTACTGCCCCCAGCTGCAAGGCGCACATGGTAGTCAAGCCTGCAAGGCATTGCAGTTCACGTGCTGTCCACATACTATCTACGCCATACATGTTTATAAGGCGCACGTGCTATCCACGCCTGCAAGGCATTGCGGTGCACGTGCTATCCACGCTATACATGCCTGTAAGGCTTACGTCATATCCACACCTGCAAGGCACATGATATCCATGCGCCTACAAGGCACGTGGCAAAAGCGTATAAATACCTCAGAATTCCCTTCAATAAAAGAAGAGAGACTTGGTAAGAGATTTGACCACCTCTATCTTGTATCCATTCTTCACGTTGCTTGCCCCAAGAGCCCCACTCTCTCTCTTGACCAGAGCACTTAGCCCCAAAGCGTTGAGGCAGAGTAAAGGTCACGACAGGAGAAGGAGGAGGAGGAGGAGGAGGAGGAGGAGGAGGAGGAGGAGGAGGAGGAGGAGGAGGAGGAGGAAGAAGAGGAGGAGGAGGAGGAGGAGGAGGAGGAGGAGGAGGAGGAGGAGGAGGAGGAGAGAGAAGGAGAAGGAGAAAAGGAGGAGGAGGAGGAGAGAGAAGGAGAAGGAGAAAAGGAGGAGGAGGAGGAGGAGGAGGAGGAGGAGGAGGAGGAGGAGGAGGAGGAGGAGAAGGAGAAGGAGAAGGAGAAGGAGAAGGAGAAGGAGAAGGAGAAGGAGAAGGAGAAGGAGAAGGAGAAGGAGAAGGAGAAGGAGAAGGAGAGGAATTCTAGTTTTAAGGCTCCAAAAATATTTTCTACAAAATCATAGAAGAAAATTTTCCCAACCTAAAGAAAGGGATGCCTATAAACATAGAAGAAGCTTATAGAATGCCAATTAAATTGGATGAGAAAAGAAAATCCTTGTACCATATAAGAATCAAAACACCAAACCTATAGAACAAAGTAAAAATATTAAAAGCTGCAAGGGAAAAAAGCCAAGTAGCATAGAAAGACAAAACTATCAGAATTATACCCAACTTCTCAACAAAGATTATACAAGCTAAAAGGATCTGGACTGATGTCTTACAGCCTCTAAGAAACCACCGATGATGACCTATACTACTATACTCTGCAAAGCTTTCAATAACAATAGATTGAGAAAACAAAATATTACAGGACAAAACCAAATTTAAACAATATCGATCCACAAATCCAGCCCATGGAAAACAGTAGAAGAAAAAAAATCCAACCCAAGGAAGTTAACTATACCCAAGAAAACAAGGAAATAAATAAATACACACCAGCAAAAACAAAATAAGGGAAAGATACACACACACACACACACACACACACACACACACACACACACACACAGTAACACCACTAACATAAAAATAACAGGAATTAACAATCATTGGTCATTAATATCTCTGAACATCAATGGAATCAACTCTCCCTGCCCCCCCCCCCAAAAGACACAGGCTGAACTCATTGCATTACTAACCTCAATTCTTAGTTGTTGGAATGGTAACCAGGACTTGGTGTCTGCTTCTGTCACCCTCACCTTCTAACCCACAGCTATCACAATTGAATGCATCTCCATCTACTTTAGCTAGGCAGGTGTCCAGATTTGCAATGCTTGCTGGGAGCTCTACTGTGTAAAACATGATAACCAGCCTAATGGCCACATGCCAAGTGACAAGACCATTGGAGGAAGAGATTAGTCCTTCAACACATTCTTAGGTGAGACAGGAACTGGCAAGCATGTGCCCCAGGCAGTATTTGTAGACCTGGATTCCACAGTTATTAATGAACTTCACACTGGTACCTATCACCAGCTCTTCCAGCATGAATATCACAGGCTGCCAGTAATTATGCCCATGGCTACTACACCATTGGCAAGAGGATCATTGACCTTGTCTTAGAATTTGCAAGCTGGCTGACTAGTGCATGGGTCTTCAGGGATTCTTGGTTTTCCATAGTTTTGGCAGGGGAACTGGTCCTGTGTTCACCTCCCTGCTGAAAAAGCAGCTCTCTGATGAGTATGGAAAGAACTCCAAACTGGATTTCTCTATTTACCCAGCTCCCCAAGTTTCCACAGCTGTTGTTGAGCCCTGCAATTTCATCCCCACTACCCTGGAGCACTCTGACTTTGCCTTCATGGTAGGTAGACATTACTAACATTAGAAACTCACACTGAACCCTACACATTGATTATGGAAATCTTCAACACCCCATTTTAACCAATGGATGGGTCATCAAGACAGAAACTAAACATAGAAATAATGAAATTAATAGAGTTTATAAATCAAATGGAGCTACAAAACATTTCTCCCAAACACAAAAGCACATACCTTTTTCTCAGTACCTCTCAAGACCTCCTCAAAAACTGAACATATAGTCAGTTACAAAGCAAGCTTTAACAGATACAAGAAAATTGAAATGACTCCTTATATTTTATCAGACCACCATAGATTAAAGCTAGACTTTAACAATAACAGAAACAATAGGAAGCCTACAACTCATAGAAACTGAACAACTCTCTACCCAATGATTACTGGGTCAAGGAAGAAAGAAATTAAATACTTTCAATTCAGTGAAATGAAGGCACAACATACCAAAATGTATGGGACACAATGAGGCAGAGCTAAAAGGAAAGTTCATAGCACTAAGTCCCTTCATAAAGAATTAGAGAGTTCTCATCTAATAATATAAAAAGTAAACCTAAAAGCTCTAGAAAAAATCAGAAACAAACACACCAATGAGATGTAGATGGCAGGAGATGTTCAAACTTGGGGCTGAAATCAATAAATTAGAAACAAAAAACACAATACCAAAAAAAAATCAACAAAACCAAGAGCTGGTTCTTTGAGAAAATCAACAAGATAAACAAACCGTTAGGCAAACTAACCAAAAGGCACAGAGATGGTATCCAAATTAACAAAATCAAAACCAAAAAAAGAGACCATAACAACACAAAATGAAGAAATTTAAAAATTATTAGGTCTTCAAAGCTTGTATTCCACAAAATTGAAAAATCTAAATGAAATGGATGATATTCTAGTTAGATACCACTTACTAAAGTTAAGTCAAGGTCAGGTAGACTACTTAACTATTTAAACAGAACTTTAACCCTTAAGGAAATAGAAGCAGTCATTAAAATTCACCCAACCAAAACAAACAAATAAACAAACAAAAACAATAGGCTTTAGGGCAGAATTCTACCACACTTTCAAAGAAGAGCTAATATTAGTACTCCTCAAACTATTCCACAAAATAGAATAAAGGCCACAGTCACCTTGGTACCTAAACCACACAAAGACTCAACACAAAAGAGGATTTTAGACCAATTTTCTCTATGAACATGAATCTCACTCAGAAGGAGAAACTAAATAGACATTGGAGGTAGATGGAAGGGGAACTGTGTAAGAAAGGAGGTGAGGAAGGAAATGAGAATGAAGATCAAATGTAGGAAGCGGGCATGGGAGTAAAAAGAGAAATCTATGTGGGGCATCTCTGGGACTAGCTGGAGACCTGGGATCATGGAGGATACAGGGAATCTATGTGGTGACCCTATCTGAGACTCCTACTAGCAGGGGATATGGAACCTGAAGTGGCCCCCTCTTGTAGCCTGGTAGGACTTCTAGTGGAAGGAAGGGGACATCGACCTAATCACAAAATCTTAAACCCAAAATTTGTCCTCCCTATAAGATGTGCAGGGATAAAGATGGAGCAGAGATTGAGGGAACAGCCAAACAATGACTGGTCCAAGTTGAGACATATCCCATGTAAAGGAGCCAACCCCTGACACTATTAATAATACTCTGCTATGCTACAGACAGGAATGTAGCATAACTGTCATTGAGAGGCTTCACCCGGTAATGAATGGAAACAGATGCTGACATGCACAGACAAACATCAGGCAGAGCTCAGGGGAGTCCTGTAAAAGAGTGGGGGATAGAATTGAGCGAGCAGGAAGGGTCAAGAACATCACAAGTCATACAGAGTCAACTAACCTGGGCCCATGGGGGCTCACAAAGACAGCCTCCCACCCCCCAAAAAACATGCAGGGGTCGGATCCTAGGCCCCACATATTTGTAGCAGATGTACAGCTTGGTCTTTATGTGGGTCACCTATCAATAAAGTGGGGCTTTCACTGAATCTTTTGCCTCCCATTGGATACCATACCCTTCCCCTAACTGGACTGCCTGCTGTGCCTCAGTGGAAGAAGATGAGCTTAGGCCTCCTGTGACTGGATGTTTTTGGGTGGAACCCAAGTGGGCTTTCTATTCTCCTGAGAGAAGGGGAGACAGGGTGGGGGGAGAGATTTTAAGGGTGGAACTGGGAAGAGATTAGGGAGGGGGCTGTAATCAGGATGCAAGGTAAATAAATAGATTAATTAAATAAGTAATGGACAAAAAGGCCATTTTTAAGATTGTAGAAAGTAGAAACAACAACCAAACTATTTGCAAGTCAATTTTACCCTGGGTCCTTGACTTACCATCAAACCTCTCTCTCTCTCTCTCTCTCTCTCTCTCTCTCTCTCTCTCTCTCTCTCTCTCTCTCTCTCTGTGTGTGTGTGTGTGTATGTATGTGTGTGTTTGACCCTCGCACACGTGTATCCATATACATACTCATACACAGAATTATTTAGTTTTTGTCATCTGAAAGGCAGGAATAAACACTGTTGATTTAGATATGTGAAAGTAAAATTTAGAATTTGCAAGAATGTCTATGAATTTGGAATACAGGAAAGATAATCCAATGTTGTGTTTTTCTAAACACTTATTCAACAAATACCAAAAAAATACCTTTCAGAAAATAAGTAAAAAACAAAGGTAAAATAAGAGAAAACTCTGGAATGACCCTATGCAAAGACCCTATGCTAACAAGCTATCACAAAATAAAAGAATGAAATATTTCAAGCATATCCTAGAACACATGGACTACCCAATTTCATTTAAAATGATGAATCTATTCATTAGGCCTTTTATCTATAATTGCTATCATGGTATAATCTTATATTAATTGTCAAACCAAGGAGTTAGAAAGTCTTAAGAGACAAGCATTGTAAGATGAACATAAAACTGAGACAGAGACAGCAAAAGAAGCTCATTGGGTCATGGAGAAAGGGCCATTTCTTTTGTCTGGACAGCCCTGTCTCCATGAACACTGCAGGATGGCAGTTAGTAGCTTGAACTGGAATTTAAATCTTAAGAAGGATATTGACTAGATGAAAGATATCTAGGCAGACTGTAAAACAAGTGTTGGAAAACACACAAGAGAAAGAGGTCAGAATCTCTGGCATCAGCTTGTTTGTGGCCACCATCAAACCATACAGTACTGCAGGCTCAAACCACTCTATTGTAAAGTGTTCATAAGGAAAATTTAAGTCAGGAACAAACTTAAAATTAATCCAGCATCTATGAAAATGACGACCTAGGCCAGCTGTGCCACAAGTGTTAAGTATGTTGGTTAATGAGTGCAATTTCTATATTCTGAACATACCAGAATGACTCCAGTGTCAATGACAAATGTCACTAGCTCATCACATCTTTGAGTTCTTGTCCTCACTGGGCATAGGAGGATAAAATTCCCTACCACCAGGCAGTTGAGAAGAGCAGCGTGGCAAGGACTGTTCCACAAATAGACTAGAGAGACCTGTGTCCTTTTCAAATGTAAACAGAAGAATCTCTTAGTAATTATTGAGTTTTTCTCTTCCTATTCTGTGAGGAGTATGAAGCCTAGGTGTTGAAGATGCAGGAAACACAATAGCTGAGCCACTGGATGCAGCCACAATCTGGGGGAATGCCTGACTTACAGCAGAGAGTGAGCTATCAAAATTATATATGTGTAAGTATGTATACATGTGGGCAGGGGAAATGGCTCATTGGTAAAGTGTTTGCCAATCAAAGTATGAGAGATCTGAGTTTAGCTTCTCAGATCTATGGAATAGACAGCCAAGGTCAGTGCCATATCCCTGTCGTCTCTGCACTGGGAGGTGGAGAGAGGCCAGAGTGTACCAGTCTGGCTACCTTGTCTAACTGAATTGAAAAGCTCTAAGTTTAGTAAGTAACTCTGTAAAAGTTCAGGGCTTTTTTATGTCCTCCTTAGCCTTGAAATAACGACTCAGAGACCTGGTATATTTATTAAAAAGCTTTATATGCTATAGCCAGGCAGGTTTCTTATCTATTCTAACCTTACTATACTGCCTACTACCCAGGCATGTGCTCTGTTTCCTGACATCATAATTGCATCCTGGCTACTCTTGTTTTATCTGTGTCTTTATGTCCATTCCTTCATTGACTGGAGCCCCTCACTGGGATCCAAAGTTCTGTTTTAGTTCTCACCTCCAGAAATAGGCTAATTAGCTCTTTATTAACCTATCAGAAGTGATGTAGAACAATGATTTACAAAATATGGAGTCAGGAAATGCTTCATAATGACAATAACTAAAATTCCAACTATCCCCAGATTTCTGAGTAAAGAAATCTGCATTAAAATACACAGGACACACACACACACACACACACACACACACACACACACACAAACACACGAACATTCCACAACAAAACACTGTCTCTAAAAGAAATAATAATATGTTAGGGTTAGGAGAGGGCTTTGTGGGCAGAAGCCACAGACCTGGATTGGATCCTCAGCTCTCATGTAAGAGCTGAGTGTTGCTGTGGGTATCTGTAACCCCAGCACTAGGTAGTGGAGACAGGCAGATTGCTATCTGGTCTAGCCAAACCTTGAGCTTCAGGGTCAATGAACCTATCTCAAAAAGTAAGGTAGAGAGTCACAAGGGAAGATAGCTCCAAGTTAGCCTCCAGACTCATACACATAAGTATGCTCACCCTCCAGGAGCGTGCACTTACATGCTGATGCCATGTGCACAAATAAGCTGGAGAACAATAGCGGACACCCAGTATCAGCCCATGTGTACATGTGTATATAAACAGAAACACCCACATGCTCACACCCACACCTATATGTATAACCCCCCCCCACACACACACACACACTAAATGTATATCTGTTAAAGCTCCAAGATATGAGGTTGGAGCAAGTCTAGCTCACTCTGCCCTGGCAGGCTACGCAATATAAAAAGGAATCCCACTTATCTGCTTCGAGCCACTGGTTTATTTGCCAGTTCATCTAGTAAATCAAGGCAAGAGGCATCTTTTTAAAAGATAAAGATTATTAATCACATTTAAGGTGTAAGCCCAGTTCTTTATTTCTTCTGGATGAGTCTTTCTGAATACTTGTGTTGTTAGTCTACCATTAGGCTCTGTCATTTATCAGCTTCCTCTCTGAGGTTAGCTGAGCTGTCTGTGAATCATCTACGACTTTGAAGGTCACAGTATCGTGAGGTGATCTCTTTCACCCAAACCTTCTCATCACTGCTTATTGCTATTCTCCCCAGAATTACATATTGCTTTAAGTCTTCTCAAAAATGACAGGGTCGTGACATGTGACCTGACACTATACATGGAGTTCATATTTAAAATGACAACTCTGCTCTGTGCTTTCAGGAAATCCCTGAATGTAGTCTCTTTAGTGCAAGAGTATTTGATATACTCAAAATATAGTTTTCTTATGCTGTTACTGCATAACTACTACCAACAGTAACTATTTACTCTTCATTAACAGTGTGGGTGGCCCTATGCTAACCCTTTGAGAGATATTTGATTAGTTATCTTTATATCTCTTGGTGTTACAAATTCTTACACTTAGTTTATAAACAAACAGACTGAGGACCAGAACCACTAACCTTTTCTCTCTTTGTAGTGAATTTTTTTTAAAAATTTACATCCCAAATGTTGCCACCTTCCCATTCTCCTCCAAGAATTCTTCACCCCATGTCTCCTCTCCTTTGCTTCTGAGAGGGTGCTACCCACCCACATCCCTCCCCTCCAAATCTTCCACCTCACCATTCCACATTATCCTTCCCTGGGGCATCAAGTATCTATAGGATTATAGATACTTATAATCTGAGGCCAGACAAGGCAGTCTTTATGCCATGGAGGCATAAAACTATTAACTGTTGGCTACAACCTAAGAACAGTAAGCTGTCACAGGAGTGGCACTGAAGCAATAGTCATCAGTTCTGAAGAACACAGGGTAAGGTTGGGGCTACTCAAGGAGAAGCTTACAGGTGAATGACCTGTAGCTGATGACTGAACAGCTCCTTGTGGAGGCTAGTGGAGGAAGGAAATATGGCAAACTCTGGGAGTGTTTGATATCTGCAATCTGGATTAAATCTCTGCCCTGGGGAAAGTGCTTCTACTGATGTGGACAAAGGAGAGGTATGATGCCCTGTATAAAAGAAAATCTCTCCGTAAAAATCACCTGAAAAAATCCTTTTCTCTGCTGTTCTGCTTGTGCCCCACACTGGGAGATCCCACTAGTGCCAGCTGCAAAGCAAAAACTTTCTAGCCTGAGTCTCAGTATCTAAGACAGATAGACAGAGTAGGCTCTAAACTGAGATGATATAATCTAGTCATCAGCCTATAGGCCTGTTAATAACCGAATTCTCTCTGGTTCTTTATGATTAACTATGATTCCCAGAGAGCCTTCTTCCTGCTGAACTTTCCCCTTCTTTCCACAATGAATTTGAGTTCAGAGTTTTGTCCCTTTTGACCTAGCTGTAGCAGTATCTGTCATACTGAACTTCTTAATGTTATACTTTGTCTCTTCCAAATTAATCATTCCATTGAACAATGTAGACTCAGTACCTATTAAGTACCAGAAACTGGTCTGACAGGTGGATCACGAGTGAAACTCATTCCAAACAGAGCAAATGCTAATCCTAGAGCCAAATGCTCTAGGCTGTGAGGCCCAGAATAGCCTTAAGACTTCTGCTAGCTTGTCCACACTCAGGGTCCCCCTCCTACCCTCTTTACTGTGGAAACTATGACCTCCTTTCCATTTCTTGAACATGTTATGACCTTTTCCTGCTCAGAGCTTTTCTGCATTCTGTTTAAAGATCTAGAAAGATCTTTAATCACTTATAAAAAAGAAATTACATTTCACTATTTAGGTCTCTGCTAGAACATGAACTCTAGCTTCTGCTACCATGAGTTACTGGTCTTGCTGTGTTCTGCTTTGGTGCCTCTCCCATGTCACCATTCTTATAGGTGGGGAACATTATAAAGAACAATAATGGTTATATGAACAGGTGCTTCCAGGCTACAGTAGTCAGACAAAAGCTGAGGCAGGTGTTAAGCAGGTGGATGGTGCACCGAGCATGAAACCATTGTTCAAAGGATGGATGGTGTCCCACCTGCCATGGAGAGTACAACACAGGGTCTCAGCACAGTCTTCAGAATGGCACGTAACTTGTGAATTGCTTCATTTTGGTATCTTCATACCACTGTTGACCATAGATAACCGATATCACAGAAAACAAACACAGAAAACAAACACAAAAACAAAAGAGGGGATTACAGAACATACTCAGGATCCCTCCCTCCTTGGTCTCTACCACATGATCCTTTATAATTCCTGCAGAGAACTTGGAAACAAACGTGATTTGGTGAACTCGTTGCCTACTTATTACATAGCTGTCTCCCCAGTTGAAGGTGAGCCCCACAAAGTCAGGACCTCCAACTCTATTCCCACACACAATACAGAGCCTTGTGTATGTAAATATTTGCAGAATGCATGGATCAATCAATGTGGAGATTCCAAGAAGTAACTTCAGTGTTGCTCACAGCAGCAACACCTAAACTTATCTAGCCATAGAATCATCCATCAACATATTTTCAGTTCTACCTACTGCTAGGCATAGTGGCACATGTCTACCAACCCTGCACACAGCAGGAGTAAGGGACTGAGCCAGGAGGATCACTTAAGTGTTCAAAGCCATAGAGCTACACAGTTTAAAGACCTGCCTAGGCTACAGTGAGCCTTTGTCCAATAAAACCAAATCCTAAGTGAAATCAAATAAAAACTTATATTCTGTGAATACACATTGTGAAAGAGTGTTGAGACCCTCTGGCCCCTCCCATCACTCCAGGAAACTTTCCTTCCAACCTGAGCATACATAGAACTGAGTTGTGCTTTTCTCCAATATCAAAAAGCAAAGAATTTATAGGTACTTTCAAGACCTCAGGAGGTGTTCTAGAATATAGGCAAAAGAAAAGTTATAAGGTCATTGGACTCAAATTCTGATGTCTCCTGTAAAATGCAGATTATAGTCAGTCCTGCTATCTCAGGACTGCAGAGAGAATACAAAGAGATAAAGCAGGCAGAGCCCTCGATGCAATGTGCAGAATCCATCCTCTCTCACTGTTGGCTCCCTGCATATCACCTGCTCCTTTGATCCATGTTGATGTAGAGATGATTGCTAACAGTTTTCACAGCCTTTCCCTGGCATGGGTTGCATTAACTCCTGGAGGATAGAGCTTTCAACTAATGTATCATGTATTATTTTCCATCTCTAAAATCCTCTCATCCCCTCAGCAAATCTTCAACATGATCCTGCCTTTGGGAAATTTAAAACTTAATTTTTTAAAAAATAATCAGTGCAGAGAAAAGTACTAAAAAGAAACTAAGTGCTGGCCAGCTGTGCTACTTTTAATAAAGCAGACATAGCGTTGTAGTATCTGAGACTTCTGACTAAAAAATGCTATGTGGACTCAGGTTCTGAGCAGGTTAGTGAATGCTTTGTGTTGGCGTTTGGGGAATCCACCTAAAATTAAACAAAATTCTTCTTAACTATGTGCCCCTCTAAGACCACAACACTTCTCAAGGAATTTGTCCTCATCAATCTTCAACTACAGAAAGATCCAAGCTACTTTTAAAAGTCAGGCTTCTTAGCAGAGTGCTTCCATACAGACTCTGTAATGCTCCAATGGAAGACTATTTTTCTTCTTCTCCCCCAAATTGAAAACAGCTTGAGATCTCTAAAATCCCTGTCATCTACCAAGGCAGATGGAAGGAGAACAACCATATACCATAATAACAGTGGGATTAGCCCATGGAGAGGTCATGAAAATCTCATTTCCTCAGAGTCATGACCTTGAGTCTCCCTATTCTACTGCTGTGGCATCTTGACCTGACATAAAAAGCATTTTGTACCTATCTTAACAATTCTGACTTTAAAAACGCACATCTAAGTAAGTTAGCAGAATCTGAAGGTGTTGGTGAAGAAGGTGTTTACTCAAATATACTAGGAAGATCAAGAGAAAAGGTTATAGGAAGATAAAAGAAACAGAAAAAACTATAAGACAGGAGGAAGGGAGGAATGAAGGGAGGAAGGCATGAAGGGATAGAGGGGGTGAGGGAGGCAGGGAGGGAGGAAATGAGGGAGAGACAGAGGGTGGAGAAAGACTTGCAGGCATGAGAATTTATTTACCTCACACCGAATTTAATATGCACAGGAAAATATCAAATGTGACGGTAGATAATCAAGAGTGACAATCTAAAGGCATTGGACAACCACATTAGTGCTTCTAAAAATAGTTTCTGAAGTTCATAATTTGTTGAGGACCACGGAGGCAGAGAACTGGGACAGTACACATTCCTACCTCTCGTCAGGTCGCACTGTAAGTGTGGTCATTTTAAGATGGTTTCAGATGAATGGGCTCTACTGCCTTAAAAATAATAAAACATCAAAGCATTAAGTCCTTTGGGAGGAGATCCCACCTTTAAATAGGCGTCTATGAAACTGGGGTAGGCTCCATAGCAAACAGCCATGCCTAAGGTTACTAAGACGTTTCCATTTGAAGCAGGTTTCTGTTTGTGGGAGGTGTTGTGTATTCATTGTAGCTAACTTCTTGGTGACCTATGGACAGAGTTATAGTTCTTACTGTTAGAAAGGCAAAGATTTTTATGCTGCAAGGGCAATATTAATTGAGAACATTTTCTGACTGAACCCACATACAGAGGTTAAAGAAGCACTAACTGTGTACAGAGAGGGAGGTAACTTTCAGGCAGTTTATTTAAAAGACTAACATGGGAACTAGCAGAGAATGCCAATAGTGGAAGGCAGCAAAGCTGAAACCAGACAGCCCAGGATCATCAGAGGACAGGGCAGGAGGGCTGGGCCAGCCACACTGCCCTCAGTAGAAACTCTCCCTCCGTCACCACTGGGCTGTGCATCACATGGGATGATTCTGAGATATAGGGTCTTAGCCTTCCTGTATTATGTTTCCTCTTCACTTATTTTTTCCTGACCTTCAAATCAAGAAATGACACCTATACTCCCAGACCAGAGGTATATGTTTTTTCCTTATACTGTTTTTAAAATTATCCAGTATTTTTATTAAATTTTTGAAGGTTTTATACAAGGTAGCTTGATTACACGCAACGCCTCCTCTCAGATTCACCAGATGCATATACATTCAATGGCTGTTGAGCAAGTAAATAGTGGTTTTGTTCCTTTATTGAAGGAAAAAAGCAAACCTTTTAGTCATGTGGGAATGACCCAGGAATGTGCCCTGTGGATGTTACTTAGTGCTAATGCACAAAAAAATAAAATAAAATAAAAATAAAAATAAAAATAAAAATAAAAATAAAAATAAAAAACCAAACCAAACCAAACCAAACCAAACCAAACCAACCAAACAAACAAAAAACCTCACCAGAGCTCGGAGAAAATATAAACCAGGTGGTACGCCGCTGCTTCAGCTGGTCACTGTCTTTGTAGAATGATAATGAGCCATGTTCTTTGAGTGCACAAAGCTCACGGGCTTCACATCGTGATCCTCCTAGATGGAGGGAATATTTTCAGCCAGTCTCAAACTTATTAGAGCACAGAATTTTTTCCCCCAAGCGGGGTATTGCAAAGAACAGCATTTGAGAAACACCAGTCCTGTCTTGACCAATCAATACTCAGCTTCCCCCAAACACTTTGCATGCAGATGTAAAAACACCTTTTAAATGTCAGACAAGGTCTTGCTTCCTAGAGGACGAAGCAGATGACATATGGTAGGGCAGGCTTTTAAAATAAATGTAAAAGCAGCAACGCCAGACCATAAGCGCCCTTGCAAGAAATGCTAACTCACTCTGCTCTGGGCTTAGCAGCAGCATGGGCGCGCTCCCATAACGAGGGTTACAAACTCACCTCAGGCGGAAGGAGATGGCTTGCTAAGCACTGTGAACACAATTCAAATACCCAGCATCCACCTAAGAAGCCAGGAGAGGCACACCCGAGTGCAACCCCAACATAGATGGGGGCAAAGATAGGAAGATCACTGGGGCTGGCTAGCTGCCAGCATAGCGCCAAACATTGGGAGACCCTGCCTCAGCGGTGATGGAGCACGATAGAGCAGATTACGTGTCAATCTCCCCTAGCCTCTTCACGTGTACCCATGAGCACCTGTATTATACATACACACTCCAGAAACTCATTTCTCCTCCTGTCAGCTGTGACAACAGGCCCTTTGACCTTTCCCAAGTGAGTTCATCCTGAGACCTGTTACATGATAATGGTATATGTTTTCATGTAATTTTAACTCCAAGAAGAGTAGTGTCTGTCTAGGTGTGCAGCTGTTTAAGATGACTGTGTTTTTGTTCTGAAAACTAGTGCATATTTGGAAAGTTTCTGACGCTGAGCCTTTCTTGTGTGTGCACAGGAAACCGGGGGAAACTTTTATCTTCTAGCTGTATGCAAATCAAGATTTTTCTCTGAAGATTTGGCCCAGGAGAACAAACACTGACTTAGGTCTACTCAAATGATGAGGACAATGATCTGGCAGGAACTGGGACCTGCTGTGACTCACATTCTTTTAGGCTCACTGAGAGCCCATCACACTTGCTGTTGAAATTTGCATAGAAAAATTTCCTATCTTTCTTTTTTTCTAACATGATTCAGACTATAATTTGTTTGCAGATTCCTAATGTTGGGATAAGGTGGGATATGTCTTGTTCATCCTCTCTGGTTTCCCAATTCCCCCTTGAGACTGCTACTTGGACAGCCTCACGCCTCACTGTGTAGTGTTGTGATTTGATGTGGAAGTACCCAACAAATTTCAGATAAACGCCTAGGAAGACGCTTTGCAAAATGATATTCAGTAATGCTTACTAATAGCTTAATCTTGGACAAATGTTTCCTACTAGTCACTTTCCCTTTGGTGATGTCTTCGACAGCTAGTCAAGTTGAAGATTAAATTTACCTGCTCTGGGTTCCAGTTTCAGAGCCGCTTTGAGTTGAGTTAGCATTATCAAATAACACGGAAGGAAACACTAGATCAGCTCACTCCAAGCAGAGAAATTAGTACTGAGCCAGAATATTTTCATACCTGCCAGACACACATCACTGACATGTTTTCCCACAATGAAATATGTTGATCCTTCAGCCTTCCTGTCTCATTTATTGCACAGAGAATTATTCTCTCTTACTAACAATAAATTGATTACAAGAATGACAAAAATATGAAAATGTAACTTGGAAAGTAAGTACCCTCCCTTCACTTTGAGAGGGTACTTTCCTTATGTAATTGTATAAACACATACACACATTTTCTCTTTGTCTCTCCCTCTCTTTCTGTCTCTCTGCCTCTGTTTCTCTCTATTTCTCTCTTTCTCTTTGTCTCTGTCTCTCTGTCTCTGTCTCTCTCTGTCTCTCTCTGTCTCTCTCTGTCTCTCTCTGTCTCTCTCTGTCTCTCTCTCTCTCTCTTTCTTGTGTATGTGTCTTCTAGGGATATATGACCAGAAATATCCAGTCAAAACCATAAGAGGACATACAAAACTCTCATTTCATATAAAAGACTTTCCTTAGACAGACAACACATTGTATATTCGAGGCAGCCAGATAACTAACAAACAGGGATGGTTAACTATGGCTCACACAGCTTATGAACCTGAGAGAGAGCCTAGAGAGGCAGAGTCCAGTTATCCATGTGCAGCAATGGAATGATAAGGATTTTCTTTTTAAGCACCTGCTAAAAGAACAGGGCTGTGTGGGGAGCTTCACTCAGCCACAGGCCTATATGATGACTTCACCCTGCTCAGCAAGAGGCCTTTCAACAGCAACATGTGCTTAACTGCTACTTGAGATTTTTTCAGCAGCACCCCTCCCCTTCCACGTGTATGAGGAGGAAGGTTCCCCCACAGCAGGAGCTTTGGCTTCTTTCCTTTGAGGCACAAGATCAAGTGTTACATGAAAAGGCAGAATGGATACCACAGAAAAG
This sequence comes from Arvicanthis niloticus, assembly GCF_011762505.2. NCBI lineage: Eukaryota > Metazoa > Chordata > Mammalia > Rodentia > Muridae > Arvicanthis > Arvicanthis niloticus. Next base: position 97,903,455 of record NC_047660.1, on the reverse strand, counting down.
GCAGAAGAAATTAGTGCTTGGCTCACTTTCTTAGATTGCTTCTTAAATTTATAGGTTCATCTGTGGATTCAAAAATATTATTTCAAAAAGTACTTTTTCCAGTAAAACAACCTTTGTTTGGGGGAAAAGAATAGAATTGTAAGCTGGATTACACATGTAGCAAGCTGTAGTGGCTTTGCTGACTCTGTAGAACACAGACATCATTGGGAGTCCTTAGCGATGAGTTTTAGTTCCCAAGTAATGGCAAGGATAGTGCAAAGCTGCCTTAGTGTTAAGACTGACCATTCTATTCATTCTATTCACAGCTGCTTAGAAGAAAAACTACCATTCTAACAAAGCAGGCTGTTCCACTGTAGCTATTTTTGCTCTTTTCCAACGTAAGATTTTTATTGATTATTTGGGAGTTTCACATAATGGACCCAGATCACATTCCCTTCCCAGTCTTGCCAGGTCTGCTCCACCAGTCACTGTGACCACCCCTGAAGAAAAATGGGAGAGAGAAAGAGAGAGAAGAGAGAGAGAGAGAGAGAGAGAGAGAGAGAGAGAGAGAGAGAGAAACCAAATCCAATTTGTGTTGCCCATAAACTCACTGGAGCATGGTCAAACTCTCTGTGGCCAGCCCCCTAAAGAAAATCGAGTTCTTCCCCACCCCTGCCTTTCCCCGAAGCCATCAGTTGTGAAGAAGTACACTTCAGGATCCCTATCGCAGTATCTGAAGGATCTCTTCAATGGCTTCTTGTCTAGACAGTTTCCTTTTGGGGAAGGGGGAAGTTGTCCCAGAGGCCTTTTAGGTCTCTCATCTCTACTGTGAGTCTACAGAGTCATCAATACCGTGCAAAAGAAGTCCCCTTGCTCTTTACAATCAGGAGCAGCACGTACCATGGACAACCACATGGCCTCTGGTATCCACACGGACAGTGAACCTCAGCGTGGTCTCCGATGACAATACAGACCACAAACATGAACATGGAACTCATCTGCAGACTGCGCCATGGATAGCATCACGGGCCTCAGTGGCAGTGTGGGTCATGGACGTTAATATGGCCTCTGGCAGCAACATGAGCCATGAACAGCGACATGACTTCAGGCAGCAGCACAGACCATGCTGAGGTCCATTGTCCCCAACCCTACATCCCCCATACTCACTGGGACTGACCACTGAGCCTGTGAGCAGTACCGTGGCCCTGTGCTTGCTTACCTCTTCCCAGAAGAGGGTGTAACATTACTGTAGCTGCAGCGACCGATCCTATGCTGCAGGCCAGCTGATGGACAGATGGCCAGTCCTCTTCCGACGTAAGTTTCTGCGGGAGCTCCAGAGCACCGCACACCTCCCTGTCTTTTGGTGCTTGCATGTCCAGGCTCACTGGGAACAACAGGTTGTCCCTGTAGTCAGCAGGTGCCTTCTTCCAGCAGGGGTAGCAGCAGCGGCTCTCAAGGGCCATGGGCAGGCACTATTGTGTAATGCCCTGTTCTTTGGCTCTGCTCTGCCATCTATCCTTCCCTTTCTAAAAGTATCTTCCCATCGGACGTGCCCCCCCCCCGCTTTTTTTTTCTTTTAAGTTGTTCTAGAGATACTGTGGGCTCTGCAGAGTCCTGCTCTCAGCAGGGAAGCCCTCTGGCTGTGGCTCCTCCATGGTTTCTGTGGGGCTGGGTTGGGGGGCTAGCAGGTAGGAGGTAGAGGATGTAGGGCTATTGTAAAAATATTAAGGACATGTTTTCATTAAGCTTTTGGGGGACTTCTGCTAAATGGTAGAATGGTAGAGCCACTGTCTGTGAACAAGAAAAAAAGCAACTATAGACAGTAATTACATTTGCAACATAATTCGACATGCTGTTCTGGTTTGAATAAGAAATGGCTTCTGTAAGCTCACGTATTTGATCACTTATATTTGAATTCATATATGTGCCTCCCCCAATCCCAACTAGTGACACTCCGGTGAATTTTTGGAATCTTTGGGCCTCACTGGGGGGAACATGTCATTTTGAGGGCTTACAACCTTCCTCATTTCCTACCATTGCTCTGCTTTCTATGCACAGATAAAATGTAATCTCTTGGTTTCCTGCTTCTGTTTGCCTTGCCATCCCCACCCCGCTGTTATGATCTCTATCCCTCTGGAGTGGTAAGCCAAAACCAACTTTTCTTTCCTAATTTGCTTTGGCCATGGCATTATACCACAGCCACAGGCATGGCAAGGCATCAGCCTGTGTAAGGGCATTTCCATTCCAGCTGCAACAAAGAGTATCCAATACAGATGTTAAAATATATAAAGGGAGAGAGTGAGGAAGTGTTTGTCATACAAGTGTGAGGGCCTAAATTTGTTTCTCAGAATCCACTTGAAAAATCCAGTGTGGTGACACACTTCCACAATCTCAGTGTCTTAGGGTTTCTATTGCTGTGAAGAGACACCACGGCCAAGGCAACTCTTATAAAGGCAAACATGTAATTAGGGCAGGCTTACAGTTTCAGAGGTTCAGTACATGATTATCATGGCAGGAAGCAGGGCAGCATGCAGGCAGACATGCTGCTGGAGGAGTTGACTTCTGTATTTTGATCAAAAGACAGCCAGGAGGATACTGTATGTATTCTACACTGGACATAGCTTGAGCATTTAAGACCTCAAAGCCCACCCCCACAGTGACACACTTCCTCTGACAAGGCCACGCCTCCTCCAATAAGCCCATGCATGCCAATAGCGCAACTCCCTATGGTCAAGATTCAAACACATGAATCTCTTGGGGGTGGGGGCGGGGTCCTTCCTATTCAAACCACCACGCTCACCACAAAAAACATGTGTGCACACACACAACATAAATACAAAGGGAAAAAGGATCTTGTTCGACTGGCATAGAGGTCAGAAAAGGATAGGAAACACATAAGCAAGGTGATATGGGAATACCTCATGACAGAGAGCCAAATGGGGAGAGAAGTTGGTGCAAAGGTCTCACAATAGTAGATAAGGGAGGAACATTGAGGACTTTTTTTTTTTTTTAAGATGATAACTCATCAAAAGGAAGGGTCAGAATTGAATTGTATGACTCCCTAGCCTCCCAAAATATATGTTGAATGGTTGAAGGCCCAGTCTCTCATAACTCAGAATATTTTGATGTATGCTCACAGCAGGTATAAAAGTGGGGTTCTTTTCATGTATTATACGTATGCTCCTGCTTGACTGCTCTGGTTAGAAGGGAGACAGACATACACAGAAGGGAAAGTCGCCATGCAATGTCATAGTGACAGACTGTGACCATGCTTCCGTAAACCAAGATACTTAGAAACACTGGAAGATACAATAGGACCCTTCTCAGAACTTCTGGAGAGTGGCTTCAGGGTGAGCTGGCTATTGGGGCTCTTGGCTGTGAGAGAAAGTGTCAGCTGCCTCTTCTGTGGAATTCATTGTCTTGTACACCTAGCTAGTCAGTGCAGCTCTTTTGGCAGTAAGTCAGTCTGGTGTGAGCAGTGGATTGGACCACACAGGGCCTGTGAAATCTTATTAAAGTTCCTTTTCTCTAGAAGTTATGGTGTGCCAAGTCCCTGTATTCCCAGGACTGGGACAGCCTGGCTGGGTAGTCCACCAGAGGGCCACATTTGGTGTTCCTAATAGTCACCTGGGCTTTTTCAGCAACTGAAGGAAAGAGGCAAGATGAGGGTCCACCTACTCATTTTCTTTCCAACTGCCCTAGAGCAATAAAGTATTCTTTCTGCTTTCATCAATTCTGAATACCTGAAGCAACTTCTCCAACTCTGTTCCAAGGAGTCTGGCTTCACAGAAACATATTTAAGAAATTTGTCCCGGTCAAAATAAAGCATTTGGAAGTTGTGAACTTCTGATTTGTTAGACCTTTGTTTTTCCTTGCAAAATCTCGATGAATATTAATATATTCAAGACTCTGGGAAGCTTTATATTAAAATAGGTACCCAACCCCAATTCTCCAATGTGTTTTGAGAATTCACTTTGGGAATGCAGAGATTTTTTTGTTTTGTTTTGTTTTTTGAAAAAAATATAAGTTTATCCCACGAAGGCATAGTAAAATAGAGTCTGGGTCAGGTGATATAGTATTTGTCTAGCAAGTACAGAGGCCTGGATACATTAAGTCAGGTGCTGAAGCACATTCCAAAAATCCCAGCATTATGCTGGAGAGGAATGGGGGCAGGAGGATCAGGAGTTCAAGATCGTCCTCTACTGTGTTAGTCGGCAGCCAACCACAGGTACATGAGACACTGACTCTGGTTAATATCTTCGTATCTCTACGCTCCTGGCCATTGTTCTATTGCTGTAAAGAGACACTGAGGCCATGTCAACTTTTATTTTAAAAAAATTCAATTGAGGCTGACTTACAGTTTGAGAGGCACACTTAGTTTAGTTCATTTTCATCATTGTGGGGAGCATGGCAGCATGTAGTCAGACATGGTGCTAGAGAAGCAACTGAGAGTTCTATTTCAGAAGCCAGAGGAAGAAGAAAAAGAGAAAGCCATGGGCCTGGCTTGGGCTTTTGAAATCTCAAAGCCCATCCCCAGTGACATACTTCCTTCAGCAAGGCCACACCTCTTCCAACAAGGCCACACCCACTCCAAAAAGGCCATATCTCCCAATCCTTCTCAAGTAGTGCCACTCTGTGGTGACTAAGTTTTCAAATTTATAAGCCCATGAGGGCCATTCTTATTCAAACCATCATACCTACCCAATGTTGGAACCTAGAAATTCTACCCAACACCTGTACATAGGTCTTGCTGTTCTCTTTCCTATATTTGAGGCTCATGAGATGCTAGCTGCTTACTATCTCTGAAAGGTTCTAATTTTCAAGCTCAAGTCTCCTTTTGCTTTCCCATTTCCAATCTTATTATTGTTTGGGAGGCTTGCAAACTAGCAATTTAAAGTGTGATGTGGAAAAACACATGAACTATTTTAAAAGACAGGACATGATCAAATATGATTTCAAACACATAGCTCCAAACTTCACATTTTTGGTTATTATCACCAAAGTGCAGAATTGTATCCATGAGCCATTAAAAAAAAGTCTTGATTATAAATAGACTAAGGTCCAGATAATTGCAGAGATGACAACATGGACATAGTGCAAATCAGGCTGTGCAGTGATGAGCCCAGCATTATTCCCTTCCTGCATAGATTTCTTTTGAAGTGCATCTTCTAGGGCTTTACAACGATATATTAACCTTCTCACAACATTTGAATCCATGTGCTTATTGCTACTATAAAGAAAATCATCAAAAGCAAAACAACAAACTCATCTCAATAGAGTACATCATCTTTATGAGCGAAAATGGCCCATTCAACTTAAAAACCAGCTAGGGAATATTAGTGCACATATAAAGAAGCGCCTGTAATTTGAGTTTTGTGTTCTAGCTAAACAAGTGCTGTATAAGCAATTTTCTTTAGGTTAACAATAACAAAAATTTCTGTTAACAATTTGTATGTTTATTCTGAGTTTTATGCTCTTGATAGATTATATATATGTACATATGTATATATATTAATGAATATATACATATACACACATGTGTGTATGTTTTTATATATGTATGTATTTTGTGTATGACATATATATATATGTACACACACACATATATACATAGTTTTCAATAACAAAGTTAAGGAATTGAATCTGGGTGATGGGGAGATGCTCAGTGGGCAAAGGGCTTGCTGTGCAAGCATGAGGCCCTGAATTTGGATCTGCAGAATCTGTGTAAAGAGTTAGACATAATCACTGTGATGGGAAGCAAGCAGATCTCTGGGATTACTGGTAGCCAGTCTAGCTTCAAGTTCAATGAGAGGTTTTGTCTCAAAACATAAGATAGAAGACAATTGAGGAAGATGCCATACTCTGGCTTCTACAAGCATGCATACTTACATGCACATGTAAATATACCACACACACACACACACACACACACACACACACACACTCAGGATGACTCACAAGCTTTAGCAGGCTTGATTCTGCACCTAAGTGATAGCTTTTCAAACAAGGCTGGTAGGCCAAAGTTGGAGGAAAATAGCAATGGTGTAATGACTACCCAAACGGAGCTTGATCCACGACACACATGTGTACATCTTACTGACTATAAGGAAAGTAGTGTTCTTGCAACATTTCACTACCCAAACCCTCCTCTTCACTTTGCACTCAATTAAAAAAATCAAATGTCTGCTTTAATATTGGGACACATGCAGGCTTGGAGACTCAAGGCAAATGTTTAGTTCTTGTGTCTCTTTCCTAAGAAATGTTTGAGGACAATTTTGATTCTACAAATAGTATCTTGACTAGCTAATCTTAAAACCTTATGGATACACAAAGCATATTGTTTCCAATATGGTTTCAGTACATTTACTCAACTCTGCTATGGCCTGGGCACACCTAGACTGACCTAGGAGGATCGTCTTGCTTCTTCCTTGGGGATTAGGCACTAGTACAATCTTTCCTATGCGGAGATCAAAGCAATTTACTTTTCAGTGTTTCCTCAATCCAGACACTAGATGCATCCTTCCAGATGCTCAGAGGGAACATCATGATGTCACATGGAAGTTACAGTCACTGTCCTCACAGGATACAGCTCAGGTAGGGAGACACTGGAGAATTAAGAAGAGAAGCCAGGTGTGTATTCCAACTCCCCTGCTCATTTTCAGCATGAATTTTGACAAGTTCTTTCACCTTTCCTCATTCATACATTAGGAGTAACAATATGCACTAGGAGACATACCTGGAGTTTACAATGCCACCATCATCGCTGGAATCATTCAGAATCTCAGCCTTAGCTCCCCTTCAGTGGCTTCCTGTGAGCATCAGCATCAATCCAGGTACCTTCAGAAACCAAGTGTTAGCTCTGTGTAGAAGTTTAATCAAAAAGGCCCCTGCCACAGAATCTGTAATATCAGGGGTTGAATCAAGCTTTATGAACCCCAGCACTGGGAGGCGCCAAATGATAACAGATAAATGAAATGCGCAGTGCACAGTGCACACAGTAAAAGGTTATCATGCCCAGAGCCCAATGCAGTGTCAATTCCACTGGCTCCCCTCCCACAGATCAGAGTTATGGAGATACGAGAGGAATGGCTGGCAGCAGAATAAGAAGCCTGACAGCAGGATGTGATCATATGCAACTGTAGCCTTTCCCCAGCTCTACCATGTGTTACCTCTTAAGCCTGTTATTAAACTTATGTGAGCTTAGATTTTCCTCATTAAAGGGAGTTATGGAATAGCATGGAGGGTCCTTGGTGTTGCCTGTGTGTGTTGTAAACCTTGTCTTGAACAAGCACTGTGCACAGTACAGCCATGCAGCAGGCTTTTAGACAATGATACAGATACTTACTGTTCTTCCTTAAAGCCTCTTTTACTAGACACTTAATGTCAAGTCTGAATCACTCTTAACCACAGGCTTCAGCCTTGCAGTGCTCCAAAAATGTATAATAGCAACACTGCACTGGGCGCAGAATGCAAACAAACAAAAGGGGCCTCTGCTCCTCTTAGAGAGATTCTTCCCCTGTACTCAACAGTTAGGAAGCAGATGTGAAGCGCTGCTTTCAGCTTCCCGGAAGCCCACAGTGTACATTCTTCACACAGGAGGTGATCAGTGGACAACATGCAATTGCAGAGTGCTAGACTCCCTTCTAGAGCAGGTCTGATATGGGACCTATCATGGAAGAAGACACACTTATGAGTGGCCCCATCAACTGCCTGGTCAGGAGTAGAATCCCAGAGCTGCTCAGAAATTATCTGAAGCAGAGCTGGGAGATGTACCAAAATATTCTTTGGGAACAGCTAAATGCTTTTCCTGGAAGATTCTTGGCATTTCTTTGCCCCCTCAGAGCAGTGGCAAGAAACTGTAATTTATCATGTTGGATGTACTGAACATTGCAGCCTTAGATGGCCAAGGGTTCAGCAAATGAGATAGGTAAGATATGAAATAAAGTCAAAGACGTAAATAACTGAAAACTGCATATTCGTTTTAGATTGTTTTTAGTAGTCTTATATGGATGCATTTTTTTTACATGTAATATATGTACATTATATATTATTATGTAAGTAAATTATGTATATATATGCAGTTTTATATATGTAACTACATATACATAATTGCATCCGTGTGTGTGTGTGTGTGTTTACTTATATATTACGTGTATGCCTCTGGGTTTTGTAGAGCATCTGCTGAGCAGCTGTGCTCATAGTGCTGAAAATAGAAACATCCCAGAAACTTTTCAGATAGTGATAAACGAAATGTGGTATATGCATACAGCGGAACACTACACAGCAACAGAAAAGAGACAACCGAGTCACATGCATAACCACAAAGAGACGTTTCCAAAGCATCAGGAATGGAAAACTATGTGAGTCTAAAAGTTACACACTCTGAATCTATATAGAGGCCCAGTGAGACTTTATAGAAAGAGGAAAACCTGCAAGGAAAAAGGAAAACATAGTCATGTTTGCAGGCTGTTGGAACAAAGACTGGAATTGTCCATGAAGGGACATATGAAGAGGGAGAGGTACACACACACACACACACACACACACACACACACAAATTGATCATAAGGATCACAGAAATGTATACCAAAAAGGACAAATGTCACTGTATGTCATTTAAATATCAATAAAAGTGAAAGGAAAATGTCTCTGGATTTAGTAAGCCTCACTGAAGCAATGCAACCTGCAGATACAGCTTAAAATGGCAGAGGCCCCTTCCAAGGCAGCATCCTGATGAAAGAGAGCTTTGTTGGATCACGGCTGCTGAGAGCTGATGGCAGAATGGGTTTGGGCCTGGACACACAGCCAGCACCAAAGGAAGCAGCAACAGCCAGTGTCTCTACCTTCCATCTATGGCTGTGGGCCCTGCCTGGTACCCTGGGTGTGTAGTCACAGCTTTCTCCAGGCTTCCTCAAGCAAGTGACCAAATTTAGATATTGCCCAGATTCCTGGGCAGCTTTCTTCCTTGAGACTTATCTTTGTGGTGGGATAGACCAATGTACCATAACTGCCTGGATACCATAGTCAGGCCCTGTTCAGCTTCAGGAGCTGCCACAACATCAGGTGCTGGCTGTGCCTCAAAGACAGCCACATCCCTGGCAGGAACATTGTTGCACCAGGTTGGCTTCTTTGCTGGAACTCTGCCAGAATACTCAGAGGAAGAAATGGAGACAAGAATTCAAGATCTGGTGAATGACAGAAATACTCCTCCCCACTCCCCTGTAGTCCACAAAAAAGCAAAAGTGAAGACAGTCAGATATTGTAAGTGCAAGGCTAGAATATCGGAATATCTGTGATTCTTCTTAGAAGTGGCTAAACCAAATGAAGAGGGATTGAAGCAAAACCGAACCCAAAAGAGTTTACACTGTGATTTAAAAACTTGGCGCAACAACTGTAAAACATTGAATCAAGTTTTACCTCATTGGCATGTTGAAGCAGCAATCTTTTTGAATATGTTGTTTAAAAGTAATGTTTTTACACCTTTAACATGACTGCAAATTTTTAAATAACAGTTCTATTCTTTTGGATGGTGTCCTCTACAATCTTGGTCTTAAACATAAAATTCAGTTTCTCTGTCGATGGCTCTAAGGATCAAAGCTAAGGATGGTAAAAAACTTGGCAGAGGGGACTCTCAAAAACGATTGCTGTAATTAACATGAACTAGAGATTTAAGTAATTAGATGCTGTGTGGGCATTTAGCAGATGTCAGATTATTAATGGCTGCCTGTAGAGATTAACTCTGAGTAGAACCAGACCAGAGAGTTCAGCAGCTGAGTGTAGCAGGTTTGTGAGTGAGTCAAATCTCTACTGGTGGAGCGTCAGTTGTGGTGAACTCACATGCAAATCCTGGATGGCTTCAGTTTAAGAAAGTCAGCTCTTTGACGTTTGAGATTATTGGAGTGTGTTTAGGAACCATCACCTCTCTGAATCAGCTAGAGGTCACATCATCCCAAAGGGAGATATCCACTGAAACCTGGGCCTCACAGATGCTGGATCAAGACTGCACTCCCTGGGGAGCCTGGACCCTGCACTGGACAGAGAAGGTGAGGAGAGCCATCAAAAACTACAAAGAGGTGCACCAGTGGTTCCAATCGGTATGATGCTCAGGTGGTAAAGAAAGCTGTCCCCAGATCCCCACAAACGTCCTTAAGACGCATGAGAATAAATATTGTGTAACTGAACTGTATTAGAACAATAATGAATATGATTCATTTTCCCCAGGTATTACAAACCCACTGTGGATTCTTCACCTTCAATTTCGTATTTTAATGGAAAAAATATGGCTGAAACACCTTCAAGTGTTAGTGAAGGTACTCTGGACAACTTAAGAGTGGTGAGCATGGCCTTAGCAGACCTTCCCCTTCTCCCTTATTCATCTTCAGCCTTGCTAAAAATTGTTAGATCACATTCCTAAGGCTAGCCCCCAAGGTCTATTGCCTTATTTGGCCACTTCCTCCTCCTGAAGCTGACTACCAAGATTCAACTACCAAAGTATTGAAATCCAGAAATCAAAAGCCCTCTTTGTCTCATCTGATTAACATGTCCAATTAAAATTAAACCCTTTATCCTAACTTGGGGTTTCCCCTTTTACCTTTATAAACTGTCATTTGCCTATGGAATATATATGTCTCCTCTCTATCTGGAGGCAGTCCTTGGTCCTCTGGGACAAATATCCCTTCCCCTTCCTTTCTTGTCCTCCATCTCTTGTCTTTGTCTCTTATTCCCTGCCCTTTGTCCCTCTGGGGCAAATAAATCTTTGGGCTGAGAATTTGTACTTGGGGTCCTGAGCTGATGTCAGTATTTGCAGTTAGTGTCTGCTGTCTGCTGTGATAGGGTAACAGTCAAGTTGTTTTCAGATCCTACTTCAGTTTTCCAGAGGATGTCAAGTATAATAGTGATAATGTAATCACTACATTACAATGCAGATAATTTTGTAATACTGATGGTGTAATACCATCTGGAATAAAGGATGAAATCACAGAGATTCTAAACTTACAGTCATGCTTCAAAGACCTTGCAGACATAGAGAAGGCCTGCTTATTGCTCCCTTCTGAGTTCAAGCTCTAGAAGCATGCATTCAAGTGCCTGACCCTGTCCCCAGTGCCCTCGTGATGCCTCTCCCACACCTCCAGTGGGCCAATGGTCAAAGCTTCATCTTGGCAGAGTTTTCTGGAAAGAAGGGATGGGCCATCTACTGTTTAAGCTTCTCTTCCCAAGGTTCAAGTCAAGGACCCTGGCTGCAACCATTGTTCAGGTAACTCAAGTGTCAGTTGCTGGCTCATCTGCCTAGAAACTTTCCAGCAACAGCACACACTACTGATTTTGTATCTCTACAGATTCACATAACAACTCCTGTCATTCTGGCACCTCTTTCAGAGGAAGGCCATTTATTTGGGTCACCTGAAAAAGTTGGGAGAAAACATAATAGTGTTTTGGTTCTCGAGAGTTCCCAAGGTTTCAAACAAGCTTGCTTAGAACTTCTTAGTCACTAAGCAGTGGTTTCCTATTGACAGACAAGGAGATGAGGATGTTGATTCCAGGGGCTCGGCTGTTATCTTTGTTGCAAGGCCTGATGGTCTCTGAGTTCTGCAAGAGTTCTCGAATCTCATAATGATTTTATTCCTCTTGCTCAGGTTAAGTCTACTTGGTTTCAGCTGCTTATCTTCAAAGAGCCTTGAAGGAGAGAAAAAAACCCCCTACATATCATACCTAAAAGGGGTGGGGCAGGGCAGGCTGCATATTCTCTTTTGGTAACATATGTATATCACTGACAAAAATTAACTCATTTCTCATCAGTAGCTAGTGGATAATAATACTCATCTTTCTTAGGAATGTATAGACAAGACTAATTTGTTAGAAAGTTGTTATGGTATGAAGTTTACCCTTACACTTCTGGACCGCTGCACTGTATCAGGCCATCTAGACCCTGTTGGCTACCTTAGGATCCCTGGCCAGCCAAAGATGATGTGAGGACTACACCTTTATACACAGTTCAGAAAGAACAATTGCATTAAAATTTGCAACCTAAAATGAGCTACACCATTACTACCAGGAAACAGAAGGGGGCACCCTAAGAGTGTATAAATAGTAGCAGGCACACTAGTACACCTTTTAAAGGTCTTGTCATGAATGCTTTCTCTGAAGTACAGGAAAGGAAAATTTAGTTCATTTTAGAACTAAATTTATTCAAGGGAAGCCTGTGACTCAGGGATAAAATTTAGAACTACCTAAGTCAACCTCTGAGAACAAGACAAAGGAAAATAAATTCCACATCTGTGGCATGCTTTTAATTGAATTGTCAGAGTGACATAAAAATTGTCTGCATTTAATGACTTGGAGGTTAGCAAGAGATGATAAGATTACTTTAAGGAGTAATTTATCCATGCCAAACACAGCTTTCTGAACACTGTTTACTAATGTACACAAGCCCAAGAAACAGGTGCCTCAGATTTCTCCCAGGTCTTCAGCAAAGCTAGCCCCTTCCCCAGAATTTTAATGAGTACTTCCTCAGATTGAAGTAAACTGTCTTCTAATCTATGAGAACTCCGAAGTAAACAGGCAGATCATCCAAAATTCATCATCAGATGAAGCAATAAAGAGTTTGGAAAGATGACGACAAAGAGAAGGAACAGCAAAAATGGTTGGAGGGAAGGGTGGGGTGGGAAGGAATGGAGAGAAAAAAATGAGACCGAACAGCTTTGAGGGGAAGGTAGAGAAAGAAGAAAGAGAGGAAGGAAGGAAGGGAGGGGAGAAAGAGAGGAAGGAAGGAAGAAGAAAGAAAGAAAGGAAGGAAGGAAGGAAGAAAGAGAAAAGAAAAGAAAAGAAAAGAAAAGAAAAGAAAAGAAAAGAAAAGAAAAGAAAAGAAAAGAAAAGAAAAGATAAGGTAATACAAGACAAGAAAAGACTGTAAAAGAGACAGCCCTTCTCTCTGGGATTTCAGAAGGACCTTTATTAGTGTGAGTGACCAGGGTTTTCTATATGTTCCTTCATATATCTGGAGATCAAACACAAAACCCTGGCCACACAGTAGAACTAGACAACTCAGGGGAACATTTAGGAGGAAGTCCAGGTTGATGCTTAGCAGAGCCATCAAAGCAAGGGTATTGACTTACCAAGCTACGAGTGGCCTTCTGTGAAAGGTTTTGCTTTCCCCAGCTGTTCCTCAGTTAATGAATATGGAATATTGACTCAGGAGTGTCCCCAAAGGTGACCAGAAAATAATCTCATTTCAGGCCTGTCAATAGCCCAGTGCCTAGAGGATGGTGGATGGATTGGGGCACAGTCACCCCCACTCTGTCTCTCTCCAGAGCCTTAGGCCAGGGTATGTGTGTGTGTTTATATTCACCAGATGGGACTGGCCTGTCATAAAGACAAAGAGGCCCACCTGTTCACTGTTTTCTAAACACTGTTTAGGACAGGGAGTAATTGAGTCTTTAACTTTTTAAAGAAATTACTATGGTAGGTAAAACGCTTCTTTTAAATTAACTCTTACTAGTTTATTTTATACCATATCTGTAGAAAATAATATTGCACATAAGCACTCCAACCCATACACATTGGAGTAAAGCCAAAGAAGACCTTTATATATTTGAAGGTCGGTATTCTCTCTCCTGTAGCTCAGGACTATCTAAGGCTTGCTGGGTAGCTCAAAATGACATGGACCTTTTATCCTCCTACCACTAGAATTTCAGGTGTAAAACACCATGCTCAGTTTTAGGCAGTACAGTGTATGTAATCCAGGGTTTCCTGTGTGCTAGGCAAGTGTTTTACCTACCTGGCGACATCTCCAGCCATATGGTTAAATAGATAATTTTAAAACCATCAATCCAACTAATGTGCTAGTTGACTATAAATACAAGGAGAAAAAGAAAGGCAGAGGGTTCAGAGACATTAATTTAAGCACTAGCAGGTATCTAGACAGTAGAGTCAACCATTGGTTGATAAGGAGGAGTGGGCAGATAAACAGGAAGTATTGGAAATTTGGGTATGTTAAATTTTTTTTTATTAGATCTTTCATTTACACTTCAGATACCATCCCGTTTCCCCATTCCCCCCCCCTTAGAAAACCCCTATCCCATGCCCCCTTTTCATTTTGCATTTATACATTTTTTTAAGAAATGTTAATCATAGGCTTTATAAGTTTGGTATTGTTCAATCAGAGGTGTAACCCACTACCCAACCTAGATATATCAACTATCTTTGACTGGTGGAGATACATGAACATCTGCTTCCCTGTCTCCCCCCTCTATCTCTCTTTCATCACCTAGCTTCTCCTCTCCTTCTTCTTCTCCTCTTCTTACTCCTTTTCTTCCTCTCAGTACTCCTCCCACCTTAGCTCCTCCTACACATCACCCTTCCTGTTAAAAGGAAACTTTTCTCTCAAAATACAATTAGAGCATAATTATGCCTATTTGTACCAGTGAGGTACAAGATAGTCCTAATACCCAGTCCATCCTTTTGTTGACTAACCAGCACCTCTGTCATCTATCCTAACTAAAACACTTAGTTCTGAACCTGGCTTTTTCCTTGGCTTTAGGATGAATGTCAGCTGATGACCATACACTCAGATCTTTTCTCTCAAAGTAAATAGCTATAAGTTTTCAACCCCATCAGAAATCCAGAATGACTGAGTTGACTATAATTGTGGGAAGCACAAAGCATAGCTTCTAAAACTTAGCCAATTTATAGAGACCTCTGAACACCTGGACACTCGCTCTACTTCAAAACGTTGGAGCATCTGTTCTTCTGCCTTCTGGCCCAGAATCATCTGACAGACCTTAGTGCTGCAGAATTATTAAGGGCTGATTACTCTGTCTAGGCAGATATAATCAGTCGACTATTCTGCAAGTGTGTCCTTTTCTGGACAGTAATTTGTCTGTAGAAGGAAAGTGGCAATTCTTGCCTAGTGGCTGTCTCACCACAACTGGAGTAACTCCAAGGATGCTCAATTTCTTCTTAGAATTTAACATAGGAAGCTGTCCGGAGCAGACAGGTCTCTAATGAAAATGAACATTAATACTGAAATGTTTGTCATGTCAATTCTAAGGATTTCTGATGTTTTGAAAACCAGCTATCCATGTAAGGTAATCTGGACTGTTGCCTGTTAACTCCACTCAGCTATTTCTAAATAAAACATAGAGAACACCCTTATAATAAACTCCAAGTCATGAATTTGCTATAGTCCCTTAACTCACAGGCTGACCATCTCAAATCAGTTAAAAAAGTTAAAGAAGGACTGGGTCTAAGCTTTGTATTCCTAAGTGTGTTATACTGGTACAATGCCTATGAGAGTAACAATATTCATCTCACTCTTATATCACTAAGAAGCTCATGCCAATGAAAACCTTAAAATTTGTAAACAAAGTAAATTGGTGCCATTTAAGAATTTATATCTTCATCTTGATATTAATTATACAGATTTCTACTAATAGGTTATGGCTATGCAATAAACCCTAGCTAATCCTCTCTATTCCGACAAAACCACTACTTTTCCCTAGGGAGACAGCCCAACATTTACCACCTTAGTCCCCATGCCCAGGGAATAGGGGCGCTGACTCATCATTAGCTTCTTCAAGCTGATTATGGGCGTTGAGATATTAGAAGAGGAGTGGGGGGGAGAGCAAGTTGACAATCCTCTGATGCTGTGTCTTCGCTGCCTCCAGATGGAATTCACGGACCTCAGAGGTTTGAGCAGGTCTGCCCAGCTTGCTTGTTGAGTAGATACACCAAGGCTGATCATTCTGCAATATACAATTCTCAAAACAAATTTTAGTATCAAGATAGTTTTTTTTTTTTTAAGAGGGCTGACATTTTATTAAGAATGTTGGTTCTAACCGCTTTTCTATTTTTCCCCTCTTTTATTGGATATAATATTTACATTTCAAATTTTATCCCCTTACCATATTTCCCCCACCACCCAGGAACCCCTTATCCCATCCCCCCTCCTCCTGCCTCTATGAAGGTGTTACCCACCTACCCCCAGCCTCCCTCCCCACCCTCAGATTCCCCCCCCTCAGTGCTCAGCCTTCAGGGTACCAATGATCTTGTCTCCCACCTATGCCCAACAGGGCCATCCTCCCCTACATATACAGCTGGAGTCATGTGTCTCTCCCTATGTGCACCTGGGCTGGTGGTTTAGACCCTGGGGAGCTCTGGCTGGTTGGTATTCTTGCTCTCCTCACAGGGCCACCAGCCCGTATGGTTCACGGTTCCCTCAATTTACTCTCTAACTCCTCCATTGGGAACTTTGATCAGATTAATGGATAGCTGTGGGTATCTGTCTCTGGGTATGTCCGACTCTGAGAGACCTCTAAGGAGACAGCCTTATCAGGCTGCTGTCAGCTTTCCCATCCTGACATCCCTATCAGCGTCTATTTTTGGTGACTGCCTATGGAATGAATACCCAGACACAATGGTCTCCCTACAACTCCCCCTTATGATTCTGACCCACACTTTGTCTCCATATTTGCTCCCTTGGTTATTTAGTTACTCCTTCTAAGAAAGACCTAGGCATCCTCACTTGTTCTTTCTTCTTCATGAGCTTCGTGTCTTCTGGTAGTTGAATCTTTGTTGTTTCAAACTTTTGGGCTAATCTCCGCTTATCAGTGAGTAAATACCATGTGTGTTCTTTTGTGATTGGGTTACCTCACTCAGGATGATATTTTCTAGATCCATCCATTTACCTAAGAATTTCTCGAATTCATTATTTTTAATAGCTGAGTAATATTCCATTGTGTAAATGTACCACATTTTTTGTATCCATTCCTCTGTTGAAGGGCATCTGGGTTCTTTCCAGCTTCTGGCTATTATAAATAGGGCTGCTATGAACACAGTGGAGCATATGTCTTTGTTATTTGTTGAGGCATTTTCTGGGTATATACCCAGAAGTGGTATAGCTGGGTCCTCAGGTAGTGCTATGTCCAATTTTCTGAGGAACCGCCAGACTGACTTCCAAAGTGGTTGTACCAGCTTGCAACCCCACCAACAATGCAGGAGTGTTCCTCTTTCTTCACATCCTCGCCAGCATCTACTATCACCTGAGTTTTTGATCTTAGCCATTCTGACTGGTGTGAGGTGGTATCTCAGTGTTGTTTTGATTTGCATTTCCCTGATGACTAAGGATGTTGAGCATTTCTTAAGGTGCTTCTCGGCCATTCGAGTTTCCTCAGTTGAGAATTCTTTGTTTAGCTCTGTACCCCATTTTTTAATGGGGTTATTTTGTTGTTTGGCGTCTAATTTCTTGAGTTCTTTGTAAATATTCGATATTAGCCCCCTATCAGATGTAGGATTGGTAATGATCTTTTCCCAATCTGTTGGTTGCCGTTTTGTCTTGTTGACAGTGTCCTTTGCCTTACAGAAGCTTTGCAATTTGATGAGGTCCCATTTGTCGATTCTTGATCTTAGAGCATAAGCCATTGGTGTTCTGTTCAGGAACTTTTCCCCTGTGCCTAGGTATTCGAGGGTCTTCCCCAACTTCTCTTCTAATATTTTCAGTGTACCTGGCTTTATGTGAAGGTCCTTTATCCACTTGGAGTTGAGCTTTGTGCAAGGAGATAAGAATGGATTAATTTGCATTCTTCTACATGTTGACCTCCAGTTGAGCCAGCACCACTTGTTGAAAATGCTGTCCTTTTTCCACTGGATGAATTTAGCTCCCTTGTCAAATATCAAGTGACCATAGGTATGCGGGTTCATTTCTGGGTCTTCAATTCTGTTCCATTGATCGTCCTTTCTGTCTCTGTACCAATACCAAGCAGTTTTTATCACTACTGCTCTGTAGTACAGTTTGAGGTCCGGAATGGTGATTCCCCCAGAGGTTCTTTTATTGTTGAGAATAGTTCTTGCTATCCTAGGTTTTTTGTTATTCCAAATGAATTTGTAAACTGCTTTTTCTATCTCTATGAAGAATTGATTTGGAATTTTGATGGGTATTGCATTGAATCTGTAGATTGCTTTTGGCAGGATAGCCATTTTTACTAAATTAATCTTGCCAATCCAGGAGCATGGGAGATCTTTCCATCTTCTGAGATGTTCTTCAATTTCTTTCTTGAGAGACTTGAAGTTCTTGTCATACAGATCTTTCACTTGCTTTGTTAGATTCACTCCAAGATAATTTATTTTATTCGTGGCTATTGTGAAGGGTGTCATTTCCCTGATTTCTTTCTCTGCCTGTTTATCCTTTGAGTAGAGGAAGGCTACTGATTTGTTTGAGTTGATTTTATATCCAGCCACATTGCTAAAGTTGTTTATCAGGTTTAGGAGTTCTCTGGTGGAAGTTTTAGGTTCACTTAAGTATACTATCATGTCATCCGTAAATAGTGAAATTTTGACTTCTTCCTTTCCTATTTGTATCCCTTTGACTTCCTTTTGTTGTCTAATTGCTCTAGCTAAGACTTCCAGTACTATATTGAATAGGTAAGGTGAGAGTGGGCAGCCTTGCCTAGTCCCTGATCTTAGTGGGATTGCTTCCAGTTTCTCTCCATTTAGTTTGATGTTGGCTACTGGCTTGCTGTATATTGCTTTTACTATGTTTAGATATGGGCCTTGTATTCCTGATCTTTCCAAGACTTTTAACATGAAGGGATGTTGAATTTTGTCAAATGCTTTCTCAGCATCTAGTGATATGACCATGTGGTTTTTCTCTCTGAGTTTATTTATGTAGTGGATTACATTGATGGATTTCCAAATATTGAACCATCCTTGCATTCCTGGGATAAAGCCTACTTGATCTTGATGGATAATTGTTTTGATGTGTTGTTGGATTCGGTTTGCGAGAATTTTATTGAGTATTTTTGCATCAATATTCATAAGAGAGATTGGTCTGTAGTTCTCTTTCTTTGTTGGGTCTTTCTGTGGTTTAGGTATGAGTGTAATGGTAGCTTCATAGAATGAATTGGGTAGTGTTCCTTCTGTTTCTATTCGATGGAATAACTTGAAGAGGATTGGTATTAGGTCTTCCTTGAAGGTCTGAAAGAATTCTGCACTGAAACCATCTGGCCCCGGACATTTTTTGGTGGGAAGATTTTTAATGACTGTGTCTATTTCTTTAGGCGTTATGGGACTGTTTAGGTGGTTTATCTGCTCCTCGTTTAACTTTGGTACCTGGTATCTATCTAGAAAATTGTCCATTTCCTCCAGATTTTCCAATTTTGTTGAGTATAGGCCTTTGTAGTAGGATCTGATAATTTTTTTAATTTCCTCTGTTTCTGTTGTTATGTCTCCCTTTTCAGTTCTGATTTTATTAATTTGAATGCTGTCTCTGCGCCCTTTGGTTAGTCTGGCTAAGGGTTTGTCTATCTTGTTGATTTTCTCAAAGAACCAGCTCCTGGTTTTGTTGATATTTTGTATAGTTCTTTTTGTTTCGACTTGGTTGATTTCAGCCCTGAGTTTGATTATTTCCTGCCGTCTACTCCTCTTGGGTATACTAGCTTCTTTTTGTTCTAATGCTTTCAGGTTTACTGTCAAGTTGTTGATGTATGCTCTTTCCACTTTCTTTTTGTGAGCACTTAGAGCTATGATTTTTCCTCTTAGTACTGCTTTCAATGAGTCCCACATGTTTTGATATGATGTGTCCTCATTTTCATTTAAATCTAAAAAGTCTTTAATTTCTTTCTTAATTTCTTCCTTGACCAAGTTGTCATTGAGTAGAGCATTGTTCAGTTGCCAAGTGTATGTCGGTTTTCTGATGTTTTTGTCCATGTCAAGGACAAGTCTTAATCCATGGTGGTCTGATAAGGTGCTGGGGATTATTTCAATCTTTTTGTATCTGTTGAGGCCTGTTTTGTGACCAATTATATGGTCTATTTTCGAGAAGGTACCATGAGGTGCTGAGAAGAAGGTGTATTCTTTTGTTTTAGGGTGAAATGTTCTATAGATGTCAGTTAAGGCCAATTGGTTCATAACTTCTGTTAGTTTCATTGTGTCTCGATTTAGTTTCTGTTTCCATGACCTGTCCATAGCTGAGAGTGGGGTGTTGAAATCTCCCACTATTATTGTGTAGGGTGCAATGTATGCTTTAAGTTTTAGTAAAGTGTCTTTTATGTATGTGGGTGCCCTTACATTTGGGGCATAGATGTTGAGAATTGCAAGTTCCTCTTGGTACATTTTTCCTTTCATGAATATGAAGTGTCCTTCTTTATCTTTTTTGATTACTTCTGGTTGAAAACTGATTTTATTTGATATTAGAATCGCTACTCCAGCTTGTTTCTTGGGACCATTTGCTTGGTAGATTGTTTTCCAACCTTTTACTCTGAGGTAGTGTCTGTCCTTTCCACAGAGGTGCGTTTCCTGAATGCAGCAAAATGTTGGGTCCTGTTTACGTATCCAGTCTGATAGTCTATGTCTTTTTACTGGAGAATTGAGTCCATTGATATTAAGAGATATTAAGGAAAAATGAGTGTTGTTTCCTGTTATTTTTGTTATTGGCAGTGGAGATATGTTTGTGTAGCTACCTTCTTTTACGGTTTTTGGAAGATTACTTTCCTGCTTTTTCCAGGTTGTAGTTTCCCTCCTTGTGATGGAGTTTTCCACCAATTATCCTTTGAAGTGCTGGGTTTGTGTTGAGATACTGTGTAAATTTGGATTTGTCATGGAATATTTTGGTTTCTCCATCAATAATGATTGACAGTTTTGCTGGGTATAGTAGTCTGGGCTGACATTTATGTTCTTTTAGGGTCTGTATGATATCAGTCCAGGATCTTCTGGCTTTTATGGTCTCTGGTGAGAAGTCTGGTGTAATTCTTATAGGTCTGCCTTTATATGTTACTTTGCCTTTTTCCCTTACTGCTTTTAGTATTTTTTCTTTGTTTTGTACATTTGATGTTTTGACTATTATGTGGCGGGAAGTATTTCTTTTCTGGTCTAAACTATTTGGAGTTCTGTAGGCTTCTTGTATATTTATGGACATCTCTTTCTTTAGGTTAGGGAAGTTTTCCTCTATAATTTTGTTGAGAAGATTTACTGGTCCTTTAAGTTGGGAGTCTTCCCCCTCATCTATTCCTATTATCCTTAGGTTTGGCCTTCTCATTGTGTCTTGGATTTCTTGTATATTTTGGGTTAGTAGCTTTTTGTATTTTGCATTTTCTTTGACAGTTGTGTCTATGTTTTCCATGGTATCTTCTGCACATGAGATTCTCTCTTCCATCTCTTGTATTCTGTTGGTAATACTTGTATCTATGACTCCTGATCATTTTTTTAAGTTTTCTATCTCCAGGGTGTTCTCCCTTTGTGATTTCTTTATTGTTTCTACTTCCGTTTTTAGATCCTGCATGGTTTTGTTTAATTCCTTCTCCTGTTTGGTTGCATTTTCTTGTAATTCCTTAAGGGATTTTTGTGTTTCCTCTCTAAGGGTTTCTATCTGTTCTTTGAGAGTGTTATTTATGTCTTTCTTAAAGTCCTCTATCATCATCATGAGAAGTGATTTTAATTCTGAATCCTGCTTTTCTGGTGTGATGGGGTGTTCAGGGCTTGCTATGATGGGGGAACTGGGTTCTGATGATGCCATGTAACTTTGGTTTCTGTTGCTTACGTTCTTGTGCCTGCCTTTTGCCATCTGGTTAATTCTAGTGCTACCTGTACTTCTGTCTCTGATTGAAGCCTGTCTTTCCAGTTGTCTCGCTTTTGTTTGGTCTTCTAGGAGTCCAGATGTCTTTGTGGTTTTTTTCCAGCTGCCCTGATTACAGTGGTATCTCTAGGATGCCTCAGGATATGGTGCCTCCAAGGTAGCAGTCCAGCTAGATGTCTGCTGTTCTGGGTGCAGTGTCTCCTCTTGGATATCTCAGGGTATGTTGTCTGACACTCTGAGTTCAGTTGTTCCTCTGTGGCTCTGGGTTGAGCGGACCTTCCAGTATGTCTCAGGTGGAATCCGGGGTCCACACAACTGCAGACCTGGTAGAGGTCTGGTCTGGGACTCAGACCCTGCAGGCCTCAGACCGGAGGGGGGGCGAGCAGCAGAAGGAGCGTGCTAGTGCTGGCTATGGGTTCTATGGATCCCCCAGAATGTGTCTGGGGGACTCCTGGGTGCACTTATCCGCAGGCCTCAGACTGCAGGAGGGGCGAGCAGGGGAAGGGGCGTGCTAGCGCTGGCTATGGGTTCTATGGATCCCCCAGAATGTGTCTGGGGGGTTCCTGGGTGCACTTACCCGCAGGCCTCAGACTGGAGGAGGGGCGAGCGGCGGACAGGGCGTGCTAGCGCTGGCTATGGGTTCTATGGATCCCCCAGAATGTGTCTGGGGGGCTCCTGGGTGCACTTACCCGCAGGCCTCAGACTGCAGGAGGGGGGTATGTTAAAATTACCATGCATCTCAATTGGATGTGTTTTTGATTCTAGAACCAGGCAGAGATATGGACCAAAAATAGTTGAGTATCTTGACCCCTCCATGGGTAGATTATATTTATAGCCAGAGAAAAAAAAGTAGGATATAGAAAATAGAATTAAGGTTTAGTGACAGTCTGATTGACTACAGGTCATGTCTATCTTGAATGTGATAGAAATAATACGCTTCAGTCTGTGCCTCAAGTTAGGTTGCAGTTTATCATGCACAGAGAAATCTTTAAAACTAACTACAGTTTAGCAAGTGAACAGATGGGACGTTAAATAAATGGATAGTTAGGAAACTGGATAAATTAAAAATGGCTGTGAAAGACTGTTAGTTTTGGCATTTCCATGATTATTCTATTTTATTAGAGAAGTTGCTATAGTCATAATTAAGGTGCTTAATTAAGGTCTTACTTCTCTCTGACTCAGGAGGTAAACGATTTGCTCTAGCAGTTTGTTTTGATCCCTTATTCAATTATATTAGTTAACTCTAGTCAGTATTTTGGCCTAACATTCAATTGAATCTTGTATCCAAATTATGACAATAAAGTTTCATATAATCTTGACTTCCATATTTCTTAAAATTCTGCCTTTTCATAAGAAGCAGCTGACATTGTTCCCAATCAACCCTAGTTATCTCCTGTCTCTGTGTAGTGAGTATACACATTCTCTTTGGTGTGGGTTGGACATGACTCAGACATAATAAAGAGAATATAGAAAAATGGTAAGATGTCACTTTGATTAGTTTTTCAAAGACTCTAGTTTCTATATTGTACACCCACTCACTCACAATGTCTCAGAGCTCTTGCTGTGGGAGAAGTGAGCTGCCACGCCCCCGAGTGGCCCGCCATGTCCCTAAGTCCCTATTGAGAGCTAGACACGGCAAGGAATTGATTAGTGACAATGATGACTAATCTTGATTGTCAGCTTGATGAGATTTGGAATCATCATGAGAACAACCCCTGAACATGCCTGTGAGGAATTATTTAGGTTGTCTCGATTAGGGTAGGAGACTCATCCAATATGCATAGAACTTTTCCATGAGGTCTTGGAACAAACAAAAAGAAGAATGAGACCTGAGTACCAGCGTTCAGTTCATCTCTCTCTGCTTCCTGACTGCACATGAAACAGTTAACAGGCCTGCTTCTCTACCTTGCCTGCTGAGATGGACTGTATCTCCTCTACCTACAAGATTTCAGTTCCTGACCATTCCCCCTGCACTGAGAAAACCCATTCCCTTTGGTTGCTTTTTTCTATGTATTTATTTGGTAGCAACAATGAGGCATGTAACAAATACTGTGACCAAAAGCCCTTGAGAACAAGATCTTGCATACAGCTCATAGTTGACATTGAAAATAGAGCCTCCTCAGTGATGGCTTGAGGTGATGACAGCCTAGCTGGCTTAAAGAGAACAGCCTCTTGAGGAGACACTGAGTCACAGGCTATGGCTCAAATAAAAAATAGACAAGAATATATGTTTCTTGTTTTAAGCTGCCATGTTCCAGGGTGGCTCGTTATAGAGCAATGGGTGGTTCTACACCAGGACCATTTAAGAATTCTTCCATCTCTTGAGAAGCCTGGCACTAAGACACCAGGATTCCCTTATCTACTGTGGTGAAGAGCTTCGGCAGTTAACTCACCCTCACAGACTATCTTTTTCTCCTCCACAATCAGGGATAATAAAACCATGAAATGGTCATTTACTTAGTCTCAGCTGTGAAACTTTTAAGAGCGCTTTTCAGTACACGAAATGGTTTGTGAGTACACAAAATAGCTTGCTCTATTCCATTTCATGAAGATGGACAGGAAAGGTCTTTACAAATCTGAACAATTTAAATACATGTTTTATACATTGAAATTTAGTACTGGCAAAACTAAACCTAAATCCATGTGTTCACCTTACTTCTTTTATCAAGTAGGAACTTAAGTCCAAGTGTTATGGTTTGTTCAACTGTCACCCCTCCCAGAGCTCTACCCAGCCCACTGGCCCTGGGAGACAAAATTCACCTCACCACCATGTACGTGGCTGAACTCTCTTCATGGAAATCAGCTATAAAGTCATTTATCATGTTAATTTGTTCCTACTGTTGAGGATTTTTTTTTTAATTTGAGGCCAGGCATTTCTCAACCTCATTCAATGATGGATCAACATTAGTGAGAACTGCACACATTGGTAGATGTCTGATACATGATGAGTTTCTGTTCAACATACCAGTATATTTGGGGTCTGGCAAGGGTCTGTTTCCTAGTTCGTAGGCAACAGTTTTCTGCTCATTGTATGTAACATTTGCAAAGAGTTGAAAGATGTCTCTACAACCTCTTTTATAAGGGCACTAAGCCTAGATGGCAAGAATGCCACCTTTAAGACCTATTACCTCCCCAAATCCTATCTCCTAATACCATCACCTTAGAGGACGGAGCTTCAACATATGACCGTTTCAGACACAGGAAATAGGTAACACATTTTCTGCCTTTATCAGCTTTCTAAGAAGAAGTTATTGAGCTTTGCAGATAAAACGGAAATGGTCTTTAAATTCAGTTTGGGATCTGTCTTGTTTTATGATATTCAGGTTGATTGTTGGTACAGAGGCTCTGGAGAAAAGCAAATGGACAACTGTAAAAACTGTTGTAAAATTCTGGCCCCAGAAGCTTTTGAAAATTTAAAAAAGAAAAGTCTTTGAACCGAAGACTTGACTCCTATTTACCTGCTAACAATATCAGTGGATTTGTCTCTTCTGTGAGGGGCCATGGGAGCTGTCTTCTTCCTCTGACATGGTAAATTTTTGCCTTTCTTTCTTTCTTTCTTTCTTTCTTTCTTTCTTTCATTCTTTCTTTTTTCTTTCACTCTTTCTCCCTTTCTTTTTTTCTTTCTACCCTTCCACCCCTTTGTGTGGCTAATCACAAAATTTAAAAGCTTTCAACTACGGAAATTCTTATTAATTTCTCTTACTGTACTTGCATCTGTATTTCTACTAGAATATGTTCTCTGGTGTGTGTGTGTGTGTGTGTGTGTGTGTGTGTAATAGCAACTCTTGCATGTATTAATACTCTTTAAAAAAAAAAAAAAAGACCACACCACAGTTTTTGTAACATTCTATTTATTGCTCTCACTCCAAGCTCTGAGAGAAGTCTGAAGTTGTATTACATAAACCACTTTTGAATGATGGTTTAAGAACCTTAGCTCTTCATCACTTCAACTAATCCTCAGGACTTTTACTAAGCCTTTAGCCCCCCCAAAATAAGATAAATTAAAAAACAACAACAAGCAACCCCCAAGCCCCAAGTCTAGCTGTTTCCATTTACTACAACATCTAAATCAAACATCGCATGATGAAAATTGATTTCAGATTTGCTAGCGTTAGGAAGGAGGGGGATCTATTTTCCTTCTCAAGCCTTCTTCCCTCAGGCATAATGCTGGAGAGCTAAATAAAGACAATATGTTCCAAACTGCCAATCACATTAGTCTCCATGTGGGCCACTTAAAACATGCAAATGGTTCTGACAAACCTCTCTCATCTCACCAAGATTAATGAAAGTCCATATCGCCATCAATTGCAATGACAGTCAGAAGAGGAGAGAGTGTGTTGGTAAATGAGGAGACACAGACACTGCCGTTCCCTGTAGACAAACATTTTTTTTTTTTCTGTAGAAATTGCTGTTGATGGATTCTGACAGCTGCCTGGCTGTATGTACACCTGTAGCCCACATATACTCCTCCTTCCACTCTCAGACAAATATTCCTGCAGGATCAACACATGCCCGTGTCCCAACACCTTCAGTGGCTGTCCTTTAAGCAATGATGAGATCCCCATCTCTTCACTCTAAAGTTGAAGGGTTCAGTTAACTTAAATATTGCTATTTGATGCAGCTGCTGAACATGTCTTATATCCCAACAAAGTCAAGTATATGTTTATATGTTTACGAATTTATTATTGTATTATTATTATTGGTTTTTTTTCAAGACAGAGTTTCTCTGTGTAGTCCTGGCTGCCCTGGAACTCACTCTGTAGACCAGGCTGGCCTCGAACTCAGATTTTGAGACACATTGAGAATACCAAACTGGCTTCTAACTTACTATGTAGCTATTGAAGACCTTGAATTCCTCCTCTTTTGATCTCCACCTCTTGAGTGTTGGAATGATAGGCCTATGCTACTGTGCCTGGAATCTACAGCCCCATTTCTGGGTTTTTTTGTGTTTGTTTTTATTTTCTATATAGAGTTTCACTGTATCCCCAGACCATCCCCTGACACTCTATGCAGCTCTGCCTTGAACTCAGTGTCCTTCTATCTCAACCTCCCAAGATTACAGACATGTACCACCATTCCTATCTTACCTCAGCATTTATTATCCACCTTTTCTGATAATTATTAATTTTCTCTGATAACGAGTTTTCTGTATGACTACTAATAAAAATTATGGTGGTTCGAAGGAAGTCAAACTCATACAGGAAGATTTATCATCAATGAAAATCTTTAAAAACTAGAACCTGTGCCAGTATCCCTGTTCTTTGAGTCAATCTGTCTCCACAATTGTGACCTGCTTCCTCCAGTGGAAACTCACTCAATACAAAGAGACCTGACTACAAATGGAACTGTCAACATTTATAGGGGCAATAAAATGCTGTACAAGATACTTGGTACTCAAAGCATTTTTGCATGTTTGTCAGCCTCTGAAGATCAAGTGTAAAATAATAGTGTTCATCTGTCACCGTACAAATCTATTAAAAGCATTTCAGAGTCCTTCGTGCTAAATATTGTCCTCCTTTGAGTCACTGTGCAGATGCTCAACTGAGACTAAGTATGTGTGCGAATGATGTAAAGACACTTGCAGCTTCATGTAGTAATTGAAAAATAAGATTAAGCTAAAAGCCCAGATGTGCAAAATTGACTTTCTTAGCACACGATTAGTATCGTTGGCAAGTTCTGAATTACCATTAAAACTTATTTTTGAAAGTTGCTATTTTCATTTTAAAATAGTTTCCAATCAGTTTTTCCTAAGTCACATGCCATGAAATTTTGGTTCCTATTTTCAGTGAATTCCTTTTCCTCACCTCCTTGCTCACAGCTCAAAATCTGTACTTTCCTTTCCTGGTTGGTACATCTTCCTGTTTTGGTGATGTTTATCTTCTTAGGGATGCCTCAAATGCCATCTCCTTTAAAAACCTCCTCTAGTAAGGAGGGATCTTTCTCCTGGAAAGACCCAGAAACTTTGGTTTGCAGTAGCTGTGGTGCTGTTACTGAAACATTACCCAGAGGTTTCCAGCTTCCGTACAGAAACCAGACTGAGGTCTCATCCAGCTGCTGTCCGTAGAGTCCATGTGTGTAAATGGATGCTCTGAGATCAATGGGAGACAGTGCTACATCTTTAAACCATGTTTAAATGGAATTCTATTTATTTAACAGAAACTAAATAAGAAAATAAAGATTTATCTTGGTGCTTCTGATTGGTGGGAAAAAAAATAAAGATTTAAATTTCTTTCTATGGCTTCCCAAAAGTAAAAGTGACCATTACAAGCCTTTTGTGTTACTTAGCTGAGGAAAATAGATTACTTTCTACTGTGGTCTTCATTTCAAAAGAAATAGGTTTCATATGGGGGTGATAGTTTCATATGGGGGGTGATGGCTACATTCGCAGGGGTACAGGCTGCTGGAAGTCTATGTCTTTATCTCAATCTTTATTGCCATCTTGTATTTGCCCTGTGGTATGGTTGTTTATGCTGTGATGTCCTTGTGAGGCCAAGAAAGAAACTTGACAGCTGGTACTTGGATGGCATGTTGTCCAATGAAACAGCTACAGGCCTTGTCCCTGGGGAGTCCTTTAATTTGTTCAGGGCTGTTTCTGTAGAATTAAAAAGATGTTTCTCAGAGCAACATTGGCCAGTAACTCAAAAGTTGATCCAAGCTCCTGTCTGAGCCCCTCCCTATAATGGGTGGAGAACCTGGCTCTGAATTTCTGCAGCAACGGGTCAAGGTTTAGGAAAATCCAGAATTAATCCAATCAAGTAACTAGTTTAGTGGTCATTATTCAAATACACAGTGATGATTTAAACTAAAAAACATGGCACTTGTAGTGGCTTCAGCTCATAGGGAAGATTTGATAGAACAAACTGGGACCACACAAATCCTCTGACAACTGATCAATATTTTCTTCATATGGACTGATGTAGCATCAAACACTATGTTTGTCAGAGTGCTGTAATCTTTACCAGGTTGTGTATGCTTTACAATTTGAGACTGATGGAGCCTCAAGACTCCATCAAACTTGCAAGTCAGAATTTGCTGGGACAATGAGTATCTATATCTTTTTTTTTTTTTTTCATCTAGTCATTCACTTTGTTGCTGAGTTCCAAATAACTTTTTATTTATACCAGAGCCATTTATCTTTCCTTCATAACTAAGGTCCATTTTTTTATACTAAAGCAAAGAACAAAGAGCATGCATTACTTCACGCCTCTGTTCTTTAACTGCAAAATTTATGAGCACACGGAGCCAGCCTTGAAATCATGGCCCGAGTCTTTTAAATCTAATTAACAGAGTTTTTGGAGGCTGCTGGTCAGTGATGCTGGACTACCCTCACAAGGTAAATCTTCAACCCCAGTTGAACCTCCAGGATATGTCTAGTCACTGTTGAGCGCAGAGCCATCAAGAGGATGAGCATAGGTCTTTATCATCAGTCTGTCAATAATGAGGATCTTTGAGTAAGACGGGTCATGATTCTACTGCTCAGAACTAAATACTGGTGGGAATTTAAATAGTTCTTTGTTTGAAAGGCCAGGAGTACGCTTTCAAAGGTCTGCCCAGGGGACAAGATGATTGCAAAAGAAGAGAAATCCTCAACTCTATAACCCAATTGCTTGTACTACACAAAGGTTGAGCTGCCTTATTTTTAATAAGGCTGTCAAACTTGACTCCAAACTGGCACTACCCAGGAAGCAGAAAACAAAGCAAAAGCTAACCATGAGACCAAGTCAAAATAAAATAAAGCAAAACTGATAGTTGAATCTTTCCTCTGAGAGGTTACAATTGACGCAGATTGATAAGACCAGGACATCATCTTTGTTAAAGAAGAGTCCAAAGTGCAGTGCAGGCTGAAACTGTGGGCTGAGATCTTCTGAGGTGTTTTTGAGGCAGCATGAAGTATTCGAGGGTAATCTTTGCTCTGCCTCTGAGCTTTTTCCTTTCTTCCTCACTGTGTTTTCTTTAGCTCCTCAAATTTTCTCTCAGTTTTATGCCCCTGCATCCCAGGCACACAAATGCAATTGATATTCCTCTTTTCGTGCCCTTTCTGCACCTAGCAATTCTAACAACTTTCCGGATCCTTGTGCTTTAAAGTGCTCATGAACCTCTGATAGCTCCTGCAGCATTTTCTTCCTAGAAACTAAAGAGCTGTCACAATATGATTTTAATGTCTGCAAAACTTTTCTGTGCATACATAGTCACCTTTGAAAACAGTTTCCTAGAGTGCACATTCTAGTTAGTTCCCATTTTGTGATATTATAGTTGCAGCTAGTGAAGAAACTCAACTGAAATATTAGTAGTTGTCATTAGAAAATCATCTTAATGCTACATAAGTGCTGAGTTTTCAGTGGGAGAGGATGCACCTAATCCTGCAGAGATCTGATTTCCCAGAAGGGAGATACCTGGGGGAGGGGATGGTGGGAAAAACTTGTGCAAGGGGAGACAGGGAAGGTGGCAACATTTGGGATCTACATAAATAAAATAATAAAAACTTAAATAAAAAGAAAAATAACTTAATGATAAACATTATCATTCAGATGCAACAATAAATAGTTTTAAGACAGTTGTTATGTCTGTGGCTTAAAGAACAGCTACAATGAATGACTGAGCGATTATGGTGCTATATCACAAAGTATTCTTAGTTGTAAAGAAGGTTGTGTTTTAATTGTCAGGTGTTAGTTCAACAGAATTTAATAAGGCCTGTATTATAGATTGTGTCTTTCAACAACAAATTCCAAACATACTGTATCAACAAACATTTATTGCATATGGTCAAGAGATGAATTTTCACTAGCTTGTTCTACTTTTCAAGACAGTAAAGGCCTTGACTTTATTTGACTTATTTCCTGTACAGTTATATAACATATATCAATAATATACCTGTGAAGTATAAACCCAGTCTGTGTACATGTCACAGGGGGAGTGTGATGTTTCTGCTTGTTAGATCTGCTCTACAACTGCTCTTGTCAGCAGCTGACAAGATGAGGATGGTGGTCTGTTGTGAGTACCACTATGCTAAGTTAGTAGAAGAATATCTTATGCCACTTATATATACGCATGCATGCCAAAGCTCTTGAAAAACTTTAGTTACATCTTATTTGTAGCTAAATGCAAGTATTATTTGTCTATAGAACATTTTCTAAAGTTGATTGAGGTAGCACTAAATGTTTACAAATTAAACTGCACAGGAGGACAAAAAGATTCTTGCAGGTGAAATAATTAACGTCAGAAATGATTAACATTTAACATTTCTGCTTACGAATAGTTAATGTTAAGCAGTAGCACAAGTTGGTTGAAGCATAAGGGATGAGTTTGTAATAGAGATCAGAGATCTTCCTTGAGGCAGCTGACCTAGATTCTGACAACAGACTGATACCATGCATTGGGGAGCGGGCTACAGCCTCCCATGAGTGTCTGTTCATGAGAATAGCTGTGGGCTTATATGTGTACTTGTGTGTACTTACATACATGTCACCAAAACTTCAAGGGGAAATATCAAGGCTGATCTTTTTTTCTTATTTAATTTTAATTGTAAATTGATTAACTGTGTCTCTATATATTTGTGGGTTAGAAAGTGATGCATGGTTTATGAATGCAATGTGGAATAATCAATTCAAGCTAATGGATATCCATCACCTCAAATATTTACTTTCCTTGTACTATGTATCATACTTTGCCATGTATGTCAACATAATAACATATACTCAACCTATCTAGTTAGGCTTTGCTTCTTTGTCCAACATGTTTACTTCCCACACTTGCTTCAGACTGTAGCAACCATTAGGTTTTTCTAACTCAGTAATTTTAAGTGTTTTAGGCTCAATAAGTGCATACTTGAGGGATTTGTCTGCTAAACCTGGATTCTTTCATTTAGTGCAATTATCTCCAATTTCATTCATTTTGTGGAAACGGAGATATTTTATTTCCTTTAGAGACTATGTAGTATCTCATTTTTTGTGTATTCAGTTTCTTTACCTATTTGTGGACAAGTACTTGCCTTGACTGTATTACTTAGTCACTGTGAAAACAGTATAGCTACTGCTCCAACATACTGACTTCTATGTTTATGAACAGCTATCTAGGAGGAGGACTGCTGGGTCATATGATAATTTTATCTTGAGTTTGTTGAACATCTATACAGCTTTTCATAATGGCTAAAATTTTATATTTATATAAGTTTATATAAATATAAGTATACTTGTTGTATATTCAGAAGTCCTCTCTCCTCCATGTCACCAACTATTACTATTCTCTTTTTAAATATTTGTAATTACATTTAAAATAATATCACTTTGTAGTTTGGGTTTTTCTTTTTCTTCTCTCTGTCTGTTTGTCTGTCTGTCTCTGTCTCTCTGTCTCTCTGTCTCTCTGTCTCTGTCTCTGTCTCTGTCTCTGTCTCTGTCTCTCTCTCTCTCTCTCTCTCTCTCTCTCTCTCTCACACACACACACACACACACACACACACACACACACACACACACACGATCTCATGCAGCCCAGCCTGGGGTCAAACTCACAATGCAGACAAGGTTGATCTTGATGTTCTGATCCTCCTGTCCCTGCCACCCAAGTACAGGGATGGCAGCTACACCACCTCACCTCATTTTCTCTGTAGTTTTTATTTAATTCTCTAGTAATTCATAAGGTTGCCCTGTTTTTATATAGACCTTTGTGCCTACAATCACCGCGTAGTCAGGATAATTTGCTTGTCTACACAAAATTTTCCTGTCATATTCCAAGAATCCTTGAAAATGTTATATTTAATGTATAGAAAAGGTTGTTGATGAGGTACATTTCAAATAGAAAGACTAGCATGGGCAGTCCATGTGAGGTAAGTATACTCACAAGGGCCATGGAAAATAGTAGAGAGGGACAAGAGTATTGGAAGAAGACATCAATCTAAGGAAAGGCGCAGCGAGCTGCAGCGTTGCAGGTGCAGCTCACAGGCCAGGGGATGTGGGCAGTCAGCTGAAGCCAGAGGGGAAAGGAAATGAATCCTTCCCCAGAGTCAATTAGACAAGAATATAGCTTTACCAATATTTTTTGCTTTATTTTTTAAAGACCTGGGTTAGATTTCTGAAGGTGATGAAATTGTGTTTTAAGATACTCGGTCCATAGTTCACTTGTCACCATTGTCTTGTGAACATTGTCTGATGACAGGAGGATGTAGTCAGATTTGCTTCCCAACTTTAGGGTGAGAAGATGACCTTACAGGCCTCCTCAAGCCACAGATTATAGGACACCGCCCCCCCCCCCAAAGAGGCATTGAATATAAACTGGGAATACGTTGGAGGGCTAGTGTACTATGATTTCCCAGAAGGTTTACACCCTTAACTGACAGCAATGATGGTAGTCAGTAGCTGGCATCATTAGAGACTGTCACCTAAGTTCCACCGCCCCCCACCTCTCCCTCCCCCACCCCCACCCCCACACACTACTGCAGACAAGTTCACTCAACTGACAAGAAGCTTTACTTGTATCTGGAATCACTTTTTCCAGAGGCTGTGAATGCCTCTGGCCATGAATGGAAGACTTTAGCACCCACCTCTGTCCTTTTTTGCTTGCTTCGATTATGAACACAGGGGCTCCACCTCAGATAGCCACCTTCAAACAGTTCGGGAAAGACCAGGAGAATGTGAGACACTTATCCTGCTGCCACTGAGTCCCTCCAAAGAAAACAATATTAATCAAGTTCTGTGCCTCTAGTGGAGCAGCAGGCATCACGCGTGCTGTGAGTTATTTTAAATTACCCTTTATTATTCCACATTGCGCACGCCTGGAGCCACAACCTTTCTACCCACAGGAAATGGAGAAATAATGTATATCAGAAATGTTTCCAGAGTATGACCAGAGGAAAGGACATGAACTACTGAAGCAGCAGGAGTGTGTCAGCCCCAGATGCCACTGCCTTGTGGGAGAGTTACTCAGCATGGCCATATATTTTGGATTTTCAAGAAGAAAACATCACATGTTAAGTTCTGATCATGAATTCAGTTTTAGGAATGGAAGAACCAGGAGTAGTACAAATAAAGGCACCTTGGCCAGATCTGTCTGTTAAAGGGCCATGACTTTGAGGCCTGTGAGCCATAAAGCAAATTAAGGACTCTTCCCTGCCAGTGAAAGGGACCTGTGGGAGTGGCAGCTGGCCTGGTGTTCCCTGATGTGTTCTGTTCCTGCACTTATGCCCTTAAGCCTTTTTCCACGTTCCATGTGTTCCAGCTGCCTCTCCAGACCTCACAGCCTAACAAAGACTCCCAACTCCCACCCCAACCCCTCCCCCCCCCCCCCCCCCCCCCCGACTCCGGCTGTGTCTGGACAGCGCTCAGCTCAGATGTCTCTTCCATAAACTGTTCTCTTGAATTAGCACAAATTAAATGACTGCCCTGGCCCTTTGCACACAGAGCTGCTGTTACATCTCACGTAGGCACTGTCTAGCCAGCTTTAGTGACACCGAGTTTCCAGAGTCTGAGCAGGTAACATGATAATGAACTGTGCAGCAGGACTCTTTTAACCTCCTGCTGCTTCTCCCCAGGATTAAAGAAAATGCAGCTCCCAGGCTGCTGCTCTCTGTGCAAAGGAAAAGCAATGGCAGAAGTCACTGCTGAGCAGTGATGCACGAAGGAGACATCTGTACCTGCTTAGTGTCCTCTCCATAGCAAGTGTCCTCACTGTCCTGTGTATTCAGGAATAGGCCACGCAGAAATGTATGAGGCAAGGCTATTGCAGCTCAATGGCTACTCTCTGGATAGTGTGCAGTGGAGGCATACCTGGGGCTGGGGGTCCAGCAGATGTTGCTTGGTGGCTGTTGTGGTTGTTTGCTCATTCTGCAAACCATCCTTTCAACACCACACTCCTAGACTCAGCACATCAGTATTTGATGCTTGGGAAGATGATCTCTCTCCCAGTTGTTTCTCCACACTTTCAAAAAAAAAAAAAAAAAAAAAAAGCTGCATGTACCAAATAGTGTAACTTTTCAGCCAGACTGTCCAGATAACCTAATATTCACATTTGGTAGGATGCTTAAAGTAGCAAATAGGAAAGAATTCAGTTTATTCATAAAGATACTTCTCACTGTGATGCTGTGATTCTTGTCATAGATTTTACTTTCAAATTAAAAGCACAGAGACACAAACAGGTCATGTAGTCTGCCTAGTCATAGGGCAGGCACAGGAGGAATTTAAACTCTCACCAGTTCAAAGTTGAAGCCCATTTCCACTAAAGCCCTAAAGATGAGCAGACCTCTTTTCCCATATATTTGCCTGTAGAAATGTAAAGCAATGTCTGTTCTAACCTTGTGTGGTATTTTATATCTGTAATCTAAGCACACAGAGGCTGAGGCAGGAGGGATGACATGAGTTCAAGGATAAGCTAGGTTACATAGTGAGCACCAGGCTATCTGGTCCTCTATATCACGAACCTCTCAAACACAACAAAGAACCTCTCAAGCCCAACAAAGCATAATGAAAGAAAGAAATGTCTATTCAGTGCATACAGAGAGGGCAGCCACAGAACAACAAAAAAAGGGGATTTCACAGAAGTTCAGTTTCATGAACCAATGAGTTTACTGATATTACTTATAGGATGGACTTCAAAGGCCATATCAGTAGGAAGTTCTACAGATGACTCCAAGAGAGCTATGCCACAGAGAAGTCCTTCCCCAGCCAACTATTTACCTCTTACACAATCTCAGAAAGGCACAGGGCCTCGTGAGGATCTTGCAAAGACCTTGTATGGTATTATGAGTTCTCTGAGTCCTCTTCTACCCCCTATGGGAGAATGTTAAAAGACACCATCTCAAGATCACTGCTGCTTTGCTTCAAGGCAGCAAAGATCATATCCAACACAGAGGAAACAGTTACACTGCACACTTACATTCCAGGATGGGAGACCTTCCAGGGCATGATTTGTCACTTCACTTGGTGGGATGTTATATTGCCAGAGCAGGGGCCAAGATCCCCATCTCCTCACCCTAGCAGCTTCTTGCATTCTACCAAAAGCCTCTATGTAATGTTGTAGTTTCCTTCAGGACCATGGATCAGTGCTGTGTTAGTGTATGATTCTCACAAAAGTCTTTGAAGCAGCCTGGCCATGTCCTAAAGCATAGGATTAGTCCATTTGGATTAACAGCTGGTGCCGACTCAAGGAGCAGTCAGCACAGAAATCAGACTCTTAAGATGCCACAGAGGAAGAGGATAAAAGGATCTGTGTTCCTTCTATATGACATGGATGGCTTGCTTCAGAGATAATCACTGACTCTTGTCTCTTCATGGGCTTTGAGAAGCTTTGACAATCTAGAATAATGTTTCAGGCCCAGACTTGTGCACTCTATTCCTAAGTAAGACTTTTGAAGAATAGCAGTCATGATATTGAGCCCATCGTTCCTAACAATTCTTAAGAGAGGTAAAAAGTCACAATAAATTCTTGTTAAATACTTCCTGTGGGAAAATGTATTTAAATAAATGCATAAATGACATTTTGCATTGCAGTATAATGGTACCATGGTCCACTGCATAACGGTACCATGGTCTTCCCTTATCCTCAGTTCATTTTTCAGGGCATGGGATAGGGTCTTACCATGTAACTCGTCTAACCTCAAATTCATGATCCTCCTGCCTCAGCCTTGTGAGTGACATACTATCATGCCTTGCTAATCTTTCAAAAGTTTCTGTTATCTGAAATCTAGCAAGGATTCAAAATAGTAAATAAAAAGCTTCTATCAATAAGCAAATTGAATAAGGAATGATATGTCCTGGGCATAATATTTTATCATGCTACATGGAATGATCCATAATTCAAAACTTACAGAGTATCCACCCTGCATATGCTGCCTGCCCATTAGTTACTTCATTAGATCTGTTCTCACCATGTACATGTTTGTTTTCAAGTAACTTCAGCTTTTCTCAATAATGCTACCAAAAGTCAAGGGAAGTGATGGTGACAATCTGGATAGCCCACAGTGAAACTGTAAAGGAACACACTGAGTTGTAATATAAGAATATAATAAAAAGATATTTCATAAGAAAAAGATGCAATTTGATAACTTCTAGTCTCATCACATTTTTATTGGATATCTTATTTTGTCTGAGTCATGAATTAAATTTTGTCATATGTATGTGTGTATAGGAAAAAATAAGTCTACACAGTATAGGGTTTGATATTATCCAGGGTTTCAGCATCCACTGAAGATCTTGGATTACATACCCCTAAATAAGGGCATATCTCATTTTGCTTTCAATTGCTGTGATAAACACCGTGACCAAAGGCAACTCAGGAATGAAAGGCTTTATTTCAGTGTAGAACTTGCAAGTCCATCTTTCACAGAAGTTGGGACAAAGAAATCTAGATTGTAAAGTAGTTGCTGATGTGCCAAATAGGAAACAAGCTATAGAGGGATGTTAGCTTCTGGCTTACTCCTTGCTCAGACTGCTTCGTTATACAACTCAGGGCCCAGGAGAGACTCAGGGTAGTAAAAGCAATGCAGTTTATTTTTCTGCCTTGTAGAGTTGGGAATCAGCTAAGAGAAAAGACAAAAATATCTACAAACCAATTTGGCCCAAACAGTGTATTTTATGGTCATGCCCAAGTGAATTTCCTTACCCCTGGGATTCCTCTTTGGTTGAAAGGTATAATTTTTCTGCTTACTTAAGGTGTAGTCCCTACCCCAAATTTCTCATGTCCTTGGGGCTTTACTGATTAATATACTTAGTCTTGTCATAGTCTGTCTGTCATTTTTCAACCCTATGATAAACTAAAAATCACCCAAGCAAGAAGATGCCAGCCACTAGCCAGGGAAAGGGGCTTAGTGCCTCCAGCATATCTGTGGTTACTGATGAACTCAGACTACATCTCACATTGAAATGGTTTATTTCACTATGATTTATTACTCACAGTATACACCGTGCATATGCAACTTGGAAGAGGGTACACTGAACCTTTAATAATGGTATTTTTTACAACTATATATAAATTTATGATTATTTTAAAATTCAAAATTCCAAAAATATCTTAAAGTATATAGCACTGTTCCTCATCAACACTGAAATAAAATTTCATATTAATGGCTTCTGCATTTTTTATTTTTAATCATACCACCAAACTAAATGAATCTAAGCAAAATCAAAGTCCACTTAATGAATCTGGTCATTTTCAGGTAAAATCACTGACACACAATCTTCCCAACACAACACTGGATTTTTGCTCATAGAGTTTTGTTCTCATGCTGTCAGGTCTCCAAGGTGAAAGTTGAGCCTTTGGGAAGAGCCCTAAGACCCTGCTTTGAAGTTCAAATGCTATGTAGAGTTCTTTCTTCCTTGAGAGATGCAGAAGTTGGCCACTGTTTCCTCCCCTTGATGATGTCAGGAAGTGATGGTACAGGAACTTGAGTACACAAACTTGCAAACTGGCCTAAATTTCAAAGTCTTGATCAGTATAAAGTGAATTTTATATAATATCTTATGTTAAGCTTTCTTGATTAATCAACATCAGCATAACCAATATTAATTCATCCTAAAATGTAGGATAACCCTGTGCTTGGAGAGAATGGGCAGTTTTAGCTCATGTTCAAGTCAGAGATATGTGCATTCTTAGAGAGATGCCCAGGTCCTCCCCATTGGGACAGTGCCCCTACTCTCTAGAACATTCTTATATTGTGTGACTCTATTTCCTTTTGTAGTTACCTAGAGCATGGAGCATATAAAGCCCAAGCTGAACCAATATTATTCCCTTTTTATGGATTTTGAAATCTGATAGACTGTAGGAGTAGTGAGTCATCTGAGCTTGTCTCTTAGATGGAGCAAACAAACCTGGAGACTTAACGGGGAAGGATTTGTCATGAGCAAATAAAAGCAAAGAAAGGCAGCCCAAAGGTGGGGGAGGGAAGGAGGCATATGGAACAAAAGAGAAGACAACAAAAAGAGAAAGAAACAGGACAGGGGAATTAGAGTCAAGGATGCAGAAGGTCAAGGTGAGAGGGAAGAGAGAAACATGCTTTTCAGTTTCTAATTACAAACTCAGAGAGTCTGTGTGCTTTGTCTTTGCTTATGAACATCAGTCAGAGCCACTAACATGTCAGAAAGATCTCTTGGATAAACATAGGCAGGCAGACAGACAGATAACCAGACAGACAGGCATGCAGATGCTGAGAAATTGAAAAAGGTTCATGAGTTTTGCATTTTTGTCTCAAGGTGTTTGAAAAGACAATCACTTTGGGGCTCAGTGGATGACATCGTGTTCTTCCAGGACTCTCTCTTCTTACAGTTGGAAGAGCTTTTGTTGTTTGTTGTTTATTGCAGATAAGATTTAAACCAGAAACAGCTTGACCTTAAAAAAAAAAATCAGTGTATTTGGAAACCAAAACCAATCAAAGGTCTAAGTTGGAAAACAACACACAGCGATTTCAACATGTTTGGGGACTCAAAGCCTCTCCATATCCAGTCGGCCAATACTGCTGTGAGTTCCTGTAATCTCAATCAAAAGCAATTTAACGTGGCTCTGTGACAGGGACACTCAGCTCAAACCCTTTTGCTCTAATCATATGATACGTGGGACAAGCTAACATTAGGTTTAAAGGATGTAGAGATTTGTCAGAAAGCCATGGACTTGGTTCACATACTAGTGACCAGATGAGGCAGTTTATCTTTACTGCCAGCTTGTCTGGATTACTGAGTGATAAAACATGTTGTCACTTGGGTGTGTGTGAGGACATTTCCAAATGCACCTAGATCCTGACAACCCTTATCCACTCATAGGTTGATCCCCTGGTGAGTTTTTAACATGATGACATCATTGGAAGGTGGTGAGAAAGGGGGCCAAGCTCATGGAAGTGGGCCACTGAGGCTTCATGTGTGGGATAAGATTTTGCTCCAGCTCCTGTACTGCTATATCTCTGCTTTCTGGTCAGCATAATATGACTGGCTTTGTTCCACCACGATGAACCAAAATATGAACTGGAAAAAAAAAAAACCCTCTTCTCTTCATTTGCCACAGTGAGGATAAAAGCAATTAAGCCATTGGTCTTGGGATCCACTGCCAAATGGCCTTTGAAAGGCAAGTTTGGAGAGGACAACAGAGTGGGACCCAGTCAGCAGAGATCAGATGGTTCTGACACACATGTCACCTTGACACACAGAATACTGTTTGTCACTTCCATGCTCCATCATGCATGAGGGCATCTTGTACCATCCTGTCCTGCAACTCTCAGTCTGTGCCGAATTTCCTCTCTCTCTACAGTGCCTTTATCTTACTCCTCCAACATGCCGTGTATTTTCCAAGTCTCAAACAGAAACTCGGGCCCCTCTGGTAAGCTCAGCACACCAGGGACAACTCTGGACATTTCCCATTGCCTCAACTGCTTTGCTCCTGGTGCCTAAGGCACAATTCTAAGCATTGGAAGCAGACATATAAGCAAAAATGCGTAATAAAAAATAATTATGCTGCAGAAGGTTGTGCTGGTCAGAAGGAGGATGGCTGTTATTCTAGTAGTTTTCCAACTAGACCTGATTGTCTCTAGGTTTGTTCTTTCACTATGAGCTACAAAAAGAACCCATGCCAGGAAAAGCCAGTGCTCAATGAGTTTGCAATAAAAGCTGGAGATACAGAAGTTAGAGATTTCAATGTTCTAGTCAATAAAATGTTCTTCCAGATCTTACAGAAAGAAAGTGAGCTGGAGAGTTAACCAATTTCCCAGCAAATGATTGAAAATTATTGTGTTCTCTGAAAAATGTACGTATCGTATTTTTCTCTGACTTCACCTAGGAATATAATTAACCAGAGAGCTCTCAGGGCTGCAACCAAACATCAATATTCCATTTCTCAGTTTCACAAATAGCCATGTAGACTTGGCCCCCTGTTCTACTTTCAATGCCTTCAATTATTTAATGTCATGCTCCTCCATCCACAGCCTGCTGTTTATTATCTATGAGTCTCACATTATTTCTTCAGCCACCAGACTGTCCGAGCTATAATTTTCAACCCACTCCACTGGCATTTGTTGTGTAACTTCAATTCCAAATACTGGTTAATTTGGCTAGGGGAAATCAAGGGTCTTAGCAACTTGGCTGGAATAGTATGGAGTTTTGTTTAGCAAGCATATTCAACTCATTTTTAGTTTTAAGTATAATATGGCTTGAGGTATGCAGTATGTTTCTTAGAATGCATCAGCCAAACCTTGCATGACACAGGATCTTGAATTGGGGAGGCAGCAAAGGGTGTGGGTTTTGGAAGCAGCTAGAGATTGATTTAGAATTCTGTTCAATACCTTGTGGCATTATTGAACGAATAGATCTCAGGTTTTTCTTTAGACAACAAGGAAAACAATCCTATTTTGTGGTATTGCTGCCTGTCTGTCAAATACAGTGTTCACACAACAGCCAGCATCTCACATACAGTGGCAACATACAGAGTTAAATTATCAAGACCTTGACTGACTAATCTGTGTTGTTTGAAGGGCGTTTATCTTCAGTAGGCTTTTCCCTGGATCAATTATTTGAAATCACTGTCTGGCCAGCTTATGGTGAAGTTCACTCTTTTCCAGACTTCATATCCAAACAGAGATTCGGTTTCTAGAATACAGTCCTACCAGTCTTCTGCTTATATGACTTGGAGTAAATTAATCTTTCAAGGCCTGCCTCATTTGTCAAATAAAATAGTTTCTACTTAAAAGAATCACTATAAGGGTAGCTTATTGAATTTTCTTTTAAATTAATGTTTCTAAACTATAACACATTTAAAAAAATCTTGTATGTGATACATGTGCATGTGTGCGTGCGAGTGCAGCACATGTGTATGTGTGTGTGTATGTGTGTATGTTCACATGCACACACCACAGCATCTTTGTGGAGCACAGAGGATAGCCTCAGCTTTCAGTCTTCGGCCCCCATCTTGCTTGTGACAGTTTCTTGGTTTTGTTTTTTGTTTTTGTGGTTGTTTTTTCTCTGTATCCCAAGCTTGCTAGCCCTCTAGGATGCTGGGGATTCTCCTGTACCTGCCTCCTGTCTTCCTGCAGGGAGTGCTAAATTACAGACTTGCATTACTTTGTCTGGCTTTTCAAGGGATTTGGGAGTACAATTTTAGATACTGAGCTGGCATTCCAAGCACATCCCTGGTAAGCCAAATCTGCAGCTCAGATACATTTTGTTTTAAAAGATATTTTGTATGCCTATAAACGAAAAGCCTAATCATTAAAAAGAAACATGAAACAGAACCTAAGCAATGTTATTAAGGTTGTACAAACAGTATTCCCTGCTGAAGCCCTGAAGCCTGAGTCTTGCACTCTGTCTATCCCAAGGGAAGTCTGTAAATACAGGAGGCTCAAAGCAATCAGTACTGGGCTCGGACTTTCTCCTTAGAATTGGAACAGTGATCCCACTCTAACACTGTTAGGTACATGTGATTCCTAAAAAAAATGGCTCTCTTAGGGACACCAGCTTCTAGTCTCAGGGACACCAGACTCTAGACACCAGACACTAGACTCAGGGACTTGGGCTCCTAGACTGTGGAGACAAGGTTAGTATCACTATGTTCCTCTGGTTAGCAACATCAGGGGATCCTGACAGATCTATCGTTCTCTGTTGCACTGACCATTTTTGATTGTTTACCTGAGTTGGTAATGTCCTAGCCTCAGATACACCATTCTTGAAGGGCATGGACAATGCTTTAGCACCAGACTGCAGAAAGAGGTTTTTATCTCCTCGATCTAAATGGGCTTCTTAGAAACATTTACTTTTGCTTAGACTTGTAGGAGACAGGAAGGGCAAGCATTATTGACAGTGGACTTTTGTCAGTTGGAACAAAGACTTTGAAACCATCCTAGGATTCTGATTGACCAGCAGGACAAGTTTGGTATACAGTGGGACTGAAGATGTCCAACATGCAAAGGCTTGGTCTCATTGAATTAACCTACACTACAAGCAAATGTTATTTTCACATTGTTGAATGCTTTAAAATATTTTAAAAATAAATCTTGTGATTTCTTAATTTTTTTTTATGGAATGCTTATTTAGACAGGTTGTAAACTCACCTTTTCTAACTTCATTGCAAAGGAGCAATGCAAATTATAAAACTAAGCTCCAACCAAATTCAATATTCCAATTCTTTTTAGGTTATTCTATTCATCTGCCTAAGCACCATTATTTCTGCGTGCTATTTTGCTTCTGTGCATATCACCATCTATAAAAACTTTTCTTAAGACACCATTTTATCAAAGCACTTTTTACTCTTGCAGAAGATGCAGGTTCAATTCTCGGAACCTACATGGTATTTCATAATCATCTGTAACTCCAGTTTCAGGGGGATCTGATATTACCTTATGCCTTGCTGGCTGTGAGGTTTGTTTGTATAAAAACACACACACACACACACACATTTCATGTTCTTTCTTCAGGAAATATTCTCCCTGCCAAGGTTATCAGGGAATGCCTTCTCTGCCAAGGTTAATGACTCCATGACAATGAGACAGCTAGATCTAGGAGGCAACAGTGTATCTATATACTTAGCAAAAATAGTAAACGGTAGGACTTTCAGAACACCCCTTAAAGCAGTGTGAAAGAACTCTGAAAACATTAGTTCAAAAATACATAGTTTTTCAACTATGCAAAATATAAGGATGCATTATGAATTATTTGAGGGTTTTCATGAACCTAAAAGGACAGAAGCAGTTGCACTATGAGCCTGCTTGCCAGAAAGAGACAAAGGCAGGAAGATTCCTGAGCTATAGGCCTGGGACAAAGTGATTAGGCCCAGGCACCAGGAATGGTGATCTCCAGGTGAGATCCCACCCAGCTAGCTTATTGTCAGTGCTGACAAAGGTAGACAGATCTCTGAATTCTTTTGCAATGTTAAAAAAGATGTGCTTGATAACTTTCTAAGAATCAGGAGGCTGGGGTCATTGGATGCTGATTCATGGGATGATCAAAGGGAACCTGGGGCAATGACTTAATTAATATGTAAATATGTTAATATAGCACACATATATACATAGATATAGGCAAAACACTCATACACATTAAATAAAATAAGTAAATTTTAAAAAGTTAAAGCTTCTCACCTGTTCTTTTATATATTAATGGGCATCACAAAGAAGATGCGTTGATATGTAGGCACTCAGCTTGACTCACATAAGAGCCAAGAACCTCACTATTAGTAAGTGCTTTTGGGTGGCAGTCATCATTGGTGTATGCTGATGGCATTCCACTAGAAAGAGATTTACTTGAGAAGCAGGAAGCTTAGAACAAGAAGAAAAGTTGAGAATATCTAGTAAAGAGTGGGAACCTAAATACCTCTGAATCCGTAAATCTGCAGTTTTGTAAACTGTAACCCAAAGGGAAATTTTGCCTGCCTTACCTTCCACATCCATTGTAACACAAGCAAACTCACAATGAACCTGTGTGGATGTGCCTACTGTCATTAAAGTAGCAGTTAAGTGGGTGAGGCAAGGACTCCCTACTCTCAAGTGCCTGAAATATTTAGTATCTGCTTTAATACTGAGAAAAGTTTAGCAACTTTCTCTGGCAGCCTTGGGAATGAACGGAGAGTATTTTCAGAATTTCCGGGATGAGCTAAGTGTTCACTCACCATTTCAGTCAATATATGTCTCACTTCAAGAAGAAAATGAATTGAAGAGAGAAGCTAAATGAACTTGGGTGAGACACCCAGACCATTTCCATAGGGAGCTAAGCTTCTTCATAGCCACTCCCACTATTGCAACATCATCTAATGGGTAGGGTACTGGACCCAAAGCAAGCCCAAGGAACTCTTACTGAAAAATGAAGATGAGGTGCCAGCTGGCAAAGTCATTTTTCTTACCATGCTATCATGGTAATATATGGCAGCAGTATACTTCTAAAGTCCTAGTGAATAGTACTGACCTGTGATTTATGGTCTGCAAACCTCCACAAGAGAATCCTGTGGCAA
The DNA here is from genome assembly GCF_011762505.2 of Arvicanthis niloticus. NCBI lineage: Eukaryota > Metazoa > Chordata > Mammalia > Rodentia > Muridae > Arvicanthis > Arvicanthis niloticus. The sequence continues at coordinate 97,859,015 of NC_047660.1, read as the reverse complement.
TTCAGACTTGTGCCTTAGCAAAATTAAAAATACACACCTGGCCATTACAATCATTGAATTTTCAGGTGTTGATTAATAGGAAAACCAAAACAAAATGCAAATTTAAATTCCAGAAAATTGGCATTTTTTTCTTTAGTTCCTAGACATTTAGAGATCACACTGACTGTAAACAGTGGCTTTGAGGAAGCCTGACAGTGTGAGCAAACAGGGTCTTTTTGATTTTGTTTCCCAGGCCTGCCCTTAGGAGCTGTCTCACAACAGATCCATAGTGAAGTACAGGGTCAAGAATGGAACAGACGTTAAATACTTTTAGAATAGTCGAGTTTCTCATGAATAAAAGAACATGCATAGAAAATCACTAGACAAAAGTAAGGTCTGATTAAAATCCAAGTAGTTGGTCGAAGGATCTAACTCCATAATACAGCGCCTACGTCTATGATGAGGCTTTGGGTTCAAATCTAGCATCATAGAACCCAACCCTAAATCCAAACAGTTTTAAACAGCATCGTTTGCCTGTCTATGAATGTAACATACAACAGACTTTAAAGATCTAGCTGCTTGTGTATCATTTCTTCCTATAGCCTACAAAGACTGCCTCCACTTTCTCACCCTTACCTCTTGATGGGTGTGGTCACCTTGGTCACATGGACAATACAATGTCTGATGCTTTGGGGGAAAAATATTGTCATTAAGATGTTAGTGGCTTCTTGTTTTCTCAAGCACAGATCATTGGAGAAAATTTTCAAAACCTTTATACAGACTGGCTATGCCCTCCCAGAGGAGCCTTGATCCCATCACCATAACAACCCACTTTCACTTTATTCAGAGGTTGATTTAACCTGATTTTTACCTGATGCTTTTGTCTTACTCATTACAGTTCCTACCACCCCAGAATATGGTGTTGCAAATTGAATCCCAACTTCTGGCTCTGTGTAATGATGGTAATGACAATGATGACTACAGACTCTTGACATGGTATCCAGCACTGTGTTCAGATGCACTGTGTTCAGATGGCACCATTTCACTTCCCTGGTACTAGGTACTTAGCACCATTTCACAAATGGGGAAATTAAGGCCAAGAGATATTACAGGACAAGGTCAAACACACAGTGCTTCCACTTAATTTCAAACTGTCAAGGGCTCCTGTGGCAACTTTCTCAAGGACAAAGCATGGTTCTTCAGTGCCTAGCTTTATCAAATAAAGGGCAGCCCCAGTATTACTTGGACAGAAAAAAAAAAAAAAAAGCTTAACTACAGGAAGCTAGAAAGTGTTTCAACCCAGATCAATTTTCTTCAATCCAATCATGAAATAAGGTTTGGGAGAGAAATGTTGATGACCACCATAAGGTAGCAACAGAGAAGTGCAGAACTTTCCCCAGCATGCTGACTGGTCAAGCCGAATCATCTGGCATCAGTACTGTTAGCCTTCAAGCTGTGTGTGGTAGACCCTAGCCTTGACCTCCACACCACCATATTGAGCACTTTTTAATGCAGTTTTTGGGAAAGTAGGAAGGAAACAGGGGATGGAAAGGGGACAGGGGAAGAGGAAGTGCTACCATTTGCCAGGGCCATATGTTGTGCAACCTGAATTTCTCTGGAAAATGTGCCCTCCCCTCTAGTATATAGAATTAGAAGCTTAGGTAGGGTTGTGTTGGAGAGAACTGAGAGGTTTGATCATGACCTCCCACCAGTCATAACGTGGCAGTTCATCAGAGGCATGAGTGGATGGCTCTCGTGTGGTGTGTCAGCAGTGTTTGGCTATTTCTCTGGTCCATACTTAGATTCTCTAGCTAGGTATCCTCTCAATAACACCATTGGGAGATCAAAGGTAGAATTCTAGGAGGGTGTATTTTCATTCCCCTTACTGATCTGTTCTGGCCCCATGATTCTATAAATGGGACACACACCCTTTTAGGTGCTCAAGCCAGAAATCTTGGAATTACTGACTCTGTTTCCAAATTGTAATGTTTTGTGAAGACATCTGCACGGGCTCAACCTCCAAGTGATGTCTGGATTCAGTTTAAGCCCCACTGCTTCTGATGTTGGTTCCTCCTCTGAGACATTGTCCTTACTTTCCAGTACCAATGCATGAGGTCTGACTTTCCATTCTGTTGCTGTTGTTGCTGTGGTGGTCATCTTTGACACCATCATCTGTGATGTTCTGTGGAGCACATGCATATGGAGGCCCAGAGGACAGCCTTGGGTTTTGTTACTCAAGCCATATTGTCACCTTGGTTTTTTTTTTTTTGTTTGTTTGTTTTCATTGTTGTTGTTTTGAGACTAGATCTCTTATTGGCTTAGATTGTACCTAAGTAGGCTAGGCTGGCTGGCCAGGGGACCCCATAGATCATCTGCCTCCCCAGGATTGAGATCATAAATATAAGCTACCATGCCTGTAGCCCTGGTTGTGCTGCAACTCATTGTGTAGACCTTATTAGATTCAAACTCATAGAGATCTGCCTTGTTGCTTTCTGCTCAGGACCTTCTGCCTGCCTGTTTCTTTGTTGGTCTCATTCCATCCTTCCCTGCAGACTTAGGACATATAATAGGATGGGTCACCAAGTTGACTCTCCCTGCTTCTCTCATAGATATCATTTTGCTCTTTCCTTCTATAGTGCTCACACACCATCAGATGTTCAGTATTTATTTCCCTCCTGGAAGGTGATAGTGGTCATCTGTCTTGTTCACCACTAATCTCCAGCTCTCAGCACAGGGCCTAATATACACAAGGCACTCAATAAATATTAAATGACTACATAAATGAATGTCTAGACCCACCTTTGATTCTTTATGGTTTCTGCTGTCTCGTTTATTGTTTCGTCGATGGCTTTCCTCCCATCTGCTTAGAGATTTATAGTTTGGGGGATGTTTTCATTGTCTTTCTCCCATCTGTGAGAGAGCAGAGTGACTGAGCTGGTTTCTTTTATGTAACGGAAGGAAGAGCACATGGTTCAGGGAACACAAGAGACTCTCCTAAGGCTTGACTGCTGGAGTGGCAGGACCAAAACTGGTCCCACAATATCACAGCAGGTCTCTAGTGTTCCCAGGCCTAAGTGGACACTTTGACCCTTGCTATTATTCAAGATCTACCTTGGAATATAAGAACATGATATTCAAATAAAGACACAAAAACAAATTGCTTCTGTTTAAACTGTTCTTACTTGCATTGGGTTTTTTTTTAATCAAATAATAGGCCACTAAGTCTCACGTCTCCATTCTGCTCTAAAGCAAAGACTGGAGGAAAAGCCCATGGCTGAAATTTCATCATTAAACACCATTTTAGGCTTTATGAAGATTTATTATAAGTGAGGTATTAAAGTGGGTAATAAAGCTAGCTTCACTGATTATAGCAATGATGGGAGTAATTCAAAAGCCATAGCTGCCATGGATTTTAATTAGTGTAACAGGCATGTCTAAAATGCAGGTACATCTACTTATCATTCTGCTCCATATTCTCCTAAACAAAAGCATATGAAAGGCTGTTCCAAGTGAGAATGGCTATGTATAATAGATAATTTTAAACTTAATATGATTTGGGTTAAAAACAGCCAGTGGTCTCAGCCCAATGGATAACTCCTGCCAAGATGTTTCTGCTGTCAGTAAAGCACTTTTGGGCCTTCTTTCTCTATTAGCATTTTAGTTTGTTTGTTTATTTATTCGTTGTTTTGATTTTAGACCATGTCTTGCTAAGTAAGACTGGTCTTGAATTTGAGATATTCTTGGCTCTGCCTCCTGATGTGGGGAGTATAGTGTGGGCTTTCATGCTTTCTGTACAAGCAACATACAGTTTGTGGATCATGTATAAGCATCACATGTGATTATGGTTATTCATATGTCCACACTGATTCATCAAATCAGTTCATCTTTTGAAACAAAGATGTACAATAAGGTGTCTCCTAATCCTATCTTGACTCACTTAATGATAATCTAGTAAAAAAAAAAAACTATTTTATTTCAGTGCAACAATTAGCTACACAAATGATTGATTTATCAAACAGATTGTTTGGAAAGACAGACGCTAACAATTTTCTACTATCTTTATATATGCATCTGTCACTACTCCTGACAAGACATAGCACCTAGTCAATAGAATTTGACACAGGTGATACGGTGTTCTTTACACTCATCTTAGGGAAATTAATAGGTCATGTTTCTATCCTCTGGGATTTAGTTCTCATGTAAAACATCAGTTGATGCTTAGTGAGAAGGAACCCCATAGACAGACAGACAGACAGACAGACAGACAGAGTCACCTGTCCAGCTCACTTCCCCGCCCTTCCAACATGTCACTAATGTACCTGACACACCACTGGCACCATCTTAATTGTTCTAGCTTTAGCTAAAACCTCTACACAGTACAACCATAACTGTGACTTCAGGCAGAGGCACCCAGAGGTATCGAAAGCTGTACCTGCTCATTGTACCTGGGTCTCAGAGTCACAAGAGAGTGACTGATGACTGACATAGGGTTTTTTATTTGTTTGTTTTGTTTCATGCAGCAGTAGATAACCAAGATACCAAGATAAGAGGTTTGTCTTTGCTACACAAGTTTATGCACATCTATTGAGCAACTTTGTGATGGCTAGAGGGATTTGCAGAGTGATAAGCAGAAGCAGCAGCTAAAAGGCCTCAAGATGCTGTCACTGAAGGAAGATGGGTAATATACAGTTCTGGTCCTTAGGGATGTAGCCTCATGACTAAAGAAAAATATAGATGCAGATTTATAGAGTCATGTCATCATGCTTTCAGAGTTAATACTGAGTTGTGCATTTGAAGACTATTCAGGATTACCAAATCAGAGAAGGCAGAGGGAGGGTACCCTTGAGCCTCAAAAAGTAAGAATTATTCATGTTTAAAAGTCAACAGAACTACTATGCATGGGAAGTGGGGAAGCATGAAAGTAAGAGGGGAAGGCAGGGCAGAGGAATTCATTACCTAGAGGAAAGTTGGTGTAATTGGAACCTATAAGATGGTGGTGACTAAGGAGGACACCAGAATATGGTAATCTCATTCTGTAATGAGACCTCGGATCACTTGGTGGTGAGGGCTGAACATTGGGCATGAAGTGTTGATAATGCTGTACACTGGGAGTGAATTATTGAATTTTAAAAGTGAATCACCAGAATCACTTCATTGACAGGCTCCACACCTGCCATTGTGATATCTTCGACTCTTAGGCTTACAGTATTTCTACATACAAGATATTAAAAAAAGGAATATTTTTGAAGTAATTTGTCAGGGAAAAACAGTGAAGTTGCCCATGGAGTTAGAAGGCTAGTTGGAGAAGTCTGGAACAGAAATCCCAGACCAATAGACATTTAGCACCCCAGGACACACTCAGCACCCCAGGACACACTCAGCATCCCAGGACACACTCAGCACCCCAAACAAACTCAGCACCCCAAGACACGCTCAGCATCCCAGGACACACTCAGCATTCCAGGACACGCTCAGCATCCCAGGACACACTCAGCACCCCAGGACAAACTCAGCATCCCAGGACACACTCAGCACCCAAGGAAACACTCAGCACCCTAGGACACATTCACCATCCACACTCAGCATCCCAGGACACACTCAGCATCCCAGGACACACTCAGCATCCCAGGACACACTCAGCACCCCAAGACACACTCAGCACCCCAGGACAAACTCAGCATCCCAGGACACACTCAGCACCCAAGGAAACACTCAGCACCCCAGGACACATTCAGCATCCCAGGACACACTCAGCATCCCAGGACACACTCAGCACCCCAGGACACACTCAGAACCCCAGGACAAACTCAGCATCCCAGGACACACTCCGCACCCCAGGACAAACTCAGCATCCCAGGACACACTCAGCACCCCAGGACACATTCAGCACCCCAGGACACATTCAGTACCTTGAGACATATTCAGCACCTCAGGACACACTCAGCATCCCAGGACACACTCAGCACCCAGGACACACTCAGCACCCCAGGATACATTCAGCACCCCAGGACACACTCAGCACCCCAGGACACACTCAGCACCCCAGGACACACTCAGTTATCACTGCCCTCAATTGTAGCAGGTTGCTTTAGCTTATACCTCCAAATCCTCACACAGTTTCCAGGGATTGACCTGGCTGGGGTGGTGAACGGATGAAGAAATGACAGATACACAGACTTGTGCACATAAAAGCTGGGATCAGGGGATCTGGGCACGCCGAAAGCTCAGCACTTTTATTATGCAGAGCAGAAAATAGGAAGCATTGGATCAAGGATGTGGGTTAAGCTGCTCTCTGTAGAACAGTCTCATAGGGGGCAGGCTTCAAGCCATAAGTATCTGGACGGGAGAAAGCCGTGATGGACACTTTCCCCACACACTGTCAACATCTGCAAATGGGCAAAAGGAAGGCTTTGCCATCCCACTGAACCAACCTCTGGATGATGGCTTTATCCTTTTTTCTACAGCTCTGAAGCTGTGGTGTTTGACAAGTCTGGCTCATGTCAACAGCAGCATTCCCTCAGGACTTCATTCATTCACACAGAGCTGCCTTACTTCTCTACACTATCCTGCTTTTCTAAAGAAAGGAAGTGAAAAGAAGGACTGCAAATAAAAATGTCCTGAGCTGCTTTCTGTATTTGTCAGATGTAGAAATTATTCACCAAATTCTTCGCAGAGATGAAGATTTTCGGTTTGATTATGTTACATTTCCTTTGCTCTGTCCTGTCTATGTAATTATATTGCAGCTTTTGATTAACTACACCTCAGTGCTTCCATTATTACAACTATGTAAATACTCCTCGCTGCTCAGTCAAATGAGGCGCCCCCATTCTGTTTAATTCCTTAAACTACTTTGTCTTACTTACCTGGTGCTTTGGCTGATTTCGCTTTTTCTGCTCAGAAATAAGTGAATCCTTTCTGCATTTCCAGGTAACTTCCAAAATGCTTTTCAATGTAGAGTTTTCACAATTCTCAACTTGCAGGTTCTTGGTTTCTGTGTTATGTACTTGTGTGTGCTGGAGTGTGGGAACACACACGTGTTTAGAGGGCAGAGACCACCTCAGGTATTCTTTCTCATGTTTGGTCATTTTGTTTATCTTGAGTCAGTACTCCTAGGTTAGGCTGACTGACCATTGAGCCCCAGGAACTTCTCTATTTTCACCCCACCCCCACTCCCACGCCCCAGTGCTGGCATTATGCTGCGATTACAAGTAGGCACCACCATGCTTGGCTTTTAAAATGAATTCTAGTGTTTAAACATTTTGGCAACTAAGTGATCCACCAGCCCTCAATTCCTAAGACAATTCTGGAATTGCAGTCCAGTTCCAACCTGGGCTGCCTTTTCTGTGCAAGGAATTCTGGGATTTTCTTTATCTGGCACTCCGAAGAATTCCATTTTGAAAATTTTCTTACCTTGAACTGAAGAGCCTTTTCTGTGCTCCACTCCTTTACCATAGTCCACTTGTCAGTCTTACTGGAACAAAGAAAAAGATTCACTAAAAACAATTGTTTTGAAATACAAAAGTGAATTTTTTTCTTATTGTTGCACTTGACTGTTTAGGAAACAGAAAATTGCAGGTTGAAAATCATTTCCCTTGCAGTTTCAAAGGTATAATTTCATTGTGTCTTGGCTTTGTAATGTTGTGAGTAAAATCTCTGCTATCATCCTGATACCCTCTGTATATCTGGGTTCTCCTTCTTTCTCTCACTATGTGTGTATTTGTTTATGTGGCAAGTATATGTGTCACATGAGTGTGTGTGTTTCATGTGTGTCTGTATATATATACATATATATGTACATATATACATATATACGTATATTTACATATATGTTGCATCTGCATATCTGTATATATGTGTGTTTTATGCATGTATTTCTATGTGTGTGTATTACATACGTGCCTGTGTATGGGATATGGATGCATGCACATGTGTCATTTTGCATGCATGTATCTGTATTTGTGATAGATGAGTTGTGTGGCAGTATGTAGTGTTTTCTTGTCTGTTTTAGAGAATACCATGTGCTTTCTTTTAGCTTTGGCCTTCTCACATTGCAGAATGGCATACTATCATCTATTTGCCTTTATATAAGCTAAGTGAGTTATACAAGCTAAGGAGTTCTTTTAATCTGAAGGTATGTGTTTTGAGTCTTTCATAATTTCCTGATATTTATTCTGATGCTGCTATTTCCCTGATCTCACCACCAGAGCCTTCACCTCCAGTGTAAAGGGCTATTAAATTGTGTTGAATGATGTTTCTTTAAGGTCATTCCTCAGAATGTGATCTTGTTTGGTCTTTACAGATACAACCAGTTAAGGATAAAAGTGAGATCCAGAGGCTATCTGGTCATGGTGCACTTCAACCTTAATTAGCAGAGTTTTCCCATATATGGGTAACTAATTGTTAAGTTTCAAACCTGAGATGAATGGCTGAGGTGCCTGTTTAAAAGCAGACCTGGCCTCCAGGTTTCCCTAGCAACCCTCAGTCCCTACTTTTGTTTCAGAGTGTGACTGGCACATCCAGCCTTCTACCCTGATTTCTCTAGCACAGGGACTGGACTGTCTATCCCCCAGAGGCTCTTTGCTAAATAATTCAGACATTTTGGTTACTCACTCTTTGGTACCTTTGACCTATTGCCTGCTGCACCTTGTTCTCTTTTTTTCCATCTTCATTCCCATCTTCCTTCCCACATGGCCCAGCTCAATCTGGTCATGTCCACTCTGGACTTTCCGATATGTCTATGACTCTGATTATACTCTACCACACATGTGCAATAAACATTTTCCTCTACCATACTAAGGAACAATACCTTTCCTCCTTGCCTCCCTCCCCCTCCCCTTCTCTCTCCTCTCCTCTCCTCCCCTCTACTGGGTTTCCCTCTCCTGTTTTCCTCCCCTCCCCTCCTCTCCCCTCCCTCCCCTTTTTCTCCTTTCCCCTCCGCTCCTCTTCCCTTTTCTTTCTTTTTTGTTTCTTTTTTTTTTTCACTCACTAAAGACTGCTGGGAAAAGGAGAATTAGCCTCTCCAAAAGACAAGCCTTATTATTGGTTTGCCCAATGTAGAGAGGTCAGCTCTAAAACTATATACATAAAAAAGCAGACCCTGCAGGTCATATTTATATATTTATGCATACATGTACATACATCTGCATATATGTATGTAACAATATTAAATACAAAATTCCCATCAACTTGAGGCACAGGAGGGCATGAAAGGAAGAAAAAGAAGGAGGAAAGTCATGCAATTCTATTTCAATTAAAAACATTGTTACAAAGGGCAAGGGCACACAGACCTCTAGGAATGAGAATGTGGCAGCAGGTGCAAAGATTGGAGTGTGTATCTATTGATGGCTAGGGATTGCCCACAGGTACCACAGTGAGGAGCAAGGTGCAGAATGATTTCTTCTCCATAGCTGCCTGATGCAGCCAATTCTGAGGAAGCATTGATTTGTGACTTCTGGCTTCCTGGACCGTGACAAAATAAGCCAGAGTTGCTTTAAGTCACCAGTTTGTGGTAATTTGTTATTGCAGCTTCAAGAAGCCTGTGCAGTTGCGGATTATTTCCTCCTGTAACTGAATACCTGGGAAAAGGTTACCCTAGCCATCCTAGCCATAGGCAGCACATTTGACCTTCATGAGAATGAGCTAGAAGTGTCAGGAAACCACTCTGAAGCAGGGTTAGTAGATAAGTGAGATGCTCCCTGAGGGGCTCTAGCAGGACCAAGCGTGGCAAAGATGGCACCTGCAGGTCTTGTCCTTCCAATTTCCCCTCTCTTGCTAAACCATTAGAGTCTCCTATTTAGACACTTCCATATTTCTAAAGCTAGCCAACAATGTTCATACCCTTATTTAGATATTTCTTCATGTCTGACTCATTCCTGAGGCTGACCACCGAGGTCAGCAACCAAAATTCTCCATTTGGCTACTCTGACTAACCAACTATTTATTAACTAAGAACTAACCAACTCATCCTCACTCATTCTAGTATGGACCTCCCTTTTTGTCCCTTTAAAAATCATCCCTGCAAAGCCATTTGCTGCTGTTTCTGTCCAATTCATATCTAGGCCCTTTGTCACCTTGCATTGCTTAGCGAAGGATCTCTTTGTGTTGGAAACTAGTGTTTAACCTGGTGTTTCTCCTTTGTTTTAATAACTCTCTATTATAATGCTGTGCTGTTTCTGACTCCACCAATATTCCTAACATAGTATTTCTTTCTATGTCACTTAGCTTTCCATTACTGCAACCCAAACCAGGAGAAGCAACTTGAAAGAGATTATTTGCTTCACAGTTGTGGAAGTATCAGCCACGGTCAGTTAGCCCCATTTCTTCTGAGGCTGTAAAGAGTCAGCATGGAGCAGATATATACTAACTTACTGTTTTTGTAGTATACATTTGATTTATTTTAGAATTTGTTTTTGTAGCTGCCTCTTTCTTCTCATCTGTTCTGAAGCATTTGAAATATTTTAAGCTTCATTTAAGTGTTCTTCTCCTGTGTGCATTCTCTATTCTGCTTTTCTCCTTCTCCCCACAACTCCAACCCCCATCTCTGTCTCTCTTACAAGCACAAATGTATAGCTTCCCCCAAATACTTGGTGCTTCTTAACTTCCATTGCTTTATTGTTGCTAAAGAGGTAACTGGAAGTCTGTGTGCAATGGTGGGACTTGTCTAATTTTAGATTTCATAGGCAGCTGAGCATTTGCTGTCTATAAGCAGATCCTTGTTGGGAGCAGTTCAGTTTCTCCTAGTGAAGATCCCTCCAGTCTGATGCTTGTGGCTAGTGCCAATGCTATGCCTAATGCAGATATAACCCTGCTTGGAACTTTGGTCCACTCCGTGGTAGGAAACTGTGGATCTTATTGCAGAAACCACTTTCTACATAGGCCTCTATTTTCCTTTCAACCTGCATTCCCTAGCAATATCTACTTGGAGACCAGCTCATGTCAGTTCATCACTGGCCCTTCATCTTATGAAGGCTCATGGAGGTAAGGGTCTATAAACTCATAGGAACAATAGCTTCTTATTCTGACTCTCAAAACACTTTCTTGTTCCAGCCACCACCTGACTGCCACCATCTCCCCATTGCCCCCCCCCCCAAAAAAAAACCAGACACATTTAATTCTTCAACTTGTAATAAGTGCTTCTGAGGAGTCTTCTGCCTGAGGAAGTAACTGTTCTATTTAGTCACTGAGCATGACCTACTTCATTCTATGGGTTGGGAGGTAGATATTTCATTTATTGCAAGATGGCTTGATCCAAGACAAAGTTTCAATTTCTGTTATTCCATGAGATGCTCAGATTTTCAAAAGGATGATGTTGTTTGACATAATTATTGTAAAGCTGGAAATACAAATATTATATTTTGAAAAATGCAACTGACTGATAAATAGTTGTGTACATTTATTTAAAATGTAGTGTAGCTAAACCTGAAAAATTAAGTATTTTAATTAACACGGTGTTGCTATTTCATAGCATTTCTCAGTGATTCCTAAAATTATAAGATCTGTGAAGGTAGACCCTTTGCTATTATTCTCCACACTTCCCCCAGCATGATTCTGGGTCCAAGGAATGTGATAAGTCTCATGTTTGAGGGAACCATGCACCTGCACAGTTTCCTGTAGAACTCAATAGAGGTAGACCATATTCATACCGAGAGAGAGAGAGAGAGAGAGAGAGAGAGAGAGAGAGAGAGAGAGAGAACAATCTATCTCCTTCCTCAGAACCTGCCTCTCTGTATCCCAAAGAAACAAACAACTACTGTCTCCTATGTTAAGTCCAACCTGCCAGTGACTGAAGTCTCTCTATAAAAGGCAATTCACACTTCTTTCCTTCCCTCTCAGAGTTCACAGACAAGAAGAGATTCTGCAACAGAGAGAGAAAGAAAAATAAAACCTTTGTAGCTTTCAAAAATAATTAAAGAGCATCTGAGTGCAACATATAGGTGTGTTTCATAAGGAAAATCAGATGAGTTAGCGAACATGGAAGGGTGGAGGAAATTAAAAGAAAATAATAAATAAATAAATAAATAAATAAATAAGATAAACTCACCTGGAAAACTGTGAGTACATGCTCTGAGGAGAGTCAAATCTATTAACATAAAGGCTTGGAGAATTTTTGTAACCAACAGTTTTCTCCCATAGTTTTAATCAGATAATGATTGACAAATAAGCACTGTAAATATTTGGTGTGTATAAGGTGATGTTTGCTCTTACATGCTGCTGTGTGACAGACTTTCCTGAAGAAAAGACAACATGATATGCATGCATGACTACTCAGTGCAGAAAGGGAACCCACTATACCCTGCAACAATGGTTACAATAGTGTTCTGCTGGAGGAGCGTTAGAGGACATTGTAGACCAGGAAACGAACAATACTTCCCTCCGATAGGGGCTTCTGGTTCTCAGAAGACACTGTGAGGGCAAGCCAGGAGGCAGGACCAAAAAGGAGAAGAAGATCAAGAACGCTACAGAATACTTCAGCCATAGTCTGTTGAGTGGACTCCCAGCCTTATGCTCCTCCCATCCTGAGGTGATAAAGCTCTGCCTTTCTTTCTCCTCAGCAGTTGTTCACTCTCTTTTTTATACCACTGGGGAACAATCCTCCAGAAATGGGTAAGTTTCTCTTCTTCCAGAGATGAAGCATTTTGCTTACCTCCTAAGTCTCTTGAGTATCCCACTCCAACCTAGCGGAAGTGTTTTTATTCAGAGGAAGTGGTCCTATAGCACAATGGGTGTGAATTCATCACTGCACTAGAACTAACAAATGTATCTTGTATATATGTGTCATTTGGGCATAGAACATTTTCTGTATTCTTTCTGCCATCCCTTGGTGGAGACTGTGGCCATGCCTTGACTACTGAAAGTGAATATGAGAATGCAGATAACTCTCTGTGCAGCTGTCTTACCTAGTTTATAGGTACCAGTTTGTATAGTACACAGCACGTTTCAGTTTGTCGTAATATCATGAGTTCATTCTTAAATTTTGTTTTGTTTACATTCTTAAATAATGTAAATATCTGATATGCAGGATATCTGATATGTGACTCCAAAGGGTTCACTCATTGTCAAGAAAACACATCTCAAGGCGTTTTCTTTCAGAGTTGGATTTTTTTTTTCAGGTTTAACTTTTCCTACTAGCACTTATTGAAGAAATGAGATATTATGCACTCTTGGAGTCTTTGTCAATTATAAGTTAAAGATGTGTGTATAGTTTAATTTCTGTACTATTTTACCTGTTGGTCTAACACAGTTTTTCTCAATGTCCTAACGCTGTGATACTTTAATACCATTCCTCATGTCGTGGTGACCCCAAACAATAAAATTAGTTCATTGCTACTTCACAGCTGTAATTTTGCTACTGTTAAATCATAATGTAAGTATCTGATATGCAGGATACCTGATATGTGACTCCAAAGGGTTCACAAGTGGGCCTGCTAGTGGATAGGGTTTTGATCACTATCATTTCATAAAATAATTTTTTAATTAAGGATTATGAGGCCTTCACTTGTATTCTTCAAGTTTATTTGTCTGTTTGGACTCTTTAATAGTTTCATAAAATTTTTAGAATTTAGAAATATTCTATTGAAAAAATGGAATTTTGTGCAGATTGTATGGACTCTAGACTTCTTGCATCCATGGACGTTTTGATGGCACTAACACCCCGGGAGCATGGGAGTTCTTTCCATATGTTTGTACTTATGTCTTCTTTCATTAGTGTTTTCTAGCTTTGTAGTGTCCGGATATTTTACCTACTTGACTAAATTTATTTCTTCATCTTTTTTAACCTTCTTGGTGATAATTTAAATGAAATCACTTTTATAATTTATTTTGGGGGTAATTGATTTTAATATATCAAATAAAACTTTTCTTTCTATGCTAACTTTGTGTCTTTCAACTTTACTAATTAGTTTATTAATTCGACTTTTTTTTTTTTTATTTAGTGGAGCCAGTTGTATCTCTGTTTTCTTGTACCTAGATTAATTGCAGAAAAGAAGCATTTTGAATGGATCATGGTGGTGTACACTATTGAGCCCAGCACCTGCAAGGTAGAGGCCGGTGGATTCCTATAAGTTTGTGTTAAACATGGTCTATAGAAAAACTTGCAGGCCACCCAGACCTGCACAGTGAAACTCTGTCTCAAAACAAACAACAACAAAAAAATATTTTGAATTGTTTATCAGGCTTTAAAAAGAAGATACCCATATGAAGCTTAATAAATCTGCTTGGTGTTGTATTGCTCACCCTGTCCTTTAAAGTCTACGTAGACTTACATTTGAAGATGTAAACATGTCTTGCTGTCTTGACAGAATTGTTTTGACAAGTAAATAAGTCCTTTCATGTCCTCGGTCTGACAGTACTGTCTCTTGGGCCACACTTAAGTTGGGATGGAGGAATGTCAGTGGTTGTTTACTGGATCTGCAGTTAGCAGGCTATAGATGGAGACATGGTCCTGTTAAGATCCCTATGGAACAGAACTTGCTCTTGGACCCTGGTAGAACAGGGTCAGATTTGAGGCCACATGGTAGTGGAATTTAGGGAACCGAAGTAGGTAGACTTGCCAGCAAGATCACAAACGTTTCTCTAGTTCTTGTTTGGCATGACTGAAAATGGAAACAGAACAGGGATGCCTCAGCACCCACAACTGGGACCAAAGTCAGAAGGTTCAATATTGACAGCATGGGTGGGTAGATGTATTTTCTGTCATGTGTTCTATGTGACACCTGACTCTGGATTGGTATTACAGCATCACTGAAGAGAGAACACAAGGCAACGTCATGAGATGATGGTAGCGGGCCTCCTTCCATAGCACAGATAGGCACATCTCTCAAAAATGTCTCTGTGCAGGGAGCAGATAACCTCAGGATCTATGATTGGGGCCTTGCCAGTGGTTCTGTAACAAGGACATGGGCAGGCAAGCATAGCCTCTCTTAGGTTCACTGATAGATACAGTTGCTTATAGACCAAGTGAGATAGAATTAAGTACTTAGGGAAAGGCTGCTTTACGTCTGTATTCAGAACTGTTTGGCTGGACTACCACCACGACATAGGCCTGCCTTCTCACACCAGTGTTCTTCCATTTTAGACTTTATAAACATCTTGCATTTTCTTCTATGGAGGCCTGGGAACATGGCGGTGTTGATAGAGCACCTGCCTAGCATGTACAATGCTCTTGGTTTGGTCCTCAGCACTATAAGAAGCCATGGTGTTTGTCTTAGGATTTTAGTGCCCTGAAGAGACACCACGTCTGTGGCAACTCTTCTTATAATGGGAGACATTTAGTTGGGGCTAGCTTACAATTCAGAAATTTAGTCCATTATTATCGTGCCAGGAATATGGTGGCATGCATACAGACATGGTGCTGGAGATATAGCTGAGAGTTCCACATATGAATCTACAGGCGGCAGGAAAGACTGTGAGCCACTTGCTATGACTTTTTTAGCTTCTGAAACCTTAAAGCCAACCCCGTGACATATTTCCTTTAATAAGGTCACATATTCAAATAGTGCTACTTGCTATGCGCCTGTGGGGGCATTTTTATTAAAACCACTACAATGGTGTATACCTATAATCTCAGAATGTAGAAGGTTGAGTCAGAAAAGTGAAGAGTTCAAGGCCATCCTCAGCTATATAGTAGATTAGTGGTTTGTCAAGACCACTTGAGACCCTGTCTTAAGTACTATCTACTCATACAAAGGAGATAAATTGAGTCACTGGGTTCTTTTTTATAATTAGTAAAACTTACATCCTCATTGTTTCTAAATAGATAAGCACTGTCTCACATGACACACACTAGCTCAGTAAACTATTACCTTCATTGCCTTCTTTGTACAACAGGTAAAGTAGCTTTCGAATTAGTTTAGGATTCTGTCAATTATAAGTTAGCCAAGATTAGCTTTATGGCATCTGAGTTTTAGTAACAGAATAATAATGCACTACAACTATTATGTCTGATTATTACTGTTCAAACTCCTCAACTGAAGATGAAATATTAAATCCCAAAGAGATCTCTGAGAAGTGAGTAACATTATCTTTTTTTCTATGGGCAAAGAAATACAGACAGCTGTATTTAAAAGTCATGATTTAAAGTCTGTGTGACTTCTATGCTCCAGTCCTGCCCACTAAATTATAGCAGTTCTGAATAGAATCCCTCAGTCTTCTTACAGAATGGTGATATTTATGATGACAAACCCCAGAAGCTGGTAACTGGAGCTACAGATCATTTTAATGATTTCTTATTAAATACAAACACCAAATGGGGTGTTTGCCAAACTCAATGTTTGCAACGTCAGAAAAGACAGGCAGAGTGAAGGAGACTTGTGAGGGCTGAGTCATCTACACTGTGGAGATCAAGCAACAGCTAGGTAAAGGGCTATCCCTGCAGGGCTCCATCCTCAGCCTCTGATAATCGCACAGTGTCTGCCTTCTAGCAGAATACTCAGCATGCTGGTGGCCTTCACTCTTCCCTTGTGTATTTCCTTTAGATTTAACATAGCTAGTAATAAAAGAGTTAATGCTTCTGGAAAATTTGCTAAAAGATAAGTAACTTGTAAAAATCTCTTTATCCTCATTTATTTTACTTTTCTTTGGTTTTTAAAGATCTAATCTCACCAGTTACATTTTTCCAATGAGAGATTACTGAATGTGGCAGTGAAGACAAGTTGAACATGTTTCCAATAGGCTTTGACCAACAGAAGATGACATGGAATTTCTCTGACATCACTACCTCCTAGATAATTGGAAGACAATGCAACTTTTGCCAAAGTCATTCAAATTTTTTATAAGTCCTTTTCCATTTTGTTAGACTGGCTCTAATTTTTTTTTAAAGTAACAGAATGGTGGAAAATATCACATTTCTAAGCAACTCAGAAGAAATAGCAGCTGCCTTATAATTTATCTACAAATGCAGAGGCATATCAACAATAGTCAGGGCAATTTGGGAGGCATAAGTCAGACTGTGTCCTGACTCCAAACTTCTTGGAGAATCACAAGATGTTTCGGCTCACTAAGTGATGGACCTACCTTTTATGACTATCCCAAGCATATATTATGTAGGTTATCTTAGTTATACAAGTATATTAGTTTACTCTTGCTATTTTAATAAATTATTACAAATTTGGTAGCTTGAAGAAACTAATGTATTATAATTCTGGAAGTTGGAAGTCTACTACAGGTCTCACTGGCTAAAGTCAGGTCTTAGGACTGCACTACTCCCTGGAGACTGAAGGTGCAGAGACATGTTCCCTGCCTGTTCCATTTCTGAAGGTTGCAGTGTTCACTAGTGCTCCCTTTCTCTGTCTTCAGAGCTAACAAAGAATGACCACATCTCTCCTAGACTGCTTCATCCTGTCACTGGCTGTTCTACCTTTGTATTAATCATTTAAGGACCATTTTAAGGTCAGTTTAATTTTAAGGATTAAGATGCAGGCATCTTTGTTGGCAGTAGAAGAAGTATTCTGTCCATCACCAAATTTACTTTTAAGTTCTTAGACTTTGGGCCAAATTTTTCAGAAGTACATATGTTTAAAACAGAAATGAGACTCCAAACCAGAAAGGGATTGATGTAGAATAGGACCAGAGATATGGAACATTGTGTAAAATACCTGCTTCCAAGCCTGATGAGCCAATTCCAACCTGGGGACCTACATTTGGAAGGGAAAAATCAATTCATGCAAATTGTCCTCTGATTTCTCTACAGGCACCACTGCATATGTATGCTCTACCTCTTATTCACACAAAATAAATAAAATGTAATTCTAAAGATATACCATATGAAAAATTATCCTGCAGCATCTATTATATTCAGGAACACTGCAGCATACAGAACACTGTTATGTGTTAGCCTAATAATCTGCCTTTAAAAATGCCAAGGTTTGCTACCTACTCAGTTCTAGGGAAATGGAAATTAAGGCCTGGTGGGAGTACAGAAGTAAATTATTGCTGGTGGAAGCTAGGCACACTGACTAGATCTGTACAGTATCTACTACCCAAGGCTAATCCAAGGACTGATTCCCACTTTACAAGATATATTTATTGACAAAGGCCACGGTGGCTAAGATTGAAGTGCTGATTTACTAAAGCATGTCATATAGAGTCAGGATATTTGGGAACTAATTCTCAGAACATCATCAACTCTAGAATTTTCTGAGCTCATCTTCCAAGATGACTCCACAGATGAGCAACAAAGTCTTTCTTAGTCTCTGCCTAAGACAAGGTCTGTTTTCTCTGGCCCTCAAGTCTCAAGAAGGCACAGTCCCTTATTTTCATCTAAGGTCAAATAGCTATTTGCCAGTGAAAAGAGAGAAAAAGCCTCAGTTTGAAGACCACCCTCAGAAAGATAAAGGTCATAAAAATCTCATTGCCAGGCACGGTTACCTCCCTATGAAAACATGGAGGCCCCAGAGGCATCCAAACAACACAGGTTATCAGCATCTCTCTTAGTTGTATACTATAAACACATGGTAAGACCCTACTGCTAAGAGACATCAGTTCTGAACTAAATAAGAAACTCTTCCTCTGGTTCACTTTAATGGCACTGGAAAGTGTTATGTAGGCTGCTAGGAGAAAAAAGGCACCTGGCAATGGAACCTGCATACTGTAATATAACCTGACAAGCAAGCTGTACCCCCTGCTACAATACTGGAAAGACTGTTCACGGAAGCAACTAACTACTCTCAAGATTGGACTTGAAGTCCACCTGAGATACTTCATGTCCACTATTACAAATATAGACAGAATTTATAACTAAGAAAGTCATAGACTCTAAGGGATAACCCACTAATATTTTTTAGATTAATGGTCATTTTGTCAAACTGCCTTTAAAATATTCATGTCTGTATCCATCAATTTGTACTGCTCTCAACCTTAGTCAGAGAAGCATCTTATTACAGTGGGAGTTGATGGCCACAGAGACACATTGCTGTTCAACATGCACAGAAGAGCGATTGCATTCTCAGCCACAAGTGGTATATCTATAGTAACCACTCCCCCAAAGGCCAGGGAGCATTGTAAAACAGGGATCAGAAAGCTGGAGGATGGGGAGCAGTGCTGTGACATGCTGTCTTCTGGATGTGACATGGCCACTGGACTCCTAGAAGCACAACAGCTGTGGCTACTGGCTCATGACTTGTGCAAAATCAATCTAATGAACAAAGGTTCAGCATGGAGTGTGTTAGAGGATCTAAAGACCTCACCTCAAATGCAGAGTTAGTGGCAGTAGATGGCTGCTCATGGAAGGAGAGTTACTTTTGCTTGGATGGGGGGCAATATTGGTAGGTTTCCCATATCCTGATGGATCACCTGACACCTATAACCATATGGTCACACTGTCTGAACTCAGAGTGTTACCAAAAATAAAAAGGAAGAGGGCATGAGGTTGAGAAGAGAATTATCAGACTGCTAGATGTGATGATAATGTATTATGTACTTGTGTATAATTTCCTTTTTTAAAGTTGAAAATAGATTTTTTTATATAATATATACTGATTATGGTTTTTACGACCCCATCTCTTCACAAATCCTCTCCCCTCCCTACCCACCCAAGTCCACACCATTCTTTCTTTCTTAGAAGACAAAAAGATACTTAAAAAATAAAATAAGATAAAAATAAACAAACCATAGTAGGACAAAACAAAAAGAAAAGAAAACAAAAGGAGCCAAAGAAAAAACACAAGAAACATATAAAAACACAGAAACGCACACATGTACATAGAGAAATCCCATCGAAATACAACAAATGGAAACCATAATATATAAGCAAAAGACCTGTAACTTTAAAAAAAATTAAAGAGCAATCCTCCAAAAATACCATTGAATTCATTTTTGTGTTGATCATCTACTGCTGTGCATGAACCTACCCTTAAATGTTGTTTGTATACCAGTCAGAGTTCATTAGAAAAACCTAATTTTACTTTGTGAGTAGCTATTTATGGAGATAGCTTCTGGGTTAGGGATAGAACATGTGTTCACTTCCCCTCTCAGTGCTGGGACCCCACCTAGGTTAGATCTGTTCAGACCCTGTGTATGCTGCCATAGTCTCTGAGGGTTCACATGTTCATTGTTCCTGTTCTTTCTATAAGGTCTTGGCTCCTTGGTGTCTTCCATTACCTCTGTCTTTTACAATCTTCTGCCTCCTCTTCTCTAGGATTCCCTCACTCTGAAGGAAAAAAATTGATGGAGTCATACCATTTGGAACTGAATTGTTCCAAGGTTTCCCACTCTCTGTGTCTTGTTTAGTTGGGGGTTTGCGTGTTTGTTCTCATCTACTGCAGGAGTAAACCTCTGATGAGCAATAAGCAATGATGGGTACTGATCCATAAGTATAGCAGAATGATTATAGCAAGAGTTAGCTTATTGCTCTTTTCCTTTTAGCAGAAGAGTAGCACTTTGTTTTTCTCTAGGTCCATCGTCTATCTAGCCTCTAGGTTCTTGGCCATCCAAGCAGTGTCAGCCATGGGTTTCATTTCATGGAATGGGCCTTAAATCCAAACAGATATCTGTTGCTTACTCCAAGAACTTAGTGCCGTTATTGTACCAGCGTATCTTGCAGGCAGGTCACCATCTTATGGTTTGAAGGGTTTGTAACTGGGTTGGCATTTACATTTTTCTTCCAGTAGTATCAAGAGTACTTTCTAGTACCATGAATATAGTCACTAGGTGGGGGAGGCTCTAAGTAGTAACCAGCTTGACTTCCTCTATGGTCAATGAATTACACACATAGTCTTCTCCTCAGTAAAGCAAAGCATTTCAAAAATAAATAAAAAAATAAGAATAAAAACTAAAACTTGAAAAGTTTGAGGGAAATTGTGACAAGCTGGTAACTCTAAAAGAGCAGAGGAAATATTGAAAAGCCCATCCTGAATTAGACCCTGGCATTCATTATAACATATCCATATTGTCAATTAACTGATTTGTTTTGGCTGAAATGAATGCACAAGTTTTTGGATTCATGTTTGGATCCTGTCTGGATCAAAATCTGGTTCTGCTGATAGAACAGCAGTGTTTTCTCTCTAAGTCTCCTCATCTGTGAGATAAGCATGGGAGTATTTCAACCTAGTATCAGTGTGAGTAGGGTCATGCACATAAGCTTGGAGAAGTAACAAATACTTGGCATAACTGGTAGTAACTATGAATCTCACTTAAGTGGTTCAGTGATGTAATGAATTTCTCTAATAAACCTGGGCAAGAGAGCATAGTAATAGCAGCATAGACATCGGACCACACAGCTTGTACAGATCAGGATTCCAGTTTCTCTACATCTTTGGAAAACAACTGAGCCCAATTTTTACCCCTACCATACCATGCCTCACTTGTAAAGGATAATAACACCTCTTAAAATATTGTTATTTTAAGAAAGAAATGAGACTATTTTAAGTCTTTGTATCAGTCCTGGAATATAATAAATACTAAATGTGAAACAGTACATTAGAACTTTCTGACTGAGTGACATGAAGTATGGATTTTATTAGTTAATGGCTTAAAAATTTAGGACTAGAAGTGATCAAAATTACCCTTGATTTACTATGTACAAACACCAAGACATGTCCAAATTGACCCCTCTCTTGTACCTTTTCTCTCCCCACTATCTTCCTATCCCTTCTTGGTGCCATTTTCTTTCTGTGATGACTTCAATCTTAAGCAAACGACCTTGATATGATAGAAGGATCTCAGGAAATTCTGAAGCAAACAACTCCCAACAAACAAGGTTTGGTGAGTGACTTTCATTGAACACACACGTTTCAATGACAGTCCCAGGGTCAATCACAGTAGACAGAGTAATACTTCATGCTCACCGGTCAGCCTTGTTTACACACCCACCTATGGAGCTGAAGAAAGTAAATTGTAGTTTCACATTGACTAACAGCTATAGATACGGGTTTCTAGAGCTGAAATGCAAACCAAAAAGAATGGACTCTGGGTGTTAGAAACTGTAGATGGTCTTCCAGTCTGAGCTGAGGCCCTGAGCAGTCCCAGTGAGCCACCTCTGCACCCAATTCCAGAACACCCAGAGGAGGCTGGACTCCCAGGAGCTCTAACATGCACAGGATTGTAGAGGGCATGTTTGGTTTTTTTTTTTTTTTTTTCCTGCAGGATGCTGAAAGAGCATGGTGGCTGCCAGAGTGATGGGTGAGACATGCTGATGCCAGGACAAAGAAGGATGCTGACCCGTGAGCTTGCTGAGTGCCCTGACAATGGTGAATGGGAAACTGTATTGGACATATGTTCCCTATCCACCTTTACTTACCTATATCCCAGACGAGAGAAGATGCCTTGCCTCAAGTTTTTAGACCTTGTGGAACAGAGAATCAAAAAGAGAAGTTATAATGACTCCCATAGTTTTCTTAAAGGTGACCAGTTATTCAGACTCAATCATGTACTGGTTTAGAAATAAATCTATTGGAAATAACAGTCTTCATTTAGAAGGCTGGTTCTGGACATTTTTAGATCCATATTTGGAAGTTAGCTACAGTTCTCTATGATGTTACCTTAACAAGAGATAAAGTTGGAACAGGATATGAATTTCAAACAAGTGTTAGTACATGTGTTAAGGCTCTTTTAATTGTCAAGCTAAAATTACTTTTGTTTCTTCTACAGTATTTAATGTAAGTTGCAGTGATTGTACACTTTCTAATTGTGTTAATGTGATGAAACCTGGCATGTCAGTTACAGAAGTTTATCGACCAGCTTTTGTCTTATAGCCCTAGATATCATAGAATTTTGGTATTCAGAAAAAGTTTTCAAGTACTGGAAGAAGTAAGGCAGGCTTTAAGCAGAAGCAAGAGGGTAGTGGGCTTGATTATTGCTGGTATAACAGCTTTAATTACATTAATTGCTTGCACCACTGCTTCTGCAATTGCTTTGACACAGAAGTTAAGACAGCTACTTTTGTTAATCATTTAGCAAAAAAAAATGTTACTAATGTGTTGATATACAAGAGGATTTAGATAGGTGTTTGAAACAACAGATTGATGCTCTTTATCATACTCAAATTATTAGAAGGAGGTTCAGAGTTTAAGAGTAAGGAGCCATCTCGAGTATCATGCCAAATACCATTGGATTCCTATTAGTTCTAAAATTTACAGGGGTAGTCATTATAATTAGAAAAAAGTTTTAAAACACTTGCAGGGTATTTGGCATAATTCTAACACCTCTCTGGATGTTTTAACTTTGCATAGTGAGCTTATGAATTTCAAGAATGCTGCTCTTCTGAGCATGGATGCGGCAGATACTTCTGATAAATTTACCTATGACCTGAAGTCAGTATTTCTATTTTGGTTAAGCTTCAAGAATGACATATATAACTTGATCATGCTAGCCATTTCTGTCCTGGAACTACTTCTATTCCTTCCCATCGTGTGAAAACTTGTCTTTAACAACCTCAACATGTTGGCAGCCAAAGTACATGGCTTGAAACTGAAAATGGAGCCCCAGACAGAGTTATTAAATTAATAGGCAGTCAAGCCAAAGACAGATAAGATTCTACACAGAGCCTTACCAACCAAATACATTGCCTTTGATAATGCATATTCAATAACAGGTAAAGAAGGCATTCTTGTCAGAATAACCTAAGACAAGCTCAGTCTTGTTTATGAAATAAAAAATAGGAAGAGTCGGAGAGCTTTTGGGGCTGCTTGGCAAGAATCTGACATGGGCCAAGGACAAGGAAATGGGCTGCTTGGCAGGAATCTGACATTAGGCTAGAACAAAGAAGTAATTTCAGGCAGGTATCTAAATCTTAGGCTATAACAAGGAACTAAGCTTTAGACATGAAAATAACTTTGGGCTAGGACAGGGAAGTAGGCTTAGACATTTTGGTCATCCCGATAAGCCCTTAGAAACAGTGATTACAGAAGTGTTCACGGAATTTTGTTTATTGTCTTGCTTGTTCCTTGACTATTTGCACCTATTGTATTTTTAGTTCCTCAACATAGAACTGACCTTAATACTCTTGCAGGTAATTTAAATGGTATAAAAGCAAGAGAGAGAGAGAAAGAGAGAGAGAGAGAGAGAGAGAGAGAGAGAGAGAGAGAGAGAACTGTAGATGCCCTATCATGTTGCATTTCGATTGAAGCAATATCTGAAAAATATAAAGAAGCTCTGTATAAGAAATAAAAGTTTCCAAACTGGTATCTAACATAATATCTGATAAAGCAATTTTAAAAAGAACCCCTGTCACAGGCTTTGTGCTTC
The DNA here is from genome assembly GCF_011762505.2 of Arvicanthis niloticus. Taxonomy (NCBI): domain Eukaryota; kingdom Metazoa; phylum Chordata; class Mammalia; order Rodentia; family Muridae; genus Arvicanthis; species Arvicanthis niloticus. The sequence goes on along the minus strand of NC_047660.1, from coordinate 97,834,859 downwards.
AGGAAACAGATGGAGACTGAGTCTCATGTGTAGGATGTTGATAAAAGGGAGCACTTAGGAAAACACCCACCAAAGAAAGGGAAAGGGACATACTGGAAAGAGGGAAAAGTCATTCTGCTTTGTACGGATAAGGACAGCCTTGGATAACCTCGGGGAAGTCTGAAAGCTGAAATGTTCCATCAGAGCAGTCCTGAATTGGGCTGAAATTAGCCAGCCCTTACAGATGCTTCTTGATCAGTCATTGATGTCCTTCATTCAGGGAAGGGAATGACCTTGGACAGAAGGCTGTTATTCATCTGGACTTCTAGTAGTTGTAGCAGCATCTTAAAGAAGGCCTTATGTGTCTCATCACTGTGTATACCACAGGCATACAGAGAACACTGTGTGAGCCTCATGCCTCAGAGGCAATTAGTAAGCAAGGGCTCTGACCCCAGGCCTCCCATAACATTTTTGTGATCTTGATTCCTATGCCGATTTGAGATGTTTCTTGTGTGTATCTTCAGCTGTGAGGAAGCAAGGTTAAAGCTGGTAGGCACAGACAGAGTCTCCAGAAACCCAGGCAACCAAATCAGGCTCTGTCTTATAGTATTTTTGTAGTTTCTGGGAAGGCAGTCTTGTCCTTAATAGGCTTTTGCAGGAGCACTGGATCATGCATGTTTTGCTGAAATGCCTAGAGTCTGGCCCAGCACGGAGTGCACCAAGAGAAGGACATATGGCCCAGTACTTTGCTTCCTTGCTTAGTTTTGTGAACTTGGCATTAACAGTACAGAACTCCTGGACTGACTACATCTAAGTTCCCCAATTACAGAGTAGTGCTGTACTGTGAAGACTGCCTACAAGGAAAGTTCTTCCATTGCCTCAGATTGAAGATAGAGCTGGTGGCTTAATCACCCTCAGCATTGTACAGGGGAAATCAGGTCAAGGGGATATCACAGGCAGATATGACAAAAAAGCAGAAGTGATCAGAACAGAGCCTTGGGAGGGATGGGGAGGATCTGAAGGCAGGAAGAGCAATTTGATTTTTCTCCCCTGAGAGCAAAAGAATGATCACATGAAAGAGTCCCCTCTTTCCTCTGCTGATCTCAGGAATTGCCAGGAACTTCATGTTAAAGTCAGAGAGAACTTTATTTGACAGTCCTGGAGGGACAACTTTGGACATGCCACCACAGCAGAAATGTCAGTTACTCAGCTAATATATATTAAAATGCCAGGGGCTATCTAAGACTGGAGTCAATCAAGAAATAGGTAAGAGTCCATATTCCCTGATACTGGGCTATGATGTTATTGGACATAAACCTAGCATATGAAATTGGAACCCCAAGTTAAGAAGATTGAAGTTAAGCCCAAACCCTTAACCAAGGTGGCAGTTCATGTAGGAACTTTTACACCCATAGTATGTCTTCTTTCGGGATTTTACTTGTTATTGTTCAGAACATTTAAAATTCTAACTTTTATTACATGCAACATTCATTGTAGGAATACTGGAAATCTAGAAATTTCCAAGAACTAAAATGGTTACATGGGGTATAGAAGAGTAGACCTTCCATTTTTGAAGCAGCCTGTTGTACCTTGTCATTTAGTCCTTCTTTCTAACTCCATACATGACGCCCGATCTCTTTAACATGTATTTTCCTTAAGAGTCACCAAGAACTGGACATGGAACACACCTGTAATCCAGGAGGTTGAGGCAGGGAGATTGAGGCCAGTCTTGCTATACAATAAAACCCCAACCTCAACATACCAAAGATTCATTTCTTATTTTCTTTTTTTAAATGCACACTATAGCTCATGAAAAGCCCAGTCTGTTTGGGGATAACTATGTATGATAGACTTGTATTAGTATTATACACATTTTGCTACATCCTAGCTTACTCCTCCTGGTCTGAACCCATAGTCTGACTTTTAGCTCCTTGCATCTCCTCTAGAAACATATTCTGTCTTCCTTTTAGGTCTGTGAATGCACCAAGTTCTCTCTCCCTCTTCCATTTTCTCAGTTTGGAAGGCTTACCCTCTCGGTTCTCTGGGCTGTAATGACAGCATCCTTCAGGTCTTAATTTGAATATCACCTCCACGAGAAAGTGTGCAGCAAAGTCTCAAATTAAATCAGGATTATCCTGCTGCCTTCAGAATTTGTTTCATGTAAGAAGGGTGTGAAAAGTGACTTCTGCTTATTGTCTTAATGTCACTGTTTACTTTTGCCAAAGAAGCTTGGTTCTAGGTTTGTATGGGGTCCAGTGCATTATTTGTGAAGATCATATTTTGTCTGATATTAGTCTTGTTGCTCCACCAAAAGATGCCTCTTATAGTTATATTTGATTCAATTGATTGCCAACAGAATGAAATTTAATGCATGGAAGGAAGAGAATCTTTCACTTTGGTCGGCTGCAAAGAAAAGAAGAGACAAGCCAAAACAATGACAGAAAATCAATGCAGGGATAATTGTCGGGAGCAGCATGGGGTAGAAAAGATCCATGCTATATCAACCATGCCAATGTAGCAAATGACTCTAGATGGTTTACAAACCAGCCCAGTCCCAAGGAACATCAGAGTTCATCTGGAAATGGCGGAGAGTCTGTATGTAGGGATAACGTACTCTGAGTAACAATGCCTCAGAGCCATTTCCATTTTTTGCTGTTGTTTGTAAAATTGTTGAAATTCTCGTGGACTTTCTGGGTCTTTACACCTTAGATATAGATACGTAGATGATACTGTTTTGTAGGTTATAGGGATTCTATCTCTCTCTCCCCTCTTCACTTGTGTGTGTGTGTGTGTGTGTGTGTACACATGTATATATCTGGGGACACACATGTGTGTATGTACAAGTGGTAGAGGCCAAGTATCAACCTCAGGTACACTGCCTAACTTTATTATTGAGACACTGTCTCTCAGTTGGCCTGTAACTCACCAAGTAGACTGGGCCCATAGGTCCATCTGGCTCTACATCCCTAGTACTGAAATTCTAATCAAGAGTGACCATGCCCATCCTTTTACAAGGATGCTGGAGACTGAGTTTGTGTTTGCATGGCAGCACTTTACCAACTGAACCATTTATAAAGCATTCTCCAGCCCCTGTTTATATTGGGCTTTTTAATTTTGTACTGGGCTTTTGTTTGTGTGTTTTAGTTCCTTACATAGTCGAGAGATTAATCTTATGCCAGATGAAGAGCTAACAAATAACTTTTCTTATTCTGTAAATTACTGACTCGCAATTCTTTTGATAGTTTCCTTTTCTGTGCAAAACAGCCTTAATTTTATATAATCCCACTGGAATATTCTTGCTTTTGTTTTGTGTACTTTATATCTGACCCACAAATTATTTCTAACCTAATGGCTTAAGGCTTTCCGCTATATTAGTTTCTAGTAGTTTCATAGTTTTAAGTTTTATCTTGAGGTCTTTCATCCACATATAGATGAATCATACACACACACATATGTGTATATATATGCATATACATACATACACATATGCTCACAGAGAGGGGGAGAGACACACACAACACACACATATGCAGAGAGAGAGAGAGAGAGAGAGAGAGAGAGAGAGAGAGAGAGAGAGAGAGAGAAAAGTGGCAGGAAGGGGGGGATGGAGGAAGAGAGAAAGAGAAACTCTATAGTCATTCATGACATATGAAGACCATTCTCCAGCCCCCTCCTCACACCACACAATGAAGAGTCCATACTTTCTATAGTGCACGCACTTGGAAAAAAAAAAAAAGAAAGAAAATACACCTTGATCTTATAAATAAAGGGAACAGTGAGCACTAGACTAGAAACTAGAGTGGAGGTAAAGGCTAGTATAAAAATATAGTTAAGTGGCAAGAATGAGTTCCAGTGTTCTGAAGCACAGTTCATATGCCATGACACTTAAAATACAATTTAATAAGAACCTATAGGGTACCCCAACCTTCTTCCTTCTTCACAGTCACCATGTGTCTCTGCACAACAGGCCTTGAGCCACACTTAAAGTAAACTAATGGTTCTGCTCTTCTCAAATTACCACGTTCCCTGAAAATTCAAGTCTCCATTTAAATATTGTCCATTTCATTGAAGCTTCTTATAAAGACCCAACATTAGATCAGTTCCAGTTATTACTGTACTATACTATAATTACTATACTATTACTATTATAATTAATTTCATAACTGATTACGGCTCTTTCTGCATCCATCTTAAACAGTAGTTAGAAGCTGTGATAATTTTCTTTATTTGTACATTGCACTGGCTTTAGCTCTATTGTTCCTCATTCAAATTCCATTTCCAATGAGTAACCATACTGGATCGGATCTCTTATTCTGAACGCGGAGAATTTCACAGTGCTCAACACATATTGGCTGACTCGCTTAATGAATACATCCACATTTCACCTGCTTTCCTAAATGGCACGTCCCTGAAGACAACCAGTTGGCAGACTGATGGCAGCCTTGCTGGTATTTATTGACTCAGTGTTTACTCACTCTGGAGAAAACACTTGCGCATCATAGCCACGCTTTCTTTGTGATGCTTTAAATGAAGAATGTACAAGTGGCTTTGAATTGTCACTAGAAATTCTCAAGGCTAATCTTAGTGTGGGCAGATTAATTCCTTCCTTCCTCAACTCAGCCGCCTGTCAGGGCGTGTTTGGAGGTAGTAAGAGAAAGAATGATAGCTGCGGAGGTGAGTCACTGAGAGAAACCACTGCCTGGATTGTGGAGGGTGGGCATCTACCAGCTGCAGGACTGCTAGCCCCACTGTGACATCCACCCATTGCCCTTGGTGTTTCAGCAAAGGACTGGACACAGGGGAGGGCTCAGAGTACAGCTTGTCTTCAACTGTTTTTGATGCAGCTCTTATCCATGAGTTTGTAGCCTCATTCACAGAAGCCACAGTGGCTTTTCCAGGACCTTCCTCAGACTTCATTATGGCCTGATGCTCTTGCTCAGTGTCCTGCTTCTTTGCTTGTTTTTGTCAACTTGTGTTGGGAGTTAGTCTGTTGCTATGTATACAAGTGCTAAATTCTGCACATTGGCCTTTGTCCTGTAAACCTTGTCCCCTATTTAAAACTAATTAGTTAATAAAAGTCTGGAGCCTGTGGTTGGGCAGTTCAGAGAGGAGGGTGGGTACTTGAGGATCCAGTGAAGGGTCTCAGGAGAGACCAGGAGGAGGAGAAGAAAGAAGCAGACAGAGAGAGGAGGAGGCCACCATGAGGTCAGATGGATCTTGAGCATGTGATCAGGAGAAATGCACCCTGAGGACAGGCTGAAGGAGCAGAAGCAGCCAAGGTGAGTCTCAAACAGCAAGTAACAAGGAGTTTGGATACAGGTGAAAACAGACCAGAACCTGGCCAATCTAGGATTATAACTTGTCAGTAAAATGCCAGGTTTTTGTGGCTTTTATACTTGCTATCTAGAATAAATAATTCATTTACAAACTTGACACAAGCCAAAAGAACAAACCTCATCTGAGAAAATGCTTTCATAAGATTTCATAAGACTGGGACATTTCCTTGATTGGTGATTGAACTGGGGGACCCAGCACCAGTGGAAGCTGAAACCCTTAAGTAGGAGGTCTTGGGTTTGTCTACCAATGGAAAGTTCAAGAACCCAGTAGTTGTCCAGTTTGCAAGGTTGGATGTCTTAGCTGGTCTTCAGTATATGCCAGAATCTCAGAAAGGTATGCTCTCATGCCAGTAAGGGAATGGATTTTCCAGCCATAGTCCAAACAAGCAAGCAATGAGAGCAAGCCTCTTTCTTTCATGTCCCTTACAGAGGCTGCCAGCAGAAGGTGTGGTCTTGATTAAAGGTGGATCTTCCCACTTCAAAAGAATTAAGCAAAACATTCCTCCCAGGTGTGCCCACCCTTTTGAGTTTTAGTTACTTCCAGGCATAGTCAAGTTGACAGCCGAGAATGGCCATAACAGATAGTGACCACCTGGAGCGTACAGCCTGCATTTGTTTGCATGGTTTGCATCTGGTGCACAGCACAGTCTTGAGAATAGAATGGAGCAAAATAAGTACTCAATGTATGATAAATTAACTCGAACACTCAGGGTATGTGATGCTCAGGGTTTCAATGGATATGTTTGTCTTAATATCCTTCAAAAGTTCTTGTGGTAAAGGTCTGGTGCTCACATTGGAAGTTGGTGGGAGCCAGTAAATAATCTTGGGTAATTGTGAACAGACAGTCCCTTAAAGGACTCATTCTGTGTGTGCTCATTCTGATGCCATGCACAGCCATAGTAGGGCAATACAGAAACTTTCTTGGCTTCTGCATAAGGATGGAATGTTTATTTTTCCTTTTGCTGGGATAGAATAGCCTGACAAGACAATGGTTATGAGTACTGGCTACTTCTCCAGAGGACTCATGTCGAATTCTGAGCATCCACATGCATAGCACACATGTGGCGCACAGATGCATGCAAAATACATGCAGGCAAAACACCCATACACATAAAATCAAAATTAAAAAAAATTAAGAATGTCTTTTTACAAAGTACTCTGAGAAAAGTAACTTAAGGGAGAAAGGTCTTATTTTGATTCATAGTGCAATAGTACAATCTGTCATGGCAGGGAAATCATAGCTGCGGAGCTTATGGCAGCTGCTCCCTTTACAACCAGAGTCAGGAGGCAGAGAGTGATGAGTTCTAATGCTTGGCTCAAGTTCCTCTTTTATTCTACAATTTAAGTCGTCTTCCTACCTCATTTCACCTATTTGAAAAAAAAAAAAGAAACCCTCACAGGTATGTCCAGAGGTAAACCAGTATAGATAACCCTTCACAGGTATGCTTAGAAGTCTGTCTCTTAGGTGATCCTAGATCTGGTCAAGTTGACAATATTAAGCATTACAACCTGCAAATCCATGAAGCTTAAGATATAATGGAGAAAGAGTATAGTTGGACCCCAGTGCACTTCTGCTTTCTTCCTTCCCTTCTTCCCTGCCTTAGGAGTAACAGGTTTGTTCTGCTACACTCACATCAGCAATAAAGCCTTGCCCAAAGCAGAAGCCAGCTGATCATAGAGTGAGAACTCCACACTGTGAGCCAAAGTAAAGCGTTCTCTTTGTTTATTAGCTGATGGTGTCTAGAATTCAGCTACAGTGACAGAAAACTGACTAACACAAAGGCCCCCAAAATTGGGGTCACTGCCTAAGAATTTTATATATTTCATGACTTCCCCACTTTTTATAGCCACTTCCTGCTGTACTGCAGTGCTGTTAGTCTTTCTATGTGCACACAAACTTTCTTTGCCTCTTGTTTCTCACAAACTGTGCTCATTCCTTGATTCCAACATTAAGTATTACTTATTAGGACAGAGATACAAAATCAAAAGGAGATCGGTGGCACCAATCTTAGCTCCTTAGGTTGAGGCAGAAGTATTACAAGTTCAAGGCAACCTGAGATACAGAATAAGTTGAAGGCCAGCCTTGGAAACTTACTAAGGTCCTGACTTAAAATAAAAAGGGCAAAAGAGGCCCCGGGGAAATGGCTCAGTGGCAGACTGTTTGCCTGGAGTGTTTCATGTCCAGTACTGCATAAAAAACCACTCAGAGAAAATAACCTGACTGGCAAAGTTGAGTATTATTAATCAACAAATTAACCAACTATAGCCTGGGATGCAACTTCAAAATACTTCAAAAATAATTTTTTATGAATGTGTTTCTTTTTATGTTTTGTGAATTTTATCTAAAAATTAATGTTTTATTGCCATATATTAGTTATAGGTAATAATGTGTCTCACTATGTTTTATACATGTATATAATGTTACTTCTATTACTCTCTCTTGTCTCCTCCACTCCTGTTAATTTCCTTCCTCTTCCCAAATCTGTTCCCCTCTGCTTTCTTGTCTTTTGTCTTTTCACATATATAAAGCCCAATGAGTTGTCTACAGGTGCATAAATAAAAGATTATTTACAGAAGCTTGGGTACTTTAGCAGTGCCTATCCCATTACAGGAAGTGACTTCAATCCTCTGGCAACCATTAACTGCCTATAGGCAATCAGAAAGGGGTAGCCATGTGAGTCAAAGAGTTACTTCTGCATGTATTACGTGTATATACAATAAATCCACAGGTTTATTCCTATGCATGTATATACCACATTGTCTCCTGAAAGGTAGAATTTAATCAGCAGTGACTGGGTCCTTTAAAATAAATGGTACTTATTAGATTATAATTTCACAACAGACTGATTTTCCCCAGTCAGTAGTGATACTAGTAAGGCAGAAACCAGATATCTACTGATAGCCATGGAGATAAACTTAGCTCTTCTCCGAATAGTACACTGAGCTATGAATAAAGCTGTTTCTTGATGCTTTGGGACATTTGTATCCTTCCTCTCTTTTCAGGCTAGCCTCTGGTAAGCACAGAGAAGATATAGGCATTCAGGATCACATACTCCTAAAGAATAAATACTAGAATCACCAAAGTCAAGATGTTTATCTTTGCTTTCCTTCCCTTCCTTAGAAACTCACATCATTTTGAGCATTGGGATCATCTAGAGACTAAAGTAAAATGGGCTAGACACCAAGGCTGATTAGAACACTATTGAAGTGATGCAGATTTGAGACATAAGCTATTCATTGTGGGATGCCTGTATTAAATTGCTGGTGGCTTCCAACAAATGGGACATTGCTCTATTATGAACATAAAACGGTATAACAATGTGTAACATCAGCTTTGAGTGTATGGCTGACACATTTCTACAGCAGACTGTTTATCCCACCCAAACCTCAGTCTGCTCTTACGTAAAATTGAAATAATGAGAGCACCTGCCTAATACTGTTCTTGTGAGAATTTAAAGGGCAAAGGGCATGAGTGTTTGGCACAGTGTTCAGCAAATTGTGAGTTCTCAGTAGTTGTTAACTATCCTTACATTGTTTTGTAAACATTGTCTAGCTGAGAACTGTCTAAAGCTCTAGACACCCATAGGAAAGGGTTAATATTTCTCTGACATCATAATCCTAAAGCAAACATGGTGGTTTAGATGCAATAATAACTCTTCAGTCCTAGCTAATTTGCCATCAGGGAGCTTAGAAAGATAATACTTAATGAGAAAATGCACAGCCAGTCTGCATGTGTTCTTTTTAGTCCAATTCTCAAGAGACAAAAGCTAGCTCAAAATAAAAGTGTTTGGGGGAAGTGCAAACCTGCAGAATGAAAGCTACTGGCAGAATAACCAGGTTTCTCCCTTCTCCAGGCCCGTGTGTCCACGTGCAGCAGCCTCTATGTCACCCCGACTAAAACGCTGCTGCTACAGTTTGATGAGAGGAAAGAAACCTCATCTGTCAGTGTAAAAGGGTATTCTGGAAGTCTTGACTAAACTATTTTGGCTTCTTCCTCAGCATCTTTGGTGTTTTCAATTACATTTCCAAAATAGATGCTTAAATTGCCAGAGGGGATGTTTAAAATGAGAGAACTGTATTCTAAATAATTTTGTTAATCAAGAATGAGAAAGGAGAAGAGAAAATTCATTAACCTGAAGGAAAGCCCAGTGACAATTGCCTGTCCAATATTTTATAATCAAGTTCTGCTCAAAGATCCAGAGGAAAATTACTTGGGTCAGCTCATCAAGGGCATAAAAACATTAGTCAACTGCAATGTAAAGAACATGTAGTTTGTCTGTCTAGCCATGTTCTTCTGTTTGCTTATGTTTGCTGCATCTAAAAACTAGGGGAGAAACTAAAATGTATCATTTTACTGATGTCACCCAACTGCATCCGGTGTGTGTGTGTTAATACAACAATAATTTTGATTTTTTTTCATGTCAAGAGAGAGCCCAGCTTTCTACCACAGATTAAACTGCATAGTTGCTGATGCTGAAACTGTTTGTGGTGAAACATATTCCCATATTTTTTTTATCGGGAATAGATACTATGAAGAGAAAAAGAGAGGATAAGGGTTGGACTAGGAAAGAGTCAGTAATAGAGGACCTCCCCAAGACTAGACAAAACAATGGACAAGACCCAGAGAAGGAGAGACTTTTTGAATGTGCAAAGAAAGACCCCACATTTCAAATGATGTGATGATGAAATACATGGTCTATTCTTTACAGTAAAGAGGAAGGGTGTTTGTCCAAGCTAAAAAACTGTAAAAATAGAGGTGGTCAAAAAATTTAGGCCTCAATTTTGATGGCTGATGCATAAATTAAGAAAAATGATTAAAGGAATCTTTTTGTAATCTCAAGATAAGGATAGTTAGTCTTATAAGTCCAGGTATACTAGTGAACAGCTTGAATCCCAGCATGTGGGAAGGAGAGAGGCAAAGGCAGGTGGATCTGAGTTTAAGGCCAGCTTGTTCTACATTGTAAATTCCAGGGCATCCAGTGATACATAGTGAGGCCTGTCTAAAAAAAAAAAAAATGAATGAACAAACAGAACAACAAAAATAACAAAAATTTATAGAACTGGGGCCTTCCCAATTGACTCCAGAAATAATTTTATTTGTCAGAGTTATATTTGTTTATACTTCTGATTAATTTTTCTTTTGTTTTATTGTATATTTTCTTTATTTACATCTTAAATGTTCTCTCCTTTCCCAATTCCTCTCTGGAAAACTTCTATCTCATCCCCCTCCCCCTGCTTCTATGAGGGTGCTCCCCCACCCATCTACATACTCCCGCCCTATCCCCCTGACCCTGGCATTCTCCTACACTGGGGCATGGAGCCTTCACAGGACCAAGGGCCTCTTCTCCCACTGATGTTGGACAAGAGGGCATCCTCTGCTGCATATATGGCTGGAACCATGAGTCGCTTCATGTGTACTTTTTGGTTGGTGGTTTAGTTTCTGGAAGCTGTGGGGGCAGTTCTGGTGAATTGATTTTGTTATTCTTCTATGGGGTAACACACCCCTTAGCTCCTTCAATCCTTTCTCTAACTCCTGCATTGGGGACCCTGTGCTCAGTCCAATGGGTGGCCATAAGTGTCTTCTTCTGTATTTGTCAGGCTCTGGCAGAACCTCTGAGGAGACAGCTATATCAGGTTCTTTGCAGCAAGCACTTCTTGGTATCTGCAATAGTGTCTGGGTTTGGTGACTGTATATGGAATGGATCCCCAGGTAGGTCAATCTCTGGCTGGCCTTTCCTTCAGTCTCTGCTTCACACTTTATCTCCGTATTTCCTCCCTTGAGTATTTTGTTCCCACTTCTAAAAAGGACTGAAGCATACACCCTTTGGTCTTCATTCTTCTTGAGCTTCATGTGATTTGTGAATTGTATTTTGGCTATTGGGAGCTTTTGAGCTAATATCCACTTATCAGTAAGTGCATACCATGTGTGTTCTTTTGTGATGGGGTTAACTCACTCAGAATGATATTTTCTAGTTCCATCTATTTGCCTAAGAATTTCATAAATTCATTGTTTTTAATAGTTGAGTAGTACTCCATTGTGTAAATATACCACATTTTCTGTATCCATTCCTCTATTAAAGGATATTTGGGTTCTTTCCAGCTTCTGACTATTATAAATAAGGCTGCTGTGAACACAGTGGAGCATATGTCTTTGTTATATGTTGGAGCATCTTTTGGGTATCTGCCCAGGAGTGGTATAGATGGGTCCTCAGGTAATGCTGTGTCCAATTTTCTGAGAAACTGCCAGACTATTTTCCACAGTGGTTGTACCACCTTGCAATCCCACCAACAATGGAGGAGTGTTCCTCTTTCTCCACATCCTTGCCAGCATCTGCTTTCACCTAAATTTTTGACCTTAGCCATTCTGACTGGTGTGAGGTAGAATCTCAGGGTTGTTTTGATTTGCATTTCCCTGATGACTAAGGATGTTGAACACTTCTTTAAGTGCCTTTTGGACATATACCTCAGTTGAGAATTCTTTGTTTAGCTCTGTACCCCAGTTTTAATAGGGTTAATTGATTGTCTGGAGTCTAACTTCACGATATATATATCAAATGTAGGATTGGTAAAGATCTTTTTCCAATCTGTTGGTTCCCATTTTGTTCTATTGACAGTATCCTTTGCTTTACAGAAGCTTTGCAATTTTATGAGGTCCCATTTGTCTATTGTTGATCTTAGAAGATAAGCCATTGGGTTCTCTTCAGGAAATGTTCCTCTGTGCCCATGTGTTTGAGGCTCTTCCTGACTTTGTCTTCTTTTAGTTTCAGTGTATCTGGTTTTATGTGGAGGTCCTTGATCCACTTGGACTTGAGCTTTGTACAAGGAGATAAGAATGGATAGATTTTCATTCCTCCACATGCTGACTGCCAGTTGAACCAGCACCATAAAGATCTAAGTGTGAGACTCCAAACTGCAGTCAAGGAGCACAGCCTTGGTAGCACTGGCCTCCCTGCTTGCTGTACCCACAGCACATCTACCTTCTTGGGATGCTTAATGTTGCCAGAACGAGTGACTCTGTATCAGTTAGAGACCTGGATGGATAACCACACTGTTGTCTTTCCTGTTGAGGAAGTGCATTGAACTTTTAGTTGGAAAATTCAGGATTGACAGTAAACATGTAGCCTCCTTGAAAATGCTTCACTGTCTTAGAACATCAAGGGGAAATGATAAAAGAAGGCTTTAAAAATTCTGATTGCAGACACACATGCATTTCTATCCACTTTTATGATTGTCACAAAATGAAAGGTATTTAAAACCCTAAGACGCCTTTTCAGGCATTTCCAGCATGCCTGAGCTTTGACAAAAATCTCATTTTTTACTGTTTATCACTTGATCCCTGGACATTTGTATTCTGTTTTGAAAGCCCACAAAAAGGTCATTTCATTCCCTGATAAAGTTTCATCCCAGGAACCTTCATTTCTATGTAGCAATGCAAGTAAAAAGTGACCTTGGAGAAATGCCTCTTGTGATGGGCGAAGTCCGTAGCTCTTAAGCACCACATTTTGACATTTGTTGCTGATCTCAGGCCTCAGCTTCTGAATTTGTTGGTGTGGAATCACTTATTGACTTCTACCTTTATAAAGTCAATTTGTTCTAAAACAGAAACTTCTAAATAACTCAGTAGATCAAAATGTTTTATAAATATGCTTACAACATAAAAACTTAGTACACGAAAGTGCAAAAATAAACTCAGCCACATTTCCACTTTCTAAAATGCAGCCATCTTGGAAGATTTTTTTTCATGCTTAATTTTAGTGTCAAAATTTACCAAGTTTGAGGTGAAATCTCTCAATACAGTTTTGTATAAAGCCTTTATACAAAATGACTTTTAAAAATTACCCCTGGATATTTACACTGAAAGGAACAATCAGAAATTCTCAGCTCGTAAGTATGCAAGTTGATGAGTTTTCATCCTCTGAGCCCTTGAGACCAGTAAATGTATCACAAAGCAGAACATTATCATGTGCCAACACAAGCCCTGCCCAGTGTTCTGCATTCTCCTAATGAGTAACCCTGGACACTGATGGGTCTGGTTTTGAACTTCATATCCATGGGATCAGGCAGTGGGTATTTTTCATGTCTATTTTTCTCCTACAACAGTTGCCATGTGAGCTTCACATGCAATGCTATATGCAGCAGTAGTTTATTCTCTCTCTCTCTCTCTCTCTCTCTCTCTCTCTCTCTCTCTCTCTCTCTCCCTACAAATGCTATGTTTTACAAATACTGGGTGAGAAGAGTGATGTTCATGGTTACTCCAGAGATAAAAAACTGATCTCTGGCATTATACAGTGAAGCAACATTTTTTCAATATTTCATAAGAATCTAAACACTAAGGATTAATTGAGATACATGTTGAAGTTAATATCTTGACCTATCTCTCCAGCATCTATTGAACAATTAATAGCAACAAATGCCAACTAATTTCTCAAAGCAGGAGTTATACAAAACTTATTTTCAGGCCGTAACACATGACTTATTGACTCACATAGCCAGAGCATCAGAGTAATATTTTTAATGGAGGGGAAGGATAAAACCTACAGTGGACACTCCCATGCTGGACTCCAGTGATGTGTGTGTGTGTGTGTGTGTGTGCAGGACTCCCATGAGTCCCTCAGAATGTAGTGTTTCAAGTTCAAAAGAGTTTACTTTCTTAGAAGATATGCAAAAATCTAAATGGGCACAGAAAATAAACAAACTCACGGGAAGTTTCCTTTTCTGGTTATGTCTAGGATACATTTATAACACAAAGGGATTTGTTAATCCATGAACAAGTTATTTGCTGACAAAGAGCTGCACATGTTGATGGGTCACAATGCAGTGAGTGCTTCAGGAGATTATGCACTTTACCCGACACCACCTCAAACATTTATCATTCTGAAAACTGAGAACACTCGAATCCTGTTTCTTCGATGTTCTGAATAAGATGGTACATTATGATCAGCTATAATTGCCCTACCACTCAACAAATTCCTGCCTAACTAACTTTGTGGTCAGTGACCAATACCCCCTTTCCCTGTTCACTTGCTCTTTTGCCCCAGCCTCTAGAGTCCACAATGTTACAGTCTATGTTTCTGAGTTGTACAGTTTTGTGTATGTGTGAGATCATATGACATTTGCCACTCTGTGCTTACATCATTTAATGTAAATTATGTATCTTGTGTGTCTACTCAGCTTTTCAATAAAATGATTCTCTGTGGTTTTCCAAATACTACTTATTGTAACCACTCTCCTTTAAAATCAATAAATGAAATGCATTGCTTTACCAAAAGAAAAGACAGACCTGTGTGATCATCTTAGTAAAATTCTCAGAGAAAAAATTTCCAGACAAGCAACATCTACTCACAACAAAATTATCAATGCATTAGGTCTAAAGAGAAAGTGACTTAGCCTGATAAAATCCAGACTTGAGGAGACAGAAGCTTGTGTCACACTGACCTTCCTGCTGAGATAGAGAAGCACATTAAGACACACATGCTCACTTACCAGTTCTTTTCAGAACAGACTGGAAGACCAAGGCAGAGCAGTCAGAAAAGGGGTCGAGTTGGTCCTTCAGATCAGTGATCTTTGGCAGCATCCTTGTCAGAAAGGCTTCTGGAGCCAGTGATTACTGGGTAGCCCTTGTCCGTAGTCGGAAAGGCTTCTGGAGCCTTGCCCCTACTTTTGCAGAATCAGCATTTTTTAAGCCTAGGGAGGTATACTTTGCATTTTTATTTAAGTAATTCTGATATCAACTGAAGCTTGAAAAGCCTTTCTGAGCAGGAGGCAGTACCAACCAAGGCTTAGAAATTAATCCCATCTATGTTCAAATTCTTCTGCTGGTTACAGAGCTATATAAACCTTTGCAGCTTACTCAACTGCTCTGACAGTCTTCTTTGTTGTGTATAAAATGTGTTTGCAATATCCATCTCCTAGGGTTTCGGTGAATTTTCAACAAGGGTAATGCCCATGAATTGCCCATCAAAATACTCAGTATCAAATTCTTTTTTTTTCCTCATTGAATAAAAAAGTTTTTTATAAAATTCTTGAAGTCTTAACTTGGACTCCGCATGGATGAGACAGATTCAACTAACTTGATCAGGAAGTCTTTTTTTTTTTTTGAAAGTTCCAGGAAAATCTGGGCGTCTTTCAGCCTTTGCTCACTTCCTGACATGTGAATGTCGACAGCATGGGAACAGAAGAACCTAGGGCAACTTTCTTCTGCTGTATGTGGAGATGGATATTTTGTGGGCATGTCAAAAAGAGAAGAGCAAATTTGAGGTTCCAAAATAAAGACAAATGAGAGAAAATAGGTCTTCAAGAGAGCAGGAGAGACGGCATAGAGAAACTTTTTTTTTTTATGTCTTCGTTACTTTCTTTTCCTTTTAAAAAAATTGGGTATTTTATTTATTTACATTTCAAATGTTATCCCCTTTCCCAGTTTCCCCTCTGCAAGCCCCCTATCCCATCCCCCCTTTACCCTGTTTCTGTGAAGATGCTCCCTCACCCACTTACCCACTCCCTCCTCACCACCCTAGCATTCCTCTACACTGGGGCACCAAGCCTTCACAAGACCAAGGGTCTCCCCTTACATTGATGCCACATAAGGCCCCTTCAGCTCTTTCAGTCCTTCCCCTAACTCCTCCATTGGAGTTCCTGTGCTCAGTCTGATGGTTGGTTGTGAGCATCCACATCTCTATTGGTTAGGATCTGGCAGATCCTCTCAGGAGACAGCTGTATCAGGCTCCTGTCAGGCAAGCACATCTTGGCATCAGCAATAGTGTCTGGGTTTGGTGTCTGCATGTGGGATGGATCTTCAGTTAGGGCAGTCTCTAGATGGCTTTTCCTTCAGTCTCTGTTCCACACTTTGTCCCTGTATTTCCTTTACACAGGAGAAATTCTGGGTTGAAATTTGGAGAGGGATGGGTGGCCCCATCCTTGGGGCCATGCCAAAACTCTGGATATGGTCTCCACAGGTTCTGCCTCCCCTCTCTGGGGTATTTCAGCTAATATTGTCCCAGTGTGGTCCTGAGAGGCTCTTGCTTTCCTGGCATCTGGGACTTTCTGGTTGTTACCCTCAGTTTGCCATCCCCTATTGTCACACACCTCTGTTCAATTTCCTGACCCTCTGTACATCTCCCTCATCTCCTCCCATACTTGATTCTTCCCCTCTTTTCTCCTGTCCCTCTTCTTTTTCTCCCAACTCCTTCCTACCCTCTATTTCCCTTGATTATTTTGTTCCCACTTCTAAATAGGACTGAAGCATCCACTTTTTGGTCTTCCTTTCTCTTGAACTTCATGTGGCCCATGAGTTGTATCATGGATATTCCATGCTCTTTGCCTAATATCCGCTTATCAGTGAGTACATATCATCTGTGGTTTTTTGTGACTGAGTTACCTCACTCAGGATGATATTTTCTAGATCCATCCACTTGCCTGCGAATTTCATGAAATCATTGTTTTTAATAGCTGAGTAGTATTTCATTGTGTAATACTATGTACCACATTTTCTGTATCCATTCCACTGTTGAGGGACATTTGGGTTGTTTCCAGCTTCTGGTTATAAATATGGCTGCTATGAACATAGCATGTGTTCTTCTCACACGTTGGAGCATCTTCTGAGTATATGCCCAAGAGTGGTATAGTTGGGTCTTCAGGTAGTACTATGTCCAATTTTCTGAGGAACCACCAGACTGATTTCCAAAGTGGTTGTACCAGCTTGCAATTCCAGCAGCAATGAGAAGTGTTTCTTTTTCTCCACATTCTTGCCAGCATCTGCTTTCATCTGAGTTTTTGATCTTAGCCATTCTGACTGGTGTGAGGAGGAAGCTCAGGGTCATTTTGATTTGCATTTTCCTAATGATTATGGATGTTGAACATTTCTTTAGGTGCTTCTTGGCCATTTAGGTTTTCTCAGTTGAAAATTCTTTGTTTAGATCTGTTGCCCATTTTAACATAGAGAAACAATTTAAATCCAGCCTTTTCTGAGGCCACACAGTCCTCAGCAATCCTGAGCTAGCATGACTGTTTCTTCTCATCACAATCTTTCATATTCCACTTCTGAAAGGAAACATGTTAATTGTAACAAAAATAAACCTTGACTAAGGCAAAGTTATGCTTTAGCACTGACCCAAAACAAGGCTAATGTTTGTAGCAGACCTGGCTGCTGGCACGCTTCTGCCCCATGCAATATTCAAGATGTTCTCATCTTTTATCAGAATCTTTAAAAGAGAGAAGCCCTGACCATCTGTACCAGTGAGCACACACACAGTAGGGAGAATGCAATATTTACATGCTCAGTCGAACCCCATGAAAATATAAATCTAGCATAAGCTTGTCTCTGATTCATGGACAAATAATCTGTCAACTTCTAGAATAATGAAGAATATGCACTCCCTGAGTTTAATAATATCAAAGTGGCAAATAAATTTGATAGTTGAAGTCTTTTGAGTAGCTTGTTTTGCTAGTACCATAAGAATAATCTCCTTAAAAACACAGATGTGTAGCGAGGTAGAAAGCGCTAAGACATCATGAGTCTATCCTATGTTTGCCCTCCCTATCCTGTTTAATATCTGACCAAATGGAATACTGGGACTTATATAGAATTTCATTTCAATTAATCTGTGGGAAAAAATTGATGATACAATTTCTCTCATTGCTATCACAAAGTATCTGGCAAGAAGCAAGTTAAGAAGGATGGGTTAATTTTGTCTTACAGTTCATGAGAATACTAAAATTCATCATGGCTGGAAAGGCACGGTGCAGGAGCAGGCTGCTGCTGGCATGCTGCATTGGCTTTCAGGAAGCAGAGAGAAAAAAATGGGGCTGGGCTCCCAAACCTCAAGACCTGCTTCAATGCTCCACTCCCTCCAGCAAGGTTCCACCTCCTAGGTCCCACAAACTTCTCCATTTGTCTCTCATTAAGGAAAAATAAGTAAAACATTGGAGTACGTTTACCACGAGCAAGCATGGATTTGAATTCTCTTCTTCTCTCTCCTTGGCTCTTTCCTCTTCTTCTGTCTGTCTGTATGGGTCTGAATTTATCCCTGCCTGAACGTTATCTGTTTGTTCCCATGTCCTTGTGTCCCTTGCTTTGTATATGTTAAACAATGCTGAAAGCATAGCATAGGGGAAGGAACGAAGAGCACGTTAGAGAATCTAACTGTTTTACAGGGGATTAAGTTACTGGCTCCAACTGACTCCAACTGATTGAGCTAGAGAACAGTACTATAAACATCACTATTAACAACCTATATCCATGCTGTATCCAATGTTTAGGATGGACATTTGCTTTATACAGTTGCTTTCAACTAATTTGTTGCTTTCAACAAAAGGACATCACAAAACACACACACACACACACACACACACAGAGGCACACACACAAACACACACACATATTTACACATACATTGCTCTCTGGGTCAGGGTCATGGAAGAATACATATCTTAAGATTACAGCTATGCATTATTTTAGGTGGTAAACACTGTTTACATGGGAAAGCCAAGGCTATGAAAGATTGGTTGTTACATTGTTCTCTGAAGGGCAGGTTAAACAAACTGGAAGAGTATACAGTAGGATATTAGTCTTTTAAGTCACATCAAGGTGTACTACCAACTTTTGCTATGAGGTTCAACAAAGGTTACTATCTCTTAGAATAAAAGATATTTTCATAATAATTTATTACCACACTTTTTCAAATAGCATCACCATTTGCATTGAAGTGTTCAAACACATCAGATTATATGGGACTTTTACATTCAAATCAGAACACATACATCTCATGATTCGGGGGTGAATGGAAGGCACTCTACCTCCACCTAACCACTCAGGAGGTCCTTAAAAAAAAACACCAAGGCTTTGTCATTGTAATTTAGAATAATTCTAGATAATTTAAAGAAACTCTTCATTGACTGGAATCCCATGTTACAGGCTTGGGAATAGTCTCCACTAAAAAGTTTAAATGTTAAAATATTAAATTATGTATATATACATATATATATGTATACATATGTGTGTATGCATATATATATATATGTATATATATGAATGAATTATTTATATATATATGTCTGCAAAATATGAAAAAATATGTCTGCAAAATCTCCCAAAGGCTCTCTTTGTTCTAAATTTATATTTATTTGCTGCTTATGTTCTCATTTAAATGGAAGTCAATCAATCTAAGCACCTCAACCAATCACCAGTAGCGATAGCTGAATGCCAATACATCTAACTTTCTGCTCTTGAAAAAGTAACAACACTAGAGGCCACGTGTCCAGTCACTGTCCTTGTGACTCACGGTTTAGAAAACAGTCATAAGCAGAGAGGCCATCTAACAATGCTCCTAAATTCCAAATAAACATAGCTTAAGAAGTCACAAGAGTGGCTTACTGTCTTAATGACTGCTACCATTGTTTCAGAGTGAAAAGAATAAATAATTGGCAAGATGATTCTTTGGTGTTTATTCTGTGTATTTCTACTTGTCCTTGCATACCTATGAAGCAGAGTCTAGTTTTGCAACATTCATTCATGTTTCCATTTGTCTTTCACTAGAATTCAACAATTCTGATCAACAACCACATCATATGCATTACAGTAACACAACATTATCTAAGCTAGGAGAGATAGAAAGCCAAGCTCTGCCTTTCTATTCATGAACTACTGTGTTTCTCCCAGGTCATAGTTTTTCTTTAGGGTTATCTTGGTTTTGTCAAAGACATGATTAAAACCTCCTTTTAATTTTTTAAATTAAACTTTCTAAGTAGTTGGAGTGGACATTCATGGCCATCATGTCTGAGTCATTATCTCGAGTTAATTCAAGCTTTGCAACCTTGAGTTTTCTTGTTTTCTAGGCTGTTATGTCTATGGCTCATGAGAACATTTTGAAATGGATACTGGATCCTGGATCATCCTCTACCAGGCTGACACTGAAGGACAAAAAGTTGACTTCAAGAATTTCCTACTTCTGAAGATTTTAAGTTAACTTCAAAGTTAAATAATATTTCTTCTTGGGAAAGTATCTGCCTTGTTTTAAGCATGCAGTAACAATGTTTCACATATTTTTCTATTTTCTGTTTTTTAGGGTCCTTTGGGAACTAGAACTCCAACTTTACCATAATCATAGAGGGATGACAGTCATGGAACCTTTATTCCTGACCTCTGCTTGTAAATGATTAGGTCAAGATTTGACTTGCTGTCAATCAGACCTTCACATAGGATCTGGATCTTGAGCAGTCATCATGATGTAGCTGAGGCTGAAAGACATCCCAGTGGAAACCTTGAGTTCCTGCCACCAACCTCACAGAGAATATGTGTCTTTCCCAGAATCTACAGCTTCAGTTCTTCTCAGTTTCATGGGAATTGCAGTATTTTCCTTATTTTTCTGATTATTTGCCTACCTGCTGCTTAAGTTGCCTTGATGTCAGCTATTCATGGCAATTGTATGATAGCTCACATAAACAACATAAAGGGGGTTTATGCATTTGGGTTTATGGCTTTAGAGGTTTGGCTTCATGACTGCCTTACTCTGTGGACTTGTGGCTAGGAATAAACACGATGGTGGCTAGAACATGCAGAGGAGCTCATCTCATGGTGGCCATGACACAGACAGAGAAGTAACAGGAGGGAGCCAGTGTAAGACACAGCCCCAGGTGACCTGCCTCCCTTAACTTGGCCTCACCTTCTAAGTCTCTACCACTTCCCAAATGGTTCACTCAATTTAATTGTTCCATAAATAAAGTCATTGATAAGGCCCAGGCAATAATGACATAATCATCTTCAGAATCACCATCCTGGGCAAATCCAGAGAAGGGCTTTTCGAACTTATTAGGTATATCTTTGTTCAAACAAGTTGACTTTTGGCATTAACCATCACAGCTTCTATAGAGATAGCTGTTACACATATATACATACACACACATACACACACACATACATATACACATACACACAACAGACACGTGCACAGACACACACACACACACACACCTCTAAACTACCAAGCATGGATAGGAACACATAAAATGTGCCTTTCCTCTTCTGTCTGGGCCACAGTGGTGTCATCTATGTAATAGACATGGTTTATAAGATCAAACAGCCTCTTTACATGAATAAAGAGAAAAATGTGAGGGAAATTACTTACAAAAGTTTGAAAAGGTATTATTTTAAGTTTTGTGCTAAACCCAGGAGAATACAAAGGTAAAGAAAATTCAGGGTTGATTCTACTCTGTTCCGAGCATCTAACTTTTTAGGCAATTAGCATAATGTAACCAGCATCTGTACACCATCTATACTGAAATAAGGAACTTAGACAGAAATAGGAGGGAACTGTAAGGGCACAGCCTATGAGTGTGGATTCTTGCTATAGTTGTTCTATCAACAATCCTGGCCTCCCCATGCACGGACAAGCACACTCTTGCTGGCTGACTGCTTCTGCAGTCAGCCACCCACGTACCCCAGAGCAGCTTGGAGCACACATCTCAAAACACAGAACTTCAACAGATCAGTGTTTGTCAGAGGCAGGACTGCTGTGGGAACTTTGGCATATTTTTATTCTTGGCACTGATACTTATCAAGTTTTGAAGACTTTGAAACTCTTACACACAGCTATATGCTTGGCCTGATTTCAGAAAAAAGAGGCAGTAAGACATGCCCCCTCATTGCCTGCCTCTTACTTTTTTGCAGACTGTCAGTGGAAACCATCATGGGTCTGGCTGGCAGTGGTACAGTGGATGGAGCCCCCACTGGAAACAGACTGTTCAACACAGCTTTGCTTCATATCACGCTTCCTCAAGAGTTTTCAGTTAAAGGAGAGCATGTGAGCTTCTGCCTTCCTTTTTGAGTTAACAGGAAGAGTTAAACTTTACCAGACAACATGTTTTGCATCTCTTCTCTTCTCTTAACTCCCAGGAGCCCTGTGTTGTAAGCATAGCAGCTCTGTTTTCTGCTGGAGATGCGGAGGCTTTAATGTTCAGAGGAGCAGAACAGAGTCTCTATTTCTTTCCAGCCTCTGGGCTCATGTCAAACAATATGTGCATGTGTGCATGCATGAGTACATGTGTGTGTGTGTGCATGCATGCGTGCACATGTGTGTGCTTTATGTGTGTTTACAATGATTTATTGTTTTTAATTTTGTGCATGTATGTGGGTATGTGTACATGGATGACAGTGTCTCTGTCTGTGAAAGCCAGAGGTATTGGATCCCTGGGGCCTGGCTTTACAGGCACTTGTGAGGCACCCAGTGTGGATTCTGGAAATAAATGCAGAGACCTACAGCCAGGCATTATGCAAAGAATAAGAGACTTTGGAACAACCAGTCCTAAATGAGATGTTTCCATCAAATCTTTCTCCTCAGATCTCAGGGAACCCTGAGGAAGAGGAGGCAAAAGAGCAAGAGGGGATTGAGAATATTAAAAATACAAGGCCCTCTAAATCAACATGAGCAAAGCTCAGTCATATGAAGTCACAGAGATTTGGTTAGCATGCTCAGGGCCTGCATGCCTCTGCACCAGGTCCTCCGCATGTATGTTATGGCTTCCAGTTTACTGTTTTGATGTGATTCCCGAGTATGTGAGTGAGTGGGTCTTGATTCTTGTGCCAGTTTACTGTTTTGATGTGATTCCTGAGTGTGTGAGTGAGTGGGTCTCTGATTCTTGTGCCAGTTTACTGTTTTGATGTGATTCCTGAGTGTGTGAGTGAGTGGGTCTCTGATTCTTGTGCCTACTCTTTGGCTCTTTTCCTTCTGTTAGGTTGTCTTGTCCAACTTTTACATGATAGGTTTTGTTTTATCTTATTATCTTTTATTTTGTTATATTTTTTAAAAAATTAATGGATGAATGAAAACCTATCTAATACGGTAAAGATTAACAACTGAGCTGTCATGTATACCTTCTAGGAGAGGGAAAATCAGTTTTCTCCAATGGAATGACACTAGGTGTATCAACCACTCCAGGGAAGATCTCACTTTGAGGGGTAGTTCACAAATAATGGACAGTTAAAAAACAGATTTAATTTTTAATTACATGAATGTATGTGGGTATGTGTATCTGAGTGCCAATGTCCCTTCTTATGGATGACAGAAGTAATGGATCCTTGATATGTGGTATGGCAGCATTTATGAGGTACCAAGAGTGGGGTCTGGGAATAGAACTTGGTCCTCTGCAAAAGCAGTATGTGTTCTTAACCAATGAGCTTTCCAGCTCCTTAACCTCTCTCTCTCTCTCTCTCTCTCTCTCTCTCTCTCTCTCTCTCTCTCTCACACTCCCTCTCTCTCTCTCTCTCTCTCTCTCTCTCTCTCTCTCTCTCACACACACACACACACACACATACACACATGAAAGATTTATATCTAACTAAATAACTAAATAACTAGAGATGAAGAGCTTAAGTGAGCTCTTGTTCTCTGCTTTATCCCAGAGTAACAACTGCAGACGTAAGCCCACCCCTTAATAGCAGAGATCTGTGTGTGGCTAGCTAGAGAGGAGACACAGCCTCTTTACTGTCCCACCATCAGACACTCAGCTCTTGGCTATCATATTAACATTTGGGATTTTAAATGGTTCCACCTTAACTCCCAGGAAAGTATGAAACTTAATTTTTCTCTCTTTTTTTTTAATGAAGGGCACAAATTCTATTCAAGATTATGCAGTTAAAAAACTAAATAAAACAGAAATAACATTCTTCTGAAATCCTATTGCATCTCTCAGTGTTGAATATGCAGATTTTAAGTAGCTCATTTTTTGCTAGTCAACTAATAGAAAAGATCTAATCAGAACTGCAGGCTACAATAAAATGAGTAGACAAATGCCACTGAAAAAGTCCCTGGAAGGTTTCGGCTCTGCTAGGCATTGAGTTCTCTTGACACCATGTAATTTCCATCTATTATAATTATTATCACTTACTAACAACCAAACCTTCATCAGAGACTGTGTAAAATACCACAGAAATCCCAGAGATCTTAAAAGGATGACAAGAGACAGACCAGATGATTTTATTACCTTGAGAAAACTGAGGATGAAAATTTGCCTAAATAAATATAACTATCAGGAATGAAATCCAACTGGATGTGAACCTAAAGCTGACATTGGTAACCACTGACCTCATTGTCTTTTGTCCTCTGGGAAGAGACTACTTTGCTGGATTCATAAATCATCCCACCCATGGGCTCGATGGCAAGCGCTTTACAAGTATTTATATAAAATCCACCTCCCTTACTCCTACTTATCAGGCAACAGAGAAAGTGTATAAAAATATCGAGCTACATTTGTCAAACATGATCTGTTTTTATGAATGCTGTAGACATGCAGTAGATTTCCACTGATAGCAGCCGAGGAAATGATCAATTCTCCTGCAAGCTCACCTTGTACGTAGGCTCATTCATTTGCCCTTGTGGATGATTTAATAGACGTTCTGGGAGCTGAAGTGTCCATGATATAAAAGACCAATAGTGAGAGAGAAGAGAGAAGCTAAGGAGCCCAGACCTTTGGAAAATAATATCATACCTTTGTGACTATATAAGCTGCATGGTCTGAATAGTTGGAAGTGGATGTTGTGCTAGATTCAACTCAGAGTTCTTGAATAAACAATAGTTAGTTCCTTCTCATAGGTCAGAGCACATTCAAGGATCTTTCTTCCATTCTTTGGGTATATAAAATGTCTTCAGTCTCTCTTCCCTGTGTGCCAGTGCAGCTGCATAGCCCACACAACTGCACCTCAGTGTCAGAGCCTTCAGGCTGTGTCTCTTGTCTGCCCACTGAATTATCATCCTGCCTTTGAGTGCAGCAGAGAGCCTCCTCCACACCAGCTTTTATGCAGAGCTAGGGGTGAGAAGTTGGGTCTTGTTGCCTGTGTGGCAGGTCATTTCACTGATTTGTCTTCACCGCCCCAGACAGAACTTTAAAAACCCATTTCATCCAAATAATCTGCCTCTTTTACCCCTGAGATTCCAAAGAATAAGGCTTTTATTCTGACTGTACTTTCTGTAAGACTGTCTCTTCCCTTTAGGGGATCATGTTCCTTCTTTGAAGTGGCAACAGAATACACATAACCATCTTTGGTATTTGAGGACCCTGGTCTTGCAGGTTCATTTCATTGGTGGCACTATCACAGCACTAGACCATGAAACAGATGCCATAGTGGGTCTTAAATTATAGATCATGTGAGATGATGGCACTTCCCTTGTTTCTAGTGATTTCTTTCACAATAAAGCTGCCTGGTAGTCCAGAATGGAAAGGTGGAATCTTTGTTCTCTCTTTGGACTCAAACTCCAACCTGGCAGTTCTAGTTCTCACTGGAAAATTTGTAGGTTCAACCACATGATCTCTTTCTTCTGCGGAAATGTTCTAGGCTTTCTCCTGAAACTTCTTCCCCATTCAGCCTGACATTCACAGTCTTCATCTCTAGCTTTTAGGGATTACAAGTCGTGCCATGTGACCTCTTGAGATTTTTCAGTACCATTTTACCTACCTTCCCACTGTGGTTGAAATCAGGAATGGTTTCAAATGCATACCGCCACCTTGACCCAGTTCTAGCTGAGATGTAGCCTCTGTTTTAGGAAAGAGGCACTGTTTCTCCTTGAATTAAACCTAGGTATTTTAAAAAAATAAAGGGTTCATGGTTTCCACGTCTTTAGATTAGCTATGTATTTTATCTGAGATTGACGCCACCTAGGATGGGAAATGAGTCAAGTGAGAAAGGAACTACTGGAACCACACTGGAGATGCTACATTGAGTCAGGTAGCTACTTCTTTCACATTTAACTTGCTAGAGTCCCTACTGATTCAAAGGACAATTTACAGACACGTAAATGCAATAAACTAATATAAGAATTGATACAGCATAGAACCTGTAAAGATTCATTTAGTCAGGTTTATTCCAAGCACAGAAAATGCCCTGCCCAGGCTCTGGTGGGGTGAGCCTAGCTTGCATCATGGACATGAAAGTCAACAGCGCATGCTCTGTTTTCTAACAACAAAGCCCTGTCTAATAACTGGCCCTGTGGGATCTCATTATAGTGAATTCGAATGGGAAAGCTCAACAGGTGACGTTCGATGGTGAAAACTGAAGATTAAACTATTAAACAGACCATTTTAAAGGATGGGGGGACTAGGGTAGATTTAGTCCCCTTACATAGAATAAGCATGCCAGAGGGGTGGTGACTTCATTAGAAAGCAGAACCCAGTCTGAGCAGAGAATATAGTTAGAAAAGAGAAAAAAATAAAAATAGGTAAGTCATGTGAGTGAAAATAAAATTGATAAAATTAATAGAAGACCATATACATGGTATAGAAGAGAGACAGAAAGAAGGGGTGAAAGGAGAGAGAGACAGAGACAGAGACAGAGACACAGGGACACAGAAAGACAAAGAGACACAGAAAGTTTGAGAAGATCCTCAGTGTCTCTGACATTCCATGTCTCCCAAATCTCACCGCTTCCTTGCAGCCTTGTTTTGGATTCTTGTACTGGCTAAGGACACTGGCTTCCATATCTGTGATCCTTTATCACAATCTCAGTGCATGTACATACCAGCTTTTTAATCTTGAGCTAGTCATTAATTCGCCATTTTGTTCATTTGTGAGAAGAGAATTATGGTACTATTGCATAGAACAAATGAAGATAAAGTAATCCATGTAAGAATCATAATTGTCTCCTGGTGAGCCCCCCTAAATGTTAGCTGTTTTCGAATACACTGTTTCTTTTTATTCTTTGTTCAAATACACATGGAGCTTCTAGTATCAATAGGCTGTCCTGGAACACTGGGAATAAAATGTTAAGTGCAGAAAAAATGCTATGCCAAAGAAGGTCAAATAGAATATCTATTTCAGTAAGATTACACGGTTTTCTTTCTCCCTTATGTATTATACCCACACCATCCTAGTAACTCATTTGGTTGAAATTGTCTCAATAAAGAACATGTTTCTTATATCAAAATGCATAGCCCAAACCAGAGGCCTGGTAGAGAAGAAAAACTTAAGAAAGGAAAAACTTAAGAAGCCAGAGTCATGTCTCTAGATCTGACTTGTCCACTTACTTTTTGTAGCTCAGCTTGCTAGACTGAGAAATGAATGAAGCACATGGGAAATAGTGTAAGTGATGAGCCCCTTTGTGAGTTTCAGTTAAGGAAAACACCAGCTGCATTCATATAGTTGCTTACCCATCTCTCCTCTGTTGGCCATACCTTCCTTGTTGTGAGGTAGAAAATGAAAATAATGATAGATATAATAAATATGTATTCAATGGACTATCATGGAAACTAATTGAAAATGTTTCTTAAGAAGAAAGATATTTAAGAGAGCCAAATAGCTCCTTCAAGCAATTTTAAAAAATGTGCTAAGATATTACATTTCAGTCATGGTATTGATTTACTACTGGGATTCATACAAATTCCCTGATCAATTTCTCATCTAAGCAACAGATAAAATGACACAACTAGTTATATGGACACACATATGTGATCATATGAGTCACAAATTTCAATTTACTATTTGTGTATGCATTAATTCACTCAACCATTTTACATATCTTTAATTAATATTATATATTTAACTTTATGCCCACATTTCTAGTTATAAAGCACAAATCACTCAGCAAAACTTGATGTCTGCCTTTCTTGGAGTTTATATAGCAATGCATTAAAACAATTCATTTGAAAACCAGATGTGGTGTCTGGTGATAGGGTAGTGCATGGATTGTATGCAATTGCAGGAAAATGATGCTGTCCTTTAAATCTTGAATAGATCCTAAAAGCCCACCTGTCAGAGGTTTGGTCCTCAGCTGGTCATTATAGATATGCTAGAAATTCTAAGAAGTGGAAGCTAGTGGATTAGGATACTGTGGGCATCCTATAGCAGGGGATAGTAAAACCTTTGCCCCACCCTGTCCTCTCTATTCTTCTTCTTCATGCTCCACTATGTGCTGTAGTCACTTGTCACAGGCTCAAAGCAACAACACTCAGCTGGCCATGGAATGAAATCTCTAGAACTAAGCAAAAATTAAACCTTCTCTCTAAAAAACAATGGTGTCCGTTTTAACACAAAGCTGACTAATACAAAGTTTTCACCCTGCCCATATTTCTATGAGGATCCACAAAACATAAATGTTTCAATTTTCTTGGCCATTATCAGAGCCTAGTATTCTCCTTGTACTCAGCTGTCTGTCCAGAGAGTCAGAATTGACATGCGACACCTCAGATGACACTGGCTGTCAGAAACAATTGTATCTTTAAGTAAAACATGAAGAAAATTCTCACTGGCTCCCAAGTAAGTGTGTCAAGTGTAATTGTTATGCAAGAGGGGAATTTTCAAAAGAGCAGTTAAAATAGAGCTCAGAACATTCTAGAAATCAACATAATTATCGATCAAGTAGCTGGCACACCTCCCTTTTGGAAGACCATTTGTTCTACCCAGTAAGGCAAAGCACTTTGTTTGTACATCAGTGCACAGATTAGTCTAAAGAAATTATCTATTCTAGTTCTGTTCATTTTTTTTTGCTAGTCCACAACACATCTACCCCCTTTTAAAAAACATTCTTTCAATGATAGAAAGCCAATCCTCCCCTACTCTGATATAGCTTGATGTTTAAGGAAGCAAGGAACAAGCTTGACTCCTAAAATATAACATCCCACTTACTTCATATTAGTGACTGGCCTAGAAATAGGGCCAAGCCAGGATTCTCAATTAAGACTAACCCAAGTCCATAGCCTTGGGAATACAAGAAATACAGCTTTCTGCTTCTGAGCTTGAAACTAAGGATGAGACTCTGCTAGTCATGTTGGCAAACAATTAGAAAAGTCCATTGAGGAAAGTAACCAGCAATAGGCATGGCTTAGTGAAGATGTGGAGAGAGATGAGTCAGATCCATGTGGGGATCTGGTAGAAATGAGTGTGCCTGGAGGGGAGCCAATCATTGTGAAAAATAATCTTCAATTGAAATTTGGTGTATCGCATTGTCTTAAGGTTTCTATTTCTATAAGGAGATACCATGACCCTGCAACTCTTATAAAGGACGACATTTAATTGGGACTGGGTTATAGGTTCAGAAGTTTAGTCCATTATCATCATGGCAGGAAGCCTGGCAATATGCAGAGAGAGATACATGGTGCAGGAGAGGGAGCTTTGAGTTCTACATCTGGATGAGCAGCAGCCAGAAGAGAAAGGGCTTGGATTGAGATTTTAAACCTTCAAAGCCCACATCCAGTGACACACTTTCTCCAACAAGGCCACACCTACTATAACAAGGTGACATGTCCTAATCATTCAAAATATAATACCAGTATCTATGAGTCTATAGGGACCATTTACATTCATACAACCACATGCATTTAAGAAAATAACAGATACAGATGACTTACCTTTAGCCAGTTCTCTGATGAAGACTTTCATGTGTTTTCTTTTCCATCCTCCTAAGCTGATACCTGTTCATAGGATGGCTGCAGTTACACCTGGCTGGCTGGTTCCAAAGCTCATATAGAACCACTCCACTGGACTTGTTATCATATCATAACTTAATTAGTTATCTTCTTGTTTGTTTGTTTTTGCTTTTATTTATTTATTTTTTGAAACAGAGTTTCTCTGTGTAGCCTGGCTATTCTGGAGCTTGCTCTAGAGACCAGGTTAGCTTTGAACTCATAGAGATCTACCTGTCTCTGCCTACCAAGCGCTGGAACTAAAGGTGTGTGCCACCATGACACACACACACACACACACACACACACACACACACACACACACACAAGAAAAGAAAAGACTCATTACAGAATAGCTTTCTAAATGGACAAAACCACTTTTCCATCTTCTGGCCAAATATTTATTATAAAGCTGTATCAGCAAATGGCCATTCACTTCTAGTTTCATGTAGATTCGTGTTTGAAGAAACACGTGCTGCTGAAGCTCAGGAGCTTATGAACTGACTCTGCTTGGTCCTGGCCGATGCCTCTATCCTTATGCTACAGTCAATTAAATCATAAGATCTTGCATAAGGTGATGCAGCATGCCACACTGTTCAAACACATGGGCTTTGGAGCTAGACACCACATCTCAAACACCATCTCAGAACACAAATAGAGTTTGGACAACTTACTCAATCTTGCTAAGCTCCACTGATCTCATAAGTAAAGTGGATACGACAAAAGGACTCATGATACGAGCTGTTGGGAAGATTCAATGAATGAAATGTATAGAGATTAGGAGCAAAGAAAGGTTCCATAGGCTGCAGCCATTTTAACACATACACATTATGCTTAAAGCTTTTGAATAATCCAGTTGATTACAACAACACAGTGCATTGCTCTTGATTCATGAGGAATGATAGGAGGTTTCTTAGAAATGACTTCTGAGTCTAATGACTGTTGATCTGCCTGGAAGCATACCTGCATGCGGAGTTCACTCTTCTTTATATTGGAATGGGTTATTAGCAAGATTGGCTCCTCTGTAGTTGGAGAAATTCAAGTGTTATTCCAATGATGAACCTCTTACTGAACAAATAATAATGTCTTAAATGGTAGTGATGTACATATGAATATATATATGTACATATGTAAGTATATCACACACACACACACACACACACACACACACAAAACCCGAGTAAAGTACACTAATACTCAGGCAGCATAGCATAGGAAAGAATACTAGTCCAAGGTTGAAAAATGATCTCTTCATCTTTGTCCCTGAATCTTGACAACATGACAAATGCATTAATCTATAACCTTAGGTGACCAAATGTAGGAACTCCATGAATATGTAGCTTAGATATCATGACCCTTCCCAGCCTGTGTTCTCTTTCTATACCCCATGTCCCATGTCAGCTCCTATTGCAGGACATTTGATCACATTGTGAACCCCAAGATTTTTTTTTTTTTTTTTTCACTGAAAAAGCATGTTTCTAGTTGTGGTGTGGCTCAGACCTTAGTACATACCTTTAATCCTAAACAATATAGGTAAAGTTAGTTTGTAGAAGAAAGTACCTATTTTTGAAAGTGATGTCTAATTGAGTGGCAGACAATCAGAGTGATTGTGGAGAATCAGAGAAACATTTGGCAGAATAGGATATCCTCAACTCTCACGGAAACAGAGAGGAAAGAAAGGGAGCTGCACATAGAGAGGGAGGGTAGTTTTATCAGGACAGTTGTACAAAGAGATTTGCAGAGAGAGAGAACACAAAGTTAGTATGAAGCCAAGCAGAGAAACTCAGGGGAAGCAGAGAGAGAGAGAGAGAGAGAGAGAGAGAGAGAGAGAGAGAGAGAGAGAGAGAGAGAGACAGAGACAGAGACAGAGACAGACACAGAGACACAGAGACACAGAGAGAGAGACAGAGAGAGAGACAGAGAGAGAGACAGAGAGAGAAACACACAGAGAGAAACACAGAGAGATAGAGAGAGACAGAGAGGGGGGGAAGAGAGAGAGACCATATTGAATCAGTCAGCTTGGAGGGAGTTTGAGCCAGAATACCTAAGATGTCCAAGCCAGAATTCAGAAAGAAAAAGAAGGATGCGCTTATTCAACAGCAAGTCTCACAAGCTAAAATCATTCTAGGCCTAGATAAACTAATTGTATGGAAGCTAGAAGCTTCCAAGACCAGGCCTAGGTTAGCAGTTGAGGCAGTAAGCTTCAGAGATGGCAAATTAGATCAGCTGTATTTACAAGATCCCTCTCATCAGAAATACAGCATATACATAAAGAATCATTACAGTGTCGCTCATGATCTGTTTGTTAACTACATTTGTAAAGCCATGCATCTTTCATTTTGTTCCTAAAATGCATGCTATACAATATTTAAAATATGGCATGAGATAAATTAGAACACAGGAGAAACCGTGTGTTCGTCCTTAACATTAAAGACAAAAGAAAACCAAAAATCTCACACCCCCACCAGCACAGGGTTTGTGTGTATATGTGTGTGTTTGTATGTGTGTTTACAGTGTGTTTAAGTAAATTTGGAAAACAAACAGTACATTGTGCTGGGTGTCTCATTTCTTCTTTTATAATCACACAACCTGAGTACATCAGGATATTAGGCAGACAGAAACGAGAGGCTTCCTGGGTTGCAAGAATATAACATTCTTTTTTCACATCTCCCTCCACTCTACTATAAACCCTGATCTTGCAGTCTTAAGTGTAAACATTTTCATCAGCCCCTCACTTATGGTAGACCCAACATATAGACTCAATAAATAAAGCCAACAAAGCAGCTGTAGACAGACTAAGAACTTAAGGGTTGTATATATCAGAGCTGTTGACCTTCCATGTTCTAAGTCACCTTTAGACCATTCAGGAAGCCAAGAGTATCTGTTACTGTGACAAAAACAATCTTGGCCTTGACAAATCATTATTCTGGGGTGGATTAGCTTTGATCCTCATTCTATTTCAGCTTTTAGAATAAGCATAAGTCATTAGATATTTCAGCTGTCTGACAACACCTTAGTGATCCTGTAAGCTTTTGTCTCAGTGGGAGGATGAGAAATGAGCACAGACCTAAGCTATGGGCAAGTTCTTAAATCAGAGGCAGCGTGGTGATTTCAGGATGTCACTGGGCTCTGTAGTCTCCAAATCCTGGTGGGAGGACAGCAAATTTATGAAGAACCCACTGAGAACATTGAATTCTATCTGACATCAAAATAAATGAAAAATGTTATTAGTCTAGCTTTATAAACCATGCTTCCAGCCTACTTCTTAAGCATTTGAAAGTGTTCAATAACATCTATGAAGTCACACTATAAACTCAGTGTGTGTAGGTCAATGTGTGGACTATCAGTCCTATCAAAAGCAGCATTTTTTTTATTTCTGTATGAAAATGATCTCTGATCATTATTCATCTTATGAAAATGTCCCACGGGTAATAAAAAGTAAGGGCTTGGTAAGATTTGTGAGCCCTTAGAGCAACTATTGAACACCTCCAGAGGTAGATGCATTTTTACAAGGCCACCTCAACTACAATTATTAAGTATAACTTTGCAGAGACAGCATACAGGCAATATATTGTACTATAAGGATGACAAATTGCTTTTTGTGGTTTTCTTGTAGTACACAACAAGCTCTTGTTAGAGATGCTTAAAATAGCCAGAGTTTATTAGCATCTGCCCATCTTAATTTAACACTTGCTTATTTAACACCTATGTTGGCCCTTTTGCTATCAAGGTTGTATAGGATATGCAGCTATGAAAATGGTACTTCTCAAATCTAAGTAAGTAACACCCTGTAATCATTATATTCCAAAGGAAGATTGAAATGATTATATGTCAAGAAGAGATGTCATGTACAGGCCAGAGACATGGCTAAAGCAGAGGACTGGGTTTGGGTTTCTCACACCCACATGGTGACTTTTAGCTGTCCTTCATTCTAGTTCCATGGTATCCAGCATCTTCTTTTAACCTACATAGGGACTGCACACATTCTGTGCACATACATACATCCAAGAAAAGCACTAATATACATAAAATAAAAATAATAATCAAACCTTTTTAAAAAGTAAAGCTGTCCAAGAGGGCACTACAGAGTCAGAGGATGAGCAGAGTCATATAGCTGGAGAGTTTCAAAAAATACAACAAAACAAAACCAAAACCGAACCAAACAACAACACCCCACGGACATTTCTGCAACATACCTTAAAGGATGGACAGAACACTGATGGGTTAGAACAAAGGAAATTTTGATTATAAGAGTATCATGAGCCAAGCCTGCTGTCACAGGCCTCTAACTGCAGCTACTTAGGAACCTGGGGCTGGAGGATCAGTCCAAGGTCTGCTGGGATTACATAGCAAGTTCAAAGCCACTCTACATATATTACATAGTGACGTCATGGCTCTGCTGTGTTTTTACCAAGACCCTTTCTCTATGTCTCAAGCTAAAAATTTAGTGGTGTTTAAATATATCTTTTTTATTGTGTATATATGTGGGGTAAGGTGCACAAGAGTTTTGTGCCTGTGTTTGCAGAGGCCAAGATAGAGCATGAGATCTGCCAAGTCCGGCATTATAAGATGTTGTGAGCCACCAGATGTACCTGTTGGGACCTTCACAAGTCCTTTGCAAAATCAGTATGTGCTCTTAACCACTGAGCCATCTCTCCAGCTCAAGATAACATTTTAAAAAGATGAAAGATATGGCCCAGTAGCAAGCAGTAGGATGTTTCCCTAGTGTGCTGAGAAAGGGAGAAAGATTTAACCTTAGTACCAAAAACAAAATTATAAGGCAAGATATACAGAGATTTGCATTATTACAGTATACAAAAAAGCAAGTATCTAATTTTAGGTAAATCACAGTATATCTGGAAAAAATTGAACATAGTGATAGTATGAAGAAAATGACAGTAGTATAATAATAATGATAGTGACTTAATAACTAATATTGGTCTACATATGATTCTGTCATTCTATATAATAATAGATCATGATATTTTGAGGTAGATGTACAGAACTGTGAAAAATATATCAAGTGCAGTAACACAGGCCCAGAAAGACAAATTGTGTGTCTTCATTCTCATATAAAGACCTTAGATTAAAACATTTACTTTGGTTTTGTTTAACTTGGACCACAGATAGAAAACAGAAAAGTAGAAAGAGGCCACTATTTGGGAGTAGCATTAGAAGAGAGTAGAGCAGAACTCAGGTAAAATGAAAGTAGAAAGGTAGAATATGGGGTGGGATGGGGTGGTGGAAAGGTTCAACCAGAGAGAGGATGAAAGGGTGGGGGAAATGCAGGACTAGAGAGAGGGTTAAACTAAAGAAGGGTATCGAGAAGCTACACAGTGGATGGTGATGGAAACGTGGCTCGGTGGTTAGGAGCACTTGATATTCTTTTGCAGAACTGGAGTTCAATTCTCATACCCGTCCTGGGAAACTTAAACCTACCTATAACTCTAGCTCCAGGAGACCTGACTTCTTCTTCTGACCTCTCCAGTCTCAAACCAAATGGAAAAAATTCCTTGCTGCTGGTAAACTTCATAATGCTGGAAGGGGCTGAGGCAGAAGAGACCTCAGTGGTCCCATCGAGCTTTCAGCCCTGCATTCTTCAGTACCATCCTGGAAGACAGGCAGATGTTTCAGTGAGGAAGGCGCCTGCTGCACAGGCAAGAGGGCCCGGTTGAATCCTCAGCACCTATATAAAATTCTAAATACATGTCTGAAAGCTCAATAATTAGCAGGGTGCTTGGGGGATAAGTGGTCTGGTGTCGGGGCTTGATGGCCAGCCAGTCAAATCAAAACAGCAAACGCTAGGTTCAGCAAGAGATCCTTTCTCAAAAACAGATAAGGACAGGTAAAATAACCACCCATTCCAATATTGACCATTGATTATAGCCATCCCGTTTTCTTGCTTTAACACTCCCAGATGCCCCCCAATTTTTTTCTATTTCAACTTCTTGTTCTCTGCTTTTTTAGAAAATTGTGATTAAGCTTTAGTAAGTATCCCAGAAAATTTGAAGACTATAATATTTTCAAAGATACTATGAAGATGCAATTAGCCAAATCCCGAAGTATGGAGATTTTACATCATAAATTATCCAGTCTTTTCCACAAAGAGGCAAAGGATGGATGTTGGGGAGAGGTTACTATTATTATTATTATTATTATTATTATTATTATTATTATTACTTTAAGAGTAACCCATTAAGTCCATTAATGCTGTCCCCATATGCTTGGACATGGGTCACCAACTGAGACATGGATTAGCTACTAGTGGCCACACAAATTAGAGCGGTTACCATTTCCCCAGCAGCTATCAGTTGTCAGTAGCTAGGAGTGGGGCCTGCTGAACTCCACCCCCATCCAGTCTGGAATTTTCACTGGTCTGATCTTATGCAAGTCTTATGCTTATCTTATCTTATGCTTGCATGTGACAAGCAGTATCATCTGCGAATGTATTAGACAAATAAAGGTATAATGTCTAGAAAACAGCATTCCACAGCATCCTTCCTCATCCCTCTGTTCCTACATTTTTTTTCCACCTCTGCTTCCTTAAGGTTCTCAGAGCCTTGGCAAGAGTTTGATGAAGATATCTTATTTAGGGCTGAAAACTCACTGTCATTTCTTTTCAACACTCTGATAAGTTAAAAGGCTCTGCATTGACTGCTACCTACTACAGACAGGAGATTCTCTGGCCGAGGTTTAAGGTAGCTCAGGCCTGTAAGATGAACATATATATTTACATATTTTTCAAAATACAATGAAAACTAAGGGTTAAAGTTTAAATGAAATGTCAAGCCATAAGAGAAAGAGCTCGTGGCGGAGCAGCTGTAAGTTGCTCTACCCTGGGATTCCTGGGAGTCGTTGGCATTTATCTAAAGGTGTCAAGGTGCACTAGATCCTCAGTTGTGGGAGGAAACAGCATTCAAGACAGCCAGCTTACACAGAGCATTGTATGCCAACAGCTCAGGTCAGCTCTGTCCTTCCGAACTCTTGAAAAAGTGTTCCATGTGTAGATGGTGCACTGCCCCCTAAGTGAGTTCCATGTGTACATGATGCACTGCCCCCTAAGTGAGTTCCATGTGTAGATGGTGCACTGCCCCCTAAGTGAGTTCCATGTGTACATGATGCACTGCCCCCTAAGTGAGTTCCATGTGTACGTGATGCACTGCCCCCTAAGTGAGTTCCATGTGTACATGATGCACTGCCCCCTAAGTGAGTTCCATGGGTAGATGATGCAATGCCCACTAAGTATGGAATCTGAAAATTTCAAAGAACTCTGAAGCATGAGCAGTCAAATGAAAGACTCTCAGAGTAGTGAGAAAACAGTAACCCATGGAGGAAATTTACAAGGGAGGATTCGAGGGTTCTCCTTTATCGTTTTAAGAATCAATTCTGCTGTCTTTTTAAAATTTACTTCTCACAATTTTATGCGTCTATGATGTACTCTGATAGTCTCCCTTCCTCCTTCCATGCGTCCTCTTCTCAACTAGTCTTGATTCTACTTTCGTGTGTGTGTGTGTATGTGCGTGTGTGTGTGTGTGTGTGTGTGTGTGTTAGCACTTTTCTACTGCTGTGACAAAACACTGTGGCCAAATCACGTAGTACAAGAAAGCATTTAGCTTGGGGATTATGATTAGTCCATGATTATCGTGTCAGGGAGCATGGCAGTAGGCAGACAGTCATGGCATTGGAGCAGTAGCTGAGAGCATACTTTTCACCCCCAAGTTGGAAGCAGAAGAGCTAACTGAAAACAGTGTGGGCTTTTGAAATCTGAAAGCCTACACCTAGTAATGCAGCTCCTCCAACAAGGCTGTGCCTCCTAATCTTTCTCAAATAATGATACCAACTATGGAACAAGCATTCAAATATATGATCCTAAGGGGGCCATTGTCATTCAAGCCACTACAGTATGTGTGTGAGTGAGTGCATGATGTCACTTCAGTTTGTTAGGTTCCCTTACATGGGCTTGAGTCAGAGGTTATTTACTTGAGCAAGTGGAACTTATCAGAGGCTACACTACTGAGAACTGTGACTGTCCCCATTAATTATTAGCTGCCTATAGCTCCCCAGGGAGAATAAGGGCTTACAAGTCTCTCCCCATCCATAATGGGACATTTATGGGCTCAATCTTGTGCATTTATCTGTGGTTGCTGTAGGCTCAGCACAGTATTGTTGCTGAG
The DNA here is from genome assembly GCF_011762505.2 of Arvicanthis niloticus. Classification (NCBI taxonomy): domain Eukaryota; kingdom Metazoa; phylum Chordata; class Mammalia; order Rodentia; family Muridae; genus Arvicanthis; species Arvicanthis niloticus. The sequence goes on along the minus strand of NC_047660.1, from coordinate 97,796,993 downwards.
TGCACAGATGATGTCATCTCTCAGCACTTCTGCCGACCCCCCCCCCAACTCTTACACTTCTTCTGCTCCCCTTCCACTATGGTCCTCAGCCTTGGAGAGGATGGTATAGATGCCACGGTTAGTACTAAATACTCAGTAGCCACTAAAAATTAGTCTGTTTTTTTAAATTTACTATCACAGCTGAATGCACTAGATGTAATTATCTCAATAATAAAGTTGAGACAACTTGGGTTATGGAACATTCCCCAAGGTAACCCAATAGTTGCATATCAGGCGGTAACAAATGATTTAAAAATTACTGTTCATTTTCAAGATAAAAATGCCTTGAGTCCATTTAGGCACAGCTACAGTACAGGAAACCCTGCCCTCTGCTCCCATCTGTTAGTCTAACTATTCCTGTACAATCTAAACGCTTGCAGAGTAAAATTACTAACAAAGCTTGCCTAGCCACCGACGACAGGACAAGTTGTTAAATGAAGAGATAAACTCACACGCAATCTTTGTTGAGCAATAGACAAACAGGTGCCAGATGTTATGTAAGACTGAACGATGCTGCTAACTTGTCCACTGAGCAAAGGGAGAGGGGAAACCTATGTTCACAGTTGTAAAAGCTGTTCTCTGTGCAGTCAGCTTTGTCCACAGTTTGTCTGGGTTGTCATCAACCTTACATAATTCTAAATAAACAAACAAAAGAGTAAAACAGAAACCAGCCTCACTTTTGCTACAGAGTCTCATATGCTAATTAGTATGATGTGGAGGACCTTATTTCCTCTGGGAATCTCAGAGTGACTTCAGCTCACCACAAAAAGAATGGAATGAAATGAGCCTCTGCAGTGCATGCTGAGTTCTACATCTTAGAGGTAATCAAGCCCACTGTAGATTCTCTCAGGTAGTGATGTCACCATGGGTGGTTTCATCATTTGAACATATACCCCATATCTTTTACAAAGGAACACTTTCTCCTTTCTTCTTGCTTCTTCACAGTTTCTCCCCTGCCCCTTATTGTTCCTAGTTGGACTTGCTCCTCTTCTTCATCTAAGTACCTTTTTCCTCTTCCACTGTTCTCACTCATGATTGATAAAAGATGTATTCTAGAATGATTTCATTCATCTCTTCTCATCTTTTCTTCTTAGGTACTTTCAAACAAGCATACCACCAAGGATGAAGAAGAGTGGACAACAAGGAGTGGAATGCTAAACACCCTTAGAGAACATGCCAAGGGCCTTGGTTTATGGAAGTCAAAAGCAGGTTCTATATTCTGCAGTCCATTCAAAGAAGTTAAGATAGAATGGTGACCAGAGGTCTACTATGACCTTATAATTATGAGAAAGAGAGAAAGTGTGGGAGAGGGTAGGAGAGAGAGAGAGAGAGAGAGAGAGAGAGAGAGAGAGAGAGAGAAAGAGAGAGAGAGAGAGAAGGAAAGGAGACAGAGAGACAGAGAAAGCAGTGACCAATAACTGAACTGTGATAACAATGTTTCTACATCTCCTGTGGGGAAACCATTCAGAATGGCCTTTCTCTTCTCAAGCATTCATTCACTTATCCACTAAGCATCAGCTGACTACCTACCTTGTCTAGGAAAGATCCTCTGTCAAGAAAGATACGTAAGTAAGACTCAACCAAACAAAATCTAACAGAGAGATCTCAGGACTCTAGGAATAATAAATTTAAAGATAGATGTAAGGTAAAAGCATGACACCACAACAGACTTGGAAACCTGACAACTTCTGAGCACAGTCTGATGGCCACTGTCAGGGCATGAGTTGAAACAGTTCCTCCCAAAGCTCCTGGAGGTGAAGAACACAAAGGCATCCACTTTCAGAAGTGAAAGAAAGGTCTGCATTAGGAGTTGTCAGGGCTTCGTCATAGAAGTGAGAAACTTATTTTCTTTTCATTACTTCTGAAATATAAATTCAACCAACAAACCCTATTATGGTACTCTGAGGAAGCAGAAGAGCAGACTAGAAATAAGGATGGGATGGAAAGTTAAGAGAAAAGAGAAATGGGTGTGCCCCACCTTTCCTGCATGTGTCGGCAGAGATGTCCCATGAAGCCTGTATTCCAGGCTTAGACTGTTGGTACTCCATATTCACAGTCCCTTAATGGAGGCAAGTCCTTAATTACTCTAGGCTTGACTTAATGACTTAGGACATGATTGTTTTCTGAACCAAAACTCTAATAGATGTAGTTTAGCCCTGCCATTCAAACTACCTTGAACCTATGTCCAAACACAACGTGTCTCAACAATTCAATCAGAGTGACCCAAAATAGCAAACACATAGGTTTCAACATCTTCTGTTATTTTTTTTACCTTTATAACATAGAGAATATAACTGAGAGAAAGGACAAAGAACAAGTAAGAAAATATGAGGATAGGACGTGAGGAGGCCACAGGGCAGCCCAAGGGAGCTGGCAAACTCATAGCATTTAACAGGAGAGTTTTAGGCCTTTTCAATAAAAATCTGTCTCAGAAAGGCTCTTGATATGATTGGTAGTTTCTCCAAGCTGGCAGGAATTGGAGTGACAGCAGTAACTGAAACCAATCCAAGTGGGTACTGATCGTGTCAAACCCAGATCCGCCCGCCACTCTGAGCCTACTCAGCTATAACAGGACTGAACCCTATGCAGAGACCGTAGAGTAGAGCAACGTGGAGAACCAGCCAGCTGCTAGCTAGCCAGAACCTTTTACCAGGTGTCCTGCTTTTGTAAGTAAGTAGCCCACAATGTTCTGAACATGGAAAAGGATTGGTTGTTGTTTGAGAGTGTGGGAGGAAAAATTAATCTACTGAAAAAAATAACTCTAAAAACGATTTTTAAATATTGAAAGAATATATTTCTATTTTTTGTGAAGATCACTGTAACATCTACCAGTATGATACACCTAGTGGTTTTACTATTTTATTTTAACTATTTATAGCATTTAACTTATTTATTTTGGAGAGTGGTACATAGGTAGCACATAGGTACCACAGCAGACCTGTAGAGGGACGTGGACAACTTGTGAGAGTGAGTTCTTTCTTTTTTACCACATGGAAGGACCTGACTCATGTACTCAGACTTGGCAATAAGCACTCTAGCTAACTGGGTCATTTTGCTAGCCTTAGCTTTAGTTTATTCTCTGAACTATCTTAAGTTCAGTAAAAAGAAACAAACGAACAGGAACTCAAGTCCTGATTGGTAAAATGTTATGGTGCAATATTCCTATGAATTCTTATTTTCATCTACAAGTGTGCTTCCTCCTAATGGCACTGGGAAGAGATATATTTTAGCCAATTATTACTAGTTCATTATAAAGGAATAATAAATCAGGAGAGACACTTGGTAAATTCATATTGAGAGCCTAGAGCCTTAATTCGGGTCTCATCACTTTTCCTGTGTGTGCACATACTTCTATGCAAGTTTACCCCATGTGTAGGTTTACATAACGACTACAGAATTTGCCATTATGAAAAAACTTTCCATATTAATGTTCCATAACCATAGCCACTTGCTCCTCTTCTCCTGTTCATGACCACAAACAAGGAGTGATGCGGTGTACCATTTTATATTATGATCATCTCAACAATGCTTTATAATGTGACAGGAGGGCAGAAGACAGGGCTAGTTAGTGAGAAGAAAAAGACCACCACTGGGGTAGAAGAGAGCAATGGGGAGGGAGAAGTAGGACCACATTATACTCAACCCAGTCTTCAGGCAGCTGCAGGCAGCAGTAAAGAACTGACACAAATGAACTCAGGGGTTGCCCTCGAGGTTCTTTGTCTCAAAACGTTCATTTGGGACTTTCCTTTTTTTGAACCATATAGGCCTTTGCATATGTAATATGGCTTCCAGTTTTGTGTTTGTATGGGATTCCTATGTGTGCATGTGTGTGCATCTGCATCTGTATGTGTTTCTTGTGCTTTTAACTCTTTTCTCCTGTTTTTTTATTCTGATTTGTTTTCACTTTATTTTATTCTTCTTCTTCTAGATGTCTGTTTTTTTTCCCAATGAGAGGCAGAAATGGCTTGGTCCCAGATGGGACGGCATGCAGGAATTGAGGGATGGAAAACTATAATCAGAATATATAGTATGAAAAGAAAACATTTTCAATAAAAATGAAAAAGAAGAAGTTATGACAAATATGTATAAAAATAATGAAACCCATTACTTTGTAGGTTAATTTTGTATCTTTGTGTGTGTATATTTGTATGTATGTGTGTGTATGTGTATATGTGTGTATGTGTGTGTTTGTATGTATATATGTATGTATACATGTCTGCATATTTGTATGTATGTATCCATGACTCATTGAAATTCCCTCTGATCACTATGTTGTTTTGTATATTCACAGTCAGATCTTTTGTATTACTAAATACTATTGCATGTATATATGAACAAAATTTCCAGACATTCTTACTTTTTGAACCACATATTTTAAAACAAAATAATGAATAATTTATTGTGTAGGAATAGGTGAACATTAAATAACTATATATTCTTAGGAATATAACTCAATTTTAGATATAATATAGTCAACATAACATTTGGAATGTCCCTTAAAGTCAGGGACAGATACAGAATTAAATAGAGTTGATTCAAATGAGTTCACTCTCCAGGATGTTTTTAGAAGGATAGGCCAAAAAACTTGTGAGCTAGAAGTCTTACTACAATGTGAAGATCTTGATAAGACATGAAAACTAAGGGAAGACAAAGTTCTCTGAGGCTATGTCAATGCATCATTTTGATTTGCTCATGCAAGAACTCATTCATCCATTCACCATGTATGTCCTGAGGGTCTAGTATGCACCAGAAATTGGATCTAACTTCCCTTGTTAGTAGCTAAGAGCCTAATATAAGAAAGTCATCCAAACATTTGCAATCACTGTGTACCAGTTACAGCAAGCACTGGTATTTCCCCTTATCGAGAGAAAAGCAAAGCATGAACAGGGGAAGCTGCCTATCAAGTCACACAGATGAAGTTATAGGTCACATGCAGCATCAATGCAATAAAACAATGCAGCTGAGGGCCAAGGAGATGGCTCATTTGGTAAAGTGTTTGTCTTGCAATATGAAGACCTGGGTTCAGAACTAAGAACCCTTGGCAAAAAGCTGGACATGATGACATGTGTTTGTCATTCTCACATTAAGCTGGACATGGTGACGTGTGCCTGTAATCCTAGCACTAGGGAAGTGGGAACTAAGTGGGCAGCCATGCTATCTAATTGGTGAGCTCTTGTCCTGAAGAAAGACCATGTCTCAAACAAACAAACAAACAAACAAACAAAAATCCAAACCAAACAAGGTGGATAGCTCATGAAGAGCACTAGCCAAAATTATCCTCTGGCCTGAACACCCCTGCCCTCCAACACACACTGTAATAATAAAATTCCCCTAGAGAAGTAGTTTTAAATATATGCTTCTAAACACATGTCTCCAAAATCATTAGATAAATGTGAAAACTGAATTTCTGTGGAAGGCTGACATTTCCATCTTTTTTATATTCCCAGGAGATTCTTAAGCATGTACTCTTAACCACTGGACTGTGTTTTCATTAGTTCATTGCTGGAAATACATTTCATTTAATGGAACATGGAAATTGACTTAGGTTGCTTTATTGAATGGAAGGAATGAACGAGGATATCATGAGCCCTTAGGTAGTTTCTTACTGCATTGCCCTTTTGTATCTTTGAACTCTTTCTCAACAACATAAAAAAATGGCCTTGCTCATTCCTTCACTTGGTGTACTAGACTAGCCCAGTGTCTAGGAGATAGACATGGAAATAAAGATTCCTGGGTAGCAATGATAACAAGTGGATACTTGAAGTAATTTAGAACAAAGACTTGCCAGGTGCTTGACATCTCTGTCCTCATTACTTTCCAGCTGCACCTGCTCCAGAAAGGAACACTCTAGGTCTAGACTGTTCAGAGAAGACGTCTGCAGCTGTGTTAGTTACTTGTCATGTTGCTTATGATAAAATAACTGACAAGAGCAATTTAAAGATGCAATAGTTTATTTTGCCTCACAGTTCAAGGGTATTTGAGACAAGAACTGAAATAGAAACACAGAGGAACACTGTTTACTAGTTTAGTCTCTGGTTTGCTCAGCTACCTCCCTTGCCCAGGGATGGTACCACCCATGGTGAAATGGAACTTCACATATCAATCTGCAACTAAAAAAAAAAAAAAAAAAAAAACACCCCATAAACATGCCCACAGACCAGTGTGATGCAGGCAATTCTTCACTTGAGTGTTCCTCTTTCAAGATGATTCAAGATGACTTTAGGAGGTCTTGGAGGCAGGAACAGGGAATACTTGCATCTGTAATCCAGAGGCAGAGAGATGAGGAATGCTGGTAGTCAGCTCACTTTCTTCTTTTATTAAGTTCTGGACATGAAATGGTACCATGACCATTTAGGGTAGGTCTTCTAAGTATAATTAACCTAATCTAGATATGTCTCACGGACATGCCCAGATGTTTGTTACCATGAAAACTCAAGACCTATCAAATGAATATTAATGATTACAGATCAGTTTGTTTTTAAATCACCTCTGAGTCTTCTCAGTGATTCCATGACAGCTGCAATGGTGTCTGCATGGAACAGACACAGGTAGAGATAAAGGGCCCAGGCCACCTGTTTTGCAAATCAGCCTGTCACAGAGTACCAAGCCCCAGAGGAGAAGACCCAACTTACTTCTGAATTTTTGGTGAGAATATTCTCTTCCAAACACATTCCTTTTTTTTTTTTTTTTTTTTTAAACCACCAGTATTTCTTCTCAGTTACAAAAAAAAAAAAAATGTCAAGGTACAAAAAAGATATGTAATTCAGCCAAGGTCGTTATCTGATGGAAGTGATGAATCCATTCATATATCATGTGTTAACCTAAGGCATTACACTGACTGCCTATAGATGTGAGCCAGAAAATGAAAGTAGTGTCACCTCCAACACTGTCTTCAAAGATGAAGAAACAACCGCTCTGAGATGGGGAAAGGTTGTTTAAGATCAGATGGGGACTGAAAGCCCTGGTCTCTGAACATCTAATACATCTCTTGCTACATCAGTGACTTTCAAATCTGGCTGACATTAATATTACTAGGGGAACTTAGAATCAGCACAGGCAAAGAAAAGAAAAGAAAATTTCTCTGGACCTAAGCACTCACACACCGGCTGATGCGTTATAAGGCCTGGGTATGTTTTTCTCTCTGAGTAATTTTAAACTGAAGTCCAAGACAGAGAAACACTGAAAGGCACTGAACAATGTTAGTATTTTAGGATCATGCAGAACTGCTCCCAACTTATGAGAATCTATAATTTAATGTTTGAAGTAGGGTTTAAGAATTTGCATTTGCAGTGACAGTATATGATGCTTACACTACTGGTTAAAATTGTTTAGATTCAAATTCAAATTCTTTTTGTTTTGTTTGTTTTTCAAGACAGGGTTTCTCTGTGTAGTCCTGGCTGTCCTGGAACTCACTCTGTAGACCAGGCTGGCCTTGAACTCAGAAATCCGCCTGCCTCTGCCTCCCAAGTGCCGGGATTAAAGGCGTGTGCCACCACTGCCTGGCTAAAATTCAAATTTTTGAGCTGAGGAGTTGGCTCTGTTGGTGTGGAATGCTTGACCAGCATGCACAATGCACAGGGTTATAGCTCCAGCACTGAACAAATCAAGTCTGACTGTTCACGCCTGTAATCCTGGCACTTGAGAAATAGGAGAACCAAGAGGTCAAGGTCAGCTTCAGAAACATAGCAAGTTCCAGAGGGACCAAATAAGACCTTGTCCCCAAAACAAAAACAAGTAGAGACTAAAGAGATAGCTCAGCAGTTTAGAGTGCACATTGCTCTTACAGAGGATCTGCGTTCCATTCCCCAAATTCATAATTTTTGACCCATATCATCTATAACTCCAGCTCCAGGTGATCCATCACCACTTTTGGCCTTTCAACGCACCCACACATACATGCACATACTTATACGTGGACACATACAGGCACATAGTTAAAAATAAAATATAAATAAATCTTAAAACCTACCAAAACAATAAAATCTTAGTTCTGCTACCTTCTTACTGAGAAATGATGACAGAGTTATGTAATGGGGTTTATTCTCTCCATTCATCTGGACCTCAAAGAAACCTCTACGGATATTTTCCATTTACCTAAATGACAGCCTGTTAAAACATGGCTTCTTGTGGACTGAGGCCTGGACATTACTAAGTGTCTGCAATGCAGACTCTCTACAGCAAATATTTCCTGTCCCAATGTCAGGAGTGCCAAGGTAGGGAAACTGTGCTCAATGATACTAGTTCTGCTAGCTGCTGATTGAAATGCTAATGGTTCTTTTAACAAGAAACAGAAGTATTAAGAAAGGTATTTAAGAAATACCTTTCTTAAATTAGAAGCGATGTGAGTCTCCCCAGTGACGGGGAAAGGGGGAGCAGGTGCCTATATATCATAACTAGGGAGGATGCATTGCCTGTGGAAATTTTAAACATATCAATAATCCACACAGACAGCATTGTGGGATTTTAAAATTATTATTACCAAATAGCAGAAATTCTAAACTATGTTATTATCCAAATAACTTTTTTTTATCCAAATAACATTTCCACAGCCTCTGTCACCCCCTATACCTCTGTATATAGCAACTGATTAAGAATGAGATACTTGCCGGGCAGTGGTGGCGCATGAATTTAATCCCAGCACTTAGGAGGCAGAGGCAGGTGGATTTCTGAGTTTGAGGCCAGCTTGGTCTACAGAGTGAGTTCCAGGACAGCCAGGACTACACAGAGAAACCCTGTTTCGAAAACCAAAAAAAAAAAAAAAAAAAAAAAAAAATGAGATACTTAAGTGTCTCATATAGGCAAAACACCGTAACCTTTCTGAGAACTATCAAAGGCTTTTGCAGAGAGTTTTGTTTGTTTGCCAATTTGTTTGCTTATTTTGAGATCTCATGTATCTCAGCATGACCTCAGTGGAGCTATGTAGCTAAGGGTGATCTTGAAGTCCTGACTCTCCTGCCTCTATTCTGCTCTCCCAAGTAAGTGATAAGACAACATATATGTGCCACCACACTCAGTTAATTGAGTGTGGTGGATTGAGCCCAGGGATGCCTACATGAAGGAAGAATTCTACCAACTGAGCTATATCCCCAGGACAAAGGATGTTACTGTGTCCATAAACAGTTTTTGTAGGTAGTAGAACTGGATTTGAACAAAGGGGTTAAACACTTAAAATTTTTCACAGCTATAAAGCTTTTTCAGAAGTGTTCTGCTGGTACAACTATAGACAAGGAAATCAGAGAAACAATATCTCAATTTTAATACATTAATTTTTATATAAAAATTAGAATAATCCAATATAAAGAAAATGTCTGTGTAATAATAACATAGGGAAGTTTTTACAATGTAGTAAGTTGGTCAATTCTAGTATGTCAGTGCAATGATTTGGTTGATCAGATATCCCCAGAAGTAGATAAGTAAATGTTGATTAGTATGATTGTTGGTTTCAAGTAAAGCAGTGCAGAAAATCTTGGCTTCTTCAGATTTGTGTCATCATTGTTACTGCAATACCTGTCATTTCAATTTCAGGTTTTAGTCAAATGTTTTGAAGGATACTTGTCCTGATTGGATTTTGTCAAGTTGACAGAAATCTAGACATATTTGAAAAGAGGAACTCTTAATTGAGAAAATGCCCTCATCACATTGTTCTTTAAGCAAATGTATGAGGCATTTCATTACTCAACAATCAATACGGGAGAGACCAGTCTATTACAGATGCCAGACCTGGGTAAGTGGACCTGTGTTGTAAAATTGCAGATTGAGCAAGCCATGATGAGCAAGCAATCAGCAACATTCATTCACCGCTCCTACATCAGTTCCTGCTCCCAGGTTCCTTCCCTGAGTTCCTGGCCTGAATTAGAAGCTGAAACAAACCCTTTCATCCACACCTAACTTTAGGCCATGATATTTTATTACAGCAAATAAAAGCCCTAACTTAGATAACTCCTATCTGAAGTCAGTCTGCTTTCAGGTGAGGAAATATTTTTTGCCTCTTTTCATGCTGAATAATGACTCCAAAGACTAATTTCACAGATAAAAAGCAGTATTGATCATTCTATTTTAAGTCTTAATACAAAGGTACCAGAGCAGGAATTGGAAAAATACAGCTCCAGGGGAAATATAATTCAATCTCCCATGGAAATGTTCTGCTTCTAAATTTGCTCCTGAAGATAACATAGGAAAACCAAATGGATGACTCATGCAATATTGTAAGCATTAGTTCTCAATCATCCAAACAGCAGATTATGTTATAAGGAAAAGGGTTAAATCCAGGGCACTTAACCTTCATGGGCTGGCTTCAGTTGTCCCTGGTTCCACTTAAATTCTATAAAATATGTTGTCCATTTTTGTATTATCTTCGAAAGCAGCACATAGCATCTTTGTGGAACTTTAGGGTTTAGGTACTGATAATTAGTTGTGGAATTCTATATCACAAAATTATTCTCTTTGGTGGTAACTGGCACATTCTGTTACTTGTGCAAAGGAGCTGCAGATTGCTCACGCTGTTCCTGCATGTTCACCGTTGATTCTGTCCTCATTATTCTTTGATGCCTGTGGTTTTTTCCCTGGTGGTCTTGCTTTCCATTCTGTTCTTCTAGGATCTTCTATGTTGTTCAGACATGCAAATTCATATAAAAATGCTTGCTGAAGTTGTTTTATACATAATCATAAGCAGGGTCTCAATGAAATGGTGGCAGGTTCACAGCTCCATCAGTCATAGTAACTTCTGTTTTCAGTCCTTAGTTATGAGGTAGGGCTGGCATGCACAAAACACCTTTATGTTACTGCGAATGTATTATATTTTATGAACAGTTTTTGTCATTGCTGTGTCTTGTACACACACACACACACACACACACACACACACACACACACGGTATATATAGAGTAAAAGATCAAAACCCAGGTTTAAAAATTTTCCAATCTCTTCCAATCCCTAAGTTCAAAACCTTGCCAATCCTAGAGCTCAAAATTCAGTGAATCCATGGTCTTGCCATGAAATCCCATTAATCTTCACCATGGAAATCCCCACCATGGAAAACTCCACCCCCAAGAAACCCTATATAAAGCTGGCCTCCCTCTCCATTCCCAAGTGCTCCTCTCTTCTGTGAAGAGGCAGCCACCATCCCTGTTTCTCCTCCCAGAAAATCTATTGTATAAGGTTGGTTTTGCAGACTTTTCAATTTTTTGGTTCCTGACTTCCAAGATAGAGCCATAACACTTGCACTTGGAAAAACACTTAGAGGAATGGCCTTGGGAGAAGATTGGAATTAGATGAAGTCAAGAGAGTGGGTTCCTTGGTGCTATTAGTAGCTTTATAAGAAATAGAAGACAGCCTCGAGTCAGTAACCTGTCCTATCTTAACATGTGATGTCCTCCACTCTGTTATGATACAGTCAGGAGGCCTTGACCAACTGCAGAGTAGATGCCAACACCTTGTGCATAGAGACTTCAACCTCCAAACTTGTGAACTAAATCAATCTCAGTTTTCTAAACTACCCTGTCTGCAGTATTAAATTACAGAAAAATGCACTAGGGTAGCCACCACACACACCTTAACAAGAAAACATCAATATACTGGGCATGGTGGCAGGCACTTATAACTACAGCATGTACAGTGTTGAGGCGAAGGAGCACCACTTTAAGGGCATCCTAGATTACACAGCAAATGATCTGCCTCCAAAAATTAAAAAAAAAAAAGAAATATAAAATAATCTAGGTCACATTATCTTACGTCTGGATTTTACACTTAGCATCAGATTTGAATCATAAAGTTTTCTTGAACCAGTGAAGTAGACAATCAAATTAAGTGTCTTCACATAATGGAAAGACAATTTGCTGAAGCAAGTGAGGAAACAGATCTAGAGAAAGGTGCTCCAAATTTACAATTGTGAACCTGTGGCTTCATCATGAACTAGTTACATCAGAATGTGTATGTCATAGGCCTATACATTGGCATTGTTTTACATATATGTATAAAAAGCTATTGGAGTACCATTTTCAATGGCATGAAAATCGATTAAGTACCAATAAAACAACAACAATAGGTGCACAAGAGCAATTAATACTGAAAACTATAACAATGTTATTTAAAAAAAACCTAAGTAAATGTATCATGTATATGTGGAGGAATACTCAATATTCTGTAGATGTCACCTCTCCCAAACTAAGCTACCTGTTCAATGCAATCCACATCAAAATCCCAGTGTGCTATTTTTAGTACAAACTGACAGGCTGATGCTAAATTTATAATGAAATGTGAAAGTCAAGAAAAACTAAGACAATCCTGAAATAGAACAGATCTGTAGGGCTCACCTTATGTAACACAAACCTAGTAAGAGGAGCTAGGACGTATGCAAGACCACACACCCAGAACAGGATAGTGTACATCAACAGACACGCACGAATGACCAAGACAAACAAATAGTGTGGTACAGCAGACAAAGACAACTGAGGCTAGGTCAACTCGATATCTAAATGGAAAAGCAGTTGACACCTACTTCACACTATACCCAAGCTACAATACCAAACTCATTATGTATCTACACAAAGAAGGAAAAAACAATGGTTCTTTTTAAAAAGAAGATGATATTTTTATGAGCTTAGCAAAGGTAAAATGACATGAACAGACAGACACTCAAAGAACAACCAGAAAGGAAAAATCTGACCAACTAGACAATATTAAAATTAAGAGCATATGAATATTTAAATGATATTAAATGAAAAGGTAAACTCAAGGTGAAACAATCATTTAATACACATATTAAGTAAGAACTCATATTCAGAGTATATTGGGGATTTCTACAAAACAAGAAATAAAAGGAAAAAAATATAAGAAATCAAGCAAAAGACCGAAAGCATTAACTTTGAAACTGTGATCTGAATAATTGATTGACATTAGAAAAGGTAATCAATTTTACAAATTACCAGGGCCATGCCCCTTAAAACTGCAGAGCAATACCACATGCCTGCAAAATGGTGGAAATGATAAGGGCATATGACGTTACATCATTACATGAGAGTAATGTTTTCAGAGCAACTGGAGCTCTCACCCAAGAAGCAAATGCACATACTGGTGCAACCAACTTGGGTTTGGCAATAACTAATGAAGTTGTGCACATACAAGCACTATAGCCCAGGAATTCTGTTCCTTTGTTCATAAAGCAACATTTTAAACACGTTCCCAATAGTCTTGCTGAGTCTAATTAAAAACAGAAAAGGAATCAGTTGTCTGTGCCATCTCTCCTAGAATGGACACCATTTATTTTCAAACATCCAAACACCATGAAGAGTGTGAATGCGGATTCTGATACTACATACAACAATATGGACCAATCTCAGATGCTGTTTGCTGAAAGAAGCCAGATACCTGGGAATGTGCTCTTACCTTCCTGTTCACATGAATTGTGAAAACAATCAAAACTCACCCACTGAGTTGATAGTCCAGGTAGTGGTTATCTTTAACAGTGAGGAAGACACTCGAGGAGCTTCTGGGATGCCTATTACCTTTTGTTTCTTGAGGTATGTCCATAAAAACTATGCCAAGCATTCTCTCTCTCTCTCTCTCTCTCTCTCTCTCTCTCTCTCTCTCTCTCTCTTCCCTTTCTCTCCCTCTCTCTATCTTTCTCTCTCTCTGTGTGTGTGCATGTGTGTCTCAGTGTGTGTGTGTGTCTCAGTGTGTGTGTGTCTCAGTGTGTGTGTGTGCATGTGTGTCTCAGTGTGTGTGTGCATGTGTGTCTCAGTGTGTGTGTGCATGTGTGTCTCAGTGTGTGTGTGTGTGTGTTATATTGTAAAATGTATAACTAATAGAAAATAAAATGATTCTAGCAGGAGTCAGAATTGAGGCCTGCCAGTCTAAAACTCATAACAGACTTTTCTCCCTTTCTTCCTTCTCTCCTCACTGCATCAGTCTTCTCACATTCCTTCCCCTTCCAAAGTATCTACATCCAAGGTACCATGCATTTTTTTCTGGGTACAATGTACATGAAGGGAGAAGAGCAATTTCTTTGGAAATGATGCTTTCTTGCCAATTAGCCAAAGCCTGTATCCTGACAGTGACGCCAGCCTATCTATACTTTGATAGTCATAGGCTTGCACTAATTACAAACCTGACACTAATTGCAAGTGTAAATGCCCCTGTGATCTTCATGAATATTTGCAGTAAAGGCATAAACAAACTCTATCACAGTTTACTAACCAAGGATTGTGCTCCCATTTTGCCCCAGGCATAATGAGGTATATAATAATGAAAGTAGTTAGTGGCCCCAAGTTCCAGAATATGTATATTTCAGTAGCACCTGATGTAAGAACCATTCTACTCCCAGTTCTACTGTCCGTCGATACCACATCTTGAGCATGAATTACTATAAACTCCTTTCCTAGACTGCCTTTTTAGTTGGAAAATTGAGCTTTGTTCTGTCCTTATTATTTTCTCTGGTGCCATCAACACACTTACTCTGAAATAAATAAAGATATCTTTGCATAACCAATGCTTTATGGATTCCCAGAGCATGGCTCCTTGCTCCTATCTTTGTCCCCAGGCATTTCCGATAGCCAAGACACCGACTGACATAGACAGTCAGAGCAAATCATCTTTATCTTCCACAGCACAGACTGTCTCTTAAGAACAAGGCCATTGATTATTCTCCATGGCCATTATACCAGGGTTTGCTTTCACAAACAGAAAATGCACTAACCTTGGCCTAAATCCTGCCTTTTGTTCATCCTTCCTCTGAATGCTCTAACTGGAAAATCTAAAGGCTCAGATAGCAAAGGGCCTTAAGTCACAGTGGAACACATACTCCCTACATCTGCCTCCTTCTGTCCTTTAGCATGGATAAGATGCCTGGGTAAAAACTCTTGCAATGTCTCCACCAGAAAGACACTGATTTGGGTAGTGACTCTAATTTACCCTTCAGATCTCAGACTAAATGTCTCCTTCCAGGGAGGCCCTCTCTCATCCTTCAGAATACCTCAGGGTCTAAGTTATAAGTTTTAAGAGCTGTGACTTTTTCCTTTATAACCAGTACACTGGCGATTGATCACTTCTTATGATTATTTATAACACTCACCAATATGTCTCCAGCAACGGGCACAGGACCTGGCACATAGGAGATGCTCAGGAGGCTAAGCACATAGGAATGGCAGGTTGAAGAAGTGAGACTTAGCAAAGACCCCTGGACTGAGCAAAGCCACACCTACTGATATATTCTACATACATGTCCTGCTGTGATGGCTACACACAACAAAGAAAGGCTGAAGGAGACCACATCAAGATGAAGCAGGAACCACAGAGAAGCTGGTCAAACTTGTGTGCTAACCCTACTCCTCCAAAGCCCCAAGCCAAGCCTGATAATGGGCCCTGCAGTCCACAGACAAAAGGTCCTCAAAGGGAAAGAGAGATGAGCTGATGCTGCCAGTGATGGGAGCAGCCATGTAGAAAGTAGAGAAGCCGGTAAGTCCAGGTACAGAAAACAGAACATGGCATGCTGGGGGGACCAAATGAAGTGTGGACATTTTAATAACTGTGTACTTGTGGTGAATGTACAGTTTGAAATACTATTTAAGTTTAATAAAAATGCAGAATTATACATTACTGGGTTTGTTGTTGCTGTTTTGTTTGTTTGCTATGTTGTTAGCCCATAATACAGTGGGCTACTGAACTATAGTTATGCCATCTCATAAAAGTATTCCTAAAAGTATTGTAAGCACTAAAATTATCTTGGGTAAAAGTGGTCTCTGAATCTAAATCCCTATACAGTGTGACTCTGAGCTAAAGGTTGACCATAAATGTCTGACCATTTAACTGCTTTCACTCTGCTTCTGTGAATAACGTTTGCTTGCAGCAAGTGTCCAGAGATGCTTTTCCAAATGTCATAACTGGCGTTGTTTTGCCCTTAAAAACTTTAACCAGGAGGTTGAGGCTCCCTCCCACTAACTAATCTGCATAAGACAAATAAGGGGGTTAATAGAGACAACTTCATTCCACAAACTCTCCTTAGGTAGCCTAGAGCAACAGAACTACACTTCATTGTTTGGGTAGGGAAGGATCATGTATACTGGAGGGAATGGCTTCTGAGCTGAGCTGTTGTGGATGGCAGCCCTCCAGCTGGCCGGAGGAGGAAAATCCTGATTTGGACATACGCACTTGAATTCATGTTTATGTCCGCTCCACCCTCTCTATCATCAGCACACCCTTGGTTATCACTTATTCCTTCTCCTCCTTTTTGTGTATTCCCCTTGCTCTCCTTCCCCATGTTTTTCTGTTTTCTCCCTCATGGGACTTGTGTCCTATTATACACTCTCTAGAGCTCCTTTCTCTGTCCTTATATTCCCTTATTACTTTTCTGGCATCTGAAATTACTTCAGATTATATGCTTATATCTAAAAGCTGGGATAGGAGCCAGAAACAAAAGAGAATATGCAATGTTTGCTTTTCTGGGTGTGAGTGACCTAATTCAGGATAGAATTTTCTAGATCTACCCATTTACCAGCAAATCTCAAAATTTCACTTTTCTTTATAGCTGAATAGTATTTCATAGTGTATTATGTACCACATCATTATCCATTCATCAGTAGAAGGACATTTAGGTTGTCTCCATTTCCTATTGTTAATAGAGTGGCAATGAATATGACCATGCAAGTGTCACATGACCATGCAAGTGTCACATGACCATGCAGGTATTTGTGGAGAAAGAGTCTTTGGGCATATGTCACATCATCTACTAGTGGTACAGTTGAAAACTGTATGGTAAATCTATTCTGGTCCATAGGTGTGGCAGAATCAGTTTTCAACTTCACCATTAGTGGATGATTGTTCCCCTTTCTCTAATTCCTTTCTAGCAAGTTTCTGTCAGTTTTCTTGATTTTAGCTATCTTGACAGGCATAAGAGGAAATCTCAAAGCAGTTTTAACCTCTGTTTCTCTAATTGCTAAGTATGTTAATACTTTGAAAGTTAGTTCTTGTTTTTCCTCTATTAATCTTTTTTTGGATATTATATTTACATTTCAGATTTTATCCCCTTACCCCATTTCCCCCACCACCCAGGAACCCCCTATACCATCCCCACTTCTCCTGCTTCTATGAGGATGTGCCCCCATCTACCCCCCCACCTCCCCACCCTCGAATCCCCCCCCCCCCCAAATCAGTGTTCAGCCTTCATGGGACCAAGGATCTCCTTTCCCACCTATGCCCTACGAGACCATCCTCCCCTACATGTACAAATGGAGTCATGGGTCCCTCCCTATGTGCTCCTAGGCTGGTAGTTTAGACCCTGGGGAGCTCTGGTTGGTTGGTATTGTTGCTCTCCCCATGGGGCCACAAACTCTTTCAGCTCCTTCAGTCTTTTCTCTAACTTCTCCATTGGGAAACCCTTGATCAAATCAATGGTTAGCTGTGAGCATCTGCATCTGAATATGTCAGACTCTAACAGACCTCTAAGGAGACAGCTATATCAGACTCCTGTCAGCATGTACTTCCTGACATCCACATCAGCATCTACCTTTGGTGGCTGCATATGGTATGGATACCCAGGTGGAATGGCCTCCAGAGGGTCCCTACTTCAGTTTCTGTCCCACACTTTGTCTCCATATTTGCTCCCCTGAGTATTTTGTTACTCCTTCTAAGTAGGACAGAGGTATCCACACTTGATCTTCCTTCTTCATGAGCTTCATGTGGTCTATGAGTTGAATCTTGTCTATTTCAGGCTTTGGGGCTAATATCCACTTATCAGTGAATAAACACCATGTGTGTTCTTTTATGATTGGGTTACCTCACTCAGTATGATATTTTCTAGTTCCATCCATTTACCTAAGAATTTCTCAAATTCATTTTTTTAATAGCTGAGTAATACTGCATTGTGCAAATGTACCACATTTTTTTTTTGTATCTACTCCTCTGTTGAAGGACATCAGGGTTGTTTCCAGCTTCTGGTTATTATAAATAAGTCTTCTATAAACATAGTGGAGCAGATGTCCTTGTTATATGTTGGAGCATCTTCTGGGTATATGCCCAGGAGTGGTGTACCTGGGTCCTCAGGCAATGCTATGTCTAATTTTCTGAGGAACTGCAAGACTGATTTCCAGAATAGTTGTACCAGCTTGCAATCCCACCAACAATAGAGGAGTGTTCCTCTTCCTCCACATTCTCACCAGCATCTACTATTACCTGAGTTTTTGATCTTGGTTATTCTGACTGGTGTGAGGTGGTATCTCAGGGTTGTTTTGATTTGCATTTCCCTGATGACTAAGGATGTTGAGCATTTTTAAAGGTGCTTCTCAGCCATTCAAGTTTCCTCAGTTGAGAATTCCCTGTTTAGCTCTGTACCCCAATTTTTAATAGGGTTATTTGGTTGTCTGGAGTATAATTTCTTAAGTTCTTTGTATATATTGTATATTAGTCCTCTATCAGATTTAGGATTGGTAATGATCTTTTCCCAATCTGTTGATTGCCATGTTGTCCTATTGACAGTGTCCTTTGCCTTACAGAAGCTTTAAGCTTTGCAATTTTATGAGGTCCCATTTGTCAATTCTTAATCTTAGAGCATAAGCCATTCGTGTTCTGTTCAGAAACTTTCCCCCTGTGCCTAGGTATTCTAGGGTCTTCCCCACCTACTCTTCTATTGGTTTCAGTGTATCTGGTTTTATGTGAAGGTCCTTTATCCACTTGGACTTGAGCTTTGTACAAGGGGATAAGAATGGATTGATTTGAATTCTTCTACATGCTGACCTCCAGTTGAGCCAGCACCATATGTTGAAAATGCTATCTTTTCCCACTGGATGGTTTTAGCTCCTTTGCCAAAGATCAAGTGACCATAGGTGTGTGGGTTTATTTCTGGATCTTCAGTTCTGTTCCGTTGATCTTCCTGCCTGTCTCTGTACCAATACCATGCAGTTTTTAATCACTATTGCTCTGTAGTACAGTTTGAGGTCAGGAATGGCGATTCCCCCAGAAGTTCTTTTATTGTTGAGGATAGTTTTCACTATCCTGGGTTTTTTGTTATTCCAAATGAATTTGCAAATTGCTCTTTCTATCTTTATGAAGAATTGATTTGGAATTTTGATGGGGATTGCATTGAATCTGTAGATTGCTTTTGGCAAGATGGCCATTTTTAATAAATTAATCCTGCCAATACAGGAGCAGGGAGATCTTTCCATCTTCTGAGATCTTGTATGATTTCTTTCTTCAGAGACTTGAAGTTCTTGTCATACAGATCTTTCACTTGCTTGGTTAGATTCACTCCAAAATATTTTATATTATTTGTGGCTATTGTGAAGGGTGTCATTTCCCTAATTTTTTTCTCAGCCTGTTTATTCTTTGAATAGAGGAAGGCTACTGATTTGTTTGAGTTGGTTTTATATCCAGCCACTTTGCTTAAGTTGTTTATCAGGTTTAGGAGTTCTCTGGTGGAAGTTTTAGGGTCACTTAAGTGTACTATCATATCATCCACAAATAGTGAAATTTTGACTTCTTCCTTTCCTACTTGTATCCCTCTGACTTCTTTTTGTTGTCTAATTGTTCTGGCTAGGACTTCCAGTACTATATTGAATAGGTAGGGTAAGAGTGGGCAGCCTTGTCTAGTCCCTGATCTTAGTGGGATTGCTTCCAGTTTCTCTCCATTTAGTTTGATGTTGGCTATTGGCTTGTTGTATATTGTTTTTACTATGTTTAGGTATGGGTCTTGAATTCTTGATCTTTCCAAGACTTTTAAAATAAAGAGATGTTGAATTTTGTCAAATAATTTCTCAGCATCTAGTGAGATGATCATGTGTTTTTTTCTTTGAGTTTGTTTATATAGTGGATTACATTGATGGATTTTCAAATATTGAACCATCCCTGCATTTCTGGAATAGAGCCTACTTGATCATGATAGATGATTGTTTTGATGTGTTCTTGGATTCAGTTTGTGAGAATTTTATTGAATATTTTTGCATCAATATTTATAAGAGAGATTGGTCTGAAGTTCTCTTTCTTTGTTGGGTCTTTGTGAGGTTTAGGTATGAGTGTGATTTTAGCTTCATAGAACAAATTGGGTAGTGTTCCTTCTGTTTCTATTCTGTGGAATAGTTTGAAGAGAATTGATATTAGGTCTTCCTTGAAGGTCTGATAGAATTATGCATTAAAACCATCTGGTTCAGGACTATTTTTGGTTGGGAGACTTATAATGACTGCATCTATTTCTTTAGGGGTTATGGGACTGTTTAGATGGTTTATCTGCTCCTGATTTAATTTTGGTACCTGGTATCTGTCTAGAAAATTCTCCATTTCATCCAGATGTTCCAATTTTGTTGAGTATAGGCCTTTATAGTAAGATCTGATGATTTTTTTAATTTCCTCAGTTTCTGTTGTTATGTCTCCCTTTTCAGTTTTGATTTTATTAATTTGAATACTGTCCCTGTGCCCTTTGTTTAGTCTGGCTAAGGGTTTATCTATCTTGTTGATTTTCTCAAAGAACCAGCTCCTGGTTTTGTTGATATTTTGTAGAGTTCTTTCTGTTTCTACTTGGTTGGTTTCAGCCCTGAGTTTGATTATTTCATGCTGTCTACTCTTTTTGGGTGTATTTGCTTCTTTTTGTTCTAAAGCTTTCAGGTGTGCTGTCAAGTTGTTAGTGTATGCTGTCTCCAGTTTCTTTTTGTAGGCATTTAGATCTATGAGTTTTCTTCTTAGTACTGCTTTCATGGAGTCCCACAAGTTTTGGTATGATGTGTCCTCCTTTTCATTAAATTCTAAAACATCTTTAATTTCTTTTTTTATTTCTTCCTTCACCAAGTCATCATTGAGTAGAGTGTTGTTCAGTTTCCACGTGTATGTGGGTTTTCCATTGTTTTTGTCATTATTTAAGACCAGCCTTAGACCATGGTGATCTGATAAGGTGCAAGGGATTATTTCAATCTTTTTGTATCTGTTGAGGCCATGTTTTGTGACATGGTCTATTTATATGGTCTATTTTGGAGAAGGTACCATGAGGTGCTGAGAAAAAGGTATATTCTTTTGCTTTAGGATGAAATGTTCTATAGATATCAGTTAAATCCATTTGGTTTATAACTTCTGTTAGTTTCTGTGTGTCTCTGTTTAGTTTCTGTTTCCATGATCTGTCTATTGCTGAGAGTGGGGTGTTGAAGTCCCCCACTATTATTGTGTGAGGTGCAATGTACACTTTGAGCTTTATTAAAGTTTCTTTTATGTATGTGGGTGCCCTTGCATTTGGGGCATAGATGTTCATAATTGAAAGTTCATCTTGGTAGACTTTTTTCTTTGATGAGTATTAAGTGTCCTTCCTTATCTTTTTTGATTACTTTTGGTTGAAAGTCGATTTTATTTGATTTTAGAATTGCTACTCCATCTTGTATCTTGGGACCATTTGCTTGGAAGACTCTTTTCTATCCTTTTTCTCTGAGGTAGTGTCTGTCTTTTTCACATAGGTGCATTTCCTGTATGCAGCAAAATTCTGGGTCCTGTTTATGTTTCCAGTCTGATAGTCTATGTCTTTTTATTGGAGAATTGAGTCCATTGATATTAAGAGATATTAACGAAAAATGATTTCTGCTTCCTGTTATTTTGGTTGTTAAAGGTGGAATTATGATTGTTTTCTTTTGGGATTGTTGGAACATTACTTCCTTGCTTTTTCTACGTTGAAGTTTTTCTTCTTGTGTTGGAGTTTTCCATCAATTATCCTTTGAAGTGCTGGATGTGTGAAAAGATATTGTGTAAATTTGGTTTTGTCATGGAATATCTTGGTTTCTCCATCAATAGTGATTGAGAGTTTTGCTGGGTATAGTAGTCTGGACTGGCATTTGTGTTCTCTTAGGGTCTGTATAATATCAGCCCAGGATCTTCTGGCTTTTATAGTCTCTGGTGAGAAGTCTGGTGTAATTCTTATAGGTCTGCCTTTATATGTGACTTGACTTTTTTCCTTTGCTGCTTTTAGTATTTTTTCTTTGTTTTGTACATTTGATGTTTTGATTATTATGTAACAGGAGGTATTTCTTTTCTGGGCTAGTCTATTTGGGGTTCTGTTGGCTTATTGTATATTTAAAGACATCTCTTTCTTTAGGTTAGAGAAGTTTTCCTCTAAAATTTTGTTGAAGATATTTACTGGTCCTTTAAGTTGCGAATCTTCACCCTCATCTATACCTATTATCCTTATGTTTGGCCTTCTCATTGTGTCCAGAATTTCCTGGATGTTTTAGGTTAGAACCTTTTTGTATTTTGTATTTTCTTTGACATTTGTGTCAATGTTTTCCATGGTATCTTCTGCACATGAGATTCTCTCTTCTATCTCTTGTATTCTGTTGGTGATGCTTGGATCTATAACTCCTGATCTCTTTCCTAGGTTTTCTAACTCCAGGGTAGTCTCTCTTTGAGATTTCTTTATTGTTTCTACTTCCATTCTTAGATCCTGAATGGTTTTGTTTAATTCCTTCACCTGTTTGCTTGTGTTTTCTTGCAATTCTTTAAGGGATTTTTGTGTTTCCTCTTTAAGGGCTTCTACCCGTTTACCTGTGTTCTCCTGTACTTCTTTAAGGGAGTTTCATTTATGTCTTTTTTAAAGTCCTCTATTATCCTCATGAGAAGTGATGAATTCTGAATCCTGCTTTTCCAGTGTAATGGGGTATCCAGGGCTTGCTATGGTGGGAGAACTAGGTTCTGATGATGCCAAGTAGCTTTGGTTTCTTTTGCTTATGTTCTTGCACTTGCCTTTCACCATCTGGTTAACCCTATTGCTACCTGCGCTCACTGTCTCTGACTGGAGCCTGTCTTTCCAGTTATCTTGTTTGTGTTAGAATTCCTCAGGGTCCAGATGCCTCTGTGATCTTGTAATCCTGAGCTCCAGAGTACAGCGTCTCCTCTAGGATGTCTCAGGATATGGTGTCTTCACGGGAGTAGACCAGCTATGTGTCTGCTGCTGTGGGTGCAGTGTCTCCTCTAGGATATCTCAGGATATTGTGTCTTCACAGGAGCAGACCAGCTAGGTGTCTGCTCCAGCCACAAGGACCAGCCGAGAGACATAAGGGGCAAAAGTTATTTCTTAACTGTTTTTATTTTGAGAACTCTCTGTTCAGATCTGTAGTCTATTTTTACATTGGGTCATTTGTTTTGCTGACTATACTAAATATGATTCCTCTGTCAGACACATAGGTAAAAAATTTTATTTCTGGTCTATGGGCTTACTCTATGCACACTTGATTTTTTCTTTGTGGAACAGAATATTTTTTCACAAATAAAATTTCAGGCAGGACTGGATTCTTATCAACAGTATGTAACAGTAATTCTAAAGATGTTTTTAAAAGTCATTATATATATATATATACATGTATATATATATTATATGTATGTATATATACATATATACATGTATATACTTGTATATGTATACATAACATGTATATGTATATATATGTTATGCTACACTATGTGTCTGGGGACTGTACTTGGAAGATTGTATTTGCATAAGTGATCAGACCAACCATTCCATCAATCAATGCTAACCCAAAATCCATCAGTGCATCAAGATCATAAATCCCCTAAAATGAAAGGCATAGATATGAATTTTATAGAAATTTAATTATGATAAAGCTGTGAGAGATTCTGACCACTGCCCTTCCATGGTCCCTAATATAAATAATCACTAGCAAAAAAAATGGTACAGCCAGAATTAATCAAGCTGTGTTTTCCTATTTATATCTCTACAATCTGGAGTTGCAGTAGGTACTGTCTCCTCTGGAGTATAGTTTCAGCTGACTCATTTCCAGGGTCACTAACACAAGTCAGAGTGGCTCTACTTCCATCTGAAGGCACACCAGGAGCTGCTGATCACAAGATGCACATTGAAATGGTTAGCCTTCTGCATCTGAGTCTTCAAGACAGTGATCTGGCAGGTCAGCTGGACTTACGCTAGTATAAGTCAATGACTGAAATGCTGCCAGGAACAGAGCTGCAATGCTGATCCAGTAGAGAGATTTACCTGTAGAAACTTTGCTTGCATTCAAACAGAGGTGGATGTAAGCCCCAGTTCTGTCACCTATGAGCTACAAGGCCATTAATTCTGCTTCTTGGCTTCTTTGTCTACAACACAGGTATGAGAGTGATAACTCATGACTGCTGGGTGTAATGCACTCTGCATTTAGCACAAGTGTGACACTGTATTAACGATTCAGCACGTTTCAGCCAAGGCCATTACTCATCAGTGTCTCAGATTTCTCCCTTGCATTTATTATCATGTTCCTGCTCACGTTTATACATGATCTTGGTGAATAATCACCTTAGTGTACCTTTCAGGGGAAGCTTTTGTAGAGAGTTAACTGACTAGTCCCTTTTAAATCCTTAGCCAGAGTGCAGGGGAGATGCAGAAACCAAATTTGCAATTAAGTTCTCTTTGCCATACAATACTAAGCTTCCCACAGCAGACCAAAATTCAGGCCCTGTTAAAGGACCATTAAAAAGTATAGCTTTCTTTTGTAACTCAGCTTCACAAAGGTATGTGTGTCATATTCCAGTTAACTTTCTCTGCAAATAGACACCAATTCTTCTCTGAACAACTTTCAGTCCAGACTAGCTTAGGGACCAAACACCCTGGCTTCCAGTCCTGGTTCTACTATCAAGTTGAGGGATCTTGAATGGGTGAGTTGAGTTCTCTGTCCCTGTTTCATCAATCTGATTGTGGTAATATTATTACTGGAAATAGAGTCAGGACATATAATCAACACCTGAAAATTATTAAGGGCAATGTGTACTTTAAGAAAATCCAGCCTCATTTCCTACTGTGGAACCCTTATTTTAGTACTCCAGGGTTTGGTGAAGGCATTCACCCACACCATTCAGGACTGGAAAAAAATTATGTTGTACCTCTTTTCCTCCTCCTTACTTACTGTAATATAAAGCCTTTAATCCTTTGATAGAATCTACATTTCTTTCATCCCTTTGAATGTAATAGATGCCTGGCAACTCATTTCTTACAGCTGTGGTCTTTGAACTTCCTGGCAACACTTAATAAGACCTTTATAAGGTCGGACTTTCATCTACTTTTCCTAATACAGGGCTTCATCTATAATAGGCACTCAATAAATATTTGTTGAATGGATGAACAAATACATGCAGCTAAGACATGCAAAAGTAATCATGGCATTAAGCTAAAAATAAGGCAGCTTTGTTCCTCTGTAGACAGGCATCGGGGCCAAATTACCACATCCACTTCAAGGAATTGTTCTGAATCAGTCATTCATAAGGAATTGTACAAAGCTCTCTTAATCATAATGCAACTATAAAGCACAACAAGGCTAGGGGATGTCTCCTCAGCATCCATTGTCTTTTAATTATTACTTTGGACCAATCTCCATGTCATCTAGATAGAGCCAAAATCAAAGAGAACCTACCCCAGCACTCACTACCAGGTGTCTTTAGGAGAGGAAAATTGCCAGAAACTCAACTAGTCCAGAAGCCCACACACTGCTGGAGACATCAAAACTGTCCAAGGAGATTCTTTAACATTTAAATAAAACTCGGCCTCATCCACACAGAACAAAAGCCTCACTGGGTTCTGCCTCTGCTCTGACAAGGACTTGTTATGCATCCCAGGCTGGGCTCAGTTTCAGCATACTTAGTATCCTTGGGACCTAGGAAATCAGCTAGCATGTGTCTGTTCCATGCTAGAAAATCACCTAGCATGTGTCTTTTCAGTCCTTGAATGGCCTGGGTTTTGTCATTTATGTGGTCACTACCTCTGTGGACCTTTCTTCAATTGTCAGAACATTCCAGGCTGGTCTTGTCTTTCAGAGTTGGCACCTACCTCTGCTCTGTGTCCAAAGCCTTCTCTTTCCTTCTCTACCTGTCTGACTTTTTGTTTCCTTCAGATCTCAAGTCAAATGATATGTCGTTGGAATAATTCTTCTTCTTCCACTCCCAGGGGTTAATGTTTCTCAAGTCACAGCTCTATTTTTCTCTAGAACACTTATTAATTTCTGGAATTCTGTTTGTACTTAATTTTGGTGCATCCTCCCCCATGGCTAGCAAGTTTTTCTACCTTCTTAAGACTTACGGCAGTGTATGATATATAGAGTTTCAATAAATATTGGTCTAGAACAGTGTTTTATAAGTGTTAGTATGTATGTGAGTGTCTTAGTTGCTGAAAGAGACATCATCACCACAGCAACTTATATAAAGGAAATCACTTAATTGGGGCTGGCTTACAGTTTAGAAGTTTAGTCCATTCACATCGTAGCAGGAAGTGTGGCAGCAAGCAGGAAAACACAATGCTGGAGAGGTAGCTGAGAGTTCTACATCTGGATCAGAAGGCAGCCAGGAGACTGTATATATTCCACACTGAGCATAGCTTGAGTCTTTAAGACCTCAAAGCCTATACCCATAGTGACACACTTCCTCTAACAAGGCCACACCTACTCCAATAAGGCCAAACTTTCTAATAGTGGCACTTTCTATGGGCATGTGGGAGCCATTTCCATTCAAACCACCACAATGAGTCACCTAAGAATCTTGTTAAAATGTAAATTCTGAGTCAGTAGTTTGGAGATAGTCCTTAAGGTTTCTTTTGGCTAAAACATCCCTGCACAAAATGCTGACATTGGTTGATAGACAATACCTTGAGCTGTGGGAGGTCTGGTATATTAGGTGAGTGGTTGGCAAAAGCTTTCAATCTAGGACAGGAAATAGGCTGAAAGTTGAGGATCTTTCAAAGGCCATTTGAGCCATCTTGGGCCACAGATCAAAGAGAAAGAACTATCCATCCTTACAAACCACATTCAAGTCAAAACGATAAGCATAGATTTTCCTGAGTCATTTAAGTGATTTTGACCTCAGTACCAGATCTCCAATGAACAGCGACTGGCAACATTTTCCATAGTAAATTTGCTTTGAAGATGCTGACTCATCCACCAGGAACCAAAGTGCATCTGTTCTTATTCCATATTCAATTCTATTTCCCATCCTTTCTGTACTCAGTTGCACAGATTTGGAGTATGACTTGCTCTGCCCCTCACTGTGGTGACCCTTAAAGACCCCTTGCTTCTGCAGAGCCACAGGCCATTCATTGAGTGTAGCATGGTGCAGCCAATCTTAGAGCAGCATTATGCCTCATAACTAACATGGAGCAAAGGCAATAGAGATACCACAATACACACAGTGATTAAGCACTGTGACTGAGGAGTTCTGATTAACCACTTAATTTCTGTGTGACCTTGAGCATGGCACATACACTGATACTTACCGTTCTTCCTCATGAGTGAAATGATGATAGCACCCATCTCATAAGGCTGTAAGAACTAAAGGAGACAATTCCTGTAAAGAACAGGACAGGGGTCAGAGCAAAACTGCACTGTAGAATATTGTCTCTGTTGAAATTTACCTTACACTCCAGAATTTACAAGATTACTTTGACCATAATAGCAAACACAATTATTTTAATGAGATACTTAAAAGACATTTAAAAAGCTTACTATATATTAGGCAAAGCATTAAGTGTTGCTTTGTTTCATTTAATCTCAAAAGTAAATTTAAAAAGCAGGTGTTAAGATCTCTATCGTAGAGATGAAAAAACAGAGTGGTAAAAAGCCCCCTACCCTACACTCCTTTTTAAGGTCAGTCATTTGGAGTAAGGTTTTAAGCCTAGGTCTTATTGCCTTAAGGCTCTAGCTATTTGGCTCTATGCTGCGCTGACTGTCTGGTTTTTCATACATTAAGTGGGCACTTAAAAGTCCTGGCTGCAGACTTTGAGATCTTTCCAAACAGAACACCAGCTTCATAGCCACTTGTTCTTAGGTGGTGACAATTTGAACTAAAAATCATCAAGCAGAGTTCCAAGGTAATGTAAGGCTATGAACTTTTATCTGATAGGATTAATTTTCTTGTTTATTTGCTTAGTTTGCAATCTGGTTTGACAGACTTTTGTCCCCACAAACATAATGGTCTTAAGCCTTGAGAATGTTTCTCAATGCTTTGCTTTCAATTGGATAATCTAAGTAGTCTACTGACAATTAATAACCACCCAGCATTTAGGGATATAAACCAATAGTAGATTCTTGGTGTCAAGAATTCCAAAATAGCATAGGTGGTCTAACTCTGCCTGTAGTAGCTGGGGCACACTGAAGAGATGACTATGATCTCTTGGGACAGGAGTTGTGAAGCAGAATCTCACTCACTTGCATTTTCATGGGGATCTACCTGTGACATGGCTTCTTATAGCTTTGTGAGATGACACCTGAAATATATTGTCCTACATGGGAACATCTGGAGAACTTGTGCTCTCAGCCTTTCAAGTCATGTGACAATTTTTTTCTTGGTACTCTATGACACAAGTGGGAAACTGAGAAACCCCCAAGCTCGAGGGAAGGAATTAGACTACTTCTATATTTAGTAAGCATGGCCATAGTACTAATACATGTGTAGGCTGAGACATGCTACTGTGCCAGTCTTCAGAAAATATAGGTGTTTCAACTTTCAACTCCACAGTTTCTGTATTCTATGGCATGTATCTCAATGTATAAAGTATTGACCAGCTTGCTGGAGGTCAAAAGCCTCTCTGATTCAAATACCATGGCAATAAAAAAATAGAACTTACTCAACGAGATCTTGAGCATCCTCATATGCAGTGCACCTGAGCATTCCCACCATGCAGTACTCCTCTAAGGCTGAACATAGGAGAAAGATTTTGGGGCTTTCCCACAGTCTCTTGCTAGGTGAAAACCGAGACAGTCTTAAAGTGAGAAAATTTTTACTTTTTAATTAAATATCTTCTTACAAAGTTCTTCTCTTAGTATTTATTTAGGCCTCAAAGCCCATTTAGGTAAAAGTCCTTCTGTGATTTTTTTAGGGGGACAATACGTAGACCAAAGACAGAGACTGCAAGACACAGAACATGTTTCATCTATTCAGCAAATAGTGGAGCAAGGACTTGGATTCAGTTCTCTCATACAACCACAGGTTCGATCTTCTTTGCATATGACTTTGTTTTAAACTCATTTTTATCATCAAAGTCTCTTTGTTTCAAGTAAAAAGTATTTTTAAAAAACCCTAAAGGTGCCTGATGAGGGGTAAGTCATGTCAGTTGTAGGAACTACAGCCACAGGTAGATCCCCGAGCACAAATAAGAAGAGTAGAATGTGCCTCTTCATCTTTTGGTCTTCTCTGTTCCTTTATGCTCATTATTACATAGACACTCCCCATGAGATGATAGCTAACACCAGCTCCACTCCTGTGTCCTACCACTGAACAAAGACAGTAGTATTCAGTGTCCTTTCCCTACAAGACATAGGCATCTGTTCTGTTCTCTCCTCTTTTATCTGCACTTATGCATATGTGTTGTCAACTGCGGCCTTCACCATTGCATTCCCACCAACCACTGAAGAGCAGGGAGATGAAATCAGGTGAGGTCTAAGTGCAGTCTTCACCAGCAACTTGGATTGTACAGTGTAACTGGTGATAGATGATTTTTTAAAGAGAGTCTCAAGGTGAAGCATCCAGTGAAAAGTTAATGGAGCCCAGACAGGCAGAAACATCAGGTGCTGAGTATGTCCTCATTTTGCAGATGTAAAATCTTGTAGCTGGCGAGAACAGATCTTTGTTCCATTTTTATCCATTCCTTCCCCCTGGCTCTCAGTGTTCTATGATTGCATCTGTTCCTCCTTCCTTAGAGGAAAAGAGTTGACAAATTTATTCATACTAAAATGTGAGTCACTCAATCACCAGGAATCTTTGCATTCTAGCTTCTATAATGAGCATTTGACTATTTGACTGATATCTGCTGAACACTCACTACATGAAGAGTATATATATATATAATCAGTTGCAGTCATGTGTGAAATAAGACAATCACATCTTACATATTTCAGAAGATGTATTAATCTAATAAAAATTACCATTTCTACACTTTAGAAAATATAAGGTTACCAGAGAGAAAAGAAACACTTAAGTATTTTCAAATTCAAGGAGCTCATAAAACTGAAGCTATTTTCTATCTTCTGGGCTCCAGTATCCTGATTCTGTAGGTGTGAAACAAACCCAGAATAATTATTTTTATTTTTCTGATAGTTCAAGGATATGAATTTGGTCACTGATT
The DNA here is from genome assembly GCF_011762505.2 of Arvicanthis niloticus. Taxonomy (NCBI): domain Eukaryota; kingdom Metazoa; phylum Chordata; class Mammalia; order Rodentia; family Muridae; genus Arvicanthis; species Arvicanthis niloticus. The sequence continues at coordinate 97,766,892 of NC_047660.1, read as the reverse complement.
GAACCTGAGATGATTGTTCTGTAATGTCTACATTTTCAAAATCACTGAATCTCTTTCAAAAGAGCAAAGTCCTGGGGCAAGCATGATCTGCCCTTCAAATCCCTGTCCAACAGGTATTAATCTGTCCTTCTTAACCCACCCCTATTTCCTAGATGGTCACATGACACATCATAGCAGGTTTGGCTGGTACTCTTGAGTATATCCCCTTAGTGAGAATCTCCTCACAATAAAGGTTGTCACTTTGAACATCTTTGCCTCTCTGAGAATGCTTTATCTAGCTGTGTGAAAACATAGCATTCTTCCAGGTCCAAATTGAAGGCTGGAGACTGAATGTCCTCAGTGTATCCCTCATGCAATGTTAGATGACCTTTGATAAGAATCAATCTCAAGTTCTTTCCACATCACAAAGCCTCTTCCATCATGTGATGCATTTTCCAGCACCATCTCTCAGAGTTCCCCAATGATACTGGACTCTTCTGTCTGAGTGTTTGAAGGTACATCTCATTGGCTTTCTTACCTACTTTGTCTTACATCTCACTCTTCTACTAGTTATTTCTGTCCTGTTTCCATATAAATTACAGCACATTAACCATTGTCTAAAGGTCTTCTGCTTAGAAAGCCCAAAGTGAGTTCTCTTGTATGTTTGTTTTGATTGGTCATATACTGCCACTATGTTTAACGTTGTTCTTAAGAAGAGTGCTAACATTTGCCTTCAGATACATTACAAACAAAGAGGCTCGGAATAAGTGTCTAAAGTATTAAACTAAGGACTCCTCCATATCCATGACCTGCAAACGTGACAAAGTGCTCTTGCCTATCAATCAGGAGGTAGAGACTTTATTACTATATTATCTTCACCATCACTCTGAGACATTCACTCAACCCAAATCATTCTGAACAAGAAGGCAGTGGGGAAGGAACAGACTGATATTAAAATGTTATTGTGCTAAAACAGTCATAGAGAGTGCAAAGAGTGTGTTTATTATGCAGTACGCATCAGAGCAAGAAGAGAAATTCTATTCTTAGGAACAAGACAGGAGTGGAAAAAGCCCAGCAAAACCCAGTCAAGACCTGGAGGTTTTATGCCACAAAAGAACGAGTGAGAAATGACTTGGGGAATTTAATTCTGATGCCTAGTCTCCCCCTTCTTCATCTACTCTCAGATGTAACAAATCCTTCTGATGATAATTGCAATGTGTGTCTATTTATGGTGATCTGATGGGGTGTAGAGCATCCTATTTTGGATTCTATTGATCACCCTCTATCCTGATTAATAGGTTTTCAGAACAGCCAAGAGAGTAAACAAGAACTTCAATACTTTGTTCCCTACACAACCAGAGAAAGCCAAAAAAAAATTGAATGAATGTATTTATTTCCAAGTTTTTTAATAATAAAGTTTTAATTAAAAAGAATGAAATGAAATCCTATAAATAAAATAGAAATAAAATTCAGATAAATCTGGTAGTTAACATGAATGAGGGAGGAAGGGAGGGAGAGAGGCAGGGAGTTGGAGGGAGAGATTTCTATAGATGGATGTTTGGATGCTCTTCTCTATTGCTTCCTTGGGACTACCAGAAAGAATTTACTGTTGCGAACTCACCACACTATGAAAAAAAACACACACACACACACACACACACACACTCTGCAATAGCTCCTGAAAACAATTTTCTGTGAATTTTAAAATTTAGATTTATTTATTTTATTTTATGTGCATGAGTGTTTTACCTGCATGCATGGATAAGTATTACATGTATGCTTGCTGTCCACAGAGTTCAGAAGAGGGCTTCAGGTCCCCTGGTATTGGGTTGTGGGTGGTTGTAAGCGAAAGTATGAGTGCTGGTAACTGAACTCAGGTCCTCCACCAAAGTAACAAATGCTCTTGACCACTGAACCCTCTTTCCAGCCTCCTTGTCTGTGTACTTTGTAGTAAAAGTAAAGACAGGTTGCCACCTCATTGAATCTACCTAGTAGATACTTTTGAGATTATATCATGAATTTCATGGTCTCTGGTAGATGGTTCATGCCCTACTGGGTGGCTCCACCACATGAGGATAAGGGCACTCCTAATTGGCTTCAGATAGTTATTAATAACAATTTTATAAAAGGACTTGAAATTTGAAGGGAAATAAGGTGGGGCACTACAGGGTTTTGAATGGAAGACTTAACAGATTTGATTTTAAAATGCATTGTGCATATTTAGAATAAAAATGCTAAAAAATATTTTAAAGGAACTAATTGATTAGGGTGCTGAGTTGAAAGCAACAGAAACTTTAGGTGCAAAACAATTTGCTGATTGTTAAAATTAAAGGCAAGGCTGATGAATTAGACTGAAGAAAAACTACCAGATGCCGTGATATTCTAGAGACCCAAGTGCAGGCTCAAATTGTCGAATTCATGAACTACCACATTTGAAATGTATGGGTTTTGCCAGCCTTGTGTCATTTCATCAAAATCCACAAATGTTGAGGCTGAGTATTGAGCCGTGTCACAGCCTGACATCTTAGTAGGGGACAGCAGGATATCTAAAGGTAGAATTCAGTTGGGAAGAAATAAATCCTACAAAGACAAATTAGGTGAATAGCAAAGACTGAGTACAAGCCTGGAGGCCTTGAGAAATAGATTATACTATGAATATCCGTGGGGCACCACCTCAGCAGGGACTTGCCATTTTGATGCTTTGTCTATGCTGCTTTTTTTCAAAACTTTAATAACCCTAACACCAACATTAATTCTTTTTGTTTAGAAAGGTAGCACTCTTCACCCCTCTCATCAGTAACATCTAGTTGGACCCTGGCTCTATCCAGCTCTGTTCCCAAACTGAAGCACTGTTGTCCTTTCTTGGTTATTTATCCCTTCAAATTCTAAACAAAGGAGTAATGTGATCAATCTTCATACTATACAGAAAAGACTTAATTGTTAAGACTTTCAAAGTTGTACAGGAATGTGATCTATAGGCTGGCAACTGGACAGTACATGCTCAGTGGTGTTTTGCATCATTATTAATCTGTGTACAGGTGAACCCAGCAATATGAAACAAAATAGAGTAAAGGTAATGCAACAGCCCTTAGGAACAATGCCTTTGAAAATAATAAAACATGCGAACACACTACTTCCAATTGTATTTTCCTCACAAAATGCAATAAAGCGTGACTGAGAAACTATAAATCATCCCCTTGGTCTTTAATGATTCTATAAATATGAGAGTAAAGTCATTAACAAAGCCATTAGAATAACTACTAGCTGGAGTGTTCTCTAAAACATCATAAATTTATTTGGTTATTGTTTTGTTTCATATTATAGTACAGAAGTTTGACTCATTGCTGAATACTGCACTCTTGTTTCTATGTCTCCAACACAAGGATGCATTTTGCAATAAGTTTTGTAGAGCTTTCTCCCTCCACTGTGGCAGGGTGGGTTGGAGAATGCCTTAGTTTGATACAGTCATGGATTCCATGTTCAACCTGGATGGACTTTATTTACTCAAGTCTTGCTCTCCTCATTTGGAAAGTGAAGTAAGACAGTGGTTCCAGATGACAACTTGTTTTAAGCACTTAGCAATGTATCTGGTTGTCTATAAAACTCAGAGCCTATTAGCTATTGCAAGCACTTGGTGGCATTGGAAAATAATGTCCCTGGGCTACATTGCTAAGCCTAGATATGACCATATTGTAATATCTAAAATGCAAACATTAGGTAAGCAGGAAATTCTACAGCGATGTACACAGAGAAGGAACAAAACACCCTGAAATATGAATACCAGATTCTCAAGTCCTGCATACTGGGTAAGGAACTTGTTCTCACAATTTACAGTCATGACTTAGCAAAACTAAAATAATTCCTTCTGGCATAAGCCTTAAGCTCTGTTGCCACATAAACAAAAGAAATCATAAACCCAAATACACCAAGCATCTACTTCAAAACTGACAGATTAAGTGGCTAGTAAAAGAGTAAACTTCTAGAAGGAATACTGAGGTGCCACCTTGTTCTGTGTCAGAGGGGAAAGTATATTAAAATCCACAACAAAGTACTTCAAACACCACAGCAGCAAGATGCTGTCCAGAAACCTGCAATCCATGAAGCCAGTTACACGAACTTCAGGGTATTAATTCTTAAGATGATTAAGAGAGTTATGATGGCTGAAGGCATCCCATAATGGTCAACTAATGCTCCCCAGGGAAGACAGCAGAGTTGTTGAAATGGAAGACATACCTGAAAAATAGATAAGAAATCCACAATGATATGCCCTTATTTGTTTCAAAATACTGTACAAAAAACATTCACAGTACATTCTGTGTACTATGTGCACAATAAAAGCTAATTGCTGACAAAGATTTGCAGGCAAGAATTTCTGTAGAAACCATTCTCCAAAGTTTACAACCATACATTGTAAGTGCTAACTCCAGTGTGAGATTTCCTGTGATGGAGCCTGTGCTCAGTAGAAATGTAGTATAGTTTATGATGGCCCCCGGGATGATTTGTGACTCCAATTAAACAAAGAACTGAGAGATGTCAAATACATATTTCTCTCAAGGACTCTGCTCAGCCCAAGAGTCGAAGGAAATGCAGTTGAAGGGAAATATACTAGTCTTCACTTCCTTTGCAATGCTCTACAGAAATATCATTCCAATACTTCCCTTGATCCAGTACTGAGTTATTTTAACTTCCTCAGGGATCATTACTTAGAGTGATGGTTTAGAGTCCTCACTGCTAGATATGCAGGCTTCCATTCATTCCTTCCACACTCAGCTTTTAGAGTAACGCCTTCTTCTCCCCCTCTTCCCTCCTACACACACACACACACACTCCTATATACAAATGGATATAACAATTTAAATCTAGATCCACAATTGTCTTTTCGCATTTGGTTCACTTTGCTTAACTCATTGATCTCCAGTTTCGTCATCATTCTGCAAATAAAATGCAATCGTACATAAGAAAATGCTTTTCTTACAGATTCACCTGTTGATGTGCATGTAGACTGTTTGGCTACTGTTGATAGTGTGGCAGTGAACATGGGTATTCAGGTACCACCAGGCTGTGCTGACTTAGTCCTTTGGGTATGTGCTCAGGAGTGACCTAGCAAGTTATATGGTCATTCCATTTGTAATGTTTTGAAGCACCATTAAATTGACTTCCACAGTGGCTATCCCAGTTTGAGAAGTCATTTATAGTGCAAAGTTGCCAGCATTTGCTGTTTGTTTTCTGATGATAGCCATCCATTCTGACTTTCATCCTAGCTGTGTGACTCATCCAATACAATATGGACCCAAAGCAGGAGGCAGCCTCTCCTGTGTATGCATGGTTGAGTTGCTCTCTTCCTTTTACTTCTGTAATGGAATATTAACAGGGAGGCTCTGGTCCAAGGACACAGAAAAGCTGAACCCGCCTATAGCCTCGAATAACCAATGTGCAAGCTGGTACAGGGTCACTCTAGTTTACCATCAGCTCCATGACCTAAAGTGTGTGTGTGTGTGTGTGTGTGTGTGTACGCATGCACACACACACACACACACACCTCAAACAAACCAACCAAACAAAAAACCCCAAAGCTCTAACATTACATGCTACTAGACACTAGACTGAGAAACAATTTGCTGAGCAATGTATTGAAAAATAATTTTTAAAAATTGAACAAAAGTTAGTGCACAAATGTCAATAGCTTAGTTTGAGTTGAGCCTCCCACCTTATGGTAGGAGATGAACTAAAAACTTAACATTTGTGATTTATTTAAATTCATAGATGACATGAAGTGATGAGTATTATTCTTCTAGTAAAACTGTCTAGTGACTGCTCTAAAGTCACCCAATTGGGAAGTTCTGAACCTTTCTGCTGCTGCTGCTGCTGCTGTTGCTGTTGCTGCTGCTGCTCCCCTCTATGCTGGAGTGCATTCCTAATGCTCCTTAAAATCAGTGTAGAAAGGGCAGAGTTGCTGCTCTGCTTGACCCCCATCCTGAGTTTAGTTGACCTACATTAATAACTATATGCCAGGCATGATGGTGTGAGCCCGTAATTCGAGCTTCAAGAAGCTAAAAGTAGGAAGGAGTATTGCAAGTTCCAGACCAGTGGGCTACGAAGTGAGATCTGATTTCAGCAAATGCATAAATGCATACCTTCACATATGACAGTGTGTATATATCTAATTACTTATTGATAACTTAGCACATACTACTCACAGACTCTGCTGTACAATATTCTACACATAAAGTAAAAGCTGTCTACTACTGCACTGGTTTCACCACACAGATACATTTTTAAAATATATCTACCCTAGACAGAAAAGCCTAGTCTCTAAAATGCTTTTTCTTGAAAAAAAAAAAAAAAGAACAGATAATATGACTCTGCGCAAAATAGATTTAATGTATCTGAAGGAGACAGCCTGTAATTACATATGTTAAACAAAAGATTTCCATCAAGTAACATCTCAAAAGTTTAGTTTCATTATCATAGCAAATAAATTCATTTGAAAAAGAAATTGTTCTATCCTATCACCTTTCTTAAGAATGACTGTGATATTCCAAATTATCTTTTGTATCCTAAGCTTGCTTTAAGTACAAAGCCGAAATGCAATCCCCCTCTCTCCCTCCCTCATTCCTCTTTTCTTTTATAACACAAGAGATTATTAAGTAGACTCCAGGAAGGTTTTACGTAGTCCTATTCCCATACACAACAACATCCTAGGCTGTACAAGAAAGACTTTTTTTCCTGATGAACAATTTCTCAATGTTTTTTACCTGTCAGGAGGGATGTTTCTTGAGCAAATATTACATACTATAAACAAATATAAGTGCTGATCATTTTAGCATCTCTTGATAGAAAACCTTTGCTCTGCATTGAAAGAAATCTTGGAAAGGGTCATGTCCCTGGTTATAGAGCTGGCCGTGTTCACAGGAACTTAGATTCAAATTCTGCTGAGCTGACAAATCAGACAGCATGGTTTGAGTCTCTGCACTGAGGGGCTTTTATGTTCCTTAATCCTCAGTGAAGCCATGTCATAAGTGGGGCCCAGTAGAAGGTGCTCAGTCCTGGAGGCAAAGCCCTTGGGAGAAGGCTGCTGCCCTGACCATCAGTCACTTCTGGTTTTCAGAAGACAGGATGCCATTCTGTTGAAGTGGATTACTAAGAGATTTGGTTTGGCTCCCAGGCTTCTCTTGGCTCATCTCCTGCCGTGTGATCGCTTTTGCTTCCTGGCCTGACTGAAGCAGCATCAGACCCTTGTCAGCACCATCTTTATGGCCCTCTGAGCCTTGACAGTCATAAACCCAAAATATAATGAACTTTTATAAACCACACAGGCTTGGATATTCTCTTATAGCATCAGAAAATGAACTAAGACACAAGCCAGCTTTTATTGTTAGAGTTATATGAAAACCAGGAAGATGATAAAAGTTGTGAATACCTATCAGGACCATTCAAGTGAAACACATGAGCAAAACATCCTGGGTGAGATCAGTGGAAGGATTGTGGAGCAATGAATAGTACAAACATGTGGCAGGCACCCTAACTCATCTACCACCCTTAACCTGCTAACAGAACCCTAACTCTTTTAGGGTAATCATTTTAAGGAATAAAGACAAGATTGGTGAGAACCAATCATGACAATCCCATCATCCTTTGCCAGCAGCTACAAGAAGTCATGTAACCATGATCTGGCCAGTGCAAGTCAGGGGAAATCTGAAATGACTTCTGGGAAAGACTTCTCTTCCTGATCGGAAGGAACACACTCCTAGGGGAAGCACTTCTCAATCTACACAATGATGGGGCAAAGGTCAACACATCCATAAAAGATGCCTGTATGGAATCCAATAGAACAAAAATGCCCACCGCTGGTCACCTTGTCAAGAAAGCCATAACTGTGATGGTTAATGTTTCTATTCAACATGGTAGACTCTAGAGTCACCTGGGAGACAGGCTCTAGACATTCTGTTACTTAAGTCAGGAAGACCATAAATGTGGACAGTACCATGCCATGGGCTGAAGTCCCAGACTGAATAAGAAGAAAAAAAATTGGAAAGTAGCAGCATTCAGGCAATCTAGCCAGGACACTGCAGCCAGCTGCCTCAAACTCCTGCTGCTGTGACTTCTGTCCCCTAATGACCTTCACTTGAAATGTGAGACAAAACCAATCTTTCCTTCTTCCACCTTAAAGGTTGCTTTGTACAGGTACTTTGTCCTGGCAACATGTAAAGCAATAAGCACAGTATCCAAGTGGATTACGCTCTTTGCAATGGAACACATACACCTCTGAGGGCTCTGTGTCCTAGCTAAGGCAGCTGACCATCAGCTTCCACTGACAGAAATGCATGCTGGGATGTAACAGTTTCCAAGATGCTGGGATGCAAATTAAAAACAAACAAACAAAAGAACTAATCACTTGATTTTAAAAATACTAGCAAATAAATCATTATTCTTATGACATTGTACATATCCAAAAAATCATACCTCAGGGCAGTTCTGCAAACTGTACTCTTGAAGCTGCTTGTACCCTCTTCCTTTCTTCCTTTTTTTCTTTCTTTCTTTTTTTTTTTTAAGTAGCAGTTTCCTGGCTTATTTTAGAGGAAACCTTCAAAAGAACAATTATCAGGCAGCACCTCTGTGAGCAGAGTCCTGCAGAGATAAGAAGCAGATTGGCCTACCAGACTCCAGAAGAAAAGGAATGGCTTAGATTGGAAAAGGAAGTTGCATTGCTTGATCACAGAGAGCATTGAATCTGGGCATTTCCATAGGCCTTCTTTTTCATCTGATTGTTATTCCTTGGATCTGATCACAGAAACTGATTGCTGAGCTCTCTGTATCTCCATTCTCATTCAGCTCCCATCAAAGACAATTCCACCATGTGTTTGCCCATAATCAAACATGAGACCTTCTGATTATCTTGGGTTCCTTCTGTGGCTTCCAACATTTCCCCAGAATGGAATTACAACAGCAGCGACAATGACACCAATAAGAGCAGCAACAACCTCCAACAAGTCAACATCAAAGGACACTTTTGGTGTTACTATAGGACACTTCTCCTCTCTATGCCTGAGATACCAATAGAACCATTGATGCTACTATAGGACACTTCCCTTCTCTATCCCTTATGATACCGATCGAATCATAAATCCTAAAGCCATATCAACCATACTAGAGGGAGCATGACACCCAACTAAACATTTGGTGTCTCTTTATAAGAGCTGAAAGGAAATCCAACATTCTAAACCATAAAGAAGAACACTCTGCAGTACCACATATTTCTAACCTCTGAATACATTTAACCTCTCTGCAAAAGAAGACAAGGGACTTATGTGCCACCCACAGTGAGGACAGTAGCATAGTCCAGAAAATAATACTTAAACTCCTGAATCTGGGCCAGCAAGATGAATTAACCTGAGTTTATTCTTTGGAACTCACATGGTAATAGTAGAGAATGAACACTCATGATTGTCCTATAAACTCCAGCCATTCACTGTGGCACACACATGTGCAAATATGCACACATATCAATCAATCAATAAATCAACCAATCAATTCTATATCCAACTGTGACTGAAAGGAGCTCACCTCCTCTAAGACATTCCAATGAAATAAGACAGCAAATTCCCAAAACAAACAAACTAGCTTTTCTCAGTTGCAGAAGTATGTCAGCAGGTAGTTCTGAGTAGTAGAGTAAAAGCATCCATGTGTTGAAGACATGCAGCAAATAGATGTCGCTCTTATTGGCTGTGATAGATGGTAGATAGGTGACTAGAACCTGTGTGGCCTGCTAGAAGCTTCCCAAGGGAAGAATAGAGAACACCTTTGGAACCAATGTAAATGATATAAATTGTAAACAGAAAAAAAGCAACCTAGGAGAATTTGTAAAACCAGTTTCTTTATTCTTACCAAGTGCCATTTTTTTAAAATTATATTTTTATTTCATGAACTTCCCCTCTATCTTCTACTAGCCCATGTACTGCAGGCATAAAGGGCATCGCCCTCATGGCTAATGCTCCACAGGGGGGTCTCACAGGACAAAACTGGCTGGTGCTTTTGGTCAATTTTCTTACCCTCTTACAGTAGATTCCAGGAGGAGCAGCTGTCTCCTCTGTTCTGAACTCAGGTTAAGAATCTGAGAACTTTGCAGTCTCATCTTTGTACACACCCAGCTCAGATGTTCAACTAAGTCACTGAAGCCCCAGGAGCCTCAGCTTTCTTGGTACAGGGTTCTCAGTGAGCTCACCAAGATATATCTATATCATCTATCTCTATCTCTATCTCTATCTCTATCTCTATCTCTATCTCTATCTCTATCTCTATCTCTATCTCTATCTCTATATCATCTATCATCTATCTCTATCTCCATCTCCATCTCCATCTCCATCTCCATCTCCATCTCCATCTCCATCTCCATCTCCATCTCCATCTCCATCTCCATCTCTATCTCTATCTCTATCTCTATCTCTATCTCTATCTCTATCTCTATTGTGTGTGTGTGTGTGTGTGTGTGTATCAATGATTATGGCAGCATTGGACTCCTGTGTGAACTCACTTGAGAGCTGTTGACCACCTGATTTCTCCACCATCTTTCTTGCTGTCAGATTTTCTTGAAAAATCTCTTAGTGTTGTTGGTGATGGCTATTTTGTTCCTATACCAAGGTTTTCTCTGAGCATGGTTTGTTTGCTTTATAGAACAGCGTGAAGAACACCACTTACCATACTTGTACCAAGTTTCTGCTCTGTCTCCAGAGCTTCCTTGACATTTAGCTGTCTGATAGAAACCTCAGACTTAACACAGACAAAACAACACTCTCGTTTTCTTTCACAGTATCAATGCCCCTCTTGCCTTAGTCATGCTCCCTGAGGATATGACACCACCATCCATCCCCAGCCTGAGTTATTTTTGCCCTTTTGTTCATTTCCCATATCTAGGTTGTTTGAAATTTCAGCTAGCCCTCTCCCCTAGTATATCATATAGCCCACATTCTCTCAGTCTATTCAATACAACTGTTCTACTAAGATCCCCAACACACTGAGGTAGAAGTGATTTCAGAAGGGATTATTTTCTTCGTCAACACTTCCAAGATTTTACTCAATGAAGGCAGATTTGTAACAAACTAAAAAGTCTAAGCTCACGCCATGAATTTTTTTTTCAGTATAGAACAAAGTTCAAGAATCATTGAGAACCAGAATCTGGAGTGGCCAGCTAGAAAGGAGAAAGCTGCTGTCACCAGGCACTGGGTCACAAACTGCAGTGACCTGCTGGAGAGGAGAGAACTGCTGCCACATCACCAGGTACCAGGTCACATCCTCACAGGACATCCAGTTTTCTAGGGTTATTTTCCCACTGCTGTGCTGTATTGCTAGAAGGGAAACCAGGCTCTTAAAGCTTCTGAGAAGCTTAAGGGAACACTGGTGAATTAGTTAGAGTATTGAAAGTTCAGTCAGTCACTACCCAAAGCCCTGTAGGAGAAGCAATTAATCTCAGGTTTCTGCTGCTCCTACAAAACAAAAGCATCCCAGTTACTGGGTGACTAAATACAAAATTTCAGGTTGCCCGTCTAGGACAGGGAGATTCCACTGAACCTTATAGAGTTAACATTTTTCTAGATCAAAAATAAAATATTAGTTTCTGTTATTAACTTCATTAACTTAATAACTGTTCATTTTGTATTATATTCTAGTCATCACACTAAATATGTTGTATGCATATAAGAAGTACTTAGCTAAGTTAAAGATATCAACAATTGCTTATAGTAATCATCATAACCAATAATGCAGCCTTAATCTCATAATAATGCTAGAGAGTATTACCACCCCATTTCACAGACAGAACAACTGAGAGTGGAAAAGTCTAACTTACCAAGATCCATCAACCAGTGAAGGCAGGCATACCATAACCACCATCATATTTTTCACACTGAGATCCACACTTAGTGACCTGTTGAGTGACTGTCATGCACTAGACACATGGAATACATGAGATCTAACTTGTATTAAAGTTGGAGAAAGGTGAAGATTATTCACATTTAAAGAAGAGGAAATGTCCTACAAGAGGCCAAGGGTACCAAAACAGACAATGGAAGACAACACGAATTTATAATCATACATGTTGATTCCATGGGGGAAAGGGGAGGCAGGTGTTTTCTCAAGACTGCTTGGATTTGCTTTAAACAAACCAAACACTATCTTCTTTATTTTCTGGGCACCGTATTATTTGTGCCATTTTCCCAAGTGTACAATGTCTCCATTAACCAACACATAGCTCTGGACTGGAAGAGAGGACCTAAGCCCCAGATCTGTTGTTCTAGGTACAATGCTGCAAAGGACCCAGTCGACCAGTAAACTTCCAAGCTCTTTACTCTCCCTGGAGTATGCTGCTCCTCCTTCCCTTCTTTCCAGAACCCAGGGCCCCCTTAAAAGTTGGGTGAATGACTCACCAAAACGTTGTTAAATGAACAGATCTTCCTGCGGCTTTCAGCCAACACAGAGAAACTTGGTACAGACAGTCAACCAAACGGAACTCAATTCATCTATATTAGGACTGTGGGCATGAGTCAACTCTGCAGAGCCCCCACTTTTTGTCTCAATTAGTCCAAATTTTAAACCATTTAAATTCAACAAGCCACCCACATCCTCTCATATATATTTTGCTTCCTTCCTCCTAACTGGCTTTATGTTCTCCACCCACCAGAGTCTGACAGTAACCCTCTGACTGGATCTCTTCCCCTCTTCTATGTGGATAGAGGCTTACAGTTCCCAACATTATATTTCTGTTAGCCTCTTTTGAATACCACTCTCACTAAAGAAGACCAGAGTTAGGCACCATGGCAAAAAATAAAGACAAATATGGGTTGGAATAATTCTTTACATCCTGACTGAATGTGTGGGATTCCAGACATTTTATACAGATGTTTATTCCATTTTAGTTGTACTAAAACTCAAACCCAAAAGTCAGGGAGAACTGGGTTTAAATTCTGACCCTGCCATTTGTTATTTCTGTATACGGCTACTCTTTTAAAAAATATTTTCCTTCATTTCTTCACCGATAAAATAAAAGTGACATCAGTTTCTGGTTGTTAGGTCCTTGGACAATATCTAGTATCCCCTGACTGCTTGGCGAATGCTAGGCAGTGTCTTCATTATTACCCACCTATTGGTCTCTAGTCTTAGGGTTATAAATAAAAGAAAATCAATGTAAACATGTGTTAAGAAAAAATTATATAAAATAAGAATAATAAAATGGAAATCAAGGGCACACATGCTAATGAAGAGTTGGGTTCAGATCTAACTGGCTCAGATTCCGAACTTGATGACTGATGTTTTACCCATGAAAAGAAAATGTCCCTTTCCCAGTTGTTCAGAACAATTAGATGTTTCACATATTAAGAATCACACCTACCCATTTCTCTAGTGACAATGACTCTTGCCAGGCCTGATCCTTGGTCTCATCCCATCTTAGAGACAATAGAGCAAGACCACTGGCTTCCCCTGGTCTGAGAAGAGAAGAAAAATCAATTCTCAGAATTATCATCAGATGACATCATCAGAACCAAGGGGAATAACAAAAGTTTCACTCCAGGCCCCCAGGATTTAGAACTGGCTTGGTATGTGAAACACAACACAGGGTTGCTGCTGTCCATCATGCAGAGATCAGACATTTGGGCTGGAAAGAGGGCTCAGTGGGTGAAGGGCTTGCTGCATAAGTATGAGAACCTGAGTTCAGTTCCCCAGAACCCACAAAGAGCTGGACATGGCAGAGTGTGTCTGTAACCCAGTGCTCCTCAGCAAGCTGCAGGATGGAGACAGGAGAATTCCCAGAAGCTCCCTGGCCAGCTCCCCTGGCCTATGCTGCACTGAACTGCAAAAGGGAACATGCTTCCAACAAGGTGGAATGTAAGGACCTATGTAGCAACTCTATTTATTACCCTCCACACATTGTGGCACACATGTAATGTGTACATACATTCAAACACACATACAACACACACACCATACATAACCACAGGAGAAGATTTTTTTAAAGACATTAGACATTTTTTTAAGGTGGTGCCACATCTTGCATAAGCTGCCCTGCATCTGATTCATTCTCAGTACTATGGGGCTCACTTTTCCTTGGGGGTCTTTGTCCATCAGCTAGCTAGGACAAGGAAGCAGAAGCAGGCAAGCAGGGTTCTAATGGCTATGAGTATGACAGAGGGAGTTCTGGAGACCTCTGCAGTGAGACAACTCTACTGTATTTTTCCAGGGATAGGGTGTGTAAGGGCTTTTAAGAGGACAGGAGAAGGCTGATTGGTCATAACACAGAACCTAATTATCATGTGTGCAGAAACTAGGGTAAGACTTGTGTGTTGAGTTACAAAGCATATACCGCCCAAGGTCATTTATCAGACAAGGCCAACCAACTGTACTCAGGGACACTCTCTAGACAAGGTCAGGCAGAGAAAGGGAAGCCCTGCTGAGGAAAGGAGTCCTCTACTTTGTGCCAAGCTGGGAGAGCCATCTGGACATGGGGACTCCAACCTTGACAGCAGGGTTCTCCAACAAAACACAGAAAGTACAGTGACTGCCTATGTGTGAGATATGACTGGTCCTATAGAGGATGGCTTCTAACAATCCTTTAGAACCACTGATGATATAGTAATATCTGAAGAGACAGCTTACCTTTTGGGAGAAAAGCTAGAATCTAGCTTCCTATGCACATTCTTGATGAATCCTCAACCCTGAAAAGTACACATTAGCATTTTACAGACAATGACACTAAGGCTCAGAAATTATGTCTAATAAGAAAGCTCTGGGGGCACGAGTGTGGCCTGGTTGTATTTCTAATCCATGTCTGTCCAAGTTTCAAAGACCATACTATTCTTACAATGGGCTGTCACCTCTCTCAGTGGAGCAGTGAATAGCTTCCTCTTTTTTCTTGTGCTACCTTTTCAATATTTGAAAGGCTTTGTGAAGAAGGTGGAATGGTCCTGAAAGCCTCTGTCGGGCTCCACAGAGGTGTGCAGCCTTTTGTAATGACACTGAGTACAGGTTGAAAAGCGATTTCATAATAGCTGAGGAGCTGCCACTTCCAACAGCTGCTCTCTTCAAACAAATGTCTCACTCCTTCTGCACTCAAGGGTGGGTGTTTTCAATACTAAAGGGGAAAACTCTTTCAGCCATTTTGAGTCAAGCAAGTACGTAAAAGCAGACATAGGCTGTTCATGAGGAGACGGTCTGACAGTGCCTCTTTTCATTGTGCAAAACCCCTCTGTTGTACTCTGCTGGAAGAAGATAGTTCTGCTGTGGGTTTCCAGAGCTTTTACAATCTTTTATTTTGACTTTTTAAACACAATGTTCCTAGGAATTTTGGGATAATCTTGGGCAATTTTCCAGATTAGAATTATTCCTAGTCTCCAGTTGTCTATTACAAATGTGGTTTATAAGAGACAACTACAAATCCTGAAAGGTCTCAAACATGCTCTGACTCATGAGCCTCCCATGAGCTAGGTTTTTTTTTGTTTGTTTGTTTTTTTGTTTTTGTTTTGTTTTGTTTTGTTTTGTTTTGTTTGTGGCTATTAGCTGGAATGTGAGATTTGAAGCTAAGTTTCCTTCTTGTGGAACTGAGGAATGTTCCAGAAAGTGTCCTGTTACAGGTCTCACTTAGGGAGTCAGCAGAAGGGCTGGGCAGGACACCTCCAGTAGTTACTCTGATGATTTCTTCCCAGTATCACTCTGTCGAGAAGGATTGGGCCCTTCTGAGTCTGGACAAAGAAGCTGAGTTTATTAAATTATTCTAGAAAGAAAGAAAGAAAGAAAGAAAGAAAGAAAGAAAGAAAGAAAGAAAGAAAGAAAGAAAGAAAGAAAGACAGAAGAGAGAGAGAGAGAGAGAGAGAGAGAGAGAGAGAGAGAGAGAGGAATAGAAAAATTTTAGTGGTGCGGTGGCACATGTCTATAATCTCAGCACATGAAAAGACTGAATTTTACATCAGAATGAGCTACAAAACAAGCTCAAGATCAAAATGGGATGCATAGTCCAAAAACCAAAAAGACAACAACTTACAAACTTCAAATCTTTTTATTTATTTGAATAATTTTTGTACAGGTGATTTGCTTCTTTGAGTCTAGCATCTTTTTAAATCCTATTTGGCTCTTACTATATATTTTTCAAACACTCAAATATATGTTATATAATACAAAGACACACTTATAAACACAGAAATATGCATGCTTGAGAGCCAGTGTGCTCTTCAGTAGTCAGCTAGTCCACCAAGTTAGAGCTGCTAATGTAAAATATGATAAACCTCCAGGCTTTTCTCCCCAGCCTACAGTCAACAAGAGTGATAATGAGAATTGGAATATTTCATGCTTGGGCTGGAGAGATCAGCTATTAAGAAGTACTGCTGCTCTTGCAGAGGACCCCAGGTTGGTTTCTAGTACAAATATGGCAGCTTACAACCATTTGTACCTACATTTCCAGGGGATCCAATACCCTCTTCTCATCTCCCAGGGCACAAGGCATGCATTTGGTACCCATACATGATGTGCTGTTAAAACACTCATAAACCTAGAATATAATAAATAAATCTTCTTTTTTAAAGAATCTTAATTTTCCCCTATTCTTTGTTCATTTTAAGTCAGCCCATGAAGGGTAAAAACTGACTCTTACAGTGAACACAAGTCTATAAACAGACATTAGTAACTGAAAGAAATAAATACTAATAGAAAGTGAACAGCATACATGAGTGCGCTATGTCCTTCAAGTGTGGAAGTCTCTTCTGTTGCTGCTGAGATGTACAGGAAATGTTTAGATTTTTGCTTCTTTATGAGCAGTTCTGAGGCAAAGGTTAGCACTGAATGCAGTGAAGTGAGCTCAGTAAGCAACACTGAAGAGAGGAGTGAGATCCAGGCATGGAGAGAGCTAACACAGAGGGCATCCACCATCTAGTGGCCTTGTTGGCAGGCAGTGAACTTGGGAGGCACTGTAGTGCCTCTTTCTAGCCTCTAAGCACTGAGACCTGTACTGTCCTGTCTGTAAACCTGTCTCACTTCTGTGGCTGCAGGCAGCCCTCAGAACTGCAGGACTTTAACTCAAATGCATTATATCTGTGTACATAGGCGTGTCTGAGTGTCTTCTGTAGCAAAGCATCTCACGCTGGACCAGCCGTGCCCATACCCTGGTGTCTCCATCTGTATAATACTCTTCATGTAAGTACAGGCTGAACCAAGTGACTTGCTTCTAAGGACAAAATGTGGCAACGTGATTGAATGTCATTTCTAGGATTGCATTTTTAAAAGATAGTCTTGCCCTCTTTTAAGCTGGGAAAAGCTGACTGTTCTATGAGCAGTAGGGAATAGTTCCAGTAATATGGTAATTGGCTGAGGCCCACAGACCATAAAGATAAGAGCCACCACCAATGCATTAACCCTGTAAATGAACTTAAGTATAGATCTATTAGCTTCAATTCAGCCTTGTGATGACTACAGCTCAGAGAGAGATGGCTGGACTCCAGCCTGCAGGGACCCTGAGCTGGAAGTAGTTAGTAGCATCAGGCCTAGATTCTTGACCTATAGAAACTGGGATGTCCATACACAGATGCATACACATACAAGTACATATACACATACACAATCATAATTATACACATAATATATATATATATATATATATATATATATATATATATACGTGCACGCATATATTTACAAAGTAATTTTCTTTAAGAAAACATTCACTCTTGCTCTAGGTAGCTGAAAATGCTATGATAGGTTATCTAGATGTTTCAATAAGAATAGAAAAAGTCACCATCATATTAGAAACAAGGCATGGCTTGCTTTTTGCAAGAAATTTTTTTCCTAATTTTTAATTATTATTTCAGAATTGCATACAGTTCGTGCTTATCATATAACCTCCAAGCCCAACTTCTCCAAGATCCATACTCTTTCCCTACTCATTCAACTTTTTTTCATGTCCCACTTAGGGATGAACCATCTACAATCTAATTCTCTGCACGGTGGCCAGGTGGGGCCTCTGTGTTGAGTACTATACTCTGTGATGAAGATCAAGAGAGGCAATAATCTGCTCAGTAAATAGCCAGAAAATGGAAATAGCCTACGATTTCATCAGTTGGTGAGTGGATAATGAAACTTTTATATATTTATACAAAGAATATTAGTTAGCTCTTATGGAAAAGAAAAATCATAAAACTTGAGGTAAAATGAATGGCATTAGAAAAAAAATCAGCATTCTAAGTGAGACAACCCAAGTCTAGAAGACACACTGCACATTTCCTCTTATTTGTGGATGTTATCTTTACATCTTCAGACATCTGAAGGGGCCAGGACATTCCCCAGATTTCTTAACTCCACCAGCAACAAAAGAACCCTTTCCTAGCGCCTTTACTTTTCAGCTCCTTGGGATCCTTGTGAGTCTCTCTGTTTCCTCTTGACAGCCTTGTCTTCCAACTGATCTCCTGGGCCTGCTTAAGGGATTTCTTCTTGTCACCTGCCACAACATGGTACCTGAGGCTCATAGAGATAAAACTGACCAAAGATGTGGTAGTAAAGGCATGTATACACTTACATACTATATTATGGATGTGTGATTTAAACTGCTATTAGGAAGATATGTTTATAAACAGGAATATATTTATTTTATTCTTTTTCATTATAAGATAGGTTAGTCCAGGCTGGCCTAAAACTCACAATTTAGCCAAGATTAGCCTTGAACCCCTGATCCTCCTGATTTCACTTCTCAAGTAGCCAGAGCAAGTATGAGACATCACACCTGACAAGCAGCAGTATATTTCTAGATCTCTGCATTATAAAGTCCAGATGTTTTATACTTTTGTAATGAATAAGTAAAGACAGTTAACTAGCCTTTACTATCAAGATGTACTGCCAATATTGAATATTGTTTTGTTATTGCATACATGCACACACACCCCATAATATAGATAATAATATACATTATATAATATATACAATCTAGAGCCCACAAACGAGAGAAAATGTATTTGTCTTTTTGAGACCAGTGTAATTCTCTTAATTTGATTTTTCCAGTTTTATTTCTCTTCCTACAAATGACAAATTTTACAGCCCATAATTTCCAACTAACTTTTAGAAAAAAATTGAAACTGGTAGTCAATGGAGAATTTGCCTAGTTTTTACAGTCTTCTAATTGAATTCACTGAGCCCAATTTACCACCTAGAACAGTGATTCACTTACTGGGCACAGCTACAAAAGGTGTAATCTGAACAAATATATTTAAACAGAGGTGGGTTTCAGTCAAGTGAGAATCAATTAACTTTACACAATTGATTCCCGACTCCTAGGTTTATTGTGTTTGTCAAAGCTATTGACTAAAACTCTGAGCTCCCCTACATTTATTCCAGAAGTAACTAAAGTTATCAAAATACCTGCTAAATGGCATGATGTCTTTGTACATTTGATCCTGAAGTACAATTTGAAAATTGTAAATTAAGGACCACTGGGGAATCTGATGCATGCGTGCATGAGTGTATGTGTGTGTTCATGAATATATGCTCAGGTATGCCCTTACACATGCATGTACATGTACTTGGAGATCTGAGGACAACATTGGCTGCCATTCTTCAGGTGCCTCCCAACAGTTTATTTGAAATGGAGTCTCTCATTTTCCTGATAATCCTCCCAGGGTCAGTAAGCTAGAGAACCACTTGTCTCTGCATCCCATTTTGTCTTTGTTGAAACTATAAGCACACACACCCAGTTTTGTTGGTGGGTTTTGGAGGTCAGATGTTCCCAGCCCAATATTTATTTCCTAATTTAGCAAGTTGCCTTCATAGAATATCTCAGACTCAGTGCAAGGTCTACCATTCTTCCTTGCCCTCAAAGATCATACTTTATAAGCCAAGTTATTTTGTTGTGAAATGTGCTTACTCTAAGATTCTCCTCTTCACTCTGTGAAGGGAGAGATCCACATCTTAGGGAATGGAGGATAGCAAAGCATAAGCCAGTTGATATTTTACAGAAGACACTGACAGCACTATACTACTCCACATACTTATCAGTCACAGGAGGCCACAAGAGATGTTGGGAGTCAGACTTTGAACTAGGACCCTTAATCCTTGTATGGAAGTAAATTGGTTTGTCTGAATACTTGTTTTTTATTAGGAAACTGAAACCGGATATTCCAGTATAGTCAGAGATTATAGCTGGTTCATTTCTGAGAAAGGTTTAAGCAAGGAAGTACAGAAGGAAGAAAAGAAGGATGTGTGTCCAGAAGGAGAGTAGAGAGAATAATGGTGCCAAAGCCTTCATGCTTATTACATCCTTTGGAAATGTCCATTCAAGGGGCCTCAGGAATCTCTCTTCAGAGTTCACCTTGAAATGTTAATGTGATAACTAGAGACTGTAACTAAGGAAGGCATGAAGTAGTCTATGTGCCCTTTACTTGAAGATTGGTACAAAGGGATATACATGTTGTTTATGTGAATTCATTTCCAGAAGCCTCTTGCAATGTAACAAATCTACATGATGGATTTATAGCTGCATACAAGAACTCCAAAATCACTAGGTCATAAAGTACATAAAATGTGTGACTTTTTCTGGAGCCCAAGCCCATAATTTCTTCACCAAAGGAAGCAATGAAGGGACTTGGCTTACCTTAGTGTCCCAGGAAACCTCTCTACTATTTGTCATACCCCAGCACCCCTCTGACTGTGAAGCAGCCTATCTTCTAAAACCAGTTAGGAAAGAGAATTTAAGAGCGTATCACAGAGGACTGTACTTGGTAGGAAAAAAGGTTATGGCGCATTTCTTTTAGCAGGTCTCCCTCCTTCATCCATCTCATAAGATAATGAGAGATGAGCTTCAGTACTGCTCCAAGAAAGGAGATGTCCTTAACTGGGGTAGGACACGCCTTGATTATATGGCTAAAGAAACAGGGGCTCAGAGGTATTGCTAATCGGCAGATTGCACAGTATTTTGCCTGGACACTTGACAACATGCTTAGAGGAACATGGTGTCAATGTTGAGGTGATTGAACTAGAGTTCTGATTGTCTTCTACCTACCAAACATGTCACAGCAAGTAAGTGATTTTAAATCTGGGAGCTGTGTGTGTGTGTGTGTGTGGTGTGTGGTGTGTTTTCCATCTGAATGAAAGGCTTGGAAAAGTGATATTAGTTTATACTGTCATTGAAGTCAAGACTGAAAATGGTAAAATGTACCCTACAGCCAACGTAATTGTCTTTCCTGGTATGTGTATGACTTTGAGCTCACTATACATATAGCTTCTCCCTTAGGAGCATATGTACTTTGAATAAAACATGGTAGAATGCCCCAGTATCTGTGAATTCACAAACACATATTACAGAAAAGGTACTCTGCCACTCTATTAGAACATGGAAACAGTAATTGTTTCTCTTGTAACATTGACACTCTCTTCCCGTGTCTTTGAAGATCACTCACAGAGTGGTATAATGAGTACTTATTTGATTTGAATTCTTCGAGTCTAAATGTGTCTAGAACTAGAAAGCAAAGGCAGATGATATGTTGATGGATAGGTAGACAGATTGCAATGAATCCAGAATCCTAGGAGCTCAAATACCTTTTACAGCTGCATAACATTTTGCAGTTTGCTTCCAGAGAAGCATTTCCATCAGTGAATTTTCCATCAGTGAATAAAGGTTGTGTGCCTACTATGCTATGTGTCGGGCACATTGCTAAGTCTCAAGGGCACAGAAGAAAGGCATTATGCTATCCTCATTCAGTTTCAACCTTAGTGAGCAAGTAAAGAGGCTTTAAAAAATGAAGAAATAAAAAAGTGGGGCTGGAGAGGTGGCTCAGTGATTACAAGCACTGATGACTCTTGCAGAGGACCTGGGTTTGGTTCCCAGAATCCACAAAGCAGCTTACAACCTACCTGGTGGCTTCAGTTCAAGGAGATCCAATACACCCTGTCTTCTGGTCTCTGCAGTCACTATACACAAGCAATGTGCAATTAATGGATGCAGTCAAAACACTCGGACACATAAAGTGAAAAATAGTTAAACAAAATTTTATTGAGAAAGAGGTGAGAAATTAATATTTGTTCAAGACTTAGAGAATGAGGATTAGTGGGTAAGGAGGTGCAATTTAAGAAAAGGTAGCCAAGAAAGGCTTTTCTGAGCAGGTGACATTTAAACAAAGATATGAAAAACTGAAGAGATAAAGCATGTTCTAGCCTTAAGCAACAGAAAGTACAAAGGCCCCAGGGAAGATGCAAAGCTAGGATGTTGAATTTCAGGAAGAGCAAGGAGGTCAGTGTGGTTGAGGAAAAGGGCCTGGGGTGAAGTGGTTACAGAATAGGCCATGGATGAACAGCAAGAGTTCACTGTGAGGGCTTGGCAGGGCCCTATGAACGCTTAAGGGGCACACTGTGAGGGCTTGATAGGATTTTATGAGGACTCTGACACCTGTACCAAGGGAGGAAATGGTTGTGACAGAGTGAAATGACCTCTATATATGCTGAAGAATCACACTAATTGCACAGTTCTAAGATAGAAGGAGAGGGAATCAAGCAGGCATTGACTGGAGAAGTGGCATGAGATATCCACCAGAGAAGACCATTTGGATATGAGTACAAGCAGACTACACCAAGTGTTTAGGACGCCTGTGCCCTTCTTAGGTTGTCTTTTAAGCATGAAAACATGTCCTGGGTTAACTCACCTCAGTCACCAAGAACAGTTAGCTAGAAGCAAAACTATAGAAACCAAAAATCAAGGTTAGTTCATTTATGGAATTTCCTATAGCTATAGACTTGGATGGAGTAGGTATTTACTCTAATTTTGGCAAGTCTTGCTGTCTGCGTGCCAGTTTCCAAGGCCTGGGTGGTACTTCTATCATGCCCTCATAAGGTCTGGGTACCCATTACAGAAGTCCAGGGAGAAACAAGGTTGGTTTATCTCACAGTGACAACAAAATTGAGCTAGTCATAAGTTTGAGGATTCTAGAAATGTTTTGAAGGAAGAATCATTAGGCCATGTTTAGAAAGATGAGGCACAGAGAAAGAAGAGTAGAGCTTTTTGGCTGAAGCCACTAAAGGGGTCTACAGTACCTGTCTGTCAGTCAGCAAAAGTCTGGAAGTGAAGGCTCTATCAACTCTTTTTTACTTTGTCTTTATTATTTCCTCATACAATTCATTCTGACTGCAGCCTCCCTACCCTCTGCTTCTCAGTTCCCCCTGTCACCTCCCTTTTCCCCCAGAAACACACTCCTCTTTTGTTTCCATCAGAAAAAGAGCAGGCCTACCAATGATATCAACTAAACACGGCGTAATAAGATGCATTAAGTTTAGGCATAAACCCTCATATCAAGGTTGGATGAGCAGCCCAGTAAAAGGAAAAGGTCCAATGAGCAGACAGAAGAGTCAGAGACATCCCTACTATTAGGAATCTAACAAAATCCCCAAGCTAAACAACCTGTACAGAGATGGCCTGGTAAAGACCCATGCAGGCTCCATGGTCTGTGTGAGGCCCTATGAGCCCAGCTTAGTTGACTCTATGGACTGTGCTCTCCTGGTGTGCTTCACTCCTCTCGCTCCTACAGTCTTTCCTCTAGCTTTTCTGCATGGTTCCACCTAAGGTTTGGCTGTTGGTCACTGTGTCTGCTCCCATCAACTGCTGGAGGAAGCCTCTCTGATGGCAATTGGGCTAGGTGCCCATCTATAACAGAATAGCATGAGGAATCATATCATTGGCTTTTTAAAGTTGAGTTTGGTTCTACATTAGGTCTTTGAGCCATTCAGCTTCCTGATCCTGTCTATCCAGGTAGTATTGGGTGTAGACTGCCCTTGTAGCTTGTGGTTCAAATTAGACCAGTCATTGATCAGCCACTCCCACAAACTCCAAATCACCATTGCTCCAGTTCATCTTGAAGAGAGGACAGGTTGTGGGTTGAAGGTTTTGTGGCTGGGTTGGTGTCCCAGTACCACCACTGAATCCTAGCCTAGTTACAGAAGACAGCCTATTCAGGGTCCATATCTTCCATTAACAGGAGTCATCACTAGGGTCAATCTCAGAGGTTCCAGGAATTTCCACTGCATTAAGTTTCCACATTGCTTCCTAATGGCCCACTTATTCTAGTCTTCTCTCCTCATACTCTCTTTCTGTGTTCCTCCCTCCTTCATCGGATCCCTCCTGTTATCATCCCTACTAGCTCCAGTCCACCCACACAATCCTTTCTAGTTTTCCTTCCATGGTAGATCCATGTACAGCATCCCTTCTGCTGTCCTTGGCCTTTCCTCTTTATCTAACATTATCTAACCGCAGAGGGGTCTGTGGATTGTTGAGTGATTATCCTTTACTACACCACTAATATCCACTTGTAAGTGAGTATGTATCATGTTTATCTTTCTGTGTCTGAGTTGCCTCACTTAGGCTGATCTTTTTCTAGTTTCATCCATTTGCCTGCAAGTTTCATGATGTCATTATTTTTCAAATATCTGAGTAATACTCTATTGTATAAATGTACTACCTTTTGTTATTTATTTTTCAGTTGAGGACATCTAGGTTGTTACCAGAAACTCTCTATTATGAATATTACTGCTATGAACATAGTTGGACAAGTGTCCTTGTGTCAGGGAAACACAAATCAAAACTACTTTGATATTCCATCTTACACATGTCTGAATGACTAAGATCAATAACACAAATGACAGTTCATGCTGGAGAGGATGTGGAGCAAGGGGAAGACTTTTCTATTGCTGGTGGGAGTGCAAACTCATAAAGCTACTATGGAAATCGATACTGTGGCTCTTCAGAAAACTGGGATCAATTTACCCTAAGATCCAGTTATTCCACTCTTGGCATATACCCAAAAGACACTCCATTTGTCAATTTTATAAGTCTGAAATCTGTGTGACACCCAAGTAGAAGTTTTCAAGTAACAGTTGTTTGGGACTCTGGATGTCAGGACATGGGCGGACAATAGATTTAAATTTGAGGATCAGGCCAAGAGCTCAGAGAACTCCAGTGCTCTGGCAGAACTGGGGGACCAGTACTAATGCTTGTATTTGTGTGTCTATTATGATCTCTGGAGATCTTAGGGTTTAGAGTCTCCCTCAAAATGCATTCTCCCCTAAATCAGTTGTTTGCAGGGGCAGAGACAGAGACAGGCCCAGATGGGCAGCCTAGTTGATAACCAATGGCTATTGGAAAAGACAAGGGTGAATTCTAAATTTCTATGCTCATTTTCTGCAGCCGATGGTAGCTCTACACTACCATGGCTTAACTTCCCTCACGCAGAGCCCAGGGAAGGACACTTGTCTGTTTGAGGTATTGAAATGCAGAGGCAGCAGCTGCTCATACAGCACTCTATTGCTCCACTGTGGTGCTTGGGACTGCTTGGAGTCCTGGGTATTTTTCCACTAGTGAATGTGGTAAGAAAAACTCCTTCCTTAAGGATGACTCAGCTACTCTGGTCTCCTGCCAAACTCATGTTCAAGAGAGAGTATAGGGAGGCTCCGGAGGGTGTGGGTTGGGTGTGGGTGAGACTGCAGAAGTGGGGTTCTCTGCTCTGAGCTTCCACTTTTACCATCCAGTCACACCATGATGCCCGCCTCCCTGCAGCAAGTGTGACTGACAAACAGAGCAGAGAGAAGGGAAGTGTCACCAGGGACCTCCCGAACCTGTGCTCTTCACCATGGCAGAAAGTTCAAGAGCCAGCATCTCAGAGTGCTAGGTTCTATCTGACAGCTCTAGGAAGGAGGTGTTTACAGCCTTCCTTTGCCTTGCTTTCTTCTGAGACCCTAATAGAGAGCAAGAGCTTATGGCAGTAGTCAGTTAGTACTTCTAGGCAAAATCCCACTGTTCTGCCAAGGAAAAGACAGAACAAGACCCTTGATAAGTCATTTATCCTGCACATAGCTTCCTTGTATGTAGAACAGAGTTGGAACCAGCTTCAATTTTGTACTCAAAACATAGAACGTGTAGATGTCAGATGGCAACTTGGGTGACTGTCCTCACTTTCTAGCTTCTTTAAGACAGAATCTCTTGCTGTCCAGTGCTTCGTGTATCCTGTTAGCTGGTTTGCACACTTCCTGGGATTCTGTTCTTTACCTTCTCCTATCTCATTGTAGGATCACTGTAGCTGCAGATGTGTGTGGTTGTGCCTGTGTACAGGTTCTGGGATTTCTAACTCAGATACTTATGCTTTGTCCTGCAAGCACTGATGCATCTCCTCAGCCTGGAATGCCTTTTTTTTCCCTATGAAAGGCCAGCATGTTACCTGCTGAAGAAATTTGTATGTTGATCTTGTCATGTATGTTACCATTCTATCTCGAAGCCCCAGGGTATATAACTGCTGTCATAAACACAGTGCATCTCTCAGGATAACATCACCTGCATGGGGGCCATAGGGAATGCAGAATCTTCCTAGCTGTGATTTCCCACTGTCCCTGTTATCTCCAGGACTCTGAGCCACACTTTTTCCACATCCAAAGTAAAGAATTTTTTTTTTTTTTTTTTACCAGAAATGGGAACAATGTTTCTGTATTTATAAATCCAAAAAAGGCAGACACATCTGCTCATATTTACACCAGTTCTGTTTCGGCTGCAAAATTACATATGCTATTTTGATGAAACTTTATCTTAATTTCATTACCAGCCTGAGTAATCATGTGATAATTGCCTGATATCCAAGTAACCAGGAAAAGTGATATTTAGCCTTTTTTTGTGTTGTTTCTTATTTTAGGCCCATCATTGCAACGAGATATTTCAATCTTTACTTTCTAAATTGAAGTCAAAATAAGACATTTTCAATTTATTTGGGTGTCTGGGCGAGGAGCGACTGATGGCTGAGTTTACCTTAAAGAAATGGCCATTGTCAGTCATTGACTCGGATTGACAAGTCTAGGCAGAATTAGGGCTCAGAGTGTACCTCGGTGCTAGGATATTTGCATGACAAGCCTGAGGTCATGGGTTCTAGTCCCAGCAACACACACACACACACACACTAAAAACAGGAAAAAAAAAAGAAGGTCTATTTGACATGAGATACTCCACAGGAAAAATAGCTGTGGATCTATGACTACAGCAGATAGTGAGGTAGCAGCCACAAGCCCCTTTAAATAGCTGCACTACTTTAGGCAAAAGAGCACAGAGCTCTTCTGAGCCTTATTTCCTTAACTAGTGCAGGGGTCAGCTGGGTTTCATACCAGTAACTCTCATCCCTCAGCAACCATCAGTCAGGCCAGGAGGAGCAGAGCTTCGCCTGGGCTGCTCCGACTCTGCTGAAGATCATATTTGGTAGGTTTGGATTGGCCTGGGAATATGTATTGGTTGGAACAGTAGACTCCTGTTGCTTGTTTGAAGATTGCTTTTCATCTTATGTATGCTAGAAAATGACAATTGCCTCTGTACCCGAATAGTCCCATGCAAAAATACATGGAAACGTTCAAGTAACCCTCAATATACCACTTGTAGTATATCACTTTTTCAGTGTCTGGATTCTCAGGGTTATTCTGCCTTTCAGAGAATTAGTACTGTCAGGACAATATATCCACGCAGGAGCTTGCCTAGCAGTTGCTCTAGCACCTACATAGGCTCAGCCACCTTCAAGTTAAGCATCCATGTTAAGGCCCAGAGATAACCAGTAACTACTGCTAACTGTAATGCCAACTGATACTCATCAAACATGCACCATGGGTTGGGTAGTGTGCCAAGACTGTCCTGAAGCATCTCCCTGGCTCTACACACTAACACAATGAGGTGGATGTTTTCATTATTCTCATTTGAGGGATGAAGAAAGAAGACCTAATTAAAACTTGAGGGTCAAAGAGCAAGTGAATGGTGACCCAGGGTTTGTGTACATCAAGGTCCAAACCCCAAGTTTGTTTATTGTGCCTTACAAACTCTTGATGATGCTGCCATTGGCACAAAAGAAATGACAAAGTCCAGAGAGATGTCCCTCTAAGACGAAACAGCTGTGACAGATTATGTCCAATTGCAAGCCACACAGAGCAATGGCTCCCTGATGTTCTCCATTTCCCTTTTCTCAGCAGAACACAGGGTTCCAGCTTGTTCCAGTTCCTTTCATTCACTTCCTCCTCAACACAGTCTGAGTGACAGA
The DNA here is from genome assembly GCF_011762505.2 of Arvicanthis niloticus. NCBI lineage: Eukaryota > Metazoa > Chordata > Mammalia > Rodentia > Muridae > Arvicanthis > Arvicanthis niloticus. The sequence continues at coordinate 97,738,861 of NC_047660.1, read as the reverse complement.
TTCTTAGAAATCTCCATAATTTAATCACAATGCTTACCTTCTCTTTAGTCATTTTCTCTGTCTCCCCACACAGCTGCTGGCATTCCAAGGAAGAAAATATGACTTCTGCTTCCTTCTATATTTGTGTTAGGAAGACTTTGGGAAGCTGGGCCTGTTTATCTTGTCTGACACTCCACCATTTCTAGGAGGAACCCCACATATTCAAAAGAAAGAACAGCAAGCACGTTCAGCTTCAAGATTTTTTTCCAAAATGAGAATGGACAAGATTTCACTGAAAGCATGAGAATGTTTCCAACATATATGTGTATTTGACAAATTCCTTTGAGTACAAATAGCATGAGCCTTTGATATGTTTATTAGATCACCGTGGAGGAAAGAAACATTGGTCAGCTAGCAACACTAGCTGATGTACAGCTCTGATAGCTACAGAGAGAGATCTATCAGTTGCAGAGAGCTCAAACCAGCAAAGACCTAAACTCATCAAAGAGCAGGGAAGCTTTTACCAAGAGAAAGTTTAGCTGGTGAGATGGGGTCAAGATTGTGCAAGGAAGAGACACCAGCATATGTTCTTTAGGACCAGAGCTGAAAAAAAAAAGGAGAGAAGAAAATTATCAGTGTAATACTACTGAGGGAAAAATATACAGGGTACAGGAGTGTGTTTGGGGGGTACCTCAGTGAAGTGTTTACTAGCATGAAGACCTGAGTTTAAGCCCCACCATCAACATACAAAACAGTATGGCCTTGTGTGCTTCTAATCCCAAGGCTGAAAAGGCAGAAATGGGAGGATCTCTCAAGCTCACTGGATACACACACACACACACACACACACACACACACACACACATGCACACACGCATGCACATACACATACACACATACATACAGGCACAAACATACACAAATCACACATACAGACACACACAAAAGGACACCCCCCAGACACACATGGGCCCCATAATACACACACAAACTAAGCCAGGGTCAACTATGTAGAGAGGTGGTAAATTTTTGTTTATTTGTATGATGCTGAAGAGCATTAACGAGGAAGATGATTGGCAGAGAGTAAGACTGTGGAAGGATAGCTGCAGCAGCACTGACATATGAAACATGCTACTGTAGAAAAAGAAGCCCATTATCTTGGCTTTTGGAAAACAGTGATCAAACTTCAGCTCATTTTGTTTTTGGAAAGAAAGATTGTATGTAGACTTCAGTGAAGTGAGCTCAAGGATATTAATTCTCAAGCTCCTTACACTGAGTTTGCCCATGACTGGATAATCCTAATATTACATTCTTAACAAAGAAGACATAGTCTCTTAAATTCTTGAGGCTGAAAGACACCTCAGCATAGATTCTCTCTGTTTCTTTCAGTGATCAGATCTCTCAAGGAGTGTCTTCTCAGCACCTCTACATTCACACAGCCCTTCTAACATTCATAAAAACAACTGTGAGTGGGTGTGTGCATGTGTGTACATGTGTGTTTGGGTACATGCATATGAGTCTGGTTGTGAGTGTGCGTGTGAGTGTTTGTGTATGTGTGTTCATGCATATGAGTATGCATATGTGTTTCAGTGCATGTGTGTGAATGTGCATGTGAGTGTGTGTTCATGTGTGTATGCATATGTGTACATATGTGTTTGTGTATATGGGTCCCTGTGTGCATGTGTGTGTTTGTGTGCATGTGTGTAAGTGTGTGTGCATCCTTTCAGCATCCTTCCTGAGGAACCATTACCCTGTATTTGAAACAGAGTCTATTTCATTGACCTGGGGCTCAAGAAAGTGAGTCCAGTTTGTCTGTGAGTTCTAGGGATCTTCTTGCCTCTGCCCTCCAAGTACTTGAATTACAACAGCAAGTCAGACCACCAAAACCAGGTTTTTCACAAGGAGATTCTGAGGATTAAGCTCAAGACCTTGTGAACAGATTTGATACCTACTCTACAGGAATGGACTATTGCCTGGTGTATGTAATTCTGGTCAAAAGCCCATGACTATGGAGGCCAAAGGCCCTAGGGTAGAACTTGTGATTGCTATTTTGCTAAATGGACATGCTGTAAAATCTCCTTCTAAATATTTATGCTGCTACTATAGACCTAGGCTTCTCTCAGCCTTGGTCAGAGAAGCTTTGTTTTGCAGTGTTCAGCAGGCAACTCATTAAAATACTAAGGGTAAGTGACAATGTTCGGTAGTTTTCTGTCAACTTGATATAGGCTGAAGTCATCTGCGAAGAAGGGACCTAAATTAAGAAAAAGCCTTCATCAGACTGGCCTGTAGGCAAGTCTACGGGGAATTTTTTTTAGATTAATAATAGGTGTGGGAGGTTCAAGCATGTATTAAGTGTTAAAATCTCTGAGCAGGTTGTCTTGGGGTGTAAAGGAAGGCAAATTGAGCAGATCATGAAATAGCATCCTCCATGGCTTTTTCAATTCTTGACTCCAGGTTCTTGCCTTGGCTTCCCTCACTGGACTATAACCTGGGATATATAAGCCAAATAAACCTGTTTCCTTTCCAAATTGCTGTTGGTGTGTTGTTTTATCACAGAAATAGAAACCAAACTAAGCTAGTGCCTGTGGTGTTGTACCAAATGCTGTTTCTCCCACTACCTCCTACTCCCTCATGCCTTGAGCCTTGGGGAACCTGCAAAAGAGGAGGCAGACAGGATATAAGAGCTGGAAGACAGGGAGGGATTCTGACTTCTGGGCATGATGTGACCACCACACTCATGAACTTACAGCATCTAGAGTAAATTGCACAAGACCTGCACAAGATCAAGCCAGACAAAATTCCAGCATAGAATGAATGGTCTCCAAATTGTACCCCTTACCAAGGAGTTATTGGCAATTGATAGTTGGAGGGAAGGATCACTCTCTTTTTTTGAGGATGTGGCCACCGATAGAATTCCCACTGATAGAATCCTACTACTATGTACAGAACCCCAAACACATATGGGCAGAACTAGTTGTACTAAGTGAGTTATTTTTAAAAAGGACATGAAGTTGGGAGGCAATGTGTCTGGAAATTGGAGTAAGTTGAGGGAAGAAATGAGAGCTTTAATCACTATATACACATACAAAGTTCTCAAGAACAAATAAAGTTTAAAATATATTGAATTGCTATGTAAATAAACATTGGATATTGTCCCATTTCAAGCTTTCATGAAGACCATAATGCAATAATGACTGACAATGTTAGTGCGGCTTTCATCTTTCCTGTATTTTCTGGTTATAATCATTTCCTCATTTTTAAATCTAAGCTTACTTTGCTGTAAAAGTACAAATGAGTCATAACAGTGAGGCAGTTCATAAAACGCACTTCACAAATCTAAAGGATGTTCTTCGTGTAGCAAGCAAGAAATGCTTGTCCCTTTCAAAAGAGACCTTTTCAAGTGTGCCCTTCACTAGTTAATTTGCCATCCACCAGATCTGATCTAATAGACCTGCAATAAAACACAGAGCCATCAGAGCTCACCTGATGTGTGTGGTCTTTCCCACATGACAATAAAGCTAAAGATGCAAACCCCTGCCCTGGGTCTCCATATCACGAAGTACATAGCCCTGCATAGTCTAGTACCCAGGTTAAACTTTCTTTTGCCTTCTAAGGTCATGTCCAGCAGCCCCCAGGATACTTTGTTATGCCAGTGAAGCATCCCAGCACCCTAACCCTGGCCAAAGAAGTACATACAAAGACTACTTGTTTCCCCCATTAAATGAGCTGTCTCACTGAAGCTGTCTCCTGTGAGTCTGTTCTTGTGCTCACAGCAGTCTGTAGTCTCTTACAGTCCCAGCCATCCAGCCTCCATTTCCCTCTCAATATCCACCAGTTGAGGCTGAGGGCCAATTAAACAGTGACAGGTAGGGAAGCAGTGCTTGAATGGTACCCACCAATGTATTGAATATTTGTATTGACTTACAATTTTCTGCATTATGCTACTATAAAAACTTCATGACATTTTTACCACATTAGAATATGGGACATAGGGAAACCTGAACTTGTGAATATGGATCATGGCCACTCACATGTGGTTACAGAATATTCTTTTATTCTCTTTTTAAATTTTTCATGAATAATTTGAGTCTTCAGGAAAAGTTTGGAACTGCTTTAAGTCTGATTGTAGAACAAGATGAAGAGGGTGGTGGGCAGCCATGAAGATTTACTTTTTTCCCCATGTACTTATCAGTAATTCTAAGTGACAAAAATTAGGTTTTGATCATACTAGAATTCATTAGTTCAGTAGACAAAGCTCTTGAAATCTAGGAAAAACCTTGGCTATTTCTAACCCTACCCAGTAATTACTGCTTGTTAAGTTGGGTTGTATGCATGGAGAAATAAGAAAGAGTGAATTTGAGTGGAGCTAAACATAGAAGGTTGGAACGAGATTCTATTGTGTTCAGATTCCACATGACTCAACCAATCCCCATAGGTTGACAAGTAGTCTAATTTTAAGTCTTCAGTTTTTGTAGTAATAAAAGATTCTCCTAATTAGGCAAAGCTTTTGCCTGTCATTCTGCACTCTTGGTATCATCGAGAAAAAGTCCTTCGCATTTTGAACTCAACATTTTCAGTTTCCAACTCTGTTCCAACCTCCACATGACTTCCAAGAAGTGGCCTAATTGTCTTAGACAAGGTACAATAAGTAAATCATTGTGAGAACTGAGACAAAATTCCAGTAAACAGAGCCTTGGCTACAGTAACACAATCAACTGTCACTCATGCTGACCAGATTGCAAAGGGATAAAGAATGACAAAACCCGCTTAATTGCCATTTCTTCTTCATGAGAGTAAAATTAGTATACATTATTCAAACGAATAATCCATCATGGGGAATCTAAGTCTGTAATATTAAATAATGTTGAATCAAGGCTTTATGAAAATTATAATTACAGAAAAAAAAGGATAAAGTTTGTCCTCATAATACCAATGATGTTTCTCTTCTTGTTCTAATAGCTCCAGTACTGGCAGTTCTTTATTCTCTCTCAGTGCAAAGAGATGCTACAATTTTCATTAATATTTACTTCCACCCAATGTATGGGGTATTTGTTAAGGGCCTGCTATGCACAGTGCTTCCTTTTAAGGTCTAATGCAGAGAACAATAGTCACATGTGGATTCACAATTTTATTGAAGGTCCTTTTCTAAGAGGAATGAAACTAAGGAATGGTTGTCCTTATTTTACGCTAACAAAATGTCTCCTTGATTTTTGATACTTCTGCTTTCCAAAGCTAGAAGGTTTTTAAAAGTTCTGTAATATCAGAGTCTCAAGCTCTAGCTTTGTGTATTGGTAAATTAGATGTTTGACTCCAACATTAGTAACAGTTCTCTTTTACAATGTCTTCTAAAGAGACAAATGGGGCTGCTGAGGCCAGCACTAACAGCTAGGCATGGAACAAGCAGACCTGTACAGGGAGTAACTGGGGAGAAAAGCTTAGACAAAGCACTATAGCAGAGCAACTGGGGACCAGCACTGGGGACTCTGGAAGTTGAAAAAGTGGAGGGAGGTTTAAAAGGAAATATGAAAAATGCATAATAGCAACCACAAACACAAAAGATGCTGAACCACAGAATGTTTGCAAAGCTTAATTGGGCATGATAGTGAATGCTGGTAACTCCAGCATTCTGGAGATAAGAAGATGAAGAATCCAAGGTCATCCTTGAGTTCAACCTTGGCTATATGAAACTTTCAAGGAGGAAACAAAGGAGATGAGGCTGTAGTAAAGGCCTAAGTTTGGACTACAGCTCTATTATCCCCATGTTCCTGTAAATAACCCATCATCCATGTATCTATATGAACCCTACTGTACTCACTGAATCACCCTCAATAGAAAGGAAGCTTGGAAAGTTTCACATAGGACACTCAAAACTGTGGCTGAGCTACTAACCAAACCAAACCATTGCAGGATTTCTGACCATATTGTGAACCCCAAGATTGTGTTGTGTAGTAGAAAAATCCATTTGTAGTCATAAGGTAGCTCACCCTTAGCCCACACCTTTACTCCCACTGGCTGGCACACAGTCATGCCCTTGGTACACACCTTTAATCCCAAATAATGAAGGCAAAGTTAGTTTGTAAATAAAAGCACCCATGGTTAAAAGTCAAACTGAGTAGCAACAAAGTGATGAATCCGAGAAAGACTTGACAAAAGAGGATATACACAACTTTCACAGAAGAGATAGGGAAGAGAAGCTATCTAAGAGAACTATGTAGAGGGAGAAAGGAAGCAGTTTTACCAGGAGAGTTTTACAGAGACAGTTGCAGAGAGAGAACAATATACACAGGTGTGAAGACAGAACAAGCCAGAGAATGAGAAAAAAACCAAAAGATTAAAACATATTGCCATATTGCCAAAGTTAGTATGAGGCCAAGCAGAGCAATCAGGAGAGGCAGAGAGAGAGAGAGAGAGAAAGAGAGAGAGAGAGAGAGAGAGAGAGAGAGAGAGAGAGAGAGAGAGAGAGAGAGAGAGAGAGAGAAGAGGAGAGAAGAGAGAGAATATGAATGAATCAGTCAGCCTGGAGAGGAGTTTAAGCCAGAACAGCTTTGTTGAATCAGAAAGAACTAGGAGCTTATTCAGCAGTAAGTCTTGGAGGCTGAAAACATTCTAGGCCTAGATAAAATTGTACAGATTCTAGAAGCTTTCAGGACTAGGCCTAGGATAGCAGACTGAGGCAGTAATTCTCCAAGACAATTACATCAGGCAAATAAAAGTTACGTTTACAACAAACCCAGATCAACCCGTAGATCTCACATTCTTGTTCATTGCTTTGCTTCCCAGGTTTCACACATCTGACATTGACCCTGCCTGAATCCTGGTGAATAAGATTAGTGTGTGTTAGGTTAACAACTCAATTTCCTGAATGCCAAAACTTGGAAGTAAATGTTCCATGACTCTGACCTGTCACATACTCCCTACTTTTATCTACAAAATTGTATCCTCATCTGGTCACTAGTGTCATCTTCATTCGTTCTCCTTAATGCCGAAATCATCCTCTCTTTCTGGGATTAACACAATGATCTTTAGGTGGTCATCTTGCTTCCACTTTATACTCCATTACTGATTCTCTTCTTAGCAGCCAGAACCAACATTTTTAAAAGCAAAGCAGGTTATGACTTCACCATACACAGGCGTCCTCACTGACTTCATTACTCTTCGATTGGGGTCTACAGTTCTCGGTACAGCCCACCATGCCCCTCAGCATATCATCTGTGCACCACTTTTGCTCCCTCAGGAGTAAGCCCATTTTGTTGTATTTTTACTTTGGTTTGTGCAATGCAAGAGATAGAATCCAGGCCCTTAGGCATGCTGGAGAAGCATAGTTTCACCACTGAGCTACAGCTCTGCTGCCACTACACTTTCAAACAGTCCTACCCAGATTTCTGTTTGAAGAATTAGCCAAAATAGGCTATCTTGGGCCATTTTCTTTTCCCTAGAGTGCATCACCTCCAGAGTTTCCAAAGACAGTTTGGCTTTTTGAATTATTGGTAAGTCTATGTGGGGAAAATGTCACCCTCTCTGCATTATTGATCCACAATCAAACTTATAGCAGTTCCAGATTTCTTCTGGAGCCTTAAATTATTATTCAGAGAAAGTAGGCTAACTTCCTTGGTCTCTGCCAGTGTCAGCATCTGGGAGGAAATGCATTTGTAAGTGTTAGGGAATGCAGATTCATGCAGCTCAGGTTAGAGGAAAGTTGGCATTTAAGGTAAGATTAAAAATGGGATTCTGATGCACAAACAGGAAGGTTTAAAATAAGTAAGATGAGGGTGTGTCATAGGCTAAGACAGTGTGGTCCGGAGATCAGGGCTGGCCTGTCCCCTAAAGAACAATTATCAAACTGGAAAATGTATACATTGATTTCCCACTTTGCACCCTCATACTAGTGGAGGTGTTTTGTACAGACTGGAGCTAAGGGGTTCCTGACTGCCTTTTTCTATCAGCTGTTGTGACACCTAACTCTGTTCTGTCTGTTCTCTGGTCTGTTCTGTTTCCACTGTGATGCTCTCACACAGCTCTGTATTACAGCTAAGTGGCCTTGAACTGTGGACACACAGTCAAAACAAACCTTGTTGCTGAGTGGGGAATGGGACCTTGGGGCCTTTGGCAAGTGATTTTACTCAGTGAGACGTGGCTGTGAAATTACATTTCCACTATGGTACGGTTTGGGCCAGAATTTTGAATTCCCTTTACTAAGTCTTCTGGTAACTCCCTCAGTTTTTCAGTCATATCTAGATTTTTTTATTGGTTGGTGGAGAACACATTTGTTTCTCAGGAACTTCCCCAACAAACTATCACCCGCCAGTAACCAAACATTGTTGTACTTCAACTTTGGAATCCACGAGTTCAGAACCAAGGTATTATGGGGAGGTGCTTCCTCCAAAGGCTCCCCAGGAGTGCAGTAGTTCCTCAACTCGTCCCAGTTCCAGAGGCCATGGGAAGAACATTACTCAGCTCTACACTTGTTTTCTCATGGTCTTCTCTGTATGATTTTCTCCTTAGAAAACTGGTCAATTGACTTAAGGTCCACCTGAAGTATGAGATGGTTTTATCTTGAGAACATTGATTGGTTATGTCTGACAAGGCATGGTTTCCAAATAAAGCCACAATCAAAGTTAGATGTTGAATCTGAAGAGAGGGTTTAGGGAATAGTTCAACTCACAAAAGGGAATTTCACAGAGACCAGCCATGGAACTGACAGTTGGGCTCAAAACTCACTTTGACCACTTCCTAAATATGTGACTTTGAAAGATATATTAGAATATAATTATCTATAATCATCCAGAGGAGTAAATGAGAACACACACACACACACATCACATTCTGCCATGTGGCCATTACACAGTCAGTGTCCAATAGTTGCTATACTCATTTTGACTGTTGTTCTCTGTAATTAAGTATCTTTTATTTGTTATTATTTAACCCTTTGCTTTGTTTATTGAAGGTGTTAGAGATTAAAAACAGTCTTGGACTAGAAAAGCATTCTTCCACTGAACTACATTGTTACCTTTTGCTATTTTGAGCCAAGGTATTTCTACATAGCTCAAGTTGTCCTTGAACTGACCATGCTCCTGTTCCTGCCTCCTGAGTGCTGGAATTACAGGTGTTAATCACCATAGCTAGCAAAGTATTTCCAATGACTGCACTGTCTCTCTATGAAAGAGTTGATGTGTATCTACAGCAACCCACAGCAAAGGACAGTAATGTGGTTGACAGGAAAATTAAAACCCAGTTACCCTAAGATAAAATGCGCAGGCACATAGAGGGCCTCTATTCCTTGGTCACATTATCCATATAAATGTTCAGTTGCCAACTTAATGACACTGAAACAAATGATGGATTTATGGCTTAATTCATTTTTTATTTTTAGTTTCTAGTCTGTGATTTCAGGTTCAGTCAGCCCTACAGGAATGGTGGTTAGTATGTTATGTTTCTTGGCATAAAACCCTAAAACAGTATCCAGCCATACTGCATGACCAGAGGCTTTCTGGCCTGACCTCTGTTTGCCTCTCTGACTTCAGTATTCCTCTGTTAATTCAGCAAATACTTCAGAGCAATGCAGTCCACTATGCAGACATGTGGGGCAAGTGATCCATGCTCCTGACTGGGAGAATGAGCCTGGAGTAAGAGTGAGGTTTAGACATGACCAAACCCTGAAAATCTCATCTTGAGATTGTCAGGAGTAAGGACTACTCCCTCCTGTCTGGGCCTCCATGCTCCAGGGCATGTAGTCTTGCAACCCCCACCTCAGTTTGTACCACTGGAGCAAATGCCTTAATTTTTATTATTCTGTAACTCAGAAGAGCACTGGTAGAGCCTGATGCAATTCAATCACTTAGATTTCAGTTATTCTACTCAACATGGTATCTACCTGTTGAGTCCTATCTGTCTTGTACATCACTGTGTGTCTGTCACTTGGCATATGGTAAAAAGTTAATAATGTTTCTGAGATAGAAAAGGAAAGAAATAGGAAAGAGGGAAGGAAAGAAGGAAGGAAGGAAGGAAGGAAGGAAGGAAGGAAGGAAGGAAGGAAGGAAGGAAAAAAGGAATGAAGGTGGATTGATTGCTTTTACTTTCTTATCTTACAGTTCATATTAATCATGGTTTTAGATTGTTAATCACCCCACCCCCAAACACAATTTATCATGGTCCAACCTGATAGGGCTCCTCTATTAGACAAAATCAAACCCCTACTAACTGCCTCAGTCTGTTTCTCAGTTTAAGTTCCCAATAAAGAGAGACCCATGTTGGCTATTTCCTTTGTTTTAACCCTGTCAGATCAAAGGATGTTGTTCAATGAACTCTTGTCTGTAGCCTAATGGCAAGCCTATCGATTGTGTTTTAATTGTGAACGCATAGGTTGTTTACTTTGCAATCTCTTCCAGACATAAACATGGGTTCACTGAATGGCATATTACATATTAGTGGTAGCATCTTCTCAATTCCATATTGGCCAACTTATTATTTTTTTTTAAAGGCAGATATATCTGAGGATAAAATCACCTCATCATGATGATAGTAGACCCAATAAAATTCATTATTCATATAGTGTGGGAGACTGATCATGACTCATTCCAAAAACCCTGTCTCAATGGAAGTACTTGCAAATCCTCTCCTGCTCTGTTCCCCAGGCTGTAACTTCCTTGCCAGTGAGTTATTGCAACTCAGTGCAATAATCCATATAGGAAGATTCCGATGTGAATATGTACTCTCTCGTTTGAAAAGAACTTTGTTTGCTTTATCATTTCACCAAGTACAATCTATTCCACTTCTCCCATGACTCTGCCCATTAGCACTAATAGAGAGAACCTACCATGAAATAGTTTCCCAAGAGGTTACTTTCCTTTGTTGGATAATAAATACACAGTGTATTGAACCAAAACTGGGAGGCTCTGAGTTCATCCTAATCTTTCCATGTTTGGTGTGTCAAAATGGAATTCATGACTAAGATGTAAAAAGCTGAGGTGATGCACTGCTCCCTGTGATAATATCATGGTCTGTGTTCAGCAGCCCCCACTGTGTCTACCTCTGCTACTTCTCAGAAGCTTACCAACAATATTCTATTTATTTTAAGTCATTCAAGTGTCTCTAGAGAATTTCACCATCAACTCAAATATAATTACATAAGCACAGAGGCTCCCTAAGTATGCATGTGTTGTGCTAATACAAAGATACATCTTCACAGCAATGCAGAAATGGAAAGGCTTATAAAAATCATTTGAATGCATTACAGATAAAATCCTTGAGCTTAAAATTGGACGCATATATCTTAGCAAAAGGAACATAATAATTAGGTACAAGAGATGTGGTTGTAGCCTTACTGTAGTGGACTACCCCAAAATGAGCTCTCCTCCTGTAATGAAGTTCACTCCATTCCAGTGTTCAGTAGCATACTTATTCAAATCCTAGAAAACTGCTAACTTCATCAGCACCAGGCAATGCAAGGGCCTGAGGGTGTGAGACAGTCTTTTATTTATTCATTACATTTCTGTAACATCTCTTTTTCAAAGGGCTCTAGGCACTCGGAGAATGTTTAACTGATGCTAGATTCTGGTTTCATGAAAACTAGAAATAAATCTATGTCTGAGGAAAAATGGCTGAAGACAAGGGAAAAATAAGAGAAATACAGTAAGAGAACTGGAAATGCTTATAAAGAGGGGAGCCATGACTAGCCCTAAAGTACAAGAAATAAAAACGGGACCTAGGACCAGAAAAGGACAGATGACTAAGGTCCTATCTTTTGAATCTCTCCCTTAGAAATGTTCATCCAATGACATCGTATCAATCTAATTTCTAATAGCTATGTTAAATTAATGTGCTATATTGCTGAAGATATTTGATTTTTGAACTAAATTATGGCACATATTTTTTATCACCTTTTAATAAAACAATCCTCCCACTTAAGAGATAGACATGTTTCATTTTATGGCCCATAGCATTTGGAATGTACTGAAAATCAGGAGGCAGTAAGGTTCATAGATTTGAAGTTTTGATAGGCTATGGGTTTGTGTCATTCACTGGAAGCTCCCCCATGACAAGTGCCTGCCCCACACTTCTCAAGCAAAGAGATGGGAGGATCAGAGGTGGGCGACTCCTCAGACAGAGGCTGTTACCATCTTTCTATGACAGTCTCTGAAACTCACTCAGTAGTGGATATAGGACTGGCAAGGTGTCATTGTGACTGTTTCACAGTTGATAATATGCCTGCTTTATAGACACGAGGACCTGAATTCAAATACCAAAACCCACATTTTAAAAAGTCTATGTCTGATAGTTTGCACAAGTAATCCCAGCACTGAGGAGGCAAAAGCAAATGGACCCTTGGGATGCTCTGGGTGGCTAGACTAGCCTACTTGGTAAGGTTTAGGCCATTGAAAGATACTATTTCAAAATTAAAATCAAAATGGGTTGCACCTGAGCAATGATGTGTACACACACACACACACACACACACACACACAGAGAGAGAGAGAGAGAGAGAGAGAGAGAGAGAGAGAGAGAGAAGAAGAGATCCAAAAGATTCAGCTAGATTCATGCTGATTTCAACCTTCACAATAAAGAAAAAGCAGGGCAATGGCTTATGATAAGATCATGGGCTATGTGTAACATTTTACAATTTTCATTCAGTTAGTAAATAGGAGATGAAATAGTATATACACTTTATGACTGTGTTGATGTTAAACATAATTACTTATTAAAACAGTGATAATCAGATGCTTTAAAAAGTAAGCACTGATATTCCCACAAATTACATGTAAGTAATGAAGGCTCCAGCTGACAGGGAGGAATTGGAAGAATTGTGCGCAGTGAGCATGTGCTCTGGTATAGAGGATCCCTGACAGGTCCTTCTTTCAGACTCTGGGGAATCAGCGGAAATCCAGCTTCAAGGCCAGCTTTCAGATGGATTTACTCAGCACCACTCAGTATTTGCTGTACAGCAATGTTGTAGGCAAAGATGAGACACATCTTCAGCCACATGATGGCCAGAACCCAAGAGTGACGTTATAGCTAGGTTTGCGATGCCATGTATAGGAATAGAATTCTCTCACCATTTCATTCTCCGTGGTCTTCAAACGGTATTTTATCAAAATACTATGAAAATCGGTAGAAGAAATTTTACTGCTGATTTGGTTTTTTGGTTTTGTTGTTGTTGTTTTTTTTTTTTTTTTCAAAAATAGCTAGAAAATTATTTTTAAGAATGAGAATTTAGGTATTTTTATTGTTTTGTTTTTTAGAAAATAATTTTTTTCTTTAGTGTCTTTTTTTGGGAAAAAAACTCATTTTACTTCAAAGATCAATAAGTGAATTCTTAATCAGGAGAATTAACCATCAGTCTTTAATCTCCTGGCAGTGAATGCACACGTTTTCATTCAGTATCTGCAAGGAACTGGCTGAGCAAAATAAATGTTTAAGAATGTTGATGGTAAGTAGAACATAAACTGAAGGCAAAAGCAGGAAACTTTAGAACCTGCCTTTTCTTTAAGAAGAAAATTCCATGTGTCCTTAGAAGGTATGTGCCTAAGTACAGACAGCTAGACTTTTCCTTTATTCCCAGTGGTTTGGATCCTGGATGGCAGAAGTAGTGACTGGGTCCCTATATTAGAAATTATGTGAACTGCTTCCTGGTCTTGGGCTGCCTTGGAGCCCCTGGGCCCAGGACAGTTACAAAATCAATCCTTACATTCCACTGGATAGACCTCTACTATATTTTTGTTCAACCTAAAATAAAATGTGAAGAGTTTGTTTTCTTATTGAAGCCAAGCCTGCTTAGCCACCAATCCTAAAAGAGTATGGTAAAGTCATGGTAAGCTGTTGGAGGGAAAAACAATAAAGATGCCCTAGGTGAGGGGAGATGGGTCAGTGGGTAAATGCAATTGCTGCTATATCTTACAACCTGAGTTCAGTCCTCCAGGAACCTACATGGTGGAAAGAGAGAACCAACCCTTGAAAGTGAGCCACTGACTTCTAAATACACAACATGGACAAGCAAGTGCAACAGACATACACACACAGAGAGACACATACACACACATACACACAAACACCCCCCACACCACACATCACACACATACCACACACAAACACACCATACACACCACACACACCACACACACACCACACACATACCACACACATATAAACACACCATACACACACAGCACATATAACACACACACAAATACACACATACCACACACATACCACACACATATAAACATACCACACACACACACACACACACACACCCTAACTATTAAAAATGTTTTAAAATATTTACTTTTTTGGTAATCCAGTTATCCTTATATATTTCTATTGCTGTAATAAACACCTTGACAGACAAAGGCAATCTTGGAAGGACAGAATTTATTTGGGCTTAGATCTTATAATTACTTCATCAGGAATTCAAGGCCGGAACTCAAGGTAAGAAGAACCTGGAAAAAAAAACCATAAGTAGAGGACACATGGTGGGGAAGAGAGCTCTGTGTGTGTGTGTGTGTGTGTGTGTGTGTGTGTGTGTGTGTGTGTGTGTGTGTAGGGTGCAACACTTCTTACTGGCTTTCTCTCTGCTGCTTGCTCAGCCTGTTTTCTTATACAGCTTAGAGCCATCTGTCCAGGGGCAGCCTAGCCCACAATAGGTAGGACCTTCCCACATGAGTTATCAATCAATAAAATGCTCTATGGGCTTGCCTACCAGTCAGTCTGATGGAAGTGAGTTATCAACTGAGGTTCTCTCTTCCAAATGACAAACAAACAAACAAACAAACAAACTTACCAGCACACCAGAAAAACAGACAAGATGAAGAGCCAGCCCACTCAAAAGACCATTTCAAGTCAGGGGAAGTTACAAGTCGTTTACTCTTAAGCCGGGGAAAAAGTTAAGAAAACCTTAAATTGGGAAAGGATTAACGGCTACAGACTGGGAGGTGCCATTCTGGTGATCTGGAGTAGGACACTGAAACCCTGGTGGATGGTGTGAATGCTGTGTGATCTTAAGGTCCTGATGACATTTTGAAACCCCAAAATGTCCCATTTATTCTCATCTTGGAGTCCAAGATGAGTAATTTTATTTTTTATTCCTTATTTTGTTTTATTACATTTCACATGTTAACCCCCTTCTAGGTTTCCCCTCTGAAAACCTCCCATCCCATTCCCCCCCCCATGAGGGTTCTCCCCCACCCACTTTTGCCCCACCAACCTAGCACTCTGTACACTGGGGCATTAAGCTTTCACAGGACCAAAGGCCTCTCCTCCCTTTGATGCCAGGCAAGGCCATCCTCTGCTACATATGCAGCTACAGCCATGAATTTCTCCATGTGTACTCTTTGGTTGGTGGTTTAGTTTCTGGGAGTTCTGGGGTTCTGGTTGGTTGATATTGTTGCTCTTCCTATGAGATTGCAAACCCCTTCAGCTCCTTACGCTAACTCCTCCATTGGAGTCCCTGTGCACAGTCCAATGGTTGGCTGCTGCAAGCATTCTCTTCTGTATTTGCCAGGCTCTGGCAGAGCCTCTCAGGAGACATTCATATCAGGTTCCTGTCAGCAAGCACTTCTTGGCATCAGCAATAGTGTCTGGGTTTGGTGACTGCATATGGGATGGATCCCAAGGTGGGGAAGTCTCTGGATGGCCTTTCCTTCAGTCTCTGCTCTACTCTTTACCCCTGTATTTCCTTTAGACAGGAGCAATTCTGGGTTAAAATTTGGAGAAGGGTGGGTGGCCCCATCCCTCAGCCGGTGGCCATGCCTAACCTCTGCATATGGTCTCTACAGGTTCTCTCTCTACTTTGTTGGGTAGTTCAGCTAATGTCATCCCTGTTGGGTACTGTGAGCCTCTTGATTTCCAGGCATCTTGGATTTTCTGTTGATTTAATAACCCCAGAAACAGTTATATAGACACAGTCATAGTTTCTACAAAAAAATGGCCCTGAGTTTTTGAATAACTAGATAACTGTTATTATCATATTCCAATTGTCAGAGGGATCATGAACAGTGAAGCTATCAAGAAACTAGTAACATATTGCTCAGTTGTGTGTGGCAACCAAATTCTGAAAGTAGAAGCAAGTGAAGCTTTGGGGTTTGGTTAGGTTCCTCTTGTTTTTAGTTTCTGTTGCCTAAAACCAAGAAACCTGCTTCGACAAAAATTGTAAAATGGCCACCTGACTGTTGCTGTTCCACACATGGATATTGGGAATGTAGAGCTTCTGTATAACGTTTCCTTGGGATATATTTAACCTGGGATTATGAGGATCAAAAGAAAAGACAGGGGAGACACTAGGTGGTGTCTTTTGGAAGTGCTGAGACACCAGGCAGTTCCTGGCCCTTGCTGCTGGGCAAGTATGTGATAAAGAAGGAGAACCTGAACAGCTTATGTGCCATGAAGAGGGACAAAACTGTCGACAGTGGTGAGGAACACCTTAATGTAAAAGGTCTTTGCTGTCACCTGAGGGAGTGGTGACATTGGGTACCAAGAGTCATGTCTGAATCAATGGTCCTATTGTACCCAGGTCTGTGTTGGTACCCATGGCCCATGTTAGTATCAAAGGCCATTCGGATGTCCATGGTCTATACTGCAGCCTGAAGGCATGTTGATGACTGAGGGCTGCGCTCACTTGGCTCTGTCCTTTACAGGCCACAGCACAGTAGCACTGGCAGTGATGTGGGCACAGGAGAGCTGGCCTCATGATGTGAGCACAGGAAAGCTGTCCCCTGGCCCCTGGCAGGGTGAAGCATATAGGACATCTGGCCCTGTCTCTCATTTGAACTGGCCCTAGTGGAATGGGTACAGAAAAGCTGACCAACTCAGCTACTACCCAGGCTCAGATCTAGGGATTTAAGTTGGCCAACCCAAACATCTTCCCACAGCTTAAGTGTGTGATGAGGCCAGTTCTGCAGATTCACAGCTGCAGGATCTCCAGGATCCAGAGCAACGATAGAGTACCTGAGAGTCTCTATGAAGGTCTAGAACTGATGATGTAGTGAAAGCCAGGGGCCTTGAACTATACTCATGGCAATAACCAATCACAAATAAAGCAGTTTGGGCAGAGTATGCTGTGTGACACCCCTCGACTTTCCAGTGCCCCTATGATGAATGAATATGTACAGAAGAGGAGGAGAAAATTGAGAAGATGAATGGTACATGCATCGAAGGCTGTGTTTGATGAAGGACCAGGGCATCATTGCTCAAAGGGGGTGGTAAAATGTGTCTTGTCTTGTTTTGTTTTTCTTTTCTTTTAAAAAAATTTTTTTAAAATATTTTTAAAATTTTCTTTTGGTGTGGAAATTACAAGGGTGGAAGCTGGATAAGAAAGGACTTAGACATGAGCAGGATTGGGGTACATGACATGAAATTCCCAAAGATTCAATTAAACATTATGCTAAAAAGGAAAGATAGACTTATCTATACAGAAAACAGGTTCTGGGCAGAGGTGGTACACACTTTTATTCCAGCATTTCAGATGCAGAAGAAGAAGATCTTTCTTTGAGGCCAGGCTGGTCTACAGAGAGTGAGTTCCAGGACAGCCAAGGCTATGCAGTGTCTCATAAAGCAAACAAACAATAAAACAGAATGGACATCAGCTAGGGTTCTAACTCACTCTCGGTAGACTAAAACAAACTATAAAGGAGTAAAGAGAATCAAAACTCACTGCTCAAGACATTTACCCAGAGCAGCTCAAGTTCTGTTTGATGGTTAGCTTGAAAACTGAAAAACAGAACTTCCTGATTTTCCCATCAAAGTCTTTAAAAAAAGAAGAAAGAAGGAGCAAACATTGGGGCTTAAATATAAGTATGATGATCCTATGACAGTTGAAATGTTGCCACTGAGAGTCTCAGATATCTAAAAAACATATAGTGTCAAATTATATAAGAAATGTTTAACTGACAAAATGGCTCCTGTGTCTCCGGGGTGTCTACACATGTGTTCTAAAGAACTGATTACCCTGTAGTGATGTGGCCGTTTCTAGCGGCAGCAGGTTCCATGTTCAATGAGGCCATAGTGGACACACTGATTTTAAACACAACCCATACACGCCCCTTAGTGTGAAAGGCTGTGCTTCTAATCAATGTTACTGTGGTAGCGCACACTTTTAATCCCAGCACTAGGTAGGCAGAATCAGAAAGAACTCCATAAGTGAAGGGGCAGCCTGAACTACAATCAGAATTCCAGGCTACACAGCAAAATAACTTTTTAAAAACCAGACAAACAACAGCAATAACGACAGCAGCAGCAGCAACAGTAGCAAAACAAAACAAAGAAACCACAAACCCAGCATGTAAGATGAAAAGTGCACACAGCCAAACCCAGCTCCTTTGACAACCCTCAAGGCTTCTGTAGTGAGGGTATCTGCCTCACTCAATTGGTCCCCAGACTCTTAGTATTTACAGAGCACCTTGAATGAAAAATCATGTGTTTTAGACTAGAATTATGCTAAGTCTGGCAAAGCGCCCACACTGTAATCTTTGAAGCAGTGGGTTCCCATCCTATTAAATATACTCTGAGGCAGGCTCTCTGATGCAGTATTGCCTTGATTTCCTTATTATTTTAAAAACTCATTCTATGTCACCTGCTTGTTTTTCTGTTTAGACAAGACTGCTTACATGAATTAAGTAGGTTGAGGCCACACCTTGAGACAATGAGCCAGTCCTATCTTTTTAGGCAATATAGATATTGATCTTTTAATGGCTCCATGTGGGCTCTCCAGTTCTCCCATCTCATCCTATTTACCTTCTTTCTTACATTATCAAAGTTTATAATTTTACCAAATTTCCTGTGTCAAAGCCTCCAAAGACACCAAAGAATTTTATTTGGTATCACTTGGAATGGACACTCAGGAGATGGTCCAAGAGCTGAAGTCTAGCAAGACCTTACACAGAATCCCAGGGTTAACCTAGACTAGCAGTTCTCAAGCTGTAGGTCATAACCTTTTTGGGAGTCAAACTACCTTTCAACATATCAGATACCCTGAAATATCAGGTATTTACATTAGAGTTCATAACAGTAGCAAAATTGTAGTGGCAACAAAAATAACTTTTGTTATTGTGAGATCACCCCAACATGAACTGAATTAAAGGACTGAGCATAAGGAAAGTTGAGAATCACAGATCTAGAAAATATTTTTGCAGAGTTAGCAGGTTATCTGCAAATGGAATTGTTTCCTTCCTCTTTTTTTTTCTTTCAGAAATGAACCAAAATGCTGGTATTTGAAGATTCTCTTGAAATTTGCAATGCATAAGAAAAGGAGACTAGGAATGAGATGGAGGGTGGAGGAGGGAACAATTAAGGAAAGAAATGAAAAAAGAAAGAGAGATGAAGTGTGGAGGGAGGCAAGTTAGTAGGCCATTAATGCATGAATTTGAGAACTAGCTCAATGCAGACTTTGGCCAAGTTAAATTTCTTTGAGTAAGTCCTAGGCTCTGTGGTTTCAGTCTAGGCCATAATAAAATGCCAGACAAGCAGAAGTTTGCCAATGAGAGCTATACTTGCTGTACATTTATCACTGAAGGAACCTTAGCATTCTATTTTTAATAATTACATATATCTGTTCTATGTATAAAATGTAGAGCCTATGTGGTGTAATACAGTTCTGCCAGGCACGGTGTGCCCACTGGCACAATAGTGGTAAGACTGGTTATGGAGATAACCACTGCATCACTTGAATGGATTTGAGGAATTCTCTACAGGGGTATTCAAGCTTTATACTGTAGAAATGGTCAAAAATCATAGTTAGGGAAGATTCAAGGGAAGAAACTATTGATACTATTTGATAAGTAATCATGTTGTCAAACTGCCTTCTAAATATTTGTGTTTATATCTCTAGACATGTGTTGCTTTCAATCTTGGGCAGAGAAACTGGTTGCACTAAGTTAGTAGTTAATGCACACACATATAACTGTCTAAAATACCGAGAGAAAGTGATTATATATGTTCACTCATAGAAAGGACATCTACATCAAGCCTCCATCCCCTTAAGCAGCAGAAAGAATGAGTTAGTCTTCAGAGATAGCTCAGTGGTTAAAAGTACTCCTGCTCTTCCTGAGAACTCAGGTTCAAGTCTAGCACCTATAGTCTAACTCTAAATGTGCCCCCAAGTTTAAAGATTAGTTGCCCTCTACAGGCATCAGGCCTGCAAATGATACTTGGCAATACATATAGTTAAGACACTCATACACATAAGATAAATTTCAAAATATAACAACATAAAAGCCAGAGGATAGAAGGAGTGCTGTGAGATGAAGTCTTCTGTACATGGCTGTTTCACACATGAACTCTTAGCAGCTGTGGTCACCTACACAAGATCTGCAAAAGATCAAACCAGCTCAAATTTTTGTGATGTGCTATGGCTCCCAAGGCCCCTACTCCTAGAAGAGGAGCTATTGAAAGTTGTTGGATGCTGGGAGGAGAGCCACTTCTTTTTAAGGGATTGGCTATTTGTAGGTCTCCCATGCCCCAGTGAATGCCCTACACCCACTGCATATGGCTAGCACTTATTACATGCAGTGAGTTACTGTTTTCAAAAGGGAGAAATCAGCACACTGAGAAGGTGATTTTAATGGAGAGGGCCAGAGAGGTCCATGCAGTGTGGACTAGAAGCACGCACTGTGAAGGACTCAGAGATTCTGGAAAAGGCCACCAGCCTTACTTCATCTATAGAATCCAAATTTAGAAGCGTAACGTAGAAAGCCCTTTTTTGTTCCTCAACGCTACTGAACTTTTCCAAAGACTTGAACCTGAACATGAAAGCAATCACATGGACACAGAACATGAAGTTTTTTCAAAGATGAATCTTTCATCTGCTCTCTTCTTTGTTGCTTTGAAAAAAAAAATAGCTTCAAACCTGTGCTCAGATGGTTGATGTTGAAAGTCAATATATTGTTCAGCTTAGGCTAACATGTTTGCAATGTCCCCTTTAAGAGGCAGGAAAATGGTGACCACCTCTTAGATCCCTGGGTGTCCTGACTTATTAGCTATTTGAAGAATCAGAGAAATAGCGTATCATAAGGAATGAGAAGAGAAATGAAATTCCCTAAGAATGATTCTTCCCCTCTTTATGTAACACTTAGCATCTTGAATTTCTTCAATGAATTACCTCTTCCCAGTTGAAAACAATATGGTTTGAGAACAGCGGACACTATTCAGCCCCTCCAGTCTAGCATAGGTAAGGGACTGACAGAGGGCTGGCCAGCAAGCACATCCCATCACCAGTGGGGGACAAGCATCTGGCTTGGGAATTGGGCACCTGGGCCATGTTAGGCCACCAAGAATCAGCTCTGGGACATCTGCAGTTGAAGCCAACAGTGAGAGGCTCTTATTTCTACTGGTGTCATTAGCAGATGGGATAGGAAGATGACGAATACAGCAACCTATCCTGCCTCATTTTAGGCACAGGCTCCTTGAAAACAGTGTTTGCAAGGGAAATGTGGCATTTCAAAACAGAGAAAGTGAGATGGCTCCCCTGGTACTCTCACCTTAAGTCTCACAGGAAGTAAATCTACATAGAGACTTCTCATTTATGCAGTCAATAATCCTGCCCTCCCCTTCCTTCATTTCCTATACTTTTTCCTAGTAGTAGGCAGAGTTCCTTAATAAAATAGAAACAGTAGAATGTGAGTAGACAGAAAGAGGATTTTTTTTTTCTTTTTTAGATTGGCTTTCACAATAGGGCTTTATAATCCAACAATGTCTGTGTCTATACTGGAGAATAAGATAACGTTGGCTCCTTTTTTTAGCAGGAAGCTGAACAACTCCATAGTATCAGTAAAGCACTAGATGCCTGGAAGTTTCTAGGAGAGTCACTAGTAATCAGTCCACATTCAAAAGCTGAAAAAGCCCAGTGTGGCAGTGTGGAGGACCATAGCAGCAGTAACAGATGCACTGCTCTGGCAGAAGCTGCAAAGACAGGAGGCTGCACACTTTCCCCTCAAGCTCCTTTGTGTCTGGGCCGCCCAGACAGGCAAGGAGACTTCACCCATCAGTCAGGCCTCTCTGGAAACAGCTTCACAGCCATACCCAGAGTTGAGTCTCATTAATTATAGCTTTTTAAACTGAGGATACCTTAACTAAACGGGGGGGGGGGTCATGAAAATCTTGCTATCGGTAAAGGTTTCTAAATGCAGAGTGATAAAAGACAATCATTCAAAGGCTGGTGAGATGGCTCGGTGTGAACAGACATTTGTTTTCCTAAGTTTAGCAACCTGAGTTCCATCCCTACAACCTATATAAAGGTGATATTCTCATTATTGCTGACTATAAAATCAAAATGAAAATTATGAAAAAAAAATGAAGGTGATCCATATTTGACCGTATCAAGTATTCAGACAGATTTAATTCTTTATGTAGACGTAAATAAGCACATACATCTCATTAGTATGTGCAAGAATTGGTGTTATCAACTTGACAGAATCTAAAATCACCTAGAAGGGTATCTGGGGGTGCCTGTGTGGGTTTAGCTTGATTGTGTGAATTGAGTGGGAAGACTTTCCCAGAATGGCAGGTGCTGTTGCCTTACTGGGATCCTGGAGCACATAAGTGAAAAAGTGGATACAAGCAGCAGCAGCACTGATCACTCCCTGGTCCTGACTGTGGATATGATGGGACCAGATGGCTCATCTTCTGCTGCTCTCACCTTGCTGTCATGATGGGCTGTACCCTAGAACTGTGAGCCAAAATGAATGCATTCTCTCTTAAGTCGCTCTTGTCATTGAACTTTATCCCGGCAACTAGAGAAGGAACTTTGCAAGTCGTCTTTATCTTTAATAAATACAGAAAAAAATCATATCAGATAGTTCTTTTGCATTTCTTTATATGTCATATACTGCATGTGTGTGTGGGGGAACACATGTGAAGGCCAGAGGACAACTTGCAAAAGTTAATTCTCTCTTTGCACCATGTAGGTCTTAGGGATCAAACTCAGATCACCAGTCTTAGCAGTAAGTGCTTTTACCAGTTAAGCCATATCCCTGGTGCTGAAATAATTTTCTTAATGATTACTTTCAGTGAATGTTCGGCTTGTCTGCCTATATTATATACCTGCATACTTATTTTGTATAGCTATGCAGCCAGGATCACATACAAGTTTCTTATCAAAAATGATCCATAATTGACTTAGAGTCAGTGAAATGGCTTGGCACAAAAAAAAAAAAAAAAAAAAAAAAAAAAAAAAAAATCACTGGCTGTACAAGCCCAATGGCCCGAGGTGAATCCCTGGAACCTATGGTAGGAGGGAATACCTGACCTCTACACATGCTTTGTGGTACTCAAACACCTGAATACACACACACACATGCATACACACACACATGCACATATAATAATAGTGATAATAATGATGATAATGACTATGATGATAACATACTCTTAAAAGCTCTATCTTAGGTCATTTTGAGTCCAGAAGTATTTGCCATTAAGATCAAAAACTACAAACTTGTATTAACTTGATACCAAGCAACGTATCTTTATATCAAGCTTACTTTCAAAATAAACACAAAAACAATGTAATAAATCTGCCTGACATTGCATAGCTGTGCCATATAACAAGCAAGAGCACAATAATTCGTCTCCCAGAATGGATGGAAAAATTTTTAGAGAAATGTGTACTCATTGAGATCTCATAAGCTAAACATGACATTACAGACCTAACAGGACTTAGGTAATGATATTAATTCCATCAATGTTAAGCTCCAGGACAAGGAATAGTAGCAGAAAAAACACAAATATTATATGTATATATAATATATATGCACAAATACCACAAAATAGGACAGAAACACTCATGACAATTACAAATCTTATTTCTGTAGCTGGTCACATAGCTTTGGCAAATATTTATAGTTACCTTCTACTTGTACATATTCTGTATTTCTTTCGCATCTAGTAGAATTTAGATTTTGTATTTACCTGGAGGGGTGACCCCTCATCTTCATTCCTGAAGAGTCTGGGCCATTTATCATCTTGCTTGGATTGAGTTGTTAAGGTATCTAGTATCCCAGTGACCTTAATTAACATGGGGCAGGGCACAGTAAAGAATCTCCTCCATTTAGAATTTCCTTACCTCCACTGTGGTGTAGTAATTAAATTTCCTCCTGCATCAGTTACCTGTGCTATCACCGTAATTTCTTTCATAGTCTGATGACTTAAGGGTATGAGGAACCTAAAGAGGACAAAGAGGCCGAGTTTCCATATGTTTTTTTGCATGAAGGGAGCACTCCAGTGTCACTGCTCCTGAAAGTTTTGGTGCCCAGCAGCCAGAGTAACACACCCAAATAAGGAATTTGCTGATTCTCAAATCTAAATAGGTTTACTCAACATTATGTTTTTTTCCTGGTAGTAGGAGAGACTTGGTACAACAATGGAGCCTTTGCTTTACAATGGGAGAGTTCCACATGCTCCACACAATACCCTTTTGTTCCTTTTCTGGTTCTGCATGAGAGGCTTATCCTAGAGGTATGTGTCATGAATCTCACTTTACATCCACCTCTAACCTTCCCCAAACTCTAGAATGTTTGTAACACTTCACAGGCTTCACAGCCCGAATCATAAACCATTCAGGACAATGGAGAGAATAACCAACAGCCCCAGCAGAATCTTATTTTCTTGGGAGAATAAAAAAAAAAAAAAAAGGCATGTACACAAGGTAAAATACAAGCTCATTTTCCAGATTTATAACACTAATTCCATAGAGAGTTCCCAAGCTCTCCTAAGAGACTGATGGATTCTATGATGCTGTGTTGACAGCAGTGATACAGGTAGGCATCTCCCCACACAACCCGTGCTTGTGGCTCACAGATCCCTTTTATCATATTGCAAGTGACATAAGAATCATTGATGCTATTGAGGAATCGAGAGAACAATTAAAGCTTGTTTACACATCAGTTGGATGTTCAAACAGAAATATGGAGAACCATGATTCAGGTCTTTATTTTGCTTACTCTGGTTTCAGATGGAGAATGCAAACTAAATTAGATTTGAAAAATAGTCTGTTATTCTCCCCTCATCAGAGAGAAGAGCAACTGCACCTGGCTTCAGGGAGTCAGTGTCCCATGAGGAACTTCCAAGGAAATCATTTAGTTGCCGGGCAACTAAATACTGTGATTTGTGTAGACATTCGGCACTATTAGTTTTCAAAAATTGTTTTATTGCTTTTAATATTCTGGGGTGACCTGCATGTAACTACAAAGTAGGCAAGAAAAAGAGGTAAGACTTAGAAGTCTGTAGAGCCCAGTAATTCTTCTTTAGGTATCCAATATTAAATTCTTTTGTTCATTTAATATATAGACATTAGACTGAAGATCATAATGCCATTCCAATATTCAGGAATCTGAGACAAGAGATTCATGAGTTCACACACACACACACACACACACACACTATGCAAAATCTTGAAAATTTCAGAGGCACAATGATAAAGAAAAATTGATTTATTCCTTTTGAACAGATCAGGGGAAAATGACTTCTTGTTCCCGCTCCTTTTGCAGCTGTGTAACCAGTTTATGGCAGACAGCATAAGGGGGTGCAGAATAATGTGTATTTGTTAGCTTGACTCAGCAGATCTCCTCCAAATGTCTTTCTTGGAGGCAATTTCCCCCTCTGGGTGGCACCGAGGCTTTAGACTCTTCCTTTGCTAGCCTGGGGTTTCTGGGGAATTTTAATTCTTTGGTGATGGAATATCCTTTTTCTCACAGGGGCAGTTACAATTCCACCATCTTTGTTTTTATATGTCAGCTTTGCAGGATTGAGAATGCTATGCTGCACTCAATATGAACATGGCTGCAATATGTGGTTCCTGAAACAGATACTGTAAGCAGAACACAGGTAAAATTAAGCTTAAAGGCTGTTAATGGGTGTCAGGTAGCCATGCACACAAAATACGTCTGTCACCTCTCAGCTTTTTCTTTTGGAAGGCTGGCATAAATGACTCCACTTTCATCACTGAATTTGAAACAGAATGGTGCTAAACCAAGTTGGCCTCATATTCAGTGTCTTCCTGATTTATCCTACCAAGTGCAGGAGCTACAGGTTCATGCAGCTGCATGAACCATGTCCAGTGTGAGTCACTCCGTTCTGACAGCCCCTCTCCTTATCTTTGGACACTCCTCTGAAGACATTACTTATTAACTATCTGAGAGCTTGATTTCCATAGTCCCTCCTTATAAAGATGATGTCTGTCCTGATGGTGTGATCTAATTC
Organism: Arvicanthis niloticus; assembly: GCF_011762505.2. Classification (NCBI taxonomy): domain Eukaryota; kingdom Metazoa; phylum Chordata; class Mammalia; order Rodentia; family Muridae; genus Arvicanthis; species Arvicanthis niloticus. The sequence continues at coordinate 97,712,704 of NC_047660.1, read as the reverse complement.
CACAAAGAAGCCCAAGGGACGGTACATGACAGATGTGAAGGACTCCATGCCAGCAAAACACCCTTTTATTCATGCAACAAATGCAAATAAATAGCTCTTAGGATGAACCCAACCTAGTGACCATTCTCAAGCTTAATTCCTGTGTATAACATCCTATCATAAAAATACAGTAAAATAATTTTTTAAAATCTGATAGTATTTGTTGGAGTAATTTTTCATGAATTTGACTATAAATTCTTTAGAGAATGACCAAACTGCAGATTACAAAAGACTCAATAGTCATGCCATGTTTAGAATTTTTCAGAAAGATTAACAATCTATAAACAGTCTAGTTATCTTTGCTTGCATATTACAATCCTAATTAGGAACATATGAACCTGAGCCTGGAAAAGCTAAAATCACTAACAATTCACTTTGGAGGACTAAGTGCATTTTTGGAGGCTAATATACTTGGGGAACATAGACTCTACAAAGCTTATCACTATAGCTACATGTATATGAATTTAGCTTTTACTTCTGAAGCAAATTTACAGCCCTTGGCTTGGTATAATAGATCAAAAGCATGGGTAAACAGCAGAACTTTAGAGTCCAGATATTTTACAAAATGTAATAACAGCACTCATGACCACAAATAGACTCTTCTTTTAATGCGAAAGTGCATCTCATATACACAAAAACAAAACACAGAAAAGTGAAACCGAAATGGAGCTTACAGCTTCCTCTCTGATGGCAAGCATTCACAATTCTGGAGGTTCTATGCAGGCTCCAGGGGAAGAAAAGTCATCAGTGGTAAACCTCGTGTGGATTATCCATTACCAGTGTGAACCTTGCATGCTACAATGCTGATGTACCAAGCAAGAAGTTTTTAATTTGTGCAATAGTGTCATGACTGTTTGGGGAGGTAAACAGTTGCTTTCTGATTGACTTTTCAGCCTTATCAATGAAATGGAATATGTGCCTAGTACTTAAATCTGCTCAAAGGCCTATAGTTAGGGATATTTCAGGCCCTAGGAGAGATCCTACTCCTAATGTTTCATCAGATGTGCATACAGTCAAACAGCCTTGTAAGTGTGTGCTTATACCCACATTCAGTGTTGCTCTCAGTCTTTATCAGAGAAGCTTCTTGTTACCATGGGCAATGGTTAATGTAGAAGCTCATAATTGATCCAGGTGCTGAGAATAGGTAATGATTGAACACATAGCTAGAAAGAGTGCAGAATTGTCATCATAAGGGCTGGAGGATGGAGAGGAGTCCTGTGAGGCTGTTGTCTGGACAGGACAGGACATGACCATTGTAATCATGAATGCACAGAAACTGTGACTATGTCAGAAAGGACATGACAGTGGGAGGGACAAAAAGGAGTGGGGGAAGGATAAGAGAGCAATTAGTAGATGAGTCTGACCACAATAGATCACAGATATGCATAAAGTTGTCAAAAGAAAAAGGGAAACAAAAATGACATGAACTAAGAGTCATAAAATTAATTATGAGATCAGTAAATCATATTGAGTACACCCTAGATTGCCAAGGCAGTCTTGATAAAAAAAAAAATTCTGATCATACAATATTCCAATAATTTTGAAACACACACACTCTCTCAATTAGTTATTAGTTAACTAACTAATTATATTTTTTTTAATTAAAGAGAAAATTTGCATCTATACACATCAGGGAGAGCTGTCTGTATCTTTCAGTTGTTGTTGTGTTGTGTATTTATCTAGCTTTGTAGAAATATCTTTGGTATTACAATAACCAAATTGTCAGGCCCTATTAAGCCACTTATAGTAATAACATATTAACACAGAAAGTATCACATAAAAAGTTACATTAATTCAGAGCACTCTCAGATCCTGAAAGGGCTTGTCATCAAGAATTCCCCTTGAGAATGTGTCACTAAATATCATAAAGTTACTATTCATTTCTACATAAATTATAATGGCAATCTCTCAAAAATTTACTCAAACTCCATGCAAGATGACAGTTTTTCCAAAAACATACTTTCTATTTCATAACAGAGGCAGCACCTAATGTCTATTTAAACTCCAGACCCCTGAGGTGGTGTATCTCATATCAGCTGGTGACTGCAATGTGGATCAAGGTCAATCCAGATAGCGTTTACTCTTCAAACATGGAAAAGAAGACTAAACAGATATCTATGGGTGAATGGCAACCCTGGCAGCACAGAAAAGCAACAAAGTAAGCGCCCTACAAACCATGAGCCCTGAGGTCTCAGAGCCAAACAACCACTCAGCAAATGACCCAACTGAGATTCCAAATGACAGTCATCTTGGCCATATTATCTTCACAAATTGAAGCCAACAGCAGGAAATAAACCAAGACCTAAGTCATAAAAGCTTATGAGGAACTCTCGACTTTACAAATCTGAAGTAGTAAAGTAGTCTCCATTCTTAGGGCCAGGTCAAAATCCCAACATCCCTTCTGGTCACCTCTGCCCCAGTGTGTGTTCAAAGGCAGCAAGCAAGGGTGAAAAAACAGAGAAAGTGTTCCAGACACTGGTCTTACCAGCATCCCAGGGACAAAGAGCACTTAACCACAGGCTTGCCCTCTGAATAGCCTCTCCAAAGCTGTTACCAGGGGCACTCAAATTCATTCTTTTTTTTTTTTTTTCTTAAAAGAAACGAGGAGGGATGTTGCTAAAGGACTTGTCTACAGTTTGGCCAAACCTTAGAAAAAGATTCCTGCTTTTCTCCTGCCTTCCTTTCTGAAACAGCTAAAATTTCATAGAAAAAAAAAGAAAAGAAACTGAAGCCAGAAAATGTGCATGTTTGTTTACACTGTGAGAACTATAAAAACTCTTCCTGGAGGCATGTTCTTACTCTGGCTAGAAAGGCTTCAGCCTTTCTCTCCACTTGGCCTGGGGTTCCTAGGGAAATTTAACTTGAAGATCCTTGATTTCAGTAGTTGAATAACTGAAAGAAAGTGTCTTACTTAGGGTTTTTATTGCTTTGATGAAACACTGTGACAAAAAAAAGCAGGTTGGGGAGGAAAGGGTTTATTTAGCTTACATTTACATATTGCTGTTCATTATTGAAGAAAGGTCAAGAAGTCTAACAGGGAGAGATACTGGAGACAGGAGCTGATACAGAAGCCATGGAGGGCACTGCTTACTGGCTTGCTTCACATGGCTTGCTCAGCCTGCATTTTTATAGCACCCAGGACCACCCACCCAGGAATAGCACCACCCACAATGGGCTGGGCCCATTGCTATTGGACACTAATTGAGAAATGCCTTAGAGCTGGATCTCTTGAAGGCATTTCCTCAGCTAAGGCTCCTTCCTATCTAATAACTCTAGCTCATGTCAAATTCTCTCTCTGTCTCTCTCTGTCTCTCTCTCCTCTCTCTGTCTCTCTCTCTGTCTCTCTCTCTGTCTCTCTCTCTGCCTCTCTCTCTGCCTCTCTCTCTGACACACACACACACACACACACACACACACACACACACACACAAACATATACACACACACACCCTAAATTCCTATTCTGACTCTATGTGGTACTATAGTTCAGAGATGGTAGAAGCCTGGATAGAGCTTGGGACTCATTAGTGGGTCAGATGTTCGTGGTTTAGCTATGTCGGGGTTGCAATTTCCCAGTGGCTCAAGAGTCAGCCTTGACTCCAAACAAAAACCTTGGTTCATCAACTTAGATTTTCATAGAATCCTGTGAGGAGCACAAAGGTCCTTGCACCCACATATCACCGGGGAAACCAAAAAATGTTAAGTACACAGGATTATCCTCTCTAAGGAAGTGTAACCTGCTTTTTCCATCAGAAGCCTGTGAATTGAAGGTGATTAACAGCTCCAATCTGCGGTAGCTGTTGTGCTAGGCAATATTCAAGCTCCCACAACCAGGGCCAGAGATAGCTCATAACCAAAGGACCTGTCCACAGCTGTATGACCACAACCACTGCAGATCATTCCCTAAGCTCTTAAGCTAATTCAGGTAGCTTTTCTCTAGACCCTCATCATCTTGGAAGAAATCACACGTGTTTTGGAGTCGAGTTTCAATGTAATTATGCCTCCTTGAGCACTGGGGATTGTATTACACTTAGGAAATTTTTATCTAAATGGTACTATGCTTAAATATGCTGGCAGTAAGCCACCTGGCATCAGACTAAAAAGTCTGATACAGTTTGAGTCTGTCAGGATGAACTAAGTTTTCATTCTCACCTCTTCAAGGATCACTTCTCTGCCAAATATGAATCCTGCAGGGGTTCCTACAGACTTCTCCTCTCTTTGGTCTTTAGGTACTTCATCTGGGATGAATAGATTTGAATAGGTCGGTTTTGTCTTTCTTGTTTGTTTACATCTTTCCAGGGAAAGTAATAGAACATTTAAAAATAGTACTAAGTTAGATGTACCTAGACCCCAGCAAGGTAGGCTGGCTAGAACTGAGCACAGGAGGAAAGTGAGGGTGGATGTAGAGACACTAGGCAGGCAGAGGCCATTGCACTGATCCAGCCATTAATTAGATAACTAGGTCTCACTCCAGGGCAATAGCAATAGAGGAGAAGAAAAGAAAACCACGTCTTATTTGCCATCCACAAACAAATACAACCACTCATTAAACACAAACAGGACTCTTAAAAAAGTGCATGCAAGCTGAAGAGACAAACTGAAGTTGAGTAGGGAATAAGGAATCACAGGAAGCAGGAACTAGAAGCCAACGCCATCCCATAATAGTGGGACAGAAGCCAGGCTCACACCTTAGATCTTTGAATCACATTCTCCCCTCATTTGCAGTCTCTCTAGGATACATTTCCTTTGTCATTCTACATGCCTTTGGCAGGATCATTTACATCATCTACACACCCATAGGCAAGTGCACTGTGAAGTGTACCCCATGGCTCCTTGGGGATCTGAAATAGAAGCTGGAGCTCTGCTTCCCACTTTGATTCAGACCAAGAAAGTTTCAGCACAGGTAGCAATCACGGTGCAAGTGGATACTGCAGATAGTTATCACTGTTTGTCCCATAAATACTTGTGATTCAGAATCAGGAAAGTGCCTAAAACATCCTTATTCTTAGGACTACACATAATTTACAGAACACATAAAATGCAGAACAAAGCTAAAGACAATTAAACAGATATTTTAAAAATTGATTTTTTCACAATTTCATACATAATACATAATGTATTTTGACTATATCTTCTCATTATCATCTCTTCCTTTCCTAGTTTCCTATATTTTCTGTGTATATGTGTGTGCATATGCTTGCATGTGTAAGTGTACACACACATGTACATGAATGAATACCATGTTGTAAGTATAAAAGTAAGAAAAGACATTACAGGATCAGTTCTCTCCTTCTACCATGTGGCCTTCAGCACAGCCCCCTTCCCCTCCCCCCCCCCCCCCCCCCCCCGGTTCATAAGGCATGGTAGCAAGAGCCTTTACACACTGAGGAATCTCACTGACCCTCTTGTATTCTTCTGCCCCATCTTCTATGCTGTTTCCCAAGCGTTGGAGGAAGCTATGTCCTATTTATGGCTGAGAATTCAAAAGTCACTTATTCTTAGCACTCTGCCTAGTTGTGAACCTCTGCATTAACTCTCATCCACGGCTAACAGAAGCTTCTTTGACCAAGGCTGAGATCAATATGAGGATATAAATGTAAAAACAAATATTTAGAAGGACAGTTAAGTAGATGTTCTTAGTAAAAAACAAACCAAAATATTTGACAACAAAATCATACTGTTTACTTAGAGAAAGAAGAGAGTAAGATGTAACAGAGACCAAATGATGGCTTTTCAACATAAGTCAAGTGTGAGCTATGGCTAAGGAGTTGGATTAATTGTCTGGAATCAAAGTAAGAGGGGACATAGGAATGAGAAGAGAGAACATGGTGTGAAAACTGTATTGGAGTTTCAACACATTTAGGTCTTTCTCAGGGTTCGTCTTGTGGTGACACGTGAACTCAGTGTTGTAGCCATAATTGAGTACTAGCCTTCTCTTTTGAATCTGTCTTTGGCCATGAGGCAAGGATGAAATTGAAACCATGCAAAACCATGCAGGGGGAAAAAATCAAATCTTGGCTCTACTCTCAGAATGAAGTTTGGCATCAACTGAAGGGCTCAACTGAAGGGCTGGGTTAAAGGGAAGAAATTAACAGAATCAAGCTGATGTATTCATAAACCATGTCATAATACATGGACATTGTTGCATAGTACATAGCACATGGCAAGAGATCCATGAACACCATCTGTTGTATTTCCACAAATAGCACTATACTGCTTTCAAGGTAGCCATGTGTGTCTCAAACCTAGCACCCCCAGACCCATGAATAGATGACTCCTGAGTTGGTACATTTGTTCATAATTGAGTGTAGAAAAAAGAGTAAACCAACACAAAGAACCTGAATGGCACCATGGAATTTCTAATATGAGTAGAACATTCTCTTTGCTGTCCCAGGAACTTATTCAAAAACACCTTTTCTGTGATTCGGTCGTCATCAGTGTGAATTCCATGGACACTGGAATTGGATACAGACAAGGTCAAAGTGCATGTTGTATCTGGCATTGCCCACAGTTCTAGATCAAACTGTGTCTGTTTCTACAATGTTTCTAATCACTACCCTTTCCTACTTCTTTCCTAAAAATCAGAATCAAGCAATCATCAAAAAAAAACCTGGTTTCCCCTTCCCTGGACTACTCAGCTCTCATTTTATGAGAGCCCTACAACAAAATGCAGATGTGCTTGTGAAAATCTTATGCCACAAGGAATATTTTATAATCAGGAAATGCAGCCCAAGCTGTAACAAAACCCGAATATTGATGGCATAAGTTATTATCATATTCATACTGTCATGTACTTGGTTTATAAATTCTGCTTGATACTTTATAAAAAGTATTTGAAACAAATTCCTAACTTTATAAGAATTAGGTAATGCTTGTCATTCATCTGACATTTTAATTTTTCATAAAAGAGATAACATTAATCAGCGCAGCAACTGGAGAAGGGAAAAGTAGACAGGCTTTTTAAAACTGGGAACTGCACCATTCAGTGGGGAGATAAAACCAACTTGAGTTGAATTCTAGGTCAGAGCACTATCAAACACATCCACTTTCCTGGAACAATTGAGTTTTGTAGCAAGCCACAATAAGGGCATGTTTGAATTATTTATATGTTCTGCATAGTGTCTTGTAGACCATCTTTAGTGTCAAGCTTCTTTAGGTCTTCTGTGTTCAGTTAGGACATTCACATCTCTGTAGGGTCCTTTGAGAGAACCAATAAACTTAATTTCTTCCATTTGAAAGGAGCAATTAGAAATCAAGTATAAGAAATATTACATTCCCATTTAGATAGAGATGATCTTTGTTTCCTTTGTATAAGGTGGTTTCTAGTGGACAATAGGTAGATTGGATATATTCAGCCTGTTTGTACTTAAACTGCAGCTTTTCTCCTTATTATGATGGCTTCCTGGCTTTTTGTTTCTTTGTTTTGTTTTATTTTTTCATTAGTTCATTTATTTATTCACTTTACATCCCAATATATGCCCCATCTTCCCCCTGTCCTATGTCTACACAGATCCACCCCCATCATCTTCTCCTTCTTCTCTGAGAGGGTGTGGGCTCCCCTTGGGCATTCCCCCCACCGTCACACATCAAGTCTCTGCAGGTCTATGTACATCCTCTCCCTCTGAGGCCAGACAAGACAGCCCAGTTAGGGAAATGGGATCTACAGGCAGATGACAGATTTAGGGACAGCCCTGCTCCAGTTGTTGGAGAACCCACATGAAGACCAAGCTGACCATCCGCTGCCTATGTGTGGGGAGAGGGGGGTTGGGATGAACTAGGTCCATCCTGTGTATGTTCTTTGTCTCTGAGAGCCCCCAAGAGTCCACGTTAGTTTACTCTTTTGGTCTTCCTGTGGAGTTCCTATTTCCTCCTGATCACTCAATCCTTCCCTCTGCTCTCCCAGACTCCCCAAGCACCATCCAATGTTTGTCTGTGGGTCTTGGCACCTGTTTCAGTCAGTGGCTGTATGGAGCCTGTCAGAGGACACTTACGCTAGGCTCCTGTCTGCAAGCATAGTAGAGTATCATGAATAGTGTCAGGGATTGGTGCTTGCCCATAGGATGGGCCTATAGATGGGCCAGTAATTGGTTGGCCATTCCATCAGTCTCTGCTTCATCTTTGTCCCTGCATTTCTTATAGACAGGACAAATTTGGGGTCAAAGTTTTGTAGGTGGGTTGGTCTCCTTATCCCTCCACTGAGGGTCCTGCCTGGCTACAAGAAGTGGCCACTTTCTGGTTCAGTATCCTCACTGCTAGGAGTCTGGGTTTCAAAATTCTCACTGCTAGGAGTCTCAGCTAAAATCATCCCCATAGACTTCCTGGGAGCCTTCCCACCCCAGGTCTCCGGGCTACCTGTTCTCTCTCTCTTTCTCTCTCTCTCTCTCTCTCTCTCTCTCTCTCTCTCTCTCTCTCTCTCTCTCTCTGCATTTATGTGAAATCCAGAGGTCAGCCTCAGTTGTCATTCTTTGGAAACTATCTACTATGATTTTTGGACAGCATCTGTCATTAGTCTGTAACTGTCCAAGCAAGTTTTACTTGAGCTCTGAGCTCTGGGACCGAGTTTATGTCCTCATGCTTGCACAGCCAGAATTTATGCACTAAGCTATCTCTCTGTCCTCTCTGTGTACAACTTTAGGGGGAACATTATGGAATCTTGATACATGAATGCAATCTGCAATCAGCAAGCCAGAATGACCAACATTCCATCTCTTCATGTGTTCTTCTGTGTGCTGACAATTTCATACTGCTATAGTGATTTGATAGACATCACATGATATTTTAAGGAGCTACTGCTCTGCCATAAAAAAACAGTTTAAATGCTTTGTCCTTCAGTTGCGTTTTGGCAGTCTTGTTTAATTTCTTTCTCCTGTCCCTCATATCTTTCCCAGTCTCTGATGACCACCATTCCATTCTCTTTGACATTTTCACTAATGAGTGAGGATCTCTATTATGTATCTATTTTTAGATTGCCTCATATGATATGATATGATAAGATATGATATGACATGACATGATATGATTCTAGTTCCATTGTGTGTCACAGGTGGTAGACGCAGGTATATGCATGGAGTTTTTTTTTTTTTTTTGAAGGCTCTTGAGTTAGGTTCCTTGATAAAAACAAAACAAGACAAACAACAGCATAAAAGCCTGAAAACTGGTAGTGAACATGCATGGTGTGGACCAAGAGGCTACCTGTATTCTTCCCACCACTTGTCCTCACCCCAGTTACCCTCACAACACCCAACCCCAGGCCTTGCCCAGGCACCACATCTTATGCTCAGCTTCCCTCTAGTGGGGCTTTCTGACCCTTGCATGCCTGCACCATATCCAATCTCCAGGCCTAGCTAAAACTACACATATGTGCACAGATCCAGCTTGATTGGTCCAGGGAACCACCTTCCTACCCTCCACTCCCAACCCTAATTTCAACACCCCCAACAGTAATTTCAAGCCTTTCCTGGACTACACAGGCCTTATGCAGTCCTAGACCAAAATTATCATCATGTATCATGCTCCTGATGTGACCTGTTCAAAGTGTACTCCTTACATAATCCCAGAATTAAATTCTAGGGGCTTGTGGTGACAGCGATGAATCACCATGAGCCCAGAATGAAAAGCTCTATTTGTCTATCTGGTTCTGACATTACTTTTCCCTAGAACTTCAGACAACTCATTGAGGTCATCTCAATTTTTGCACCTGTTTTTCTAAAATAAGTAGGTAGGCAAAGTGTTCTCTAACTTATCTGTACTTTCTAATTAATTAACTTGTGCCTTAATGTTAATCATATCTTCCCATACAGACTTGACAGGTGCTCCCTAGCAAAGAATCAGAGAGTAGACTTTGAAGTCTAAATCTTATACTATCCCCGTGAAACCAGAAGCTACACCCTCCTAAGGATATGATTAAACCAGCCCACAAATGTGAGTATGGAGTAGGATACTATTAATGTTTATGTATCTCTCCATTTAGTTGTCAATATTTATACATCTTGAGATGTATTCATAAAACACATGAGTGTGTGAATCCTTTTTAAAAAAATGAAAGGATTTAGCAATATAGTGTTACACTCCCACTTGCCAAGAATTGGCTATGCATGTGAGATCTTCCAAGCATCAACTCAACCAAGTCTCCAGGGGTCAAACTAATCTCTTGCCTTAGGCAGGTTTCTTCCCTTCTTTCTTTCTTTTGCTTGTCTTGAAGTGAGGAGTTTGTGAGCCTGTACAGAGCTGAGAAGGGTTTGTGGGTGTGCAGGACTGTGTAGATGGGAAATGGAACAGGAGATATCTTTAAACAGAAAATATGAGGGGCTTGAGTGTGCTCAGTCACAGAGTACATGTTTAGCATATGGAAGAAACCAGGTTCAACAATAAGGACAAAAAAATAAAATTGCAATGATGTTAAAAATAAGAAAGGAAGTAGACCATGTCACAGATATGTTTTCTACTCAATGAGTAGGTAGCTAGTTGGTTTGATTACCCCCCCCCCAATGGACAAACTAGAATTGAAAATGCAACTCAAAGTTAGTTTTTATTTAAAGTACTTACCAAGAGCTTTGTAACATTCTCTCTTTTTTCTCCAACATAATAACCAATTTAGATATACTTTCAAACACAACTCATACTGAAAGAGAAAAAAAAAACCTTGTTAATGAGAAATGGAATATTATTTTTTTAGTAAAACAAAATAGTACAGTTGTGTAAGAAAGACCAGGCAGCTAAATTAGATTATATTCATGTGCTTTAAATACCTAAGGGCAGTGTTCTCATCTCTTTTAACTGTAATCTCTCTCCTCTGCATGCAAGCCATGTTCCCTACAGGCGTAGGTAGTACTTTTTACTCTTGGTTCATTTCATCAGTTTACTATTTATATTTTTTTCATTTTTCTATTTTTCTTTGTCTCAATGAAAAAAAGTATATTAATGGGGAGAACAAGAAACAACAAAAAGTAATTTTATTCAAAAGATGTTATCATGAAACTTAATTCTTTGCGATCTAATAAATTTTTTCAACCTAATAAAAATTTTAAAAAATTGAAAGAAAGCTGGAAAACTAAAGCCTTGTATTACAGGTTGAGAGTGCAAGGAGGAGACAAAGCACTGTATCCTCATCTGAACTCATAGCTCTGCACATTTCTCATCCCTGTTTAAGTGAAAAAGTACCATGTAATAACTTCTACACCTACCCCTCATTCCCAACCTTCCATCCTCTGCCTCTTCCTCTTCCTCTTCCTCCTCCTCCTCCTCCTCTTCTTCCCTCTCTGATAACTCACCAACCCTCAAATATTGCTGCCCATACTCATGGGTATCGGTCCACTGGAACCTGGTTGATCTACTGTTTACATAGAGAAAGAAGAAAGTAAGATTTAACAGAAACCAAATGGTGGCTTGTCAACATAAGCCAAGTATAAGCTATGGCTAAGAAACTGTCACTATCGCCTCTGCCAGATTTGCAGCTCTGGAGTCTTTCTACATTCTATGCTGGAATGTGGACTGGTTTGATCTGGTGTGGGTCGTACTCAGGCAGCCATGGTTGCTGTGAGTTCGAGAGTGCCAAAAATCATGTCCAAAAGACTGCCTTGTTGTCTTCCTAACCTCTGGCTCTGACAATCTTTCTGTGCCCTCATTCGTATTGATCTCCGAGTTTTTGGAAAGAGGGTATGATACTTTTGTCTCTTTTGTGGCTGAGCACTTCACGAACAATTACTCTCTGTAATTCAACAAGTTGTTTCTGTTTTAACCAATATTCAGAATAAAATAAAAAAAAATTAAAAAAAAAAAAAAAACTTCTCTCATGAGATCTGAGAGTTTGCCTAACTATGGGCTCCTGTTCAGATTTAGAGCACTCGGCCTGTGTTTTGTGGTGCTAGCCTTAAAATTTTTCAGAGTACTTTGCAGGGTCCCATAACATCTGTGACTGTTTGCATACATACACATATCTTGCCACAACAGTCATTACTGCATTCAAAGTTCACAGCTGGGTAAGACTATGGGATACTTTTCTCTCACCAAAGCCTGCATAGCACCTTCCAGTACTGTGAAAGTTAGCAATTAGGGAAGAGGCTTCTGATCAACACCAGTTTGATTTCTTTGTTCCATGTGACAAAAGTCAGAGGTGTCCTCAGCAACAGGATGTTACCATAAGTTGTAGTTGACAGCTAAGAGATATGGCAATAGCCTGTATGATTGGGAAAGTCTCCAAGATACCCCTGACTAAGTTAAGTAAGGTATTTTACACCTGGCATTGGGACTGTATTTGGTAACTTATCGCTTCTGAGAGAAGAATTACCTACTATGTAGGGTGACTCCAGTTAAACCAATACACACACACACACACACACACACACACACACACACACGCAAATACAAATTAACATGCATACAGTATAAATGAGAAAGCTTGGTTGGTACATGCATACATACACACATGTATATGTGAGTATCTTATAAAATAGTAGTTTTGTGTCCTTTTCAAATATTCTTAGTGTCAGTTTTCCATACCATCACCCATTCCTTTGCACTGCCTTCTCTCCCATTGCCCACTAAACCTCACTTCCTATTATTCTATCTTTTGCCCATGCCTACCACTTATAAGATTCTAGGGTCGATAGCCATCCTGGTTAAAGGGCTGAGTCTATATCTTAGTGATAAAGTAAATTTTTTAAACAAGTGGTTTGAAGAAACTTAATAAACCATAATATGAATGGAGTCTCTTTCTATTCAATAAAGTTTTACATTGGAGGTAACGAACAGCCTTTGAAGTCAGTACACCATTTCTCCAAATTATGGCTTCTATTCTGAGGTGAGAATTTTCACAAATTTTGTGTTAGGTCTTAGTGTGTCCTCAGTTGTTTCTCAGAACATGTTCTAGTCTGCATCAGTTTTTAAGTCTTTGTTTTGTTTTGTTCAAAAAGATGATATTTCCTCATAAAGAAAAATAATAGCACTATAAGATGTTCCCTTATCCATAGATAAGGAATTTATTCCTATTGAATTTCTTTCCTCTGGTATCTGAAGGAACCACCTTAAGACAATGATAGGATCAAGACACACAGTTTTAGATACAAAGCAATTACAGACTCACCAGAAGTGGCCAGGGTAACATTTCATGGGAAGGTGCACAGATCATAAGGTGAGAAACAGAATGATTATTGGAAGAATTTTTAGGACACATGACCTTTGCCAGTCTGCCTGTTCACATGGACTTTCTGTCCTCATGGATCAATGGTGTGTTCTTCTCATCCCCAAAACATGCAATGCTTGGGCAGATTAAGATCTATTGGGATGAAATACAGAGAATACATTTTTAAGATGTGGGAGCTTCTAAAACTGATAAACAGCTTCAGCAATATCACTGGATACAAAATAAGCAACTATCGTTTATACAAATAATATATGAGCTGAGAAAGAAATTGGGAAAACAACACCTTTTACAATAGCTACAAATA